>NW_024104390.1:0-600000 GCF_003945595.2 Pipra filicauda | reverse complement strand
CCCTCTGGGCTTCTTTGGACACTCACACTGGAGCAGGTTTACATCTCTCAACACCCACAGGGGCCACTGCATCAGACAGTGGCTGCCTCTACACAGCCTGGAGAAGGGGTCCTGTGGCTTCTGGAAAGAAGACAGGAGATTAGTCAACAAGTCTTATCAATAGAGAAGATCAAGAGCCTGGAGTGGTGGATTCCCATAAGACACAGCAGTAGGTAGTTGTAATAAAACCCCAGTTTTCCACGCAGATACATAAATTTTGCAAGGAAAATTCTTAAACTTCAGTTCCTTACTGGAGTTTGGGCATTTTCTACAGTCCTGATGTAATTTCCTGCTGTGCTTTTCTGCTTCCTCTACAGGTTCTCCTGCCTGGCCTGTGCAGTCTGTCTATGCAGGTGTGACAACGTGCTGGAGGTCAGTGTGAGCATCCTGAAGCTGGTGAAGAGCCAGCACAGAGCCTGTCAGGCTTGAACTCTGCCCCAGGCATGGGCATAGGAGACCTGTTAGTGCAGTTCCCCAAATACCCATTTTCAAATAAAATATCCTCTCTTTTTCCAGCCCTCCATGGGCAGCATCAAGAAGGGAGACAGGAAAGTCATCCTGTCAGGATGTCACTTCAGCCCACCTTGGCCAAGTGACCCAGGACCAAAACCTCCTGGCAGTGTCCTCAGAGGATGGGGACATTGTCCCAGGTCTCTGTCACTGTGAAGGCTCCTGTCCTAGTTAGAACAGCTGGGACCAATTCATCACTGGATGGGTGTAACCCAAACCTGTGTATTCTATAGCCTTCTATGCCATTTCCCAGAAACTGTTATCAATAGAGCATCTACACCCTCTGCCCAGAGCAGCCTGACTCCTCAGGCTATAAACTAGGCGTTAAGAGGCCTGCGAGATAGGAAGATGTTCCTGTCCTCACATCCTTTTATGGAATTCCCCGCTCTGAGGGAAGGACTGAGCATTCCTGCCTGAACTGGAGAATATATAAACTTGGAGTTTTGGAACCTTTTTACCACTCGTGGGATCCAGAGGAAGACTGCAGCTCACCGCTCTCAACCAGACTGAGACCACCACCCTCAACTGGACTGCAATCACCACTTTGACCAGACTGCAACAGCTCTCCCACCAGCAGGTTTTTCCCTTCTCCCTTTACTTTGGACTCAGGGGGGGCCCAAGGAACACCACTTTGTTCATGCCCCAGGGTGCTGGGTTATACATTTGGGTTTTGTAGGTTAAGACCAATTGTTTGTCTGTATAATTGTACTTATTGTATTATTTTATTAAATTGTTATTCTGATTTATAATCTCTCTTTTGAGTTGAGTTCATTTCCCCTGCTGGTTAACTTTTAAACCAGCACAGCTCCCAAGCCCAACAGTTCAGGAGCAGGTGGGGTAACTCACACCCCTCAGGTTTTAGAGGCTGGTGCCTCTGCAAAGCTCTGCACCAGGACACTTTCCCAAATCCTTGACACTGACACCCCCATGCGCTAAACACTATAAACCATTCCAGATTTTCCTCCATGGAAGAGAAGGAGCTCCCTGACATCTGTTCCAGAGAGCTGTGGGAAGCCAATTATCCTTGAAGGCAAACTGTCCGCAGATAATTGGAAATATAGACTTTTAACTGATGGAGTGTTGACTAAACTCCAGCTATTGCTTCGCATGTGTCACATTGAATCTCTGAAGCCTCTTGTAATGTTTAGCAGGTGCATTATCATGTCACATCCAGACAGGTGCCACGGAGCTGCTCCTAATTGGAAACCTGGTTTGGAGCATCTCTCCCACAACTGCTGCTGCACGAGTGTAACTGGAGGAATTTTCCTCCCTTCGTTCCCCAGGCTGAAAAGATACTGCAGTTTGTGGCTGCAGTGGAGCACCAGATGGTTTCACTCTTGGCTGCAGAGCAGGAAGCAGCTCCAAGAGCAATCCAAGCTGGGAAATGGGATGGAGAATGAAGCAGAGCAGCCCATGTCACCACCCCCTGCCCAGGGCCCATGTTCTGCCACTTAACCTGGCCTGGGGAGTTCAAGGGGAGTCTGCACTCACCTCTCTCCTTGATGTCTTTGCTCTGCTGGTGTGATAGAGGTCTCTGTGGGTAACAGACTCCTGTGGGAGGGCAAACAGCAGCTTCTGAGTGTCTATGCAGGGGGAAAGGGCCTTGGGAAAGGGCTATTGCATCTGTGAGGGAACAGCATGAAGGTGTGTCAAGGGAGGGTTAAGTTGGATCTCAGGAAAAGGTTCTTTCCCTGGAGGGTTTTTGGGCACTGACCAGGCTCCCCAGGGCAGTGGGCACAGCCCCCAGGCTGCCAGAGCTCCAGGAGGGTTTGGACAATTTTCTCAGGAACAGGGTGGGATTGTTGGGGTGTCCTGGGCAAGGCCTGGGGTTGGACTCGATGACCCTGGTGAGTCCTTTCCAATTCAGGATATTCCATGACTCCGTGAAGTTATGCCACTTCCAGTCACTGAACCATCTACCAGGGTAATGGAGAATTTGGGATCCAACAGTTTGCTCCAGCAAAAAAGAAGAACACAGCTCCCTTCCCGTGCTCTCCCCGGCACATGGACACACCCAGCCAGGCTGCACGGGAAGGGCAAGGCTGAGCCCCAACATCTTTTGCAGATTCAGCTCTGAATCTTGCATGGAAACAGAACTGGCATGGTTTTCAGGATGCAGGAACAGAGAGTACCAAACCCCACCCAGCAAAACCATTTGGTCACTGTAATAAGTAATCAGACTATGGAAAATTTGCTAATCAAATAAAGATGGATTAATAAAGTTTGTAATGTTATATTTAACACTTTGCTTGAGTTACAAGTTGAGAAGTTGTGTAATAACTAACCGCAATGCTGTTAGCTGCAGACTAACAAAACCACAATGCTGTGATGAAGTGTCATGTTATATCCTGTTGTTTTAAAAAGTGCTTGTTCTAAGTGTACTTATAAGGAATTAAAGGGAGAAAACAAGACGAAGGGGGTCGACCACGAGGATCAAATAGAGGAACCGTTACCTACAGTGGAAAATTCCATCACGGCAAGCCTTAGAAACTATGGACAATCGAACTATTGGCTAATTCCCCTCAGCAACAGAACAAGCCCGCGAAAGAGGAACCAAGCAGAACTGGGCCCGCGAAACGAGGACCAATGATGGGATGACATGTACTAAGGGGGGAGGTGATTGCAAAGGGTATAAAAGAGCTGGTTTTGCCTGTAACAGTCGGAGACCGCGGCAGGAACCCAGTGATTCCTCCGGTCCCCCGGCGCGCCATTTTGCTTATTTGCCTTTAATAAATTTTTCGATATTTTCAAATTTAAATATCTTGGTCTATTGACTATAACAGTCACTGAAGGGCCACTCAACAGCCACACTCACACTCAGACATTTTGCTTCACCACAGTGCAATGGACAACTGTGAAGGAACATTCAGCCAAAGAAAAGACACCTTTGAGACCCCACCTGCACTATTGTTTCCAGGTCTGGAATCCTCAGCACAAGAAACACATGGACCTGTTACAGCAGCTCCAGAGGAGGCCACGGAGATGCTCCCATAGCTGAAGCCCCTCTGCTCTGGACCCAGGCTGGGAGAGCTGGGGGGGGTTCACCTGGAGAAGAGAAGGCTCCAGGGAGAGCTGAGAGCCCCTTGCAGGGCCTAAAGGGGCTCCAGGAGAGCTGGAGAGGGACTTTGGACAAGGGGTGGAGGGACAGGATGAGGGGGAATGGCTTCATACTGACAAAGAGTAGGTTTAGATCAGATATTAGGAAAAAATTCTTCCCTGTGAGGGTGGTGAGGCCCTGGCACAGGCCACCCAGAGAAGCTGTGGCTGCCCCTGGATCCCCAGGAGTGCCCAAGGCCAGGTTGGACGGGGCTTGGAGCAACCTGGGCTGGTGGAAGGTGTCCCTGCCCATGGCAGGCAGATTGGAATGAGATGCTCTTTAAGGTCCCTTCCAAACCAAACCATTCCATGATTCTATGAAGATACATTTTTCCTGGTATAATGCTCTAGTCCTGTGTCTGCATGTAAAATCCCACAGGTCTCCCAGGCTCAGGCACTGGCACTCTGTAGTTCTACCCAACAGCCAAAAACCTCTGTTAAAATATCAGTGACAAATCTTCAGTATCTCCACAGGGATGGAAGCATGGTATTGCTGCAGTGCAAAGTAGCCCCAGGGATGTCCCCCAGGAAGGGGATATCCTGCAGGGATACCTGGGCATTTTCATTCCTCTTAAATACTCTCCAGCCCTTGGGCAGGTTGCTTTAATCAGGTGATTAACTCTCAGTTAAAAAAAAAAAAAAATTAAAAATTGTTTTCCAGGTCATATCCCTGCATCCCACCCACCTCCTTCCTGGAGGAAATAGGATATCCTACAGTTTGCACCCTACGAGGGACAAGCAGCAGAAGCTCCTCATCTGCGTGTGGAGCTGCCCTGGGCTGCGTGGGCGCTGCCTCTCCCCCCGACAGGCGGGCGGGGCTGCAGGAGGGGCTGCACCGACAGCCAGAGCTCTGCCGCGCTCCTGCCAGCGCAGCCCCTTCGTGCAGTTAATTAATGGCTTGGCTGGGGGAAGATAAATACTCCAGCTTTATTGTGAAACAGTAGTAAATTTTTAATAAGGTCCAATTAGTGGCAGTTTCCCGTGGAAGGCAGCTCTGCACCTCCAGCAGCCCCCCAAGGAGGAGGCAGGAGCAGCTCTGTGAGTCCCTTCATCAAGGCCCCCAGGCTCCCACGTCCCTGCAGGGTCTCTCTGGTGAGGAAGGGCCCCTGCAGCACCCTGGAGATGTGTCAAACCTCACGTGTGTCCAACCTGCCCCACGGGGAGCTGGGAGGCTGAGGAGAGGAGCCAGCAGTGCAAACACTCAGGGATGTACCACTGTACCCTGAGCAAGCAGTGTCTGCCCAGACTCCCCTAAACCAGCAGCCCAAGAACAGACCTTGGTGTGGTAACTTCCCAGTCTGTGCTGTGACCCTCCAGCACACACACACCAAGCACAGAGGGCTGGTGAGGCAGAAATCCCCTCCTGATCAGCCAGATGGGTGTGGGCTTTTTCCAGTGTCTGCAGAGGGACTGGCACAGAAGTACTGACACAGGTGTGCCAAGAACTTCCAGCCAGGAAAGGGAATGATGGTCATTTTACTGTGGACAAAGTCATATTTCAAGTCAACTGCTGGGCCAACACCCAAGAGGAGAGAAGGACAATAAAGACATCTACTCCACTTCCAAGGGGCCATCTTAGGAAGGCACAAGTAGGCAAAGCTTTTCCAAAGTATTTGCAATGCTCTGCTCATGCTGGGAAGGTTGTTTTGGCAAGGGAAGTGAGGCTGCAGATCCAGTGACCTCTACAACCTGCACTTTCTTCCCCTGTGTCAGCAGGCACAGCAAAAGCAAAGCAGAGCCTTGGTCAGGACTTGGCCCCCAGCATGGGGATGCCAGGGCAGAGCTGCAGGTGCCCCTGAGCCAGGTCAATGCCAGCTGCCCCAAAGGAGGGGCACAGAGGAACCCCATGTCAGGACTCACCTTTAAAGCTTCCATTAGAGACCTTCAGCTAAAGACGTCAGTGTTTAATGTGAGCTGCATCACAGAGTGACTCAGTCAGGAAGGGACACCAGGAGTCCTCTACACCATTTCCAGGCTCAGGTCCTGTATCAGGCCAGGTCTTTGTCCAGCTGGGTCTCGAAATCCTCCAGAGGAGGAGATCTCATGATCTGCTTGGGGCTCAAGTCAAATATTTCACTGTCTTGACACACATTTCTTTTCTTATAGTCAGTTAAAACCTCCCTGATTTCAGACTTTACCATAGTCTCTAATTTTCCCCATAAATGCCTCAGTAAAGATCCTGTTTTCTTCTCAAAGCCTACTTCTAAGTACTGGAGGATTGGTTTTTAGATTCATTCTTCTCCAGGAAGAATAAGCAAGTTCTCTCAGACTCTCCTGATCTGTCACACAAGCACCAGCTTGTTGTCCTGGAAGATACCCACTCAGATGAAACCTCTTCTCTCCCATGGACTCGTAGGGTTGAGTTTTCCCAAGAGATCCCTATCTCAGCCCTCCTCCACTACTGGTAGTTATTCTTCTTGAACCTTTTCTCTAAGCCCAAAAGTCTGGGAGACACTGCCAGTGTAGAAGACGAAAAGAGACATTGAGTTCTTCTACCTTCTCTGTTCCCATTGCCATTGAATCACATCCTTCTTATTGAACATCAAACCCAGTTTCCTTATTACCTATATTTGCCATTAACACATGGTAGAATCTCTTCTTATTGCCCTTTGCATCATCTTCCAGTTGAGCTTTGCCCTTCCCAACACTATCATTGTATGGCAGGAAATGTTTTTTTTTCTATTCATCCTTCATCACCTTCCCCACTTTCACACCCTTTTATCTCTCGAGTTCAGCCATAAGTTCCCTATTCAGTCAAGCCTCCTCTTACCCTTAGTACCACCTGATCCATTGGCTTTGGCTGCCAAAGCCTCACCTGAGCTGCAGCTGATAAGCTTTTATCTGGCAGTTCTCTTCCACTGGCCCCAGTAACCACCTGAGATTGACCCAAGTACTGCTGGTCTCTTGGCAAATCCTGTTCAGCACAAGAACCTGCTCTCATCTCTGCTGTGGGCTCAGTGAAACTTTTCAAGATGTCCTATCATTAGAAAAAAAAGGAATAACCCATTCAATTTATAGTATTTACTCCACAAGGTTGGAAGTTGTTATCCTTGGTGGGAAGGCACCTGCTGTTCCCTCCTGTGTCACCAGCATCCTCAGCCAGCCTTGACCTTTGGACATCACTGCTGTTATGAACATCTCTCCAGTCCACACCATTCTGCCACCCCTACACTCAAAGTGCCACAAAACTCAGGGAAATGTCAAAGGCCAGCTGGCATTTCAGGACTGCCCACTGGTCCCTTCCAGGCACTGCTGCCTCCTTCCTCCCCTTGTCAGCAGAACAAATCCTGCCCCTCTGTGCCCTGCACGGGCTCCTCCCTCCATCCAGCAGCCCTCCCTCGTGCAGTTCCTTGTCCTCCCTGGGCAGGGAGCACGGCCTGATGGTTTAGAGAGCAGCTTTCAACCTTTTGGGCTTTCAAATAACCCTTTTTCAACCTGTTTGGCCTTCTATAAAACTTCCTTTGAACTTAGTCGTGCAGCAGTTCCGTGTTTGCTGTGCCGGCACTCGCAGGTCACAGGGGTCTGTAGGTACAGATGGGAGCTGAAGCTCCTATCCCATGGGATGTCATCTGCTGAGGAGGAGCCTGGGCTCATCCTGCCCTGGAAAAGCAGAACCAGGAGTCTAAAGGAAGTAACGGTTCCCTCTTCCAGTTCCATTTGCTATTTCTCCCACCATCCCTAAGAATGTTTCATATCTCCTTATTACACAACAAAAACACAATATGGGTTTGCAAACTATATTCTGTGTAAATATAACAACTTTGGTGGGAGCACACGTCAAGCCAGGCTCAGTTATAAACAAACAGGCTTCTCTAGTAGGGCTTTAAGAGCTTCCAAGTAGTGGTGCTCCAGTTAAAGGCTCATCCAGCTGGAGTTATCCTTGTGTACTAGAGGAGATGAGGAGAAATACCTTCTCCCTGAAAGAGGAAAACAGGGTCTCTGCAGGAAAATTCATCCTGGCAGCTGCAGGAGGCCAGGTGAAGACCAGAAACCTGTGATTATTAAAGAGACATGTTCTCAAAGTTGATCTGATCCTTCTGAGAAAAGGCTCGTGTGTCACCCGGGTTTGTACCTGGGAGCCAGGGATCTTTAATTCTCTTCCTCTCTGGATGAGCAGCTCAGCCCTAAGACAGCACTTTCTACTTCTCTGCCTTCCTCTGCTTTGCCACAGTCAGAGCTATGGGAAAAACCAGAAGGGCACAACAAAATCCTAATCCCTGAGTTTAATCCCTGCACTGAGCAGCACAGGCTCAGCTCTCTCCACATCTGCTCTGGGAAGGCCTGTGCAGCTTTGGTGTATCTGGAGTCTCTGCTTGCAAGCTTGAACACCTCCCAGGGTGTTTGAAGGATACAACTCAATTCTTAGTACACTTTTTTTATAATACTGGAACTGTTCATATTGTAAGAACAGAAATTATTTGTAATCCTACTATGTACGTTTTGAAGCCCTTTCACACTTGCCAAGTCCTTGCAATTTTCCATGACAGAGTTTGTCCACTGAAAGGAAACTTTTCCCAACAATTTTAATTTAAAACTTTATAATTATTTGAAGAGCCCATTGGGTTGGGTTTTTTTCCATAAAATGATGAAAACAGTCTCCTTCCCTCTCACCCTACTAATCAGAAACTCTAAATAAGTGATCTTTAACAGCAATATAATTTCTTTCCTTGCAGACCAAGGCTGATTAATGCCACTCTCTGGGAGATTTCAATGGTGTGAGATATCCCATTTCAGCCAAAGTAGTGACAAACACAGGCACCGAGATTCCTGTCAAAGGATGGATATTTCTTTTGGACTTGACCAGAGCTTATTAACGATGGTATCATCTGGGCCTTTGTAACCGGGGAGGGAGAAGGGAAAGAGCAGAGAGAAATATAGAGGTGAGGATGCCCAGCAAGTCAGGATCAGGTTTAGAAAACTGATCTCACCTTCTATTTTGGTGTCTGGACCTCAGGGGTCTGCACCTGCCTCTTCCTTTGGGAGGACAGGTTGGGAGGGGGGGTTGTTACTATATGAACTGCACAGACCGCCTGCCAGAGCTCAGGAAATGTTTGGACAGGGTGGGATTGTTGGGGATGGTCCTGTGCAGGGCCAGTGGTTGGACTTAATGACCCTGGTGAGTCCCTTCCAACTTGGGATGTTCTCTGACAAAAATCTGTGTTTCCCCCAGAACACACCTAAACTTTATTGGTCTCCTTTGGCTTTGGTGAACTTTATTTAAAAGCAATTTTAAATCCACAAAGCACAGAGGAAAGACCGAGTGTCCAGCCAGCAGCTCCCTCATTCCCCTCAGCTGAGCCTCTGCAGCATTAATGGATGTTCCATGCCAGGACAGAGCCCCCAACACCACTTGCAGGGAAGAAATTAATTGCTTGGCTGTTGGCTGTCTATATGTTGTTATAGGAATGTTTTTACACTTGAAGCTCCCTGAAGGCCTCTATAAGTATTCTGCTCATAAATACAATTATAGCAGAGCTCTTGCTAGAAACAGCCATCTATTACTGGATATTGCAGTCTCATCACCATACCAAAGTCACTGCAAAATCCAATAGATCAAAAGCAAAGAGTTATCACCTGAGCACTCACCCTGGTGGGAAGTTCAGCTCCTGAATACTGAAGATGCCAGCATTTCTTCAAGGCTTTCCTGGAGGATTTTGCAGGTGGAACCTCCTCTTCTGGGCCTCTCTATACAGATGAGGAAAGCTGAGGCCCTTTATTTCTTGTAGCCTGACTGGATGTACTCTCATCATGAGAAGAAAAATTGCCTCCTGGAGGAATTGTAGTCTGATTAGGTGGAACTCTTACTGTTCATAAAGCAGGTAAACACTGGCAAAGAGAGGATCAGCTCATCCCTTCTGGAGGCTTCTTTAATATCCCAAAGTATTAAACAGATTGATCCTATAATAACCTTCCTACAATAACCCACCACGACAAAATGCATTCCAGTGCTCACTGTCACCCTCTCCTACTAGAGGGGCCTTCCAGGCTGCTCTGAATACAAAAGGTGTCTGCTGGAAAGCCATGAGCAACTCTGTTTGACCAAGAGCCTGAGGGTTAAAGCTGTCTGGGTGTGATGATCTGTGTCAGGGGCATTGCAGAAACAGGTCCAAGCACCCAGCCTGGATGAGTACAACCCATACAGACCACAGAATCACAGGATGGGCTGGCTGGGTTGAGAAGGACCTTAAGGATCATCTCATTCCACCTCCTGCCATGGACAGGGACACCTCCCACTAGCCCAGGTTGCTCGAAGCCCCATCCAACCTGGCCTTGGACATTTCCAGGATGGGGCAGTGTCATGGTTTGAGATAGCCCCAAAATGTAATTCCCTAGTCCTAGCCCCCTCCCACATCTCAACCTAATGTGGGATGGGCTTTCCAGACAAAACACGCCAGACTCAAAGTGGGGGAAAGGGAATGTATTACAATGACTGTACAAATAAATATTATAACACATTATACACACGATCACAACTATCCCTACCATGACATAAGTATTTACAATGGATCAGATCTCTTCTCCCCTCCAAATAAAAGTCCAGGAGGGAAAGAAGGACAGATCCCTTCCAGTCTCAAAGCAGGAGCATCTTCTAAGGGCGGCAGGTTCTCCTCATCTGTCTTCCATGCAGCAGTTGCAACTGGGTTGTTGTAGCTGGATCTCTTTTCAATACACACAAGGGGGTCTCCAAGCCCCTTGGCTCTCCTTCGACTCCAAGCAAAGGCCTCGCCTGTGGACTGCCAGCAGGGACAAGACTCGCGTCACCACAGGCATATCACGAAATGCAGGGGCATCTTCGTGAAAGTCCCTTCCTCAGGGGATTCAAATTCCCCTTTGCAGAGCTCCTGTGCTCTGTCTCAACTGCCAACGTGGCAGCAGTGGCGGGGGGGGGGCAGCCAAGGTCACCCCCCTCTGCATTCCTCTCCATCCCGGTCCAGCTTCCCCAGACGCTTTTGAGCTTCTTAGCTCCTCTCTCTCTCTCCGGTGCTGCATGTCTAAAACTCTTCTCCAAAATAGGAGTCCATGTACTCCTCCTTTCTCTAGGAGGGGTCTCCAAAGGAGTTTGAGGGGGGGGGGTCTGGTACAGTTCTTACCCCCAAGAACTCTGTAGCTCTGCTGCCGGCTCTCTCTCTCTCTCTCTCTCTTTCCAAGAGTCCTTTCTGTGATACATGCTGTTTCTGCTGCTTGGTTCAGTTCTTATCTGTCCTGGCTCTCTGCCACAGTCTCTGGACGCTGCTTCTGCCACTGCTGTCTCTGCTCACTCACAGTGGCTCAGCTCTCACCTGCAGGCACCTAGCCCAGCTTTATGCTGTTCCAGGTCCCCGCAGGCCCCGCAGGGGGCTGGGGGCCAAAGCCTCCCTGTGGGGCTCTGAGCCCCTTCCTCATGGCTCTACAACATGGCCACCTCTCCTAACAACAACCAAAACTACAACTCTTCTCTTCCGTTTGCTTGTGGTATGTTTACATTTTGCAGGAGCACCCATTGGACAAAACTTCAAAACTTCCAGGGGTTTCCACCCCTTGGGGTCTACCACTTTTCTTAGCCTCTGGGGGAAAACAAGATTCAAACCACTACAGGCAGCCACAGCTTCTCTGGGCAACCTGTGCCAGGGCCTCACCACCCTCACAGAGAAGAATTTCATCCCAATATCCCATCTATGCCTGCCCTCTGTAAGTTTAAAACCATTGTCCCTTGTCCTGTCACTATCTGCCCATGTGAAAAGTCCTTCTTCCTTTTTACAAGGCCCCTAAAGGTACTCTAAGGCTGCAACAAGGTCTTCCTGAGACCTCCCTGATGTCTGTGTTCTTCCCTGCTCCTCATTTCACGTCTGTTCCCTGAAGATGTTCTGTTTTCAGCAAAATTTAACTGTTCAAGAGCAGCCAAACCTCAGTTGAGTCACGGTCTCTTCTGTGGGTGAGATCAGGGCTCTGCAGTTTGATTCCTCCCGACCCACAGCTCAGGCACACACACATGGTTTAAAGTACATGCTGGCAGATCCCAGGCACAGAGACAAGCCCTGCTCTCTGAGATGTCTGTTCAGCCTCAAGTCCACTTCTCCCCTGAGATGCTTTGCCTCTGGGATAGGCTGTAGTTAAAGAGATTAAAGCAAACACAGGCTTCTTTGCTGTTTGCCACAGCTCATTAGATAAGTATTAGAAAACAGTTCATTAGAATTTAGAAAATGCTGCATTGCTGGTTTTTTGAAGGTTTGTTCATAGAGCAAAACAAGAAGTTAGAGGACAATGAGGAGCCATATGACTCCTAGATAACAGTGGTTTCTTGTCAGGATCCACTAGTCTGAAACTAGAAACTTTTCCAGCCCTGTCCTAAAGAGCATTGGATTGAAAACCATCTCAGAAAGAACACTTCATGTTCTGCATGTCTGCTTGAGAGCCTTGGGCTCTACAGATGCCATAGGGAGAATCTTTCCTACGATGGATACAAGCTGCATGGACCAGTCTAGTGAGGGGATGTGAATTAATCAACCTGCCCATGCCCTCATGCTCTGGCAGTAATAATCCTGCAGCTGCTGGAACCTGAGTAATGCTCGTGTTGTGGTTGTCTTTGGTCCCCACAGTGACCACAGCCAAGGCTGAACCCCATCACTCTGCCCATACTGGCCAAGAGGTGTGTTTGTGCCCATTTTCCTCTGTTCTCACGTCCTACTCTGCACAGGAGGCAGTTTGGGCTTATTGCAAAGAAAACAGGAACCAAACTTTCATACATGAGCTTGCCCTCCTCCAGTAAAAGATAATACTGAGTTTGGACCCAGTAAAACTCCCAGACAATGAGGTTTTGTCAGGCTGTTTGTTGCAGGGGTGGGTGGGTAGGACTAACACAGGTCCCTCAGGTTTCTGGGACTGGACATGCTGAGACCACTGTGTGGTGGGACACTAATGGACCTCATCCAACACTCCAGAGACATGTTCACAGCTGGTTCCTGTCGTACAGGCTGGGCGTCCTTCTGGCCAGGCCCATCCTTCTGACACAGCCACTCAGAGGGGACCTGGTCACAAGTGCCCCAACCATCCTGAGCCAGCCCTGGACCTTGCTATGCCAAGGGTGCCCATTAACCTTTAATATTCTCCCATAAGAGAGCAGTTTGCCAGACAGTGAAAACCTTGGTGCTGGTTGATCTGCTGGGAACATGAACAGTCATATAATCATAGAATCACAGAATCAAGGAATCCCCTGAGTTGGAAGGTCCCCACCAGGATCATCCAGTCCAACTCCTGACCCTGCACAGACACCCCAACAATCCCACCCTGTCCCTCAGAGCGTTGTCCAAACCCTCCTGGAGCTCTGGCAGCCTTGGGGCTGTGCCCACTGCCCTGGGGAGCCTGGGCAGTGCCCAACCAGCCTCTGGGGGAAGAACCTTTGCCTGAGATCCAACCTGAGCCTGCCCTGGCACAGCTCCAACCATTCCCTGGGTGCTGTCCCTGGTCACAGAGGGCAGAGATGGGCATTGTCCCTCAGGAGGAAGCTGTAGACCCTGGCGAGGTTTCCTCTCTTTCTGGATACATCTGGCAGATGTGTGTCTGCAGTGCCAGTCCTTGGGAACAGCCACCACAACCAGTTCTGGCCACACTCTAAAACCAGTCCAATTTCCACAGGCAGTACAGGATTAATTTCCTGGAGGCAGCCTGGTGCCAGTAACCCACCAAAAACCACAGAGCACCCCGAGGTCACTCCCCAGCAACCACTGTCACACCAGGGGTCACTGCTGGCAGTGGTGTCCTGCTCCTCCAGGGATAACAGAATAGCTGATGGCACTTAGTGGCTCCCTCTCTTCCCCACACATCGGATGTTGTTCTCCCTCTTTGTGGTTTCTTCTTGTGTTTTGCAACTTCCTCAGAACCACTTAATTGATTTATAACCCAATAATCTATGCCTTCATTAGCCGCAGTGTACAGTCATTTATCATTCCCTGCACAGCAGCTGATTCCAAGCCCATTAGTACATGACCTGAAATAGTTATGGAGAACTAAAGAACCCAACCTGGCTGAGGGGAATCAGCTGTGAGGATACACCAGGGTTTGTGTCACCAGTCCTACACACCAGGCACAACCAAAGTTTACAGGCAGCACTTTTGCAAGGTCTGTGCTCCAAGTACCTGGAGCTCAGCTGCAACAAGGAGTCGGGGCATGGGGAAGTGCTTTTCAAAGCCTTCTCCACAAATCAAGTTCTTGCAGTCCTTAAGAAGGACAGATTGCTCAGCCTCCAAGTACTTTAAGAGGGTCTAGTTGCCCTTGGGGCATCCATCCATTATTTTCATTGAGCAACTGATATTTGAAACATAGAATCATAAAATCATAGAACATCCTGAGTTGAAAGGAACCCACAGAGATCATTTAGTCCTGGCTCTGCACAGTCCTTCTATGTAGGCAGCAAAAATCAGCCAGATCTGATAAATAAACTCCCAAAAGTCTTTCCAAAACCCCACTGAGGGTTCAGGGGTCATTATGGTTTCAGGGAGTGTCACTGAGTCCTGCAGATCTGTGACCTCTCCCAGGGTCTCGCAGGATTTGGAGGTCAGCCCTGGGCTACAGGTAGCTGTGGGGGCACAGGTTCAGAGCCAGGACCAGGAATCCTGAGTTGTCAGGGATGTGGGGTCAAGTGGGGCTGTTTTTCAAGGACAGACAAACCAAGGGTGACAATGTAGCAGTCTCACAGTGCCCAAGCAAGTCCATGGTGATAAGGGATATCCAAAGGCAAATCAGCAAGTACAGGCCAGGCAAAGCAACTCATAACCCAGCTCAAAGTCTCACCTTTGAGCTTAATACACCTCATTATCCAAGCTCCAAAGGAGGTGGGTCAGAGCGATTTAAGGCTGTAGTTGTGCTGGGCTGGGCTGGAAGGGGCAGACAGGGCTCCTGGATGTGCTGGATGCAGAGTCCCCAACAGACTGCCCAGCCTGCTCTCGTGGCTGAGCTGCAGGTATTAGCCCAGCTCTGTGTTCATTCATTATTCAGTTCTTCCTTCCTTGCAGGAGGAGGCAGAGAGCCTTCCATGATGAATGCTGTGGTTGTTAAAAATAATTTACTACAGCTAAAAGTGCAAGAACTAACTTTTCCATCCCTGATGAGGCGTAAACTGGAGTCACTTCAGTGAAACCTGCAGTGATACACAGAGACAATGAGCCCAAATAATCCCTTATGACACCTGATCACCGATGTCTTCATCAAAAGGGGCACAGCTACATCCCAGAGCACGTGCCCAGCAGTCTGTGTCTGCACCTCAGGCTCTCCAGGGGCACAGCAGACTCACCTGGGCAGTGCTAGGATGGGACTCACACCACTGGCACATGGCTGCTCCTGGCTTTGCTTGCAGAAGAGAGACCCATCCAACAGCAGCCAGAGAGGCTTCAGCACAGCAGAGGTGTTCAGCATTCTCCAGCCACACTACTGCATCCTAAAAAGCTCCTCTGACATTGCCACTCTCTGGCTTCCACAGTGTGTTATCACAGAGCTCTCACCTTCAGGACTCCAGATTTGGAAGTCATTAATGCCAAGGCTGTAAGAGCACAAAAGAAGGAACTAATTCCCATCTCCTGGTGCCACCATGTCTGCGGCACAGCCCTGCCACCACCGGAGCAGGGGGATGCCCTGGAGAGGATAAGGTCTTGCTTGTCTCTGAGGAGGATCCTATCCCACATTGTCGCTCTGGGCAGAAAGCCACACACAAAGTGTTCATCTCTGTGCAAGTGAGGAACCACCACATCACTCAGGAAAGAACCAAGGGAAGGGATGAGGCTGATTTCTGCTCCTAAAGGCAGAAATTTGCTGGGGTCTTTTACAGGGGTAATGAGATTATCTCCCCTATCCATGGTGCATGAAGCTCAAGCTGGATCCAGGGATCCAGGTGATCTTCCTAAGAACTGAGCAGCGCTCCAGACAGGATGTGTGAGAGGGAGGGAGGACAGGGGAGAGATAAAGAACAGGAAAGAGATATATGCAAACAGCTCATGTGGAGTGGTGTGTTAGCTGTGCTAGCATAAAAAACCCAGCTCAGAGTAGTTTAGTTATCAAGGTTCAATTCAAATTATCCTAATTTTATTTCTGGACTGTTTTAGGGAGTCAGGATCCCTGAAGGTGCCACCCTGAATAGTACATATCCACGTCACAGAATATAGTCTTCCCTCCTCACAATTCTTTGGCTTACAAGGACAATGAGACTGGGTCTGCCACGGGGAGCCTTTCTGCAGCTCAGCCCTGGCCCAAAACAGTTCCATGAGGGTTTCCGAGCTGGGCAGGAAATACTTCCCTGCCAAGGACCCCTAGAGCCTTTTATGTAGTCCAGGTTCCCTGTTTGGATTCGCTGCCTCCACAGGCACACAGAATTTCTCAACCGCGGGCAGGCAAAAACATCAAGCAAAGAAAATATCAATGGAGAAGTCTTGTCTGGGACTTCAGTCATGAGGTTATTCCATATGTCTGCAAAGGGAATGAGTTCTGCCAAGTCCTATTGTGTGCTCCTCCCAGCTCTGCCCAGATGTTCACCCCTCTTGCTTGGAGTCATGCCATGGGACACACTCCTCCAGTGAGTCCTGGGCAGAGCCCTCAGGAGGCATTGTGGCTTTGCCAGCCCCTCCCTGAGCAGGCAGGACAGCCAGCATGCCCTGGCAGAGCCTTGGGAAGAGCTGAGGGAGGATGCAAGCTTCCAGAGACTGGACTTTCACACACACACATGGAACAGCCTGCAGAGAGTGGGAGCCAAGGAGGGCAGGGAATTCCTTCAGCCACTGCACAATAGAGGTGAGAAGCTCCCTTCAGACACCACAGCAACCCCTCCTCTGTCCAGCCAGTGTTTTCTGCATCCCCAGGGCATTCACACCATCCCAGAGATGGTGGCTGACATAACACAGTGCTGCTGAACCTGGTACAGAGCAGTAATGCTCATCACACCTGACAGTTATCCATGCACAGCCAGGGAAAAACAGGAATAGTGTAACAGAGCCACACCACGGGGAGCAAGACTGACACAAGCAGAGTGTTACCCAGCTACAGAGTCTAGAGGGGAAGCCATATGAGGAGCAGCTGAGATCATTTGGTTTGTTCAGCTGGAGAAGAGGAGACTGAGGTCAGAGCTCACTGGGGGCTGCAGCTCCTCCCGAAGGGTGGCTCTGATCTCTCTTCTCTGTGACCAGTGACAGGATCCAGGGAATGGCTGGAGCTGTGTCAGGGCAGGCTCAGGTTGGATCTCAGGCAAAGGTTCTTCCCCCAGAGGCTGGTTGGGCACTGCCCAGGCTCCCCAGGGCAGTGGGCACAGCCCCAAGGCTGCCAGAGCTCCAGGAGCGTTTGGACAACGCTCTGAGGGACAGGGTGGGAATGCTGGTGTATCTGGGCAGGGCCAGGAGTTAGACCGGATGATTCTTGTGGGTCCTTTCCAGCTCAGGATATTCTGTAATTCTATGGTACAGTCTCCCTGCTTTGCTGTCTGGGCATAGACAGACCAAAAGGGACCTGAAGCTGAGACCTTCGAGGCTCTTCAGGACCCATCTCTACAGGTACCTCCTGTGGATGTCCAAGCTCCTGATGCAGCTTTTGTCCTTCAGACCCACTCTCTCTCTGCAGGGGTTGTGTGGCTCATGACAAAGCCATCAACTCCAAACTGACCCCATCAGAAAAAGGCTAAAGTCCTTCTCAGGTGATTTTTGGAATGGGTCAGGATGGGAGAACTCAATCAATTCAATCTGCAATGCTGAGCCCATAGCTCATCTGTGGGCAATGCCAGGGGAAGTCATGGACCACCCTGTCTGCCAAGACCTCCTGGCCCTGAGAGGGCTGTGGCACTTGTGTCTCCCTGCAGCCACCCCCCAATCCCACCGATGACAAACATTTGGATCACGTGCAGGTTGAATCCCAGACACAGGACTGAGTTCTTGCAGAGATTTTTTAAACTTTGATCCCAGGTTTCCGCATCAGCCGCCAAGGCTGGGCAGCCCTGCTTCTGCTGGAGCAGGCACGTTCCACACTGCTGATAACTGGGGCATAACTTTGGATCACAACTGGCAGCATGGAAACATAGAATTGTGGAATCATTAAAGTTGGAAAAGCCCTCTGAGATCATCAAGTCCAACCATTAAGCCAGCACCGCCAACCCAGCTCTAAGCCATGTTCCCAAGCAGCACATCCACTCCGATTTGAACACCTCCAGGGATGGGGACTCCACCTCTGCCCTGAGCAGCCCCTTCCAATGCTTGACCACTATTTCAGTGAAGAAATTTTCCCTAATATCCAATCTGAACCTCCCCTGGCACAGCTGGAGTCCGTTCCCTCTCCTCCTGTCCCTTGTTCCCTGGGAGCAGAGCCCGACCCCCCTCCCGGCTCCCCCCTCCTGTCAGGGGGTTGCAGAGCCAGAAGGTCCCCCCTGAGCCTCCTTTGCTCCAGGCTGAGCCCCCCCAGCTCCCTCAGCCCCTCCTGCTGCTCCAGCCCCTTCCCAGCTCTGTTCCCTTCCCTGCACACGCTCCAGCCCCTCAGTGTCTCTCTTGTCTGAAGGGCTCAGAACTGCCCCCAGGATTCGAGGTGTAGCCTCAAAATCATATGGGTATGACCATGTGTGTGTGAACCAACACCTTCCTGCTGCAGCTGCCAGCCAGCACACAGGTCAGATCAGATCAGATCACGGAATATTCTGAGTTAGGAACCCACAAGGATCACCAACACCCCCCTTCAGCTCCCCAGAAATGCTCCCTCCCGCCAAGATCACCAACCTGATTCCAGGCACAGAGAGGTAATTGCACACAAAGTACTGGTGCAAGATACAGTGGATGGCATTGCCAGCCCTGTACTAGGCCAGGGTGTGGCTGGTGGAACAAAGGTTTCATTTGGCTCTGTGCTCACAGCCATTACCAGCTGTTCTGGAGTGTTTGCAGATCCCTTCCACTGCCACCCCTACCCATCCTTCCAACACCAGCCTTTCTCCACCTCACCAGCGTGGCATTCTCATTCCATGAGCTGTAAAACTACTCAGTGTTAGAAAAGAAAACCAAACCAAAGAAACCCAGCTCTCTCCCCTAGTTGTTCTGGAGCTTTAGTTCTCGGTTGTAGCAGGTGGGTAACAATGAGCTTACCTGCAGTCACACTAAAGACAGTTCAAATTAAAACTTTATTTATTGCTAAAAGTAACTCCTACTGCTCACAACAGAGCAGCATAATGTAATTCTGTGTGATCCAAAAGATTCTCATGCCTTGTGGTCCTCCCTCACTCTTTCCTGGCTGGGTAACCTCCGACCAGCAAAGCTCAGACCGGCTCCTGAGGAACCCTCGTGCAGCACAGAAACTGCCTGGGTGACTCTTGCGTCCACAGGATCTTTGCCAGACACAATCTCTGCTTTCCTGGAGACCACCTGAAGTTGCAGTGTCGTTTCAGAGGTAAAATACTGTTTCCTTCAGGTTTGTTGGGTCAGAGCCAACTAACTTCTCCTGGAGAAAGCGAAGTGATGCACAGACAAGACGCGCGGGAAGCCGACAGGTTGGCTGCTGAGCCCCTCAGTGCCAAACCCACCCAGGGCAGCAGACAGGGCTTGCTGTAGCCATAAAAATGGATCTATTCATACTGCACAAGTGACTTATGACTTTCCCATTCAGGGAGATAGAAGATACTAAATCCCTTTTAAAAACTGTTGCTGAATGACTAGAAGTGGAGTGGAAAGCCTGGGAAGCCACAGGCAGCCACAGTGTGGAGCAGCTGCAGTGAACGGAGCCATTTCACATCTGATCCAGGCCCCAGCTGTCACATCATGTCCTGCAAACAGCCTGGTTTAGAAGGACCAGAGCAGAACTGGTCACTGACGCACACCCCTTGACCAGGGCACAGCTCAGGGCTGCCCCTTTCCTGCCTCCCTGAGCTGAGTGTGGCTGCTGTCCAGGCACAACAGGTCTGTTCCGAGGAAGATGTTTTTCAGATAACTACGTTCTTCCTGGCTCTGCTCAGAAGTTTGGGAACGAAGCCCCAGCTACAGGCTGGGGATGAGGGATGGGTGCCAACCCATCAGGATGAAGAGCTGTCATGGTGCAACCTCAGATCAGGTGGCAAATCTGCATCAAGAAAAATCCTGGATTGTGCAAGACTCAACAGCAAGACCTCAACCTCTTCACAGACAGGGCAGGGGAGGACAAACCCTGCAGATGCTGTTCCCAGTGCTCACTGCCTGCATTGCTGGGGCTCAGCCTATGAATCTCAGACCTTACTGGGATGGACTGGGCAGCAGCACTGGCTGGGCTTTGGTGGCAGCTGAGAGCTCAAGTATTGTATCTTAGCACCTCAAAATTGGCTAGATGATACCCAGCTCTGCCAAACTCTTCTGTAGGCACCAGATCTTTTAATTAGCAGCTACTCCTAGTTAATTACTTTTGGGAAATGCTCCAGGCTCTGAATGAAAGCAGTATTTTCCTGGGAGAATGAGTCACCTCTCCTTCCTAGGAATCATAGGAGCAGCAAACCTTGGGGCTTTGTGAGAGCGCATCCCCTCTGCAGGACCCAAAGCACTCAGCAAAGGGCAGGGGCTGAAAGTCGCCTCCTTGATGGGGAAGGGGAAGGCCCATAGACCCTGAGGCCCATAGACCTGTTGTGTCTATCTTGCCCAACGAGGCTGTAGTGGCTGTGGTCACTGGAGCAGGCTCATGCCACACATGTAGAGCATCCTTGTCACATTCCCAAGGATGTGACTGGTGCTGAGGTGATGTGTGAGGCAGAAGATTGCCTGGCCCTCGTGAAGACACATAGAATCACATAATTGCAGAATGGTTTGGGTTGGTAAGGAGACTAAAGACCATCTCATTCCTTGCCATGGGCAGGGACACCTTCCATGACACCAGGCTGCCCCGTCCAACCTGGCCTTGGACACTTCCAGGGATCCAGGGGCAGCCACAGCTTCTCTGGGCAACCTGGGCCAGGGCCTCCCCACCCTCACAGGGGAGAATTTCTTCACAATATCTGATCTAAATCTACCCTCTTTCAGCTAAAGGCCATTCCCCCTCGTCCTGTCCCTCCAAGCCCTAGTCCAAAGTCTCTCTCCTCTTCTTGTAGGTCCCAACTAGGTTCTGATGCAAGAACTAAATCAGCACAAAAGCAAATCAGCAAAGACAAGAGATAGGAAGAGTGACTAAGCACACAAGCTCAAACAGTAGATAAATGCAACATCAAAGACCAGAGAGCTGAGGCTGATGGGCCTTTGAGAGAACCACTTAAAGATCACCTTACCCATGTTCAACCAGAACTGTGGAACTGATAAGAAAGGGCGAACAAGGTCACCATGGATCACATTAGAAAGAGAATATTAATATCAAAGAATTTAAATGACTTGAAGGAATGTGCAAAACTATGGGATGTTTAGGGGAAAGCCCAAACTTAGAGAAAGGATCATAGAATCATTAAGGTTGGAAAATACCTGCAAGATCAAGACCAACATTTGACCAAATCCCACCAGGCCCGCTAAACCATATTGTGAAGCATCATATCCACTCATTTTTGAACCCTTCCAGGGATGGTGATGCCACCACTGCCCTGGGCAGCCTGTGACAGTGCCTGACCACTCTTTTAGTGAAGAATGTTTTTTTATTATCCAGCAATCCTTGGAAAGAGGGAACAAAGTAGATCTGGAAGGAACAACTGTGGAAAAATAGAGTGGAGGAGGGAAGCCTGCAAATAAGCTGCTGGTGAGGAGGTTTTACTGGCCAAACCCTGCACGTGTGAGTATTATCTCTGCTCTGCATGTGCAAAACTTCAGGTCAGACCAGCAAACATTGGCCAGAGCTCTGGCAAGTGGGATGAGGGGTCTGAGTGCCCAGAATGGAGAGAGAGGCCACAGGTATGAGGGATGAGTTGACTGTGTCCAGAGTGGGAGATACCTGCCCAGCCCTGTTGCTGGCTGAACTGGGACACAGGACCAGGGCAGCCTGGCTCAGGCAGGTGGGGTTGGGAGGAATTCCCTGGGCTCCAAAGCCCCCCAGATTCAGGTTCCTTCGTGATGTCTGCAGCACTTCACATAAAGGGTTAAGGCCAGGTTGGATGGGGCTTGGAGCAACCTGGTCCAGTGGAAGGTGTCCCTGTCCACAGCAGGGGGTGGGACAAGATGGGCTTTAAGGTCCCTTCCAACCCAAACCATTCTTATGATTCAATGACTCTTTCTGGTCACGACCATGTTCCTCTTGTAGATCCTGCCCCCCAAGCAGTGATGATCCCCCCCTTTCCTGGCAGCTGCCCCCATGCTTGGCTGCTTTAATCCAGGGTGAAACGCTGGAGTATGGGGCAGTGGGGAGGTCTGGCAGTGCTCTGTGCTCAGCCTCGTGGAGGTCAGTCACTGCCTCTGTTCCTTGGCTCGGGCTGAATCCCTTCCTCTTTCCCAGTACATGGGGTGTGTGCAGAGCCTTCCTTCTGGTTTGTAGGTGGCTGCACATCTGAGTGGGTACAGATCAGGGCTTGGCCTGTGAGTGGTTTGACACTGTTTTCTGGGAACACAAGACATACATGTCTCCAATTTCATGGGCTGCTTCATGTCTAACGGGGGAATTGCTCCCCACATGTGACACCTCATGAGTAGCTGACATGTGTGGGTTGGGGGCACAAGACATGAGGTGCTGTGAATCTGCAGGCACCCACTGCAGGCAGGGCATCACCCCGATATTTGGCCCTTCTGCACAGCAAGGCCTGAATGTCACTGGAGCCACAGGGATGGAGCAGAACCTGCCTCCCCAGGTCCCCACATGCCTGGTGCCAATAGGTCACAGTCGTCACATCTCCTGCTTCTGCCAAGCCCCCACATGAAGCAGTGCAGCAATATTGAATTCTTCATGGAAATTATCCTCAAACCTCCTTAATCAACTGCTGTGTTAATTGCTCTGTGCATTGAATGGCCCCTCTCTAAGATCTTGTTCATTAATGAGCACTAGTTTGTGGATGTTGTTTATATTCATATAATCAGAAAGCAATCAGGAGGTTTGTGGCTGAGCAATTACAAGGCTCTGGAACAGCAAGGGCCTGATTCCAGTGACTCTACACTTCCCTGTGCCCATTCCTGCCTGTGGACTTGGGTAGAATCATGGAATCACAGGACCATTAATTATGACCTAATCTGACCTTAAGGTCAGAAAAAACCTCCAAGATCATCAAGTCCAATCTTTGATCAAACACTCCCAGACCCACTAAATCATAATGCAAAGTGCCACATCTGCTCAGTTTTTGAACACTTCCAGGGATGGTGACTCCACCTCTGCCCTGGGCAGCCTGTGCCGGGGCCTGACCACTCTTTCAGTGAAGAAATTTTTCCTAATGTCCAAGCTGAGCCTCCCCTGGCACAACATGAGGCTGTTTCCCCTTGTCCTGTCACTTGTTCCATGGGAGCAGAGCCCGACCCCCCCCAGCTCCACCTTCCTGTCAGGTGATTGTAAAGCAGGTCCATTTCTCATGGCCTCTCATCATCAGTGGGGTAGGATGACTTTGGTTATGCCTACAGGGGAATATCCCAGTACCTATTCTTCCCAGCCCTGTGTTCCCATGTCCCCATATTCCATTGCCAGAGCTGTGGCTGTTGTGCAGGATTGCCAGGGATGAGTTGTCTGTAGCTCTGTCTGTGTATTGTTGGACACAGATCTCACCACCTTTACAGGGATAAAATCAAAGTCACCAGTGTGTGTCTCATCTCCTGTGAGATATCAAGCTTGTTTAATCTATGCAAAATTCCTGAGAACTGAAATGCAAATGTGGAAAAAAATGTGGGGAAGCAGGGAATGCACAAAGGCTTGGATTGGGGGACATGTAAGGAAGAATAAATGGCATTAGAACAGGGGGTGTAAGCTGTTCTCTCTTCTGGAACAACCCTCACTCTGTGTCACTCTGTGACACTCCTGTGTCTCATCCCACTCCTTCAAGGAGGGGAGCACCCAAGAATCAGGGATGCCCATGGTCAAAAAAGAACAGCAAAAGACAGAAGAGTCAAAAAAGAAAAAAAAAAAGCTTATGAAGTTTTATTAGCAAAGAATACGCTCACCATGGAAATTGGTATGTTGGGCCCCTATCTTTTAACAGAAAGAGAAATGAAAGAATAAAAGAAAAGGGGGAAGAAGGAGAGAGGGAAAGAAAAACCAGACAGGAGAGGAGATCACCAGTCCTGGGTCCAGCATCGAGCCAGCTGACAAGGGTGTCCAGGGGACACCCCCCAGGCTCTGTGGGACACCTTTTATAGGAGAGTTTTCCCTGCCCTGGGATTGGGTTTCTCTCTCTTCCTGTAAATGGGTGAGCCCATTCTTCTGAACCTTTCTGGAAATGGTACAGGGGGCTTCGAGTGTCTTTTGGTGTCAATTCCCCTCTACTGGTCTTGCCCACTCCTTGATGCCATTTCTGTGCTTGCACTTCATGTTGTGTGGTCACCATGGACCTGAACAGGAAAATTGGCTCCAGAAAGGTGCTGCCCTCTGCTGTGCCACCTCAGAACAGCCCCTTTGCAGGCACCTCCTGTTCTACCTTGCCCACTTGAATGGCCATCAGTGTTTGAGGCACAACAAAGATTTAACTCCTCACTGCCCAGGCTTCTACACACACAGCAATGTGCTTTTCCATCAACGACCTGGGGCAAGACCCAACAGATTCTCTGATTTGCTTCCACAGGTGTATATCTCCACACCAGCTGCTCCCAATGTTTTGATCTCCCACTGCTGGTGGACAAGCCTTGCAGGGCTGCACTGCTCACTGTGCTTGGAGGCCTTTGCAATTAGAGCAAATTGACAGGCAAAGCAGCCAATGCACATATTCCTCAGGTCCCTCGTCCCTGCCACACACTGGAAGCCTGAAATTTGGCCAGAGATGTTTCTCGCATCATAAATGCACATTAAGAGAGAATGCAAATAGCCATCTAATAAACAGAGGCAGATCAGCTCAGGGATGCAATGAGATCTGGCATAAGGAACACAAATAATCACCCTGGAGCAGAATGAGCATCACTAACCGTGCACCACGTCTGCATGTGGGGCCAGCTGGGGACCCTGCCTGGCCTTGCTGCTTTATGCTCAGGCACAGATAGAAAGGGACAGGCATTTTAACCATTATTTCCTGGTAAACTTCCATTAAACAGGCCCTTGTATTGCTATAGAAAGTCCTCAGGAGCCCTATTAGCAATCCCACACTCAGCTCACAGAGCTCCCTCTCCCATCAAGGCTCAGAGCTGGAAAGGTTGAAGGTTGGACTTGATGGTCACAGAGGTCTTTTCCAACCCTAATGATTCTGTGATTCTGAGGTTGGTGCCCTCATGGCTACAGAACATGATGGGGAGCAGGAGTTCAACAACAATCTTGAGAGATGCTATCAGACACCCCAACTGTGGAATGCAAAATCACCCGCTTCAAAAGAGAGGCTGGACCTTTCAAGCTACTGAAACCATCCCCAAAGGGCAAAGCTTGCTTTTAAAAGGATCAAAAATATTTGGCTCTCTCTCTTTGTGAATTCCTTGCTCCTGGGGGTAACACAATCTCACTGCCAGCTCTCTCACATCGAAGGGCAGTAAGGTGAGCTTGTTCCAGCTGAAAAACCTCTCAGAACAGCAATGCCCAAACATGCAGCATCTCTGTTCCAATCGATCTGCAGTCTTGAAAAGACTGTGCCACAGAAGAGGTGGAGGATCCACGGCACTTGTCTCCCCAGTGTCTGATTGTGTGGGTAGAGAACAGGTGAGAAGCAGTTGTCAGTTGTCAGATCCAGCACCAGCAGAAAGCCACCCATCATTGCTCTCTCCAACCCTATTGCTCTCAACCCTTCAGGAGGCTGGAGTGAGTTGAGCGTCAGTCTCCTCTTCCAAGTAACAAGTGACACGACTGAAGGAAATGGCCTCCAGTTGTGTCAGCTTGGTTATTAGGGAATTATGAGGTTCAGGTTGGATATTACAGAAACTTTCTTCACGGAAAGGGTGGTCAGGCACTGGCACAGCTGCCCAGGGCATCGATGGATGTGGCACTTGAGGACATGGTTTAATGGTGAACATGGTGGTGGTTGTGGGTTGAAGGTTGGACTTGATGATCTTAAAGGTCTTTCCCAACTCTAAAATTCTGTGATTCCATGTGAGAACTGTAATGCCACCTGCACATCCACATGTGCCCCAGCCTGGATGCTGTGGTGTCTGAGCTGATCAAGCCCAAATTGTTTGCATTTTTCTGTCCCTTTTGCCCTTTTTCCTAGCAATCTAAAAGAATTGAGCAGTTCCGGTATGTGTATGGTGATCATTGGGTCTGCAGGGCCACCTTCCCCAGGGGGTGACTTGCATGGGGGAAGCAAATCTAGGTGGCAATGCAGATTGTTATCTGGTTCTGTGTTTCACATGGAAGAGCAGTGCCAGCCCTGCACCAGTGTCTCCTGACTGGGAAATGGGGTTCTGTTGTCCCTTTCCTGTGGGTGCAGGATCACAGCATCTTCTCATGGCCCTGATTTAAGGATGTGTTTGAAAACAATTATGATTTTTCCAAAACTTATAAGTTTTAATTAAGTCAGTGGGACTTCAGAGGGCTGTGCAGGGAAGGACCAGCATCCACTGTATTTCTCACTTCTGTGTTGAGGGAATGGTTTTGCTCTCAGATTCTCGGCACTTTGAGATTTAGTCCATGCCCTGGCATGAGGACCAAATGGTGAGGCTGGACCCATTGGAGGCTTCCAACTTGTACAGATCTGCAGGAAGAAGTGAAAACAATCTGCTTCCCAAACTGTGTCGTCTCTGAGTACCAAGTGACCAGAGACCAGAGCTCTGGAGTAGAAGTTCATCCCTCCTCAGTCCTCTCCTGACATCCTTCCTCCCAGGCTTCCTGACAGGGCCTAAGTCCAACAGAAATGGGCACACTCTGATTCCTGACAAGTATTTGGCTGCCTTCCCATGGTGACAAGTTCCCCCATGCATGGTATGGGAGATGATAGAATCATAGAATCATAGAATCGATTGGGTTGGAAAAGACCTCCGAGATCATCGAGTCCAACCCTTGGTCCAAATCCAGTCCATTTACTAGATCATGGCACTCAGTGCCACGTCCAATCTGCGATTAAAAATCTCCAGGGATGGTGAATCCACCACCTCTCTGGGCAGCCCATTCCAATGCCTGATTACTCTCTCTGTAAAGAATTTTCTCCTGATATCCAACTTAAATTTCCCCTGGCGGAGCTTAAGCCCGTGCCCCCTTGTCCTATTGCTGAGTGCCTGAGAGAAGAGACCAACCCCCACCTGGCTAGAACTTCCCTTCAGGTAGTTATAGACGGTGATGAGGTCACCTCTGAGCCTCCTCTTCTCCAGGCTAAACAACCCCAGCTCCCTCAGCCTCTCCCCATAGGACTTATGCTCCAGATGTGTCCCATTTGTTCTGAACTGCCACGTTTCTAAACCACTGCCTGCAAACAGGATGATTTATTACACTGCTTTTCATCAACTGTAGCAGCCATGGGACCTGGCTGATCTTCTTGAGCCTCCAGTCATTGTTTGTGTACATTTTGTGGACAGAAGTGCCTGCACGGCCACCCTAAAACTTGTTTTCCATGTAATGGCACCCAGACAGGCTCCTTCTACTCCAGATGGTGCATGGATCAAAACCATTTTGGAGCAGCTTCAGGGATGCCAGGATGCCAGGTTTACCTGAAGACATTCCCCTTCTTTCCCCTACCAGACCCTATAAGAAGATGCTAATGTTTTCCTCCATAAGGACAGAGAAGATCAGGGTCCAGACACGTCTCACAGGGTGGCAGCACATCTGTCATGAACTGGAGACCATCTCTGTTATGAGCTATCTAAAATTTTAAAATTAAGCCCTTATGTTCAGCTGAAGAATCTCACCCTGGGACTCCTGTCTCAGACAAATTACAGTGGTTCTTGTAGAAAAAGCCACCTGATTGCTTCTTGAGTGGTGAAAATCCTTCATGGCTTCCAGCACTTCTCTCTGCCGCCTGCTACAAGTGTCTTTCCTATTTCCAGTCCAAATGTTTTCTCTCTGGCTGTCATATTAAAGAGCTGACCAAATCAGAAATGTTCTTCCTGTGATCTTCTTGCCTTCCCTGTGAGTTAAGCAGTGAGGTCTCCATTCATCTCAGCAAAAACACTGATCTGGCACCTCAGGAATCTTTATTCAGTGCAGTGTTATCTTCCAGGTCTTGATCAGGAACCAGAGCTCATCTCAGCAGAAGGACATAATTAAATCAGGGCACTTCTCCAAGTGAAGCTCGTGCTCACTGGCTACCACTTCTGGGCCACAGGAGATTAGCAAGGGAGCGTTTTGAAGCCGTGGAAAAAACCCTGCATCTTAAAGACATTATTTATATTCAGTTCAGTCCAACCAACCCTAATGATGTTACACACGATATATCTTAATTTGATGTTGGTAATAAAGTTCACTGTAGCTGGAGCACTATCATACCAATGTACCAACATACAAATGAATGTTACCCATGTCATTAAGTATCTCTGGCTGTTAAGGTGTCACTTTAGCCATATATTTAATAAATAGGTCCTTTTATGACTGTAATACTGATAAGTATTCAACTAATTTCCATATATGTTGCATTCTATATGTTGCTAGGGATTTTAGCAAGGCCATCACCAACAGCAACTGGGACAAGGAAATAATAAATTCAGGAGGCATTCAGAAAGATATACAATGTAGAATCACTTCATAACAGTACAGGAGACATTAATCACGTTGGTGGGTAATGGGAGGACTTGATGTGATCAGTTTAAATCCCCTCTGATAGGAAAAGGAACCTCTTACTGCTCAGCACCAGATCTCCTCTCAAACTGGAGTAAAACTCGCCTGGGAACTTTCCCCAGGTTCACGATCTCAGCCTATTTTTGTCTCTTCAGCCTGCACTGCCTTCGCTCTGATCATGGAGCGCTGCAGCAATGGGAGGGAGGGCTCCGGAGACATCTGGAGTCAGAAAAGGTGCCAGAGAGCTACATCTTCTGGTCTGTTCCAGCAACTGAGCGGAGCTGCCGCGGGAGTGGTCCTTTTCCCCGGAGGAATTCCCGGGCTGGAGCAGCACCTCGCTAATCAGAAACTCCCTGTGCTGCGGGCGGCTGGGCGGCACTGCCCCTGCCACTGCCCCTGCCCCTGCCACTGCCCCTGCCCCTGCCACTGCCCCTGCCACTGCCACTGCCCCTGCCCCTGCCCCTGCCCCTGCCCCTGCCACTGTCCCTGCCCCTGCCCCTGCCCCTGCCCCTGCCCCTGCCACTGCCCGTCCCGCGCCCGGGGAAGGGGAGTCTCTGGGCTTCAACTGCTGCCCTCGCAGGGGCTGCACGACGCCCCAGGAGCAGCCCTGCAAGGGGCAGGAGCAGGGTGACCCCCAGGAGGGGAAGGGAGGGCTCAGACCCAACCGTAATTAGCGCTGCTCAGCTTCACAGCAGCACCCGCATCCTGCCCTGGGGCTGTGTTCGGGGGTCAGTTCCTCTGCCCCGCTGGTGACTCGTTACCATGTGCGGGGCACCCTCGGTGCCCACGGGAGGCACTGCCACGTGTGTGCCAGGCAGGGCTGAGCAGCGACTGTCGCCGTGCTGCGGTTCAGGCTGGGCTGGCCTTGCGGCACCTCCGATCTGTGGCTCGTTACAGCCCCTCACCCCTCGGCGGGGTGACCCGACCCGGGGCATTGGTGCTGCCTTCTCCCAGCCACCAGTCGCACAAACCCCCCTCCCTGCAGCCGGGAGCACGGAGCTGCTCGGCACAACTTCGGGGGGAGAACCACAGAGTCATGGAATATCCTGAGTTGAGAAGGACCCACAAGGATCATCCAGTCCAACCCCTGACCCTGCACAGACACCCCAACAATCCCACCCTGCCCCTGAGAGCATTGTCCAAACCCTCCTGGAGCTCTGGCAGCCTTGGGGCTGTGCCCACTGCCCTGGGGAGCCTGGGCAGTGCCCAACCACCCTCTGGGGGAAGAACCTTTTCCTAATATTCAACCTAATCCTCCCCTAACACAGCTCCAGCCGTTCCCTGGGTCCTGTCCCTGCTCACAGAGGGCAGAGATCAGTGCTGCCCCTCCAGAGGAACCTGCAGACCCTGATGAGGTTTGGCCTCAGTCTCCTCCAGGCTGAAAAAGCCAACTGACATCATGAGAAGACAGACTGGCTGATAAGAAACAGGAATAGGAAGAGGTGGATGAAGGCCCTCAATGCCTCTGCCAGTTGTTGTCTGTGTGCATGAGGCAACGGCCCATGTGAGGACCTTCCTCAGCCTCAGGAGCAGAGGACAATCTCTGCTGGACCAGCTGCTGTGGGGGGGAAAACTGGTGCATTTCTTCTGAAGGACCTCAGTCAACTCAACCTTGCATCTTCCTTCTCAGACACCTCCAAGGAGGAACGATGCACTCCATCCCTACAGGAATGATCCCTGGACCATGGCCCTACACCCCCCTCCCTGTGGTGGGCACACTCAGTAGGGACCCTCACTCCTGGGACCCACAGCGCTGCAAGGCTCCTGCAGCGCTTCCCAGTCTCTCTGAGGAACACCTTTGATCTGTAGGATGTCACAGGTGGCTGAGCTGGGGGAAACCTGCTTAGAGTGCAAATGGGGGAAACCTAAAAGAAGAAAAAGACTGTTATTTAATAATAAATACAACTGGAAACAACCAAATATGGAAAGCAGGTCCTGTGCCCCCCCGTGCCCCTGCTGAGGCACGGCACATACCTTGCCCCTCCCTCCCTTGGCCAAAGCCATGGGGGCCCTTCTTTCCCTGCCCTCCAACCTCACCCCATGACTCCATCTCTGCCTCTGCTCCAGACACTCTCCCTCACACACAGCTCTGCCCCTCCACCCCTCCAGTTTCCCTCTGCAGGAGCGTGACTGCACATACCTGAGCATCCCTGCCACTGTTCTGTGCTGCCCCATGACCTGAAGCTCCGTGGCCCCACAAGGCAGGTCCCAAGTACCTACAAGGTCCCTGTACCTCCATACTCTCCTGCATCCAGCAGCACACAAAGCTCCCTCCTCTGCCTCCCTGGCACCTTCTCCACAGGATGCCCAGCTCCTGAGCCCTCTGTGTGGGCAGCATCCCCTGCCCCAGCCAAGGATGGTCCCATCGGAGGGGCTGCTGGTGTCTCCTCCATGGGTGTTCAGCAAACACCCCTTGGCTAAACAGAGCCTGAACTACGGAATGGAGGCCACCCTCCTGTTCTCATGGCCCAAGGCCAGGATGAGCTCTTTCCACTCCCAGGACCAGGGACTGCCTGGATGGTGTGCCCAGCTCTGACAGTCCAGGGCTGCTCTGTGGGGGTGAAGAAAGCAGGATTGCCCAGCTCCCTGCAACACAACACCCAACCAGGCTGTTCTTGGGTGTGGTGTGTGGAGAGCACTCAGACTGCACGTCTGCCTTTCCAGAGGGCTGGAAACAACATGGGACATAATCCTGGTGCCCCAGGGGTGCTGCAAAGGGCACCTGTGCCTGGCAGAGAGGTCTCTCACCCCGTGCAGTTCAGGGACACTGTTGAGCCAAGCCTCTCCCCCAGTTCAGGCAGGAGTGTCTGTGCAGCAGGCAGGGGGGAGGCCTGTGCACTCTGCCGTGCCCAGTTATGGGGAGATCGTTCCACGGTGACTCTCTCTAATATATTCCTCGCGTGGTTCTGCATTTAAGCCACTCATTTATCTGCTCAGCCTGCAGCATACCAATGAGCCAAGGGCTGGAACAGCAAGGTCAAGCCTGAGCAGAGCTGATAGGGGTTCTGGCATATGCAGGATGTCGTGCAAACAGGGGCCCCTGCTGTTTTCCCTGCCCTGGGGCCATATCCATTCTCCAGCAGTATTGGGAATACTGTCCAAGGAGGCTGGATGGAGGCAGGGCCAAGCTGACAGAGGCACCAGCCCCTGGCACAGGATGTGACTCCCCAGGAGTGTTTGCAGCAGCATCAGGACCCATAGGCCTTCAGGAAAATTATCCTTACCAAGCACCTTCTGGCAGCCTCCTCAGCTTTAGGCTGGTTCACAGATCTGTCACAGACACTGGTCTCAGAAGACAAGTCCTTCAAGTGACACTGATTCCAGGGAAAAGGATCTCAGGAACCATCCTGGTTGCATCTTGCAACAGCCCAGGCTGAGCCAAGCTGGTTCTCCAGGACTTGTTCTCCTGCACAGTGTCGTGCAGGAAATGCAGACCTGGAAATGCAAACCTGGATGCACTGACCTGGACTGGAAGGACAAGACTTTGCTCCTCACGATGCTCATGTAGATACAGGAGGAAAGAGAAACTGATAGCTCAACTTCAAAAACACCCTTCAGAAGATGGTCTACAACAAAACATCTGGAACACAAGCTGTGCTTCAACTGGGCTATTTCTCACTGTATGGGAATAACGGCTGGATAACTCTTTGAGGGAGAACCACAAACTACCCTCTATGGGCAGCCTGTAACCTCCAGGCCAGGGCACCACAGGGTAAAGAATGCTTCCAAGGAGAGTAGCTGAAATCTTTCATCCAAAAGGGATGTGCGCTCCAGTTGCAGGTGGATGCAGCATCTGTTTTCCATAGGAACCCCAGCTTTTGGCTATCCATTCCAGGTAGGGGTGAAAAGGTAAACTCCTGGGTAGTTTTTCAGCCCTGGGTTGCTCCCCTGACCAGCTCAAGCAGCTCCTCCACAACCAGTGGGGCTGAGCAAACACCCTCTTCACTCTCACAGGATCACAGGATGGGTCAGGTTGGAAGGGACCACAGTGGGTCATCAGGTCCAACTTCTGCTCCAGCAGGGTCATCCCAGAGCACATGGCACAGCACTGTGGGTGAAGCTCCATGCTCACACCTCTGCTCACACCCAAATCCTGGCCACCACTCTGCCCAGAAACAGGGACTCCCACATGAACCCAAGAGAAAGCTTTCTTCTGGAGGGTAGATGTCACCACCACCACCAGGTATTTCATTTTATTTTCCGAATGGGAGAAAAAGGGAATAGAAAAACGTAGTATGGCAAATTTAAAATGTACAAAAGCTGCATTTCCTGGTAAAATCCTGTGTTAGGGAATGTACTCCTGATTCCTGCAGGTCAAAATACATCCAAGGAGAGAGTGCAGGTCCTGGGCACATGGACACACTTTGTGCTGGGTGGTTTTGTTTTCAGTGCCAACCTGCTTTTGCAGGTTCTGCTGCCTGTGTTATTGTCAGTTTTGGCAGTACTGTTCTCTACCTTACACAGAAATATTGTGGAGAGTGTTACAGTTAGTAATTACCAAGTTGCAGTAAAACTAATTGCCTCTTCTCTAAAGATTTAGCAGTTCCATGGAGCAATTCATATTAAATATCCGCAAGTGAGCGACTCAGGGTTGCATCTGGTAATTGATTTATTGAGTTGGTTCTATTAGACACTCAGCTGTTCTCTTGCTAACTGAAAATAATGCTGACTAATTCGTTTGCTCACAGTTAAACTTCCCCAAATCACTCGAGTTACACGTGGTGGGAGCAGCTGTGTGTCTGTGCACTCACAGTATCTGCCACAGGTCTCTCAGGTGTCCCCTCTTGCCACCGTGCCACCACAGTGGTCCTGGTTCTGTCACCTCCCCCTTCTTGTAGGGGGACTCCAAGAGAGCTGGAGAGGGATTTGGGACAACAGCCTGGAGGGACAGAACAAGGGGGAATGGCTTCCTACTGCCAGAGGGCAGGGTTAGGTGGGATATTGGGAAGGAATTCTTCCCTGGGAGGGTGGGGAGGCCCTGGAACAGGTTGCCCAGAGAAGCTGTGGCTGCCCCTGGATCCCTGCAAGTGTCCAAGGCCAGGTTGGATGGGGCTTGGAGCAACCTGGGCTGGTGGAAGGTGTCCCTGCCCGTGGCAGGGGGTGGGATAGGATGATCTTTGAGGTCGCTTCCAACCCAAATCTTTCCACGATTCTGTGATTCCATGAGTCACTGCTCACAGTAAGTTGCTGTGATCTGCAACCAGACTGATGTGCCTCAGAGCTTGGAGGGTGCTGGGATCAGGCAGGGTTTTTATGTCCAAAACTTGTCACTCCTGTAAAACAGCAGTGGATCAATACCAATCAAGACTATACTCTGCAGCCAAGTTGGAACAGATCCACTCATCTTTGGCAAGAATTTCCAGGAATTTGGAATGTGCAGGAAATTGGTAGGTGCCCAGTGGGCATGGCAGCCCCTTGGACAAGTATGTGAGAGGATGCTGGACTTGTCTCAGGTGCAGGTGGGATGGACCCGAGTTGACTGGTCTGGGAAGTCCCACAGGCCTTGGTTCCTCTGTGTTACAGCCATTGCTGCCCATCAGCATGGCCAGGGGTGGGTACAAACCACAGTGGTCACCTAGTACATGTCTGTTGTCCACCCTGGCCTGTGCTGGATCCCAGGCTGGGGCTCCCTCACAGCACCACTGCTGTTTTCTGAGGTCAGGTCCATATCCTGAGCCAGGTTACAATTAACCCATCCCAGCATAGAGAAGGTACCTGATCAGAGCCAAGGCATCCACTTCTGTCTCTGTCTCCTTGTCCACCCCAGACTCTTCACTCCTCACTGAAACACTTGCCCCAAACAGCACATCTTGCACCTCTCCAGGTGATAAGCCTTTCTCCTCAGAATGAGAACAGGTCCAGGACCTGTTGTTTGGCCTTGGGTGCATCATGGCAGAGCTCTGCATACAGCCCCCATTCTGGCAAGCCAGGTCCCGTGGAGTTTAGTGTCCCTGAGCCTGAATTCCACTCTGGCTTCTCAGCAGTGCCTTGGAAGTGAGCTCTGCCATCCCAACACGACTGGGATCACGGTTTGTCCACAGGCCAAGAAAAACTGAAGCCTCATCCATTTATTGTGGTGGTGCATCCTCCACCCCTCCAGCCCTGGTCACACTATGATTTGAGACATTTCCCTAAACCTGATTAAACAGGGACAGTCCATGACCATGGATCACTGAGAGCCTTGTGTTCATGAGGTTTTGACCTCGTGGAGCTGCAGCTGAGAATAAAGTGAGTGGAAATGCCTTTTGGATGCTTTAACCCTTACAGAAACTGGACTGCAATGTCGGAAAAATACTAAGGTTCTAAAGAAATTAATGGTAAAAGCAGATTAAGACTTTTGTCAGAAATTAAGGGCAAAAGCAGGGCACCAGCAAACCATGGGATCCAGCGGACACAGGCAGAAGGGCACAGAGTTTGTTTAAGGAATGAACAAACCCAGTGAAGTTTCTTTCTGCTTAGTTAGAGAACAAAGGAAAGGCAAGAGTGGATGAAGCAAAGCAGATGCAAGAGCCATCTCAAACAAAGCCAAACAGAGTGGCTTTGGCACTGGACTGGCTGTAATTTATGCCTAATCCTTGGTAAACCAGGTACTACATGTTAAATATTAAGGGCAGGAATTTATAAACATGCAGGAAGATGGAACTGCGAGTATTAGAATCACAAAAAGACATTACTGGAAGAATCGATTGCTGTGTTTTTTTAATAAAAGAACCTCCTAATTAGTGCATGAAAGGACCGTGATAGCTGCAGCCTGTCTGAATTTTATTAAAACATCTGATGCATTGTCTCATGAAGCCATACTTGAAAAATCAATTCAAACTGACTTGGCTGTAGCCAGAGTTACGTGGGCTGTGCATGAATGGAGATCCACAGAGTGCAATAATAAACCATTATCTCTGTCACGGCAGCTCATTTCTATCCAAATGAACCTGCTTTGTGTGGAACACGGGGCTGCTCTGCCTTCCCTTTGTCAGGCAGGAAGATCTCTTGCGAAGCCGCTGAGTACCAATGAGATTCACCCTGAGACTGGAGAGCTTGGCAAGGCTCTTTGTTCTCCATCCCATCGGCATTTGTGGAAAAGACGCTGCTTTTTGGAAGTGTCACCGACTTCAACGGCTGGGTGTTTGCCTGCCTGGGACTGCCTGCTGTCTGTAACTCTCACAACTTCCCTTACAAGGCTTGTGATACCTCATGTTTTTTTGTCAAGCCCCAGCTGCTGAATTTATGTAGTTATCTCAGAATATCAAAAGTAAACTTCTAACCTTCCTGTTCTCTGAGAAAACATGAAATATTGAGTAAACCCTCCAGTGCCCATCAACTCACACGCACTGGGTAACTGTTAATTATTCTCTACTGGTTTTGCTGTGTTAGTCGATGCTTTCCCAGGACTTTCTCAGCGTGTGGGTCACTATTTTTGGATGCTGAAGGCAGTCATGAGGGTTTTTCATTCACCTTTAGTTGTTACTCTCCTGGTAAAATGTCTCAGTACCCCAATAAAAAGACAGAAATTGTCCCACATGACCCAGCACATGCAGCGAATGGTAATTAGCAGTTGATCATCACAATAAACAGTCTTTGGTAACTCTGGAGAGCAAAAATTATTTACCTGCACGTACAGCATCCATATGAATAATGGATCCATTTGCAGGACTGAGCATCAGCTCATGAATGAAACTCCAACCAAGGAGCACTGAGAAATACAACAAAAATTAATCATTCTGAGCTGTTTTCATAAAGGCAGAAACTCAGAGCTCAGAGGGGACCATCTCTCAAGCCACATGGTAGAATGAGTCTAAGTAAGATTGTCACAAGTTTTCCACCCAAGCAAAAATGAGAAAGGTTATAAAAAAGCTCTGTTCTCCTTTGCAGTCTCAGCTCCCATTTCTGGAGTCAGAGTGTGTGATTACAGCAAACTTCTGAGCTGAAATTAAGTACTTTCTTTAGAATCTCCTGATCAAAAATGGAACATAGCATCAAAATGAATATTTTCTATCACATTTTATTGTGAAAAATGTCAGCCAAAAGCTTCAGCCTCATGTAAATAAAGAATCAGACCAGTTTGTCAAGTATCAGAACTGCTTTAATGCCTTCTGCTTTCTTTTTGAGCATATTAGAGCACCCAGAGCTATGAAATGATACGTGTAGAATTCCTTGGTAGCAGCAGATCAGAAAAACGCCTGATAAAAGTAGCAACATATTTGGTGTAAAGAGCTCCTGACAGTTTAAAATATTCCCTGGAGATGGCACCTACAGCTGAGGATGAGCCTTGTTTGCTCCATCCAAAGCAGAACAAGCCCAGAGCTCTCAGCAATGGATGAAGGGAAGAGACAAGTGAAAACGCTCATTTTCCTGGAGGGAACTCCAGGACAGCGTTATGCTAATGCATCTTCCAAATTCCACATTGGTGCAGAATGCTCACGGAGAAGAGCACTGCCAAAGCCAAGGGGAATCTTGCCCACAGGCAGGGAGAGGCAGGGCTGGGAGGTGGGTGTTCCCAGGACAAGGACATCGAGTTGGCTCCTAGCAATGGAGCCACTGTCTGTGTGGACAGTGTGTCACAGAGGACCCTGAAGGTGCCATCCAGAAGCTCCCTCAGCTGAAGTGCTTGGAGGACACATAGGATGGATGGTAACCTCCTCCTCCCTGAGAGCTGCTGTATATGGTGGTAAGGCTGGTTTGGGAGATTTCTTACATTGCTACTGTGAATGTCTTTAGTCCTTGTTGATGTAGAACTCAGTGGGTTCCTTCCAACTCAGGATCTCCTCTGATTCCATGCAGCATTACCATTTTGGGTTCACCCTCACTCCAAACCATCTCTGCCATGGCAGTCTGGAAGTAGCCAAGCCATAAGCTGCTGTTTATTCTCTTGTCAAGTGCTGTGGTCCAGCTGAAACAGCTGGGCTTAACTTCGGGGAGGAGAAGGGGCCAGTGTCCTTCAGCGGTTGAGATACCAAGGCAGATCATTTAATCACACTGCTGCAGCCTGTCCCTGTCACACTGATGAGAGAGTGTGACATGTCCACTCCCCACTGCCCTGACAGGCACAGACCTATTCAAGAGATGAGCTGTTTTTCCCCAAACCAAGTGCTGAAGGCTTTACCCACTTGCAAAAGCACAGGAATCCACAGACCTCTCCTCTTTTGGTGGAGATGGGATGACAATTGGCTGTCACAGCCTTGCTCTGCTGCAGGCAGGGTCGCCACATCAGACCCCAGTGGGGTTAATGCAGAACAGCCTCCCCAAAAGCCCAGACAGCCTGGGGATGTCTTGGTCATTGAACACAGGGACACCCTACAGCCCTGTACTCCCCGAGTCACAGCCACAGCGTGTGACCACCACAGCAGCCCAGTGACCCACACACACAGCTGAGCTGTTCTATGGCACTTGCCAGTCTCTCTGCCATGCCGGCCCAGGGGCACCCAGGGATGGTGACTCCACCACTGCCCTGGGCAGCCTGTGCCAGTGCCCAACCACCCTTTTGACAAGAAGAAGTTGAACCTGTCTTTACAAACAAGCTGTGTAAACAGCTATTTGTGGGTAAAAAGATGGTTGCGGGTGAGAAAAGAAATAATGGTTTGTAGATAAGGAAAAGGCGATTTCTGGGTAAAGAATAATTTTGACTAAAAGATTCAATATTAATTGCAGAAGAATAGTGAGAAAAGGAAATAGCTGTTTAAGAACAGTGAGAAAGGAATAACTGTTTGTATGTAACAGGCCTTTTTGGGAAGTCTGTACCTTCTGAGTACTTTAGCCAGTGAGGAAAGGAAGAGGGGATTATACGGCCAGGAAAAAAACAGGATAAAAGGAGGTTGTGTCCTCCAGCTATTCAAGAGATTTTCACTGGGTATTCCCAGTAAGCTCTCCCTTTGTTCATGAATGAAGTTTTTCTGGCAGAACTCCTCTGCCTCCTTTGTGGACACCAACCTCTGGCAACAAGAATTTTCTGCACACTTGCAATGAAGAAATTTTCCCAATATCCAACCTGACCCTCCCCTGGCACAGCCTGAGGCCGTTCCCTCTCCTCCTGTCCCTTGTTCCCTGGGAGCAGAGCCCGACTCCCCCCGGCTCCCCCCTCCTGTCAGGGGGTTGCAGAGCCAGAAGGTCCCCCCTGAGCCTCGTTTGCTCCAGGCTGAGCCCCCCCAGCTCCCTCAGCCGCTCCTGCTGCTCCAGCCCCTTCCCAGCTCCATTCCCTTCTCTGAACATACAAACGCTGAGCCCTATCTGGGTCCTGCTCAGTTCATTCAGCTCCTACACCAGTATCCTCCAGGATAACGCTCCTTTCTCATCATTCCCCTCACCCCACCGGCTGTAGAGCTCCGGCAGCCAAAAGGATGAGTCTTATAAACAGGAGCGGTGTGAAATGCTCGGGGACGCGCTCCCTGCATCCCTTCAGGGCAGCGGTGCCTGATAGACCTGCCCCTGCCCCAGACCCTGCCTGGGTCGGAGAAGGGAGGGAGCCCAGCCCAGTCCACCTCCTGCGGGGGTCGTGCCCCAGCCCCCTCCGCCCTGGACTGTTACACCAGGAGTAAATTGCATCTACTGTTTTTTCCTTCCTAATTGTTACCTCTTACCAGCTTCTGCGGCTGGAGCACCCAGGCGATACTCGGGAATAAACACGGGTAAATAACCAGCAACAGCAGCTCTAAATTGCTGCCTGTAATTCGTTGTTAAGTGGCACTTAAGCGGGGTCAGCTGAGGCGGAGGTACAACCTGCGGGTTTCCAGGCAGGAGCCGTAGGAAAGGGAAAACCCCAGGGAGTTCTGCAGGCTCGTGGGAAAAGAGCCGAGCGTGCACTTTCAGTGCCGTGATGTGCTGCAGAGGCAGGAAGGTGATGGGTACGAAGAGTCTTGGGGGAACTTGTCTACATGAGGAAGTCATTTCCAATGTGCCAGCAGCTCCCTGCACGGCTGCCTTCATCTTCACAGGGACTCAGAGGTGCTTGGAAAAGCTGAGGATGATCCCTTGCAATTGCTGCAAGAGAGAATCAGGATAACAGATTCACGAGCCAGCACATCTCCGACCAGCCAGGCACTGTGGTAATCTGTTTGGTGCCACACTGGCGTTACATCACCTGGAATAGCAGGAATAAACTCACACATGGCATTCCAGACTTCAGCATAGCTCAGTCCCTCTTTCCTCTGCTAGTCTGGGACCTGTGTGAGACCCCACCTGCCTCCAGTCCTGGAGTCCTCAGCACAGGAATGATGGGAACCTCCTGGAGAGGGTCCAGAGGAGACAGGAGCTGGAGGGGGCTGGAGGGCTGGAGCTCTTCTGCTCTGGAGCCAGGCTGGGACAGCTGGAGGTGTTCACCTGGAGAACAGAAGGCTCTGGAGTAACCTTAGAGCCCCTTCCAGTGCCTAAAGGGGCTCCAAGAGAGCTGGAGAGGGATTTGGGACAACAACCTGGAGGGACAAGACAAGAGGGAATGCTTTCCCACTGCCAGAGGGCAGGGTTAGATGGGATAGTGGGAAGAAATTCTTCCCTGTGAGGAGGGTGAGGCCCTGGCACAGGCTGCCCAGAAAAGCTGTGGCTGCCCCTGGATCCCTGCAAGTGTCCAAGGCCAGGTTGGACGGGGCTTGGAGCAACCTGGGCTGGTGGAAGGTGTCCCTGCCCATGGCAGGGGGTGGGATAGGTTGAGCTTTGAGGTCCCTTCCAACACAAACCATTCTGGGATTCCATTTCTCAGACTTCCACTCCCCACGAGTAACCAGCCAATGCCCAGGCAGGGGCTCTGCCATCACCACTCACATGGCACTGGGATTTTTTTCCAGTTTTCTTCAGTTCCTGCTTATGGGTAAGGCAGCAGCCAGCAGAGATGTCCTGTCCTGTTCCCCCACACCACTTCAGGGTGGCTGGTGGTCTGTGTGCACCCCAGCATTTTCAGAGACATGAGAAACTAGCCCTAAAAGCCCTCAGCTACCTGCTGGGAGTGCAGCAGAAGGCAGGTTTTGAATATAGGTGGGAGCTCTCTGGGCCTGAAATGCTCAGGGCAAACTCCTCTAGTGGAAGGTGTCCCTGCCCATGGCTGTGAGGTTACTAAATGAGCTCTAAGGTCCCTTCCAACCCAAACCATTCCATGATTCTATGATATGATTCCATGAGTGTGGCCCATGGTATGTCAGGAAGAGGAAAAGCTGGGTCCAAAGTGATGGATCTTAAGCCCAGTGAGATCCCCCAGTTAGTGCCTTGCAGGATGGTACCCACCCAGTACCCACCTGTGGTGGCACAGTGCCATGAGCATGGGTTTATTTCCCAACCAGTGCAACTAATTCAACCCATCACACACAGGACTTGGTATCATCACCAGGACCTCACAGGAAGCTGCCCCTAACACTGTCCAGCTCATTGGAGCACCTCCTGGGAACCCCAGGAGCCTCCAGCTGAGCCTCAGAAGGCATCCAACAGACCTGATTCTGCCGCTCCCCCTTATCGTGACCCACAGAGGTCAATAAACTAAGTGATCCCAGGTGGAGGCGAGAAACTGGAATGCTTTATTGTACTTACAAGTTCATATCTAAAGGGTTTATGGTTTACATATTCAATAGGGGATTTACATATTCATTGCGGGGCAGAACTATTACAGTTTATTACAAATGGGATTTCAGGAGATGACATAAGGGAAAAACCCAGATTAATAAATTTTGGGGTCTTAACAATTACCTCGTGGGGAAAAACCCATTTTATCTTAGGGGATTTTACAGGGGGGAACAGGTATTCAGGTCTACAGAATGCGAGGATTCAGGGAACACAAAGGGAGAGATAAGGTCCAGTACTCTTCTGCACAGGTCTGATGAGATCAGGGCTCAGACTCTCTGTCTTGGGCAGGGCATGTGATAACATCATGTGAGGAATCTCTTCATATCCTGCCACAGGGATGAGGTTAGTGAAGAGGGGTTTTCCGAGCTTCTGTAGCCCATGGCTTTCTGCAGAGATCACTCAAATCTCTCTCTGCAGGTATCATATTTTGGAATCCAACAATGACCCAGCTGGGTTGTCCCAAGGAGGAATAGTCACCATTTCAGACCAGTGACACTGCACTCTTCTATTTCTTTCCCAACCAGCAGCAGGGAGACAGTGGAGTTCTGGCTCACTCAGCTGCTGGCTTTCAGCTGCAGCCCCTTCACTGCTTCATGTGCTGTGTGACATTCCCAAATAGTTTTTCACCCAAGGATGGGGCTATCGTAGGAATTGCCTGTTTTCAGCATCCGCTCTGGACACAGTCAGCTTGTTCAGGTTAAACACCAGTACCCAGGGCCATGCAGTGGGAAGCTCTCCCTTGGAAAGGGGGATACATGACAGGGATAACCAGCGGTGAATGAGACATTATGTGTGGGTGTCACTGTCTGGGAGAAAGCAGCAGAACACATATGCTAATTAATGGCCTGGATTCCCAAGGTTCTAATATGTTGAATTCCAGAATGTGCTGTGGCAGGTACCTCAGGGCACAGACCGAGGGTGCTCCACAGGTCCCAGGCCTGTGCAGAGAGGAGTGGCCCAGATTTGAGGAGTGGGTGGAACATGGAAAGTCAGTGTCAGAGCAACCTCAGCATTGTTTCTAAAAATTGCCCCCAAATTAATAGTTGTCTGTAGCTAGAAAGTGATGCAGTGCTTTTAACTTTTTCTTGCTAAAATATAATTTTGTGACAGACCCATTAAAAACCCTATTTAGCAAGAACATGACAGCAGAAAACAATCCTTTTTGAATAGTATCCTCAGGTAGAGGAGAAATGCTGCAAACACTGCACTGTGAGCATTCCGTATGCATTACTGCATCTGGGACTGCACCCTCAGCATTGCCTCATTCAGAGACAGCATACCAGACAATAACAAGAGCTAAATGAGGATAAATTACATCTAGAAACACAGTGTTTACAAGGGCTGGTAATTCACTCGCAGCATCAAATGACTTTTAAAGCAAGAATCTGCTTTTAGTGGGCTTAGCTGGTGTGAATGAAGGAGTCTCAGTTCGAATGCAGATGTGATTTACCTGGGAAGGGTTTAGATACCCTCAAAGACAGGAGATAGGCAGATGGATGGATGGATGGATGGATGGATGGATGGATGGATGGATGGATGGATGGACAGACAGGCAGATACACAGGCAGAAAGATACCCAATATAACATCTATTTTTCTTTTAAAAACATCTGTTTTTCTTTTCTTTCTTTCTTTCTTTTCTTTCTTTCCTCTGTCTTTGCAGAGGAATTGTACAGAACTGACATACAAAAATACAGAACTACATTCAGCAGTTTAATTAAGTAAATGGGCCAATTACAAATGAGAAAAAATTCCAGACAGGGTTGTCCTGGAGAAAGCTGCTCCAATAGAATGAACCATTTCCAGAAGACACAAACACAGCTTTCTTCTTTCATTCAAATTAAAAATTCCTCTAAAGGCCCCAAACTGCTCCACTTGCAACTCAGCACAAAAAGTGACCTCATCCCAACCAGGACAGAGTCAGACATCTTTCTGGCAATTGCCAAGAGAAAACCCCCTCCCATTAAAGGAGCAGCAAGTTGCTCAGCAGATCAGAGATAACTGCAGAAACCAACATGCATCTCTTGCAGCCTCAAAATTGACTATCAGTCAGTGACATCTGTGAATCACTAACATATGGAGTCGAGGTACTTCATCAGAATTTGAGAGATTATCGAGGAAATAATTTGAATGTTTTAGAAATCTTGCAAAAAAGTCCACAGAAGCAAGATGTTTAGATGGAAGCTGTTACAGTGCCAGAAGAAAGATGGAGAGTTGCTCCCACACAGCTGCTAAAGGACATGGTGGATGATGGGATGAACAGAAAACCCAGAGGCACTTGGGCAGTGCCAGCTGTATCCCTAACAGGGAGATCAGCATATAGACACCATAGGGCTGTGGCCAGGCAATAACTTCATAGAATCAGAGAATCCCAGGGTAGTTTGGGTGGGAAGGGACCTTAAAGCTGATTTCATCCTTCCCTGCTATGAGCAGGGACACCTTCCACTAGCCCAGGTTGCTCCAAGCCCCATCCAACCTGGCCTGGGATGGGGACGCTTCTGGGAATCCAGGGGCAGCCACAGCTTCTCTGGGCAACCTGTGCCAGGGCCTCCCCAACCTGACAGTAAATCTTCATCACTGTCCTCATCTTGAGGCAGATGTTTTGTCCCCATTGTTGCTGGTCTGACTCAGTGCCCACAGCTCCTGGGTGGTGCCACCCTGAGGTGCTCACACAGAGCTGCTCCTCAAAGGCCCTGCTCTGAAATTGGGTGGTGCGTGCACCAGCCCGCCCACAGCTCATTCCAAGCTTGGATGTGAGCTGGCAAAGTACCACGACAGGACAGCGCATCAAGACCTTGCTCTAATTTTATCCCATGGTTATGCCAACTATGTAAAACAGCTCTGGTTGGAAAGCATATGGTGCAGTATAAAAATCTCTGTAGAATGAATTACAGCAACTTCACACAGAAGATGTAGAAGATTTTAGAAAAACATTTCAGCAGATTTTAATATAAAATATCTTTGTCAAGCCCCTTATTGGTGGGTACAGCAGGATTTCAAAGTGGCAGTTACTTCTTTTAATTTTATACACACACATATGCATGTGCATCCCACAGATTGATGTCTCTGAGAGTCCCTGGGCTGAGTTCCTCTGTTGTGGTGGCACTGTGCTGCATGTCTTAATAAAAGTGCCATAGCTGGACCTCAGATTGTGTGATATGACCTCATTATCGATTTCCATGTAATGGGATGCTCAATAACTTTGCCTGTGTCCATCAGATCGATGAGGACGGTGTATCGATGCCCAGCACAACGTTGGCATTATGAGCCTCATTCACTGGAGCAGATGATCAGCAGAACTGAACTTCAGTCAAAACCACATCAGTTAATAATTGCTTTGTAGCTTCTGTCCTTTTTGTCATTTCAGCTGTTTGGCAGATGAACTTTATCCCCTCCCAGCTCTCAGGCTGTGGCTGATTGCCCAGGCAAGTGTATCAGATAGATAGACTGGATTAGATTAGACTCTGCAGCTCTGTACAAAATCAAAGTTCTTTGTCTAGGCCACTAATAGCAAGTTAATAAAAAGTGAAAGAATTGTCAGCACTTGCTTATTGATAGTCCCAGATGAAAACAACATGAATTGTTTAAGAAGCCATATTAAGGTTGTTAAAGACACAAGAATTACTCATGGCAAATTTGGCTTAATCAGGGTTTGTGTCAGGCTATTGTGAAGAAAGAAACATAAATGCAAAACATCAAAAAAAGGACTTAAAACTGAAATGTTAAAAAGCAAAGAAGGGTACATACAAAGTGCTGAAGTCTGTATGAGAAAGAGTAATTCCGTGTGAAGTTTACCCACCAACAAGCATGGCTCTGTGTGGGGTGCGTGGGGCAGGGCTGCTCATGGAGGGGCTCAGTAACCATCTCCCAGCTCTGCAGGGGGGCTGCTTGCCCCAGATTTGGCCAGTGCTGCAGGCTGAGAGGTGGGTTCGCACAGAGCTGCTTGGACCTCACTGTTCTCCAAACGTTTCAGGAAGTTGGATAGTCCATCACAGACATTCCAGCCACAGGTGAGGTCCATACCAGCACCATCAACTGCAACTGAAGGGCCATAGGGATACCCCATGCCATGGGCATGAATCATGGAATCATGAAAGCTGGGAAAGACCTCCAAGGTCCTCAAGTCCAACCTTTGATCCTTCCCCATTTTGTCAACTCAACCAGAGCACTGAGTGCCACGTCCAGTTGTTTCTTGAACACTTCGGGGATGGTGACTCCAGCATCTCCCTGGGCAGCCCATTCCAATGCCTGACAACCCTTTCCATGAAGGAATTTTCCCAATATCCAACCTAAACCTCCACTGGCACAGCTGAAGGCTGTTTTCTCGTGTCCTGTCCCTTGTTCCCTGAGAGCAGAGCCCGACCCCCCCCGGCTCCCCTCTCCTGTCAGGGAGCTGCAGAGCCAGAAGGTCCCCCCTGAGCCTCCTTTGCTCCAGGCAACAGTTGAGGGGAAGCTTGTGAGCAGAGCTGTGAGACTGGACATCACTCCTGTCTGCAGGAATGAAGCAGGTGCAACAGTCACCAGGACCTTGATTTCGGAGGGGTTCAACATGGTCTATGCAGGTCTGAAGCCAAACAGCCCAGAGAGCATGATCCACCCCTCCTGGTCTCCCAGCAGCCTGCCCGTCTCACTCTCTGCTTCAGCACACCCAGTTCAAACCAAATGCTCCTGTACTTGGGTATAGAATTCACCAGACCCAGAGCATCAGGGTCGCTTCCCCCACCCAGGGCTGGAAATGGCAGCACATCCTCCTCTCAGTGACCAGTACGGTGGGAAATCCAAACCCTCCACACACCAGCAGCAGACCGAAAGAAATCTGCCTGAGGAAACACGTAAGTCTGAATGAAGGACGGGTTTGAGGGTGCAGCAACCTGTTCATCAAAAATTCAGAGGGGAAGAAAGGCAGCATGGCCTGAATTAATTATTTCTTGCAGCTGATTCACTTGTCTCTAATTATAGTTGAGCTTCTAAACATAAATTCAATTAAAATGTTATAGTTCTTCTGCAGCTGTCATTCATGTGCTGGTGAAGAGATCAAGGCCAGAGCTATTAAAAGCCTTGGGAGTGAAACAAAGTGAAAGAAAGTCCTTGATGGAGTGCAATTGTTGAGGAGTTTGCCCTGAGCATTTCAGGCCCAGAGAGCTCCCACCTATATTCAAAACCTGCCTTCTGCTGCACTCCCAGCAGGTAGCCGAGGGCTTTTAGGGCTAGTTTCTCATGTCTCTGAAAATGCTGGGGTGCACACAGACCACCAGCCACCCTGAAGTGGTGTGGGGGAACAGGACAGGACATCTCTGCTGGCTGCTGCCTTACCCATAAGCAGGAACTGAAGAAAACTGGAAAAAAATCCCAGTGCCATGTGAGTGGTGATGGCAGAGCCCCTGCCTGGGCATTGGCTGGTTACTCGTGGGGAGTGGAAGTCTGAGAAATGGAATCCCAGAATGGTTTGTGTTGGAAGGGACCTCAAAGCTCAACCTATCCCACCCCCTGCCATGGGCAGGGACACCTTCCACCAGCCCAGGTTGCTCCAAGCCCCGTCCAACCTGGCCTTGGACACTTGCAGGGATCCAGGGGCAGCCACAGCTTCTCTGGGCAACCTGTGCCAGGGCCTCCCCACCCTCACAGGTGATATTGGGATATTCCTTCCCACTATCCCATCTAACCCTGCCCTCTGGCAGTGGGAAAGCATTCCACCTTGGCCCATCTCCCCAGGTTGTTGTCCCAAATCCCTCTCCAGCTCTCCTGGAGCCCCTTTAGGCAATGGAAGGAGCTCTGAGGTCACTCCAGAACCTTTTCTTCTCCAGGATGAATAATCCCAATTCTCTCCACTTTAGGAGTTTATCTTGTTTTACCTCTACAAAAACGTGTTGGAGTAGTTAATATGTTTTGGTTCAGCATTTTGAGACTTTTAGACAAGAAGTCCCTGCACTGGAAAGCTCCTCAGAGTCTGCTTGCCCTAGAGAGTTTGCCTTGAATAGAGTCATGTCTGGCCAGTCCCACTCTCAAAGTGGAGGAGCAGCAGCCTCATGTCACCTCTTGTCTCACACAGGATGAAGGTACACACATTTTCAGGGCGTTCCCTGGAAGTTTTCAAGGTAAGACAAAAAGAAAGGAGCTTTCAGAGAGAAAACATGACAGCAAGAAGCTGCCTTGGCTTTTGAATCAAGGGAATTGTCCTTGCAGCTTTGTGCCTTATGTTCATATGCCCCAACAAGGTCAGAGCTTCCTCAGCAGGAGTTCCTGGGCTTCAGTGACCATCATACACCTTTCCATCACAGACCTTCCTCTGTGGCTGCCCCAGTGTCCTCATGCAGCACTTGTGTCTGCATGGTCTGACAGGACAGAAGGGTCACCCATCACCCCACAGGACTGCTGGGTCGTGACCAGGTTCCCTCCCCTAGAGCTTGGAACTTTGGGTTGTTGAGGACTGTTCTTTGCTTCTTTCTAAGCATCCTCTCAGCTCACACCATGGAGCTGCCACACAGCCAGCTCCATCCTTTGAGGTTGCAGGAGGCCCCTTGTTTCTTCCAGCAGTGTTCCCCCACCGCTGTGAGCTGCCAGCTGTGTGCTCCAGGCAGCAGTGCCATTGCCTCTCTGGGTTGGGATGTCTGGGATATGTCCTGGGGTGGGTGAGAAGCCCGGGAGGAGGAAGACCCCCACGAGGAAGAGGACCCCGAGAAGAAGGGCAGCTCCTTGCCTAGGGCTTCATCCCTCCAGAGGGAGCCCCTTTGCAGATGGGGGTGGCCATGGTACCCTCAGCACTGTCACAGCAGGATGCTGGGCAGGCCAGTGACACTGACTTGTTTGCAACCAGCTACTCTTCAATCCATCTTTCTGGAAAGTGCCCAGTGGGAAAGGCCCTGGGGGTGCTGGTGACAGTGGCTGGACACGAGCCCGGGTGTGCCCAGGGGGGCAGGAGGCCAATGGCCCCTGGGCTGTGCCAGCCCTGCTGTGTCCCAGCCCCAGGGCAGGGCCCGTCCCTGTGCTGGCACTGCTGGGGCACCTCCAGCCCTGGGGGCACTTCTGGGCCCCTCAGACAAGAGACACTGAGGGGCTGGAGCGTGTGCAGGGAAGGGAACGGAGCTGGGAAGGGGCTGGAGCAGCAGGAGGGGCTGAGGGAGCTGGGGGGGCTCAGCCTGGAGCAAAGGAGGCTCAGGGGGGACCTTCTGGCTCTGCAACTCCCTGACAGGAGGGGGGAGCCGGGGGGGGGTCGGGCTCTGCTCCCAGGGAACAAGGGACAGCAGGAGAGGGAACGGTTTCAAGCTGTGCCAGGGGAGGGTCAGGTTGGATACTGGGACAATTCTTCCATGGAAAGAGTTGTCAGGCATTGGAAGAGGCTGCCCAGGGAGATGTTGGAGCCACCTTCCCTGAAGTGTCAAAGGAACAACTGGAAGTGGCACTCAGTGGTCTGGGCTGGATGACAAGGGGGTGATTGGTTAAAAATTGGACTCCATAATCTTAGAGGTCTTTTCCAACCTTAATAATTCCATGATTCTGTGATCTTTGCTGTCTGAGCACCAGCTCCTGGGTACCAGCAGCACCTGGATCAGCTCCCTCTCATTGAAGCCCTGACGGCACATCCCTGTAGGCAGCAGAGATCTCTTCGGGTAGGTGGGCAGGTATTTTGCCATTTGAAGCACAGCCCGAAGTAGCTTCTCTGCTTATTCCATTCTTTAAACTTTCCCTGAGCCAAATGTGCCCAAACACCTTGGGTTAGACATGAGCCACTCAGGGAAGGCTCCTGGAGCACATTATTAATCTGCTGTCTGCTGTTCAGCATGCTCAGTACCATCTCAGCTGTTAACTCTGCAGCTCATGAGCATTTGGAGTTTACAGTTATTTTATTTTCTGAGGACAGATGGCAGACAGCCCTGTAGTAGAGGAGCAGATGGCTGTGCACCTATGAGCAAACCAAAACGAAAACCAAAACCAAAAAAAACTGCTTGTTTAAGCTGAAAAGTAAGTGGGCTCTGCTCCTGAGCCACCCCACACACACCGAGCCACGTCCATGTGACTCATCCCCCACACACAGGTGAGGGCAGGATGGGGCCCTCGGGGTTTAATAAAGCATCAAGCACAGAAAGAAACAACAATTTTGCCACTTAAGATGTAATCTGAGTGTGAGAAAGCCATGGCACAGGGTGAGAACAGCTAACACTGGCTCAGGACAGTGGTGGGTGATCTCCCTCCTTTCTCATCAAGGAAAAGCAACCCAAGTCCTCCTGCCCAGGAGGGACATCTCAGTATGGAGGGAACGCTCCTGAGGGGTCCCAGGAGGGGATCAGCACATGGAAAAGGGCACAGTGGCAGCTCCTACCCTCCTACATAATAAGGCAGGCCTTATTATGTGACACAGGCAGGACTTCTAACAAAACAGGTCCCTTCTTAACTCCCCTTCTGAATGATGTCTCCTTGTGCATGAAGGCACCCATGGCTCTGGGAGGACCAATCCTCAGGGTTCCATGTCACCCACACTGGAGACCAACCTGTAAGTGAAAGGTTGAAGGAAACAAACTGGGAACACTCGCTGAGGACAAATATCTGCTCATTACACAAGATAAACAAGGCTGTCCAGTTAGATGTTGTGAGGTTCCCCCTATTATCTAGTAAATCGAATGACCCACATTTAAGCCTTCTTGCTGGATGCAAAGTGTACTAAACAATCCAGAAGGTGAAATTCTGTAAGTCTGGGGAAGCAGGACCTTGAGAAATTCAAGCAGAGCTTTTTGCAAAGTCTTTCCACAGAAGAGAAAACAGTGCCGACTAAATACTTATACACTTCCGTGTCCCACAAAAGTAAGTGGCCACAAACCTCTGGATTTTGATCAGACATCATGTTCCTCCAAGTATATAACTTCCAATATTTGAAGCCTCTTAAAAAAAGAGCAAGAAGGTCAAACCCACAAGAGAGATGTCCCCCTTGATCTCCAACAAATTAAACATCAGAGCTATCAAGACAATATTAGGAAACCCATATGTTGAGGCATTGTGGATTATTTTTTCCCCAAACGATTTCTTTTTATCCAACCTGAATGTTTGTTTTCCCTCTTGGCTTTCATTTTATAATTAGTCTCTCTGGACAGAAAGTGAATCTTTCATTGACTTCCTTACAGAGAAGTAATTGTTAGCAAACCTTGTCCTTCTGGGAGGTTATAATGCCAGGCTACATCCTGCACTCCGTGAAATTCCCAGAAATTCTTCTGAGGGATGCTGTCTCAGTTTTGCAGCAGTCATCCAGGCACAAGGAAATGCCCACGGTGTCAAACAGCTGCCAACTTTGACAGCTCCTGGCAGGAGCTGCTGAGTGGCAGAGCCCAGCTGTGTTCTCCATCAGTGATCCATGCCCAGAGGAGCAGGAGTGCAGCTCATGCTGCTGGATTCAGTGTCTTACACTGGCTTACATTGGCTACTGGTTACATGTCTTTTCTATTTTCCTAAAGAAAAGAGGTAAAATAGACTAACAAACTGGAATTTGTCCCTTTGAAACATGATCGGAAAGTGGATGAAATAACAGCACTTAAATCATGGAGTCACAGAATCATTAAGGTTGGAAAAGACCTTAAGTCCAAAGACCATCAAGTGCAACTATCAACCCAGCACCACCATGTCCACCACTAAACCATGTCCCCAAGAGCCTCATCCACATGTTTTATGAACACCTCCAGGGATGACTCTACCACTGCCCTGGATAGCCCGTGCCAATGCTTTATAACCTTTTCTGGGAAAAAAATTTCCCTAATATCCAATCTAAACCTGTCGTGGTGCAACTCAAGGCCATTTCCTCTCACCCTGTTGCTTCTTACCTGGGAGAAGAGACTGATTCAGAACCAAAAAGGAATTTGTCCCTGTGCTTCATCAGCTCAGGAGGAGGGGCCCAGGGAGTTGCCGTTGGCAGCACAAGGTCCAGTTGGGGGTAAACCACTAAAGGTAAATCACCTGGCTGTTACTGGGGCCAACTCTGTTTAATAACTTCATGAACAACCTGGGACAGAGCACACCATCAGCCAGTCTGTGCTGTGATGGGAGCAGCGGCTGATACAGCAGATGGTTGTGGAAATGGTTGTGGTCCATACAGAGGGACCTCAAAAACCTGGAGGATTGAGCAGAGAGAAATCTCATGAAGGAATCTCAAGGGGAAATGCAAAAGCGGGCAGCTGGGGAGGAGTAACCCCAGGCACCAGAACAGACTGGGGTCTGTCCAGAGAAGGGCCATGGGGTTCTGGTGCATCCCAGGCTGACCAGGAGCTGGCAGTGCACCCTTGCAGTGCTGAGGGCCAACAGTCTGTCTCTTAGGTAGAGCATTGCCAGCAATTCAGGGGAGGTGATCCTTTCCCTCTGCTTACTCTGGGAAGGCCACATTGGGAGTTCCAGGTCCAGAAGAAAAAGAAAAGAAAAAGAAAAATATGGACTTAATGGAACGAGTCCACCAGAAGTCCATTAAGATGATTAAGGGATTTTTTTTTTCTACTGAAGGAGGTCAAGCACAGGTTGCCCAGACACACTGTGGGCTCTCCCAGCTTGTAGATATCCAGAAGTTGACTGGACATGGTCCTGGGCAACCTGCTTAGATGAACCTACTTTAGCAGGGCTTGGACTGCATGACCTCCAGATGTGCCTTCAGCCTAAGAGTTTCTGTGATTCCTTTGGGCTTCCTCCTTCTGGAGTAGATTTGGCCACTAAGGATCCTGAGCTCCTCCTGCCTTGTACAAGAATAAGACTGTGAAATTTGAGAAGTCAGAAGAAACACTGTTGGGTTATGGCAGAGGCTGTTAGAAATAATAGCCTGCCTGATTCCATTAGGCAATTTGTTATTTTGGGAATGGAGTATAAAACATCATAAAATAGGAAAACGTTTGATCATCAAAGAACTCTTAGAAAGGATGTGAACTTACTTGCACTGAGAAAAACTCATTTTTAGCCTGGGTTCATGAAGAACAAAGACTGACAGGATCACACTGTCTCGTCTGCCCACCTGTCTGCCAGCCCCTTTGCCTGCATGAACTCCAGTCACGTTGGGAAAAGGGGGGAAGTCTTAGAGGCAGGAGGTGTCATGAAAACCTGCACTGAGGAAGAGAAATCCATGCTGTTGGTGTCTTCTCTATGGGAAAGGTGGGGACAGCTCAACCCTGACCTACTCAAAGCCAGAAGGTAATCAACACAGGCCCAGACAGGCCATGGTCATTACAGCACCAACCTGTGCCCTCTGTGAGCAGTGCCAGGACCCAGGGAATGGCTGGAGCTGTGTCAGGGCAGGCTCAGGTTGGATCTCAGGCAAAGGTTCTTCCCCCAGAGGCTGGTTGGGCACTGCCCAGGCTCCCCAGGGTAGTGGGCACAGCCCCAAGGCTGCCAGAGCTCCAGGAGGGTTTGGATGATGCTCTGAGGGACAGGGTGGGATTGCTGGGGTGTCTGTGCAGGGCCAGGGGTTGGACTCGATCCTTGTGGGTCCCTTCTGACTCAGGAGATTCTGTGATTCTTGTGATGGGGTGGCAGAAGTGTTTTAAGATGCACCCAAGAGAAATAAGCAGGAGTTTAGGGTCCTCCAGGGCATTTAGGTGTGCTGAAGAGGAACTGGAAATACAGTCTCACAGAATATTCTCACAGAATCTTTGGAAAAGACCTCTAAGATTATCAAGTCCCACCTTCCAGTCCAAGACCTCCAAGATCATCAAGTCCAGAAGCACAGAAGAACTTCATGGATGTGCTTCATCTGCTGATTTAATGTGGCCTGTTTGGTCAGGATGCCCCCAGTCTCATCAGAGACATGTCACTGCTGTGGCAGTGCTCACAGCCAGACACTGCAAGAAAAGACAGACTGCCTGCAGAAGCAGCTCAAGGTGTAGGCAGAGGTGCCAACAGGCTCTTCTGACTTTGCTTCACTGCTGGTCCCAGTTCTGGGACCAGGAGCCAACTGGGGAGCACCAAGGGAAGGAAGGAGCTGACCCAGCTCCAGGGTGGATCCAAGCTCCCCCTTCCAGTCCCACACATGCTGACAACACGGGATGGAGAGCAGAGAGACAGAGGCTGAGCAGCACAAGATTTGTGGGGGGTCTGGTGGGTCATTTCATTGCACCAATTTGGAGAGGGTCAAGGACTAAAGTCTGTGACCAGATGCTTTTTCTTGTTTAATAACAGGAAAATGTTTCAGCTCCTTAGTTTTGCCTCTCCTGCCCTCCTGTGAGGGGGTGAATGCTCCTTTCTCACCTGAGCTGTGGTGCCCCTGCACTGAAGGGCGGGACCTCTCACCTCCCAAACGCAGGGCACACCCCAGCTCCAGGCAGGGGCTGGAGCAGGAGCTTTAACAATCAAACTCTCTGAATCAATTCACTGTAGTCCCCAGTGTTTTTAAAAACTGAACTGGCCAAAATTTCACATTGAGGAAAAAAATCCTACAAGTGTGATTAAGAAAAAAAATATTACAAAGAAGTGGACAGGATAGAACTTAAGTCAATCAAGACATGTCCACGCGTGGATCTTTATTTAAAATCATCCTGGACCTGAGAAGGATGTGAGAACTGGGAGAAGTGTGAGGTTAAAATGAGTCCCTGTGTTTTTTTGGGTTGGTTTTTTTTTTTTTGGTCTTCTTTGAAAGAGGTTTTTGGGATCAAGGGATACAAACTTTCCTGCTGTGGAAATCCAGCCAGCTTGAAATTTTGGGTGTGATTTCATTTCTTTTGCCATTTAAAAAATTACCCATTTTTGTCTCAGGATCCTTTTACCTCCTTTCTGAACATGGAATATATTATGCAATAATAGTATTTTGTTCTAAGGGTTAGTTATTTATTTGCATGGGAAATGGATGGCATAATGAGAAAATGCATAATGCAAATGCTCTTTATAATGTGAATGAATCAATAGATTGTAAATATCTGTAATTTTAATACTACTACATGGTGATGTTTAAAACTTGGATTGAATTTAGTGCTGGATCTGTGGGGTTTTATACTCTGCATTGTATTAGTTTTAAAAATAGCACATATTTGGTTTAGAAAGAAAGAAATCAAATAAAATGGCTTTAACTGACCAATTAGAACTGAAAGAATAAACTTCTCTCCACATCATTTTGCTCAGGACTAATTTCCACATCCTTTCATGGAGGAGAAAAAAAGTTTACCAATATAGAGCCCCCCTGCTTCCCTTTTCAGCACAAATAAAAGGGCAGGAAGCAAAAAGTTGCTCAGTAAACATCAGAACTTAAATCTATTTATAGATAGCTTCTAATCCCTCCTTGTCTGCATCTCATTGGATCTTCCTCATGTTCCCCCTCACATTTCTCCTCCGACAGTACTTCCAAATCCCTCCATAGCCATGACCCTTCCCAAACCCCATCCATGCAGCAACCTAGCCCAGTCATGGCAGCGGATAAAGAGAAGGAGCAATAATCTAGTGCACAGTACAGCCTTTTAATCCAGAACTGAACTTTCAGGTCCTGTCCTATCCACCAAATTCTTTGGAAATCAGTAAAACAGTTTTAAAAGGGTGGGGTTTTTTGGAGGGAGTGGTGTTGAAGTGGGAGGGAGTGATAACTGAACCTCCAGAGAAATAGGCAGATGAACAGTCTGGGAGAAGGCTGATCAAATAAATGTCATGTCATTGGGAATCAGGCTGGAAAGGGAGGAAAAAAATAAACCCCAGGAGTTTAAATACTTAATAACAAAAGTTATAAAAAAATATTAAAGGATCGAAATTATACACTTGAATCTATACCAAAATTTTGAATTTAGAACTACTGCTGAAAAAGTAACTCATATTGGACCAGGCGTTGGACTCCATGATCCTTGTGGGTCCTTCCAACTCAGGATATTCCGTGAATCTATGATGATAAAATAAAACAGTCTGCTGGGGGATGGAGGGGGGGGGAAGAAGTGGGGAAGGGGTGGAAAAAGGATGGTGCTGCACAAATGCTATTTTTCCAATAGGAAGCTTTTACAGCCAAAAAAATGTGATCTTTCTGTTTGAAATACAGAATATGGACCAATCTGGACCTGGGACATTTCAATCTCAGTGGGATCCTGGAAAGGCACCAGTAGACTCCTATCTTGTTGTTAAATTCATTATTCTTACTACAGATCTCAGCTCTGGAGAGGGTTTGGAAGAGTCTGAGCTGTTCCTTCACCTGCCAGGAGTGAAGCTGATGGTGATGGAGACCCAGGGCCCACACAGTTCACACCGTGTGAATCAACACAGCTTTAACCCGGTCCTTGGGCTGCATCTCCACCACCAGCTGGCACTGGGTAAAACCCGCTCCCAAATCACTGCTGACTGTGTAATGGTGTCCAAGAGGAATCTCATTCATGTGCTCCTGGAGCACTCCAGAGTCCTCTCCAAGCAAGGGAAATTCAGTGATTGGAAGTCTGTTTTAAATGCTCATTTCTGAATTAGAATTCCACCATTATGTCAGAGGAGCCCAGGGCAGCAGGAGTTTCAGAGGGGTCCCAAACACTTGCTGGTCTCAGCAGGCGATTCTGGCATGCTGACAGTTTATTCTCTTCTTTCTCTTGTCAGTCTGAAGAGCCAGCTGGGAAGCTGGGAACTGCCCTTCAGTGAAAGGTCAGGGAATGAAACAGGAATTTTGACAGGCAGAAGCTGAGGAAGACACGCTTTCCACATGCTCAGGAGGCAGCAGAGCAGAGCCCTTTGCTTTACAGATCTAAGGAAAATGCAGAAAGGAGAATCTGTCAAAGGCTTCAACTCCAAAAAGGTAGAAATGCTTGGGTGCTCCTCTGGCTGTACATGATCCTTTGTGGCCAAATTGGGAATCCGGTGGGAATAGCTGTTCTTTCATCAGCATGCAAAAATTATTTAAAAAAAATGTAAATAAATAAAAATAAAGGAAAAAAAATACCAAAAACCTAAACAAGCAAACGAAACAAACAAAAAAGCCCAACCACAAAGCACTTGAGGCAGGAATGGATAAGGAGCACAGGTCAGAGCTAAGAATAGGAGCAGCTGCTGTGTGTGGATTTAAATAGTGGAAAGGTCTGAGGCAGTAAATCAGGTCACCTGCTGAGAGCCTCCAGGTGGTCCAGACCTCAGACATAGGAAGAAGCTTTTCATAGGCAGAGAGACAGCAAACTGTTTGGAAATGAGCTGGAACAGGGCTGCACAGGACAGAGCCCTGCAGATGAATGGAAGGAAGTGAGGAGCCCAAGAGAAGAAAGATAAATGCATGAGAAACCTCTGAAGTATGTGCAGGAAATAATAAAATGCAAATTGCCCCTGTAAATTAAGGCGAGGACAGTTTGGGAAAAAAATCCTCCAACTCAGCAGACAGCCAAGAGGAGGGAGCAGCAGCCAAGCAGGGAAGGGGAGAGGCTGCAAGAACTGCAGGGCAGCAAATTAACGTTTCACAGCCTGATCCGACTGCAGAGGAGCACAAGTCCTCAGCCAGTCCTTGTGAGCTCTGGAGTGCCAAGGCAGCAGAGAGATGAGAGACAGCACTTGTACAACACTGCCAGGGGAGCAGCAAATAAACCCTTGGGAATTCCAGCAAGGGACAGGGAGGGACAGCTCAGCACAGCTCAGTGAGTACAGGGCCATTTGTAGTATCATGGTAAGAAAGCAGAGACCAGCAGAGCTCCTTCACCTGCTCAGAGCAGATCCAGAGCACTGAGGGCATTAAATGGATTTTTCTAAGAGGTTCTAATGGCTCAAAGCATCTCCTCCAAAAAGGCAGCAGTGCTGGGAGGGCACTGGGAGTGGCTCAGGCCACTCAAGTCAAGAGGTTTGAAACAGGAGTCTAACCCAGGAGCTTGTCCAGAGGCAGCTCACCAGCATGAGACCCACTGCCATGGGCAGAGCTGCCAAGAGGTCACTTCCATCCAGTCATTCACCCTAAATCTGCCAAAAGCTCATGCACTCCACTGCTTCTTGCCAAGAGACCTCAGATGGATTTGATCCCCTGCCTGGCTCCTCTGCTTTGCTCTACTCAACTTCACCAAAGCCCACGTTATTGTGAAGGCTCCTCTTCACACCTCCAGATTTAACTCAGACCTGAGAAGCTCAGGTGATACCTTTGGGGTGTAGCTGCTGTTCTTCTCAGTGAATTTTTAGCCTTCAGTGAGAACATCCCCAGCTGTACCTCTGTTTTTCCATGGGCTGATTGAGAGACCTGGAAGAAGCACTGGGTATGGTCCTGTCCAAACTAACTGCTGACCCCATGCAGGTGTGTTTTTCTCTCAAGAGCCTGTTACCAGATGTATACCCCTAAAAGTGTGGTGAGGCCCTGTCTCTTCTCCCTGGTAACGAGTCACAGGACAAAAGGAAATGGCCTCAAATTGCACCGGGGAAGGTTTAGATTGGATATAAGGGAAAATTTCTGCCCAGAAATGGTTGGCAAGTATTGGCACAGGCTACCCAGGGCAGTGGTGGAGTCACCATCCCTGGAAATGTTCAAAAGCTGGGTGGATGTGCCACTTGGGAACATGGTTTAGAGGTGAACATGGTGGTGGTGCTGGGGTGATGGTTGGACTCGGTACTCTTAGAGGGCTTTTCTAATCTTAACTATTCTGTGATTCTGTGAAAACACACAAGCTAATTTAGCAGATTATTAAACATCAAAGACTTCACGTGTTTCTTGTCAAGTTAAACTCCAAACCCTGGCTCTCATAGTGTGGCCGGGTGCTGAGTCCTCAGTGCCCAGGCACCAGGTTGAAAAGAGAAATGTTCCTTCACTTAGACGAATTTCTTCAGGATCAACCATCCAGGATCTACCCTACTTATGGATGCTCCTGGACCTGTCATCAGTGGGACCAGGGCCACGCTCTGAGATACAACCCTCTGCCAACCTTTGCAGCCCAGCAATGTGCTGCTCTCTCTGCACAAACCTTGGATTTTAGGTTGCACCCTCTGTGCAAGGCACGTCCCTCGGGGCTCCTGCCCCCACAGCCTATCCAGCTTCCAGGAGCCTGCTCTAGCCCAGAGGAAGGGGACAGATACAGGGAACCAACCCCACAAACTGATTGAGTGAATTAAATTAAGTTTCAATTCCCACTAGCCCCACGCCCATCGGTCAGTGCACACACAGCTGTGCACACCAACTCCCATGGGGAGAGGCTTCCATGAGCACTCACCACATGACTCCTCTTCAGCACCAGCACTGCTTATATCAAGCCAAATGCTCAGAGAGGACCTTCCTTCCCTGGCTTTGCAGCATCTGGTTGATCAGTGAAACACTTTTATGGCCAATGAGAGGAGCAGAGGATAGAGAAGATCTATGCTGATTAACTGTCAGTGGAAGCAGAGACAGAGACAACAGCTGAAAGACTGTAGATTTAGAGTGGATATTGGGAAGAAATTCTTCCCTGTGAGGGTGGGGAGGCCCCAGAACAGGTTGCCCAGAGAAGCTGTGGCTGTCCCTGGATCCCTGGAAGTGTCCAAGGCCAGGTTGGATGGGGCTTGAGCAACCTGGGCCAGTGGAAGGTGTCCCTGCCCATGGCAGGGGTGGGATAGGATGATCTTTAAGGTCCCTTCCAACCCAAACCATCCTGTGATTCTGTGATTCTGTATACAGGTAGAGAGGTGCTCTCCAGCTTTCCTCTGCAGAAACAAAAAAACAGCCATGTAGTAAGTGCACAGAGCGAGATTTCCCCTCATCCTCAATGAGAGTCCTTGGAAGCAGGAGGTTTCGCTGACCTGCTGGCCATGTGCTGAACACAGACCATGGTCAGACACTGCTGGACTTTGCGCAGCTTCTGCCCCAGCGAGAGCAGGTTCCTCTGAGCACAAGCTGCCACGACTACCCCGTGAAGCTTGGGGTCACCATCTGAGAGATGAAGGCCAAGAGGACCAGTGGGCACCAAAGTGGAGGTTTGGTCACTAATTCATGGCTTCTGGGGACAGAAGGACCATTGTGTGGGATCCCCCAGGCTAAACCTGCACTGCATGCTTGGCTGGGGTTGAGCCCTCAGCTTTGGGCCAGCCTGTGGCTGAGAGCCACAGTGTCCAAATCAGGCAGAGTCCATGCAGGACTCAGCTGGGGAACAAGAGCAGGTGGAAAAAGAGAGACAATGTTCAGAAGCAGAGATGATTTAGGTGGAACAGCATCTCCCAGCCACACAGCTCTGATGGCTCTGCCTTCAGTCAAAGTTTCCACACACTATTCCAGAGTTCAGTTTGGTGGAGAATGGCACCCACTCACTTGGGCACCAGCTTTAGCTGGAAGGAGTTTTTTAAAGATTTGAGGAGCTTTCCACCTGCAACCAGTGTCTCCCCCTCTGAGAGCTCCTCTACATTTTGATTTTATTGACCGTTGCTTCTCAACAATATCCTGCCCTTGTCCAAAAGACTGAAAAATCTTTACAGTGTTAGAAACCTTCTCCCACACAGGACCTGAAAGAACAGCATAAGCAGCACCCCAGGCTCCACTAAAAGACAGAGTAGGCAAAGTGACCTTTAACCTCCCATCCTGCAAAGGTTTCCCATGCCTTTGCAAATCTGTTCTCAACCCTTTCTTGTTCACACCCTGAAAACCAGCCCTGGTTTGTGTGTGATGCTGCGTGTGCTCTTGATATGGGACCCCAGTTTAGACACAGCTTTGAGGTGTCTCTGTCTTGCCTTTTTCCCCAAATGAGCTCCCCAAAGAAGATCAGTCAGTTCAAGAGACAGGTATTATTTATAACCTGCATTAACTTTACACAGAAAGAAAAATCAAAGTGACAGAATAGAATTAGATCAGATGGAATAGACATGAAAAGGCTCATTAACAGCTCTCCCCTGCCTACAGAGCCCTTGCAAGCAGGTCCCTGCTTCCAGCCTTCCTTTAACTCAATTCAGTGGCTTTCTGAGTTGCAGCAGACTCTGCACAATCCTGGGAAGCTTAATTCCTGGAATTTTTATCCCTGGGCAGTTCCGTTTCTGGCTCTCTGGAGGTCTGACTGTTTATCTCAACATCCTGGTACCCTTCTGTGGCTTCTTTATGCTCTTTCTCTTGCCTTACAGGTCAGAAATGTCTCTCCCTGACCTCAGGACAGGAGTGATTTCCTCTCTCCTACAGGGTCCATTTAACCATTTCAACCTCCCTCCAGAGGAGCAAACCACAGAAGGAACAAGCCAACCAGGCAAACACTGTTGCTCAGAGAAGGAATAGCACAGTCCTGTTGCTACCCCGTATTACCCCTTTTGTAGGTGCCCTGGGGATGGGATTCATCTTATGGCGCTATCTTGACACCAGACACTGTGATCTGGTGAGTGGCCCTGTTTTCCCTTACCACAGAATCCGAGAAACATTAAGGTTGGAAGAGACCTCTAAGACCATCAAGTTCAAAAAAAATTTTCCAGAAATTTAGAGACAACCCAAAACTGGGAGGAGCTGTTGAGTCCCTGGAAGGCAGGGAGGGCCTGCAGAGAGACCTGGACAGGTCCGAGGGCTGGGAATCACCAACCATGGGAAGTTCAACAAGGGGAAGGGCCGGATTCTGCCCCTGGGATGGGGCAACCCCGGATGGACGGACAGAGTGGGAATGAGAGGCTGGAAAGCAGAGCCGGGAAAGGGCCCTGGGGGTCCTGGTGGGTGGCCAGTGTGTGATTTCTGTTCCAAGCTCATGTGCATCAAAGCTCACTGGGTCACTCTGATCCTTTTTATGGGTTTCCTAAAGGAGTTCTTGGCTCAGCAACTGCTCAGGCCTTTTCCTCCTTTGGAATCTGTAACAAACTGCTGCTGGTTGGGACATGGGGGCTGAGTGCACCCTCACAGCAGGACACATCTGTCCTGGAGCTTTCAGAAGTGCACAAGGACACTAGTTAACCTGGCATCCTTGTGGGGTAGAGCTTCAGCAGTTGTCCCTGAGTCAGCAGTGCCCTGGCAGCCAGGAGGGACATCCCGGTCCTGGGGGCACCAGGGAGGGGATTGTCCCACTCTGCTCTACCCTGGGGGGGCCTCACCTCAACATTGGGGCAGTTTGGGGGGACACAATGGAAGGAAGGGATTGAGCCATTGGAGAGTGTCCAAAGGAGGGACACAAGGATGGGGAAGGGCCTTGATTTGAAGGTATGTGAGGACACTGAGGGCACTTGGTGTGTTCAGCTGGAGCAGAGGAGACTGAGGGGAGAGCTCAGTGCAGTTCCAACTGCCTGGGCAGGGGCAGAGGAGGGGCAGGGACTGAGCTCTGCTCTGGGGGGAGCAGGGACAGCAGCCAGGGAATGGCTGGAGCTGTGCCAGGGCAGGCTCAGGTTGGATCTCAGGCAAAGGTTCTTCCCCCAGAGGCTGGTTGGGCACTGCCCAGGCTCCCCAGGGCAGTGGGCACAGCCCCAAGGCTGCCAGAGCTCCAGGAGGGTTTGGATGATGCTCTGGGGCACAGGGGGTGACTCTTGGGGCTGGGCCTGTGCAGGGCCAGGGGTTGGACTGGATGATCCTTGTGGGTCCCTTCCAACTCAGCATATTCTGTGTTATTCTGTGTGACCTGCCATGTTCAAGACACCTCTCTTGGGTGAATCCACCCTCATCTTTCTCTACCATTAAGGAAAAGGGCTGGACACAAAAGAAGCATGAGACATCCCAGCTGCCCAGGAAGCTCAAGGCAGATGTTTTCTGTCACAAGCCCAAGTAAAGCTCCTCCCTCCCCTCAGTGTGATTGGTTCCTCCTACAGCAGACAGAAATATTTGTTTAAAATATCTGTACAATGGAAAATTGATCTTTTGTCAAAACCAGAAATCTCCATGGGAAATTTTCTATTAGTGCTTTCACATTTATCACTGGAAACAAAACAGAGAATGAGAATGGAAATGTTGTGGAAAATGAGATGTTATTCTTCTGACTAAACAGAGATGCTGCTATAGTTGTCCCAGTGCTGCCCCAGACTCTGGCCATGTCCCCCTGCTTCTCCTCTACCTCCAGTGAGCAGCTCCACCTCAAAACCTTCACCAGAGAGACACCCCAGCCTTGAGAAAGTGTCCATGTTCCTGCACTCATATGTGCACAGAGCAACCCTTGCAAACCCATCCTCCAGCATTCCTGGTCTCTCATGGCCAAGCATCCTCGCTGCATCCCCACTGCAGCTGGACCAGACAGGGATCTGAATCAGCAAAGAAGCAGGAGGATCCTTCTCAGCTGAGAGTGAAGCTCTCCAACCAGAATAGCCAGAGAAGACAGAGACCAGAGGAGTCGTCACTAGGGTCCAGGGGAAGAAGCAGAAGCTGTGATGGGACATGGATAAGGCCAGTGTGGGTGTCAAAAGACCTGATAGCAGCTGGAGGAAGCCAGGAGATGGTCAGAGCACCCTTTTCTGGGATGTTCTGCTCACCTTCTCCTACCCTGGTGTTCTGAGCACGTACACTGCCTCATGTCCCTGAGGTTCCTCCACATCACCTTCCTCTAGGACGTGCTCAACCTGCACACGCTCCAGCCTCACTGTCTCACTGGCTGTTGGCATCCTGTGTGTCCTGCTTTCCTGGAGAAGCCGTTTGTGTGATCCTTGCTGCAGAGCCTTGCTGTGCCCACTCTGTGTGGGTCAGTCCGTGAAGTTTCTTCAGCCCAGTGCTCTCCCTGGACAAGGGCAGTTGCTGCAGATGTGTCCTGCACTTGGTGCCCCTCATGAGCCTTCTTTGAGCCAGAAAACAAGACTTGTAGGAGCACTTCCTCTCTGCACAGGGAGCCTTGCTGGGTTGCTCTTTGTGGAGGTCTCCCTTGCAGGGGCAGAGTGCTGCTTTCCTACACCTTTCTGCAGAAGAGTGTGGCAGCAGCTTTTGGAAAGGGATAAGAAGGTGTAGATAGTGCAGGGAAGAGGACTTTGTGCATGTGCCCTGTTAGATGCTGCAGAGGAAAATCCCTCTGTTATGGATATGACCTCTCACTGTGCATTGGGGGAACACAAGTCTGGGGTAGACAAATTGCAAACATGAACTGAGATGTGAAGCACAGCAGCCCTGAACACCAAATTGCACCTTGGAGGTTTCCCCTGGCTGAGAGTTTGTTGTCTGTTTTGCTTTGGAGGGGAAGGAGTTGTTATTGTCTGGGGCAAAACTTCACACATGGGAAGAATCCTTCAAATAAAGAAGTTTTTTTTTCTTCTTTTTTTTTCCCCCCAATTTTCACTGCCATTTTTGGCCAGAAGGGACTTTTCCTTTGAAAGGAGCAGGAGACTTCTCTCTCTCCTGGCTAAGGCCAGTCTGCTTCCACAAGAAGCTCCTGGCAGATGCTTTGGCATGGAGAGGTTGGAGAGCACTGCGAGAGGCAAAGCCCCTTGTTCTGCCCCCCTCCAGAAAGAGACCAAGAGTCTCTTTACCAACCACCTACATGGGAAAGGGGGTGCTTTGCATGAACCCCTCCTTGAGAGCAGGTACATGCAGACAGACTCCAGAAAATAAAGGAAAAATAAGAACAGCTCTGAAGGGCAGGGATTAGGTAAAGCACACTGTGCCTTAAATGGGGACTCACAAAGTAGAATGACTTTAGTTTGCAGTAGCTTAATCAAGGAAGTGGATTAAGTTAAATCCTGAAAGCATTCCTTGTAAGGAGAGAACCCCACAACACACTTCCCTCTGTGGCACTGTCCTCCTGTAGCCCGTCCCTGAGGTCACTCAGTGCTGCCCATCTGGCACCAACTGCAGGTCAACAATTCTGGTTTCTGTGACTGCACAGAATCACAGAATCACACATTGAGTTGAGTTGGAAGGGACCTCAAAGATCATCTCATTCCCACCCCTGCCATGGGCAGGGACACCTTCCACTGGCCCAGGTTGCTCCAAGCCCTGTCCAACCTGGCTTTGGACACTCCCAGGGATCCAGGGGTAGCCACAGCTTCTCTGGGCAACCTGTGCCAGGTCCTCCCCACCCTCACAGGGAAGAATTCCTTCCCAATATCCCACCTAACCCTGCCCTCTGGCAGTGGGAAGCCATTCCCCCTTGTCCTGTCACTCCATCTCTCTCCATCTTTCTTGCAGGCTCCCTTCTGGGAGCTACTGGAAGGCCATGATTACGTCACTCTGAAGCCTTCTCTTTTCCAGGCTGAACAATCCCAATTCTCTCGGGCCCTCATAGGAGAGGGGCTCCATCCCTCTAATCATCTTGCTGGCCTCCTGTGGTGGGTTGACTGTGGCCATCCAGCCATCCATCTCCTCCCAATACACCTTCTCTGGACTTGCTCCAACACGTCCATGTCCTTCCTGTATTGGAGATCCCAGACCTGCTGTTCTCTGGAGGGGTCTCATCTGGGCAGGGCAGAGGGGCAGAATCCTTCCACACACATCTCCCAGGTCTCTCTGTGTGAAGGGATTTGATGTCCTGTGCACTGCTGAGAGGGAAAGGGTCAGTCTGTTGGGACAAGGCATGGCAGAGCTGGACAGGGAAGAGACATGGCAAGGGAATGGAAAAAGTGTGTTGTCAATTGAGCCAGCAGGGGAATTCTGGGGGTTCCTGGTCAGCAAAGGAGGGAGGAGAGCTGTCACCCCATGGACACCGTGTCTCTGTGGACAGAGTGGAGACACACTTCTGTGAACCACTGCCCAGAAGAAGAGGCAGTTTTACCATCCATGGGCCCATTTAACTCTAAACATCTGGTTTATTGGAAGAACAGGGAAAATGACAGCTAATCTAGACCTTCATAGCTTGGTACCTCTCACAACCCAGGGTGCTTTCTGGCCCTTTGAGAGGGGGGAGAAGCATGTAGAGAGAAAACCCTCTGGTCTGGTCTGGAACAGGGAGTACAGTAAACTCTGCCAAAATAAAGATATAGACAGATGAGAGATGTAGAAATAGATACAGATATATAACCCAGGAGAGGCTGGCTCACCTGTGGTATGGAAGGTGGATATTGAAGGGTGGAATGAAAGGATGTATTTGGGGTTTATGAATAGGTTTTGTCCTGCTCTGCTGTGTGTCTGATGTTGACGCACATGGAGGAAGAAGGGGTACAGGCTGGTCTGTGGGGGATAAGCAGTCGAGCTCTCAGCTGTGCTTTCAGTGAGGAGCTGTGCTGCAGCCCCTCCAACCTCTGGATATCTGCATCACTGGACCCAACATGAAAACAAAAACATTCAGTCCTTCCCCCTTCCCTGAGTCTTGGGCCTGGCTTAGCAACAGAGTACTAAAAATAAAACAAACAAACAAACATAACCAAAACCCCAATGTGTTATCCCCCATTGTCCAAACCTTCAAGTTGTGCTGTGACAGCAATTTCTGACCTCTCCAAGGCCAGAAGCTTAAAAAGTTTCTCTGGAAAATCAAACCTGAGAACTGCACTTCACAGCAGGACTCCAGGCACTGGCACCCTGACAAGAATATCACCCACGACAAGGCTTGTGACTGAATTCTGGGAGGTGGCATTGTTGCCTCTTAGGCAGTGCTGACTGAAGTTACCAAATGTGCCTGGCTTTGGGAGGGAGAGCCTGGGGGCTCTTTCCCAGCTCCCCTCAGCACCTGCAAGACACCCTGGGTGCTCTTAGAAATCGCCTGCTGTCTCCCATCCCAGTCAAAGCAGAAACATGTCAGCCCCATCTCCTCCACCATTCCCTGCAGACTGGGAGCCTTTTATCCACCTGGCTGCCTTCCCAGGAGATGAATATTTTAAAATCGACCTTTTTGCTATTTTACACAAAATATATAAAATGTTAAGCATGTGTCAAAGTGTCCTTTTGATGTTTTCTCTTTTCTGTGTACCAGGGCTTCCCGGGCTTGAGCTCAGAGATTGATGAAGGAGAGTCCCTTTGTGCATCCAGTTGTTGAGATCACCTGTGGAGGCAGCCCTGGGGTGGCTGGGCCTGGGCAGGTGACATCCTCCACTCCATCACCGCAGCTTCTCTGGAGCCGATGGATAATTCATTCCTCTCCCATCTCTATTACTTATTTATTAAGCTCCTCACTTGCAGAATGAAGATCTGTGCTCCTGTAAATTATCAAACTGGCAGTGCTGGAAAGAGGCCACAATCTGGGCCCACAGTCATACCCCAGGACACTGGGAGATGGCCCTGGAGGCATCGCACACCCCCACGTCCTACCTCACCTGCTGGGAGCCGAAAGCTTCTTGAATCCCAGAATATACTGAGCGAGCTGGAAGGGACCCACAAGGATCATCCAGTTCAACCCCTGGCCCTGCACAGGCCCAGCCCCAAGAGTCACCCCCTGTGCCCCAGAGCATCATCCAAACCCTCCTGGAGCTCTGGCAGCCTTGGGGCTGTGCCCACTGCCCTGGGGAGCCTGGGCAGTGCCCAACCAGCCTCTGGGGGAAGAACCTTTGCCTGAGATCCAACCTGAGCCTGCCCTGACACAGCTCCAGCCATTCCCTGGCTGCTGTCCCTGCTCCCCCCAGAGCAGAGCTCAGTCCCTGCCCCTCCTCTGCCCCTGCCCAGGCAGTTGGAACTGCACTGAGCTCTCCCCTCAGTCTCCTCTGCTCCAGCTGAACACACCAAGTGCCCTCAGTGTCCTCACATACCTTCAAATCAAGGCCCTTCCCCATCTTTGTGCCCTCCTTCTGACACTCTCCAATGGCTTCAGATCTTTCTTAAATTGCAGAATATGACTTTGGAAAGCAGATAACTTTGAAATCTTTTGCAGTGGAAAAAATTAAGATAAAGAACTGCCAAACAGAAGTTGTATTCTGTGAATGTAAATGGGTTCTGCACCATAATTAGTGATTTTTCTAGGCCCTGTATTTTCATGGGGAAATCTGTTTGATGTGAACCATCCCTAATATCTGCAGTATGGAATAACCAGGCTGCTGCTGCTTATGCCTCTAGATATCCTGGCTCTTGAAGACAAACCATGGAAGAAATGATAATAAATACCATAACTCAGGGATTTTTAAGAAACCAGCAGTGCAGCAGTTCTGGCTCCCAGAAGTGACTCATATCATGCATCCAACACCCAGCGTACATCACACTGTGCAAACCTTTATCATCAGGACTCAGTGATTCCTTCCCATCCAGCTGAATACGTGTGAGCCTCTTCTCTGAAGCTGGAAACTTAACACACTTTTTTTTCTCCTCCTTGGTAGTACAACTTTAGGCTGTGTTCTTATTCATAAAAAAAGACTCATCAAAGGCAAATGGAAAGAGAAGTTGAAGGAGTACAACAAAAGGGAGAGATACTCAGAGATCTTCTCTGTACTTCATTTACTCTCATAAGCATCCAGAGCTCTCCTCCACCTTTGCAGGGCGACGCCTCCTTCATCCCAACTCCTCCTGCAGATTTCCACCTCCTGCCTCCACATGTGCTCTGATCTTCCCATCCTCTCCATCATCAGCTTCTCTTCCCCACCTTCAATGTTTGCTTGCCTTCTCCATGAAGTTGCACCCCCAGAACACAAGTGTCTGGGTCTTTCCCCAAGGAGGGATGGTTTTCACTCTTTCTGCTGCCGCTCCGTCTTTCTCTCCAGCTCTTCTAGGCTCTAACAGTCCACCAATGTCCTCTGCATGGAGTTTCTCTCCTCTAGCACATGCCCAGGTTCCTGGCACATGTTTGTGCTCCCTGATCTGCTGTCTCTGCTCCCACCTTCTCATGGCCAAGCCTCCAGGCCTCTTCTTCCTTCTGCTGCTCCTTTACTTCTGGCTGCTTTGGTATATCCTTGATCGTATCACACCCTCCCAAGCCCAGCTGGAGACTGTGACCTCCGGTGCCAGACAGGGATGAGAGTCAGGTTGGCAATCAGTACCACAGGGTGGTAGGAAGGACCTGGAGAAGGACCTTGAGGCACTGCAGAGCTGGATTCAGTGAGAGCAATACAGCTCTGAATTGCCCTCCAGACCCCACTGAGCAGAGCGGGACTCAGATACTCACCTCACATGGAGCCACCTGCATGAAGATGTTTCCTTCTAGACCTGGACCCCAAACTCACTGCCACTGTCCTGGCAGAGCATTGAGGCTGGGTCAGGCCGTGCATCCCAGGAGGATGACGGTTCATCCCCACAGTGCTGCTCTGCAGTATCCAAAGCTGCCCCTCCAGTGTCCCCATCAAAGAAGGCAGAGTCACTTCCGGGCTCAGCTCCAGATTGCTAGGAGAGCTCATGGGAGTGGATCCCACAGAGAGTCTCCTGCCAAAAGCAAAGGCATGGCCATGACAGGGGCCCGTCATCTGTGCCGTGGCCTCTGTAAAAGCCAGCAGGGACACATCCATGCTGGTGCTGAGGCATCTATCCGAATGCAGGATCCCCGCAGATGGACGGAGCGGCACCGTGAGTGGGCACCCCACAGTTTCTGTGCACAGACACAAACCACCCTTCTGTCTGGGACCCTCAGAAACATTGTTTTTCAGCTAATTAAAAGTGTAGCAGCTGTTGATCATCTGACGATCTGTCAGCTTCGCTGAAGGTGGATGGTGGTGATCTATTTTCAGCATAATTTCTTTAAAAAACTGCAGTCTTGAAAAAAAGGGAAAGCTGGCCCTTTAAAGATTCTAAATATTTTCTTCCTTGAAATGTTTGTTGATAGGACTGACTATTCCCTGGCTTCCCCTCCTCGGATCAAAGCCTCCGGCTCACACTGGAAGGATGGTATTTCCAAAGAACCTCCCCCAGAAGGGACCTGCTCACCCAGCAAACAAGCCCAGGCACTTCTTGGCTTCACCACAGCACCATTAGAGGCTGAAAATAGCAAAGGCCAAACCTATGCTATCCAGCCATTTTTTATTTTAACTGCTTTATTCACTTGACCACTAAAAAATTCATTACATCTAAAGTTTAATGAGAAATTAAATGGATGGATTGGCTGCTAAACAGCCTGTGTGCGGGTGTGAGCACTGCCAGAGGGGCTGTGGGCTAATGAAATGTTTAATGCTGAGGACTGCAGAGAGCTCAGGCGCAACAGATGCCGGGTTTGGGATATAAATAAGCGCAATGATATGATTTCATGTTCTCTTGACACTTTGCTGAAACCCTCCTCCTCTCGCAAAAAGCTTCAAACTTCTCAGGAACTTCCTGAGTTGAAGGCTGAGCTCATGCAGCACCATCTCCTCCTCCTCCACCACCTGCAGAAACACCAGCCCTGGTCAGGGATGGATTTCCTCTCAAATCCAGGCTGACCCTCATCATCAAACTCAGTCACTGGAAAAGAGCTGATCCCTTGATATTTGCTGAGTCTTCAGGTTGATCAAGAAAATTCACTTTGATGCCTGACAGCGCTCTCTGTGACTCTTGGGCAAATCTTCACACATTTTGGGAGCTTCAGGATCAGAGCTCTGAACCCTGGCTATCAGGGACACTGTCTTCCTGTATTTCCTGAAGAAAAAGAAGTCCAAACAGCCTCAGGTTCAAAAGTTGCAGGGAACTACATGCAATTCAGATCTAGGGATGGTCAAAATAAAGCAAAAATCCAAGGCATTGCCCCATAACAGCTCCATTTCGAGCTACAGGCACCAGGCAGGTCACAGGTACCCCAGGAAGAGTTGTAGAGGCAGCATCTTGCCTAGAGCGTCTCAGCTGGATGATAACTCACACTGGGGAGGAAAGAACAGGACATGTTCTCAGATCAGATCATAGAATCATAGAATCAAAGAATCACTGAAGTTGGAAAAGACCTCCAAGGCCATCAAAAATCAAGGCAATCCTAGGGAAAAGAGGTGGATCCTTGTGATCTCATCACTTCCATACTGGCCTGTCATTGTAGCCTGTAAACATCTTTGGAATCCAGACTAGATCCATGCAGATCACCTGTAGGAAGATGTTCACAAGGAATACATTTTAGGGGCAAGCATTCCAACCTCGGCTTTTTGAAGGAAAGTGGTTCTTTCCATGAGAGGGGAACTGGCTGTGCCCCGAGATGTGTCCACGTCCTGGAGTGCCTCTCTGTGGACTCAGTTAAGCACTATCTTCACTGTGGTATCGTGGTTCAGGGATGCTCAGTGTGTCAAACAGGACCCTCCACCACCAGATGGGGTAAGCACAGAGCTCCTTGCAGCTCCTTGCTGCAGGTGTTATGTTGAGGTGCTGTTGTTCTTCTGACCTCAGTACATCTTTCCAGTTTGTGCTAATGGGTGAAGAAGCAGTGTCAGGCTCCCAGAAAGTTGGTACATGAGATATGACAACTTGAAAGCAAGTTATGAGATCAGAGTGATGGCTGAGCATCAGGGCTGTGATCAAGGCCAAAAGAATCACAGAATCACAGAATGGTTTGCGTTGGAAGGGACCTTAAAGCTCATCTCATTCCACCCCCTGCCACAGACAGGGACACCCTCCACTAGACCAGGCCACTCAGGATCCCAATCCAGCCTGGCCTTGAAGAGTCACCCAGGATGGCAGCCCCCTCACGCATCCTGCTTAGCAGACACGGCTGGGTTAGTGCTTGGGAGGAAGAGCAGGGATTCCCTGCTGTTTTCAGAAGGGAGGAGGCTTTTGGAAGTTGCAGGAGTGTTTGGATCTTTTCTATTACAATTCCTTAATCTTCTTGTAATACTGGTTAGCAGGCTTGGAGCCAAAGGTAAATCCCACAGATTCGCAGTGGCACCCTTTAAATCAGAACACAACCGGTGAGTTCATCACTCAGAGAGGGAGACATTGCACTTGTGACCTTCATTCCTCCTGATGACGTATAAGCCTGCTCTGCTTTTGATGGTGAGCTCCTAAGAGGAGTAGAGATCTGGGGCAGGAGCCCTCCCTGCTCTCAGCCCAGAAGGCATTTGAATATTTCATTATGAGACTTTTCTCCCACTTGTTTGTTTGGAGGCAGAATCACATGTTCAGACAGAGACTGAGGATCAAACGCTTCCCATCGCCTCGTGCTCCCAAATGATATTTCCCTCTTGGTAGACACATGAGACAACAGTCCAGGCACAGAGCAGAAGATGCATGTCAGAGCAGGATGGGGCTCAGGTTATTCCTTCATGTCCCACGGCATTATCAGAAGACACCTTGGAGCCACAATTGCTCCACATTTCTGAAATGAATGGAGAGAGAACACAACATGCTCCAGCCTGACTCCTGGGCAGGGTCTAAAATGTAAATGTGCACAAATGGCATCACACGGCAGGAATGTTTCTTGAAGGCTGAAAATGAGACTGGCTCTTGGCCATACAACTTAATCTTTTTAACAATAACCTGAAAAAGAGAGTATCATAGAATGACAGAATCACAGGATGATTTGGGTTGGAAGAAATCTTAAAGCTCCTCTTGTTCCAACCCCCAGCCATGGGCAGGGACATCTTCAGCTAGCCCAGGTTTCTCCAAGCCCCATCCAACCTGGCCTTGGATATCATTCTTTCAAAGGTGTGCAGCTAGCACACTTAGCAGAAGGGCTGGGTAAACACAGCAGATGACAGGTTAACCCCCAAAACACTCTGGAAAATCTGGTAATGAGCCTGTGAAAATGGCCAAATGTGAAAGCACCCACTTAGGAATTAATAATTCAGACTGAAAATATTGGGGGCGTGTAGGGTTTGGTGGTGGGGTAATTCTTTGGGAGCCACGTGCTAGGAAGAAGTTGGGGCAGTCAGCTTGTTCAGAGTGATTTCAGTATATCAAGTCAAAGAGACAAATAACTACTCCAAATCATGGAGTACAAGGAAAGAGTCTGTGCCTCTGAGTTTAGCACTGGCTGTACCACTGCTGGAATAGCGAGTCCCACACAAGAATCTCACAATAAACTGGAGAAGGTGCAGGAGGGAATCAGGTGCAGAGGGAAAACGGGTCACAGACTCTCATTCTGCTTCATTCATCAGGGAGAAGGTCAAGAGTGACTTGATCATTATCTGCAGTTGCCTGCTCAGGGAGCAGAAATCCAATAGCCCAGAGCTCTTCAAACTGGGAAAGATCTAACGAGATACAAAGCGATGCCACACTGAAACGAGCAATAGGGCACGGAAGTCTTAACACGGAGATTTGGAACGAATTTACTAAGGATTGGGTGGGATTCACCAACACTACACATTTTAAATTAAAGCATTCTGCCTAAGAGGTACTGACACGAAGCAAGAACCTGTTTGAGGGTAACAATCAGCTGTGCTGTTTTCTGGAAACAAGACCAGAGAGCTCGTCTACGAATGACCAACTGTGCCCATCTCCACATGGGCAGGAAACTGGAGTGTTTCTCACATCCTACTCTTCTCCATGGGCACTCAGGGCCTATTCAAAGTGTTCATGTGCTCTCTTCATACCCAGTACCCCCTTCAAATAGCCACGTCCAACCCCTGCAAGGTGGAGAATATTCTAATGTGTTTGAATAGGAATAGGTGGGGCAGAGGATGGGCAGTGACAGGCACATCTCTATACCAAAGCAGCACAGCCCTTGCTGCAGACACAGAGTTGCTCTCCCTCCTGAAGGACCAAACTGTCCCACCAGGAGCATATTACATTTCTTTTAATCTAATACTTTGGCAGAAAAAGTGGTTTGGATGGTCCAAGGGTCAGGCACTCCTGCCAGCCCTGTGCTCCCATGCACCCTCTGCTACAGCCCAGAGCCCCCTTCACCACAGAAACACCTTGCAATGAACAAGGGTAACACTTTCCCCCTCTGGGAGGAAGATATCGTGGCTTCCATAAAACAGACACTGGGGTTTTTTGTGAGGAAGCCAAGGAGCCCCTCAGGTTGACTGACAACCTGATTTAGCTCTGAAATCATCCTCTTTCCCTGCTATCAGGAAGCAGAGAAATGCGGTGGTTATGTCCATTCAGCAGATCTGGCACCATATGGCCACGGGAATGCTTATCCACACACACACACACGCACAGAACTAACTTTGGCTCCCAAAAGGCTCCTGTGACCTTTCTGCTGAGATTCTCCACAGCCCCAGGTGGGCAGGGGCGATGAGTCACTGCTGGGAGCAGCCGTGCACAGAGCATGTGATGCCTGCTAGCTCTCCAGAAGGCTTCAGGAGGGTTAATCCTTAGAAATCAGAGAGCTCGTGTCTTCTGAGAAAACTCAGCTCTTGAGGAAAGGCAGGAAGGAAAGGCCTGGGAAGCAAAGCTCCGTGTTGGGGAAGAAAAGGTACAGATTTCCCACCTCTCCCACTGACATGTCATCCCAAAGCCTGCATGAAGTGCCACAGGGCAGAGATTTCTACAGCTTGCTAACTCTCTCTGGATCAGAAAAGTCACATTGACCTTCACTCCAACCCTCTCTGGCCCCAGGTTCTCTGTGCATGCTCTGGGTGTTCATGATGTTCTCCTCAACATCAAGACATCACATCCCTGCACCATGGACAAGCCTTTTCCTCCTGACTGGATGCAGTATCCTGTAACTACTTTCCTTCTGTCAGTCTCATCCCTTCACTATTCTCCACCAGCACAATATGCAGGATCCCATGTCTGATGGCACTGGACTGAACTGACTTGCCCAGTCTGCAGTACAGGCACAGCTGGAACTTGCCTGGATTTTGGGTTTGCACAGTCACCACTGTGGTGGAGGAGCAGAGATGGTCACAGAGTTTGGTTGGGAGCACAGTTCAAGGTCTCCATCTGGTATCTTTCCTGCTCTGTTCCATTGCTTGACTCTGCACTGGGTCAGGAGTGGGGAAGACACCATGAGACCACTTCTCCCTCCCCAGGGACGGAGCCAGGCCAGGGCCTGAGGAGCTGCCTGAGCTCTTACAAGCCTTTGAGCTTGGAACACTTACAGGAGCACTAAGAGCAGAAGCCCAGACAGCAGCAGGTAACTTGAGATATACTGTGGAATTCTTATTAACAGCAGAGGCGGCTCTGAGATGCAGGGACTGGCAGTAAAATCTTTACAGCTTTGCCTTTGCCAGCCCAGTGGAATCTATCCCAAGAGATCACTCAAGGGACCAACAAAATAATTTCATCTGTTAGAGACAGAGCAGGCAGGTAGAAGCCTTTGGAGGTGCTCTGGGACAGTTCCTACAGGCAGTGAGTTGCTTACAAAAGGTTTACTCCAGGTGCCATTTCTTCACGGCCTGTTAGTTTAGGGGAAGCCTTGGGAATGATGATGCATTAATTGCTTGTGAACTGCTCTGCTCCTGTCTTTCATCCACCTGCTGATGAAGCCATCCTTAGCCACATGCTTCAGAAGCCTTCTTCAACTGCTTCTCCAGTTCAACATGGCCATCTCAATGTTTTCATCCACACAGAGGACCTGTGCCTTACCAGGATGATGCTCCACCACCCTCTCATGCTCCCCCTTTGCACACAAGTGCCTATGAGACCCAGTTCATGAGTGCTACCTCGGCCAGGAGCAAATTCATAAGTGCCCTGGAGCCACAGGATGCTGCAACCCCTCAACCTTGCCCCCATCTCTACCCTTGCTGGTGCCTCCCTCAAAAAGGGGCTGCAAATAACCAGTGGCAGTCAGAGCCCACTCCCTTGTGTTTGAGCAGTGTTAGCTGTGCCACAAGATTGTCCTGCCATCACAGTGACAGTCACCCCAGTGAGGATGAGCCACATTTTTGGGCTCATGGTGCCACCTGGGGAGTGGTTTATAGCAGAGCTGTCCTTGAGCACAAGATCATCTTTGCCATGGTGCAGAGTGAGTGAAGAGTGCAAAGCAGGACTGAGCATCCCAAAGTGACATCCAGACACTTCGCCAAGCCCTGAGCACGGGGGAGATGCTGTCCCTGGGCTGTGCTGAGGTGCTACTGCTCCCAGGCTGCAGACACCATCCCACCTGGCAGCACAGCACCACACTGGTCCAGCTCACAGTGGGGCTACAGGTCCTGACAGGCTGCAAAGGGCACATCTTGAAGCCTCGCCAGTTCCTGGGACACACTAATCCCTTGGTGCTGCAGAGAGCCAAGCAGAACCTCCTCTGCCAGCAGCTGGGCTGTAGGTGTCTGTGGCACACGTGGGCACTTGCTGAGAAAATGCTTCCCAAGCTGAGTCCTTCCAGGGGCGGATGAAGGGGCTCCAGGCTCCCCAGCACAGGTGTCCTCGAGTGCCCAAGGCAGAAACCAGGGGCTGGGGCAGGGTCATGAATGACCAAAAGGGTCTGTTCTCGCACCTACAGAGCACCCCTGAATTTCCTGTGCACTTTGGCAGGTAGGAGACAGCCAAAGCCAGAGTCACATTCCTAGGATCAGCCTCACCCAAGTCTTCCTGGCCCAGGGATAGCAGAGGTCTCCAGTGATGGGGCTGAGATACACAAGCTGCAGAAAAAGCAGAGAGATCAGTAAGTCCCAGCACTGATGTGGGAGAGGAAGGGTATCCAGCAGGTTTTGGGCAGAGGTCACACTAACCTGGAGGGTGAGAGCCTGAGCTGGGACAAAGATACACCAGAGCCCATCTCTGGCTTGAGCCACAAAGGTTACAAAGGGGTGAAATCAGGTCTCCTGGATGTGGGTCCCCAGCAGCAAGATAAATTCAACAGCTCCTGCTGGCGTGGATTCACTTGGTTAAGTAATTAACTGTGTGCTGGGCCAGAGAGAAGATGCTGGTTTCCCTGTAGCTTCTCTCTCAAGGGGTCCATTGCTGACAGGAGGGGTAGTGGGTTGTTTGCTCCCTCTTAATCCCCTTTCTAAGGGTTTCCCCTCCACAGGTTGAGATCAAGGGGGAAGTGTGGATGCCTCTGCCTACGCCTCTGCTCCCCGAGGGCAGCAGCCCCCGCTTAAACAGCTCTGCTACCTTCCACTTAATATCTTTGATCTTGCATTTAAATACAGCTGGCCATAAAGTGAAAGGGAATGTTCCCCAGCCAAGATTTGATTTCCAGTCTCTCCATCCTCCCAAATAATGCTATCAAAGTATCAGATTTTGGAACACTAACCATTTCCTTGGCTAATCAAAAATAAAGGGGGGGGGAGTAAAGGAGGGGAATAAATTCTCGAGAACAATTACCTTCGGGTTATTTTTCAATATTTGTTTTTACATCATTATTTGAAATGAAACTCCAAGATGGTCCACCTCTGCATATTGCGCCTCCACTCTTAATCACGGCAGCAAACAAAAAGCTTGTAATCCTGATGGATTTCCACTACAAACTCGTGATCTTTCCACAGACATTGCTGCTGCCACATCCTCTCCCCCACCCTGAGAGCATAATATGTATTTCTGGTTCCACACATTTATCACCTGGCATTTAGCTGCATTAAACCAGGGGCTGTTTTATCACCTCCAATTTACTAAGTGATATAAACACCACCACCTGATTACCCTACTCTTGTCATTATTTACTGCTTCGGCAGTCTCTCAGTGTCATCCTCAAACTTTATCAGTAATGATTTTCTGTTTTCTTCCAGATTCCCACTAAAGGTGCCAGGCAGCACCACAGCCTGGGGAGGTACCTGTGGGACCCAATTAGGAATGACTGCGCTGAGGGCAGATGGAGCACCAACAATTATATCCTGAGATCCAGCACTTAGCCAGTTTTTAAACCCAGGCTAATCACGCCATATCCATTTTTTTCAGTACCAATAAAAACAAAGCCACAGCAAGAGTGCCCAGATTAACTCTTGACAACCTCAACACACCAACAGCTCAATGAAACTTCGGTGCGTTGGCTAAAAAATACACCACCAAAGTGACAGTGAGAATTTCACTTCCAGTGTGTCCTCCCAGGGTTATTGGTCTCAGCCCCATCCACAGCCCTGAGGAGGTCAGGTCTCTCGCTCATGGTTTTTTTTCTGCTAAAGAGGATTTGTATCCCGATACCTGAGAAGAGGCTGGGATAAGGTAGGCAACAAAGGGAAAAAGGCACCTTCAGCGCCTGCTGCTCTCTTGTTCCCAGTAAACTGATACACAGCTCCAGAGGCCCTCAGAAATGGATGTTGAATCTCTGTAGGAAAGCTGCTCTCCTTCATCTCTCCCATCACAAAAGAAACACAGGCCCTGGGTCATCTATTTATTAAAATATTTTAGTTGGGAAAACAAGTCTGGGGGGGAGGAGGGGGTTAATTAAATTAATGGCCTCTCTAAAGAGAAGACAATTAGAGCATTGATTGCAAGAAGTGGCAAGTTAATTGGCCATGTGACACATTGACATTTTTCACAATCAATAAACCTGCAACACCTTCAAAGAAATCTCGAGCAGTGCAAACCATATCAGGGTCAAAAATGCAATAAATTTCTTGAGCTGATTATAGCTGTTGGCTTCTTTCATGTTTTCTCAGTACTGAAAGCTGTCTGACAGGGCAGCTCTTTCCCCATGTGGCTTTAATAAAAGGCTTTGATGAAGCCAATGCAAGCTTTCTCCCCTTTTTTTTTAAGGAGAAATCTTGTCAGCTTCAGTCAGCTTCGCCTCTCCGTTCCCTCCCGATCACTGGGAAGAAAGGGGCTAGAGAGGGCTGGGAAAAGCCAATTAACAGAGGTAGTGGAAGAGTAACAATGCATCTGGCAGGGATGCTCTGAAGACAGGCTGGTGTCTGGAGACTGCTGCAGATCCTGCTCAGCGGGACCCTGGGTGCGCTGAAGAGCCTCACTACAACCAGGGATCCTCAAGACCCTTCCTTGCCTTCATTTGTTTCAGCTGCTGCTTAAAAGCAGAGCTGATGTTTGCCATGAGGCTGTTTGAAATGGGCAGCCATCCCCCTAAATCAGCCAGGCTCTGCTGGCAGCCCGGGACCAGAGGGAGCAGCATCCCCCAGTGCCCGTCTGTTGGCTCTTGCAGGGGTGAGACCCCTCCCAGCAGAGCCCCCAGAGTGTCTGAGTGATCCCCCACACACGGGACAGGCTCTGAGCCCCGGGGCTGCAGGAAGGAAGCTCCTGGCAGAGGGGCTGCAGGGATGCTGCTGTAGAAGGGGGAGGGGACAGGTGAGGAGAGCACCATCAGAGCTGCCTGACGTGAGGGGTGGGTTTGGAACTGGGTGAGATTAGGAAGGGTGTGGAACTGGATGAGCTTTAAGGTCCCTTCCAACCCAAACCAGTCTGTGAATTGATGATTCTAGGAAAAGTTCTGTCCCTGCTGTGGTGCACAAACGCCTTTGGATTTATTCTGGAGCTGGGCTGCAGACTGCTCTTCCTCTCCTGAGCTCAGTTTCCCTCCTTTGGCTTCTTCCTTCTTACAGAGTTGCCTGTCTGGGTGCCGTATTCTTTCAAGGTGCTTCAAGAGTCAGTCACTAGGAGCTCACAGCCTGACAAGGCTAATCTGTGCTACAGTGCATGTCTATACTGACTAGACTGGACCTTCTCAAAATCTGGCCCTGGCTGTTTTCATTGTCAGTGGCTTTGTGTACCAGTATCATATAAAAAAAAATTCTCATATTCTGAAACTTTCACACAAATCATGTTCAATGCCTCTCTTGTCCTGGGAGGGAAAGGGGGTTGGAGCTCACATGTACCATCAGGCAGGAGCTGGGAGCAGGAGGGGTGTGTTTCAGCTCCCATGAGACTGAACTCAGGTCTTACCTCCTGGACAAATGCCAGAGTGGTAGAAGGGCATGAATGTTGCTTTCTGGCCAAGGCTGAAGCTCTGGTGCCACTATTTCCTCCTTGGGAGCTTTGCCACAGTATTTAAAGTCCATCTCTGTTCTTTAAAGCTGTCAACCATAACCACCTTCATCTTTGAGAGGAAGCCTTGGGCTGGGAATGTGCTGAGGGACAGTCCCTGCGTGGGGGTATCCTGCATCTGCTGTCCACCAGGGGCTAAACCATTTGGAAGTGTCCAACGAACTGGTGATTCCCAGGAGTCACCTAAGAACTCATTGGACATACACACCTGGAATACACACAATTAAAAGCTCCACTTTTTTGCCCTTTAAATTGTTTTGTTAAATTGCCCTGGGCACTTGCCCCATACTAACAGCATCATTCCCAGCTGTGTCCTTGCTGTTTACATTTGGGACTCAAATTTCATTGTCTGTTGCAATGTTGTATAACTTACTTCAAGGAATTATTGTGCATTTGCAGAAACAGCTGCGTGGCTGTGACCTGGCACACCTGCTCATCACAACCCCACGACTGCTCATCATCTGTCATTCATGTTAACCTTATGCAAAGCTACACTCAATAATTGAATTGTACAATTAGAACCCTTGACAGGGTCCATGAATGCCATGTCCTGCCAGTGCTCCCAGCCCACGTGCTGCCTCATTAGCAGCATCACCTGGACCATCTCCTCTCATCACGCAGCATCTGCACCCCTTTTTTCCAGTCTCAGTGGTTTTTTGCCCTGCACAGTGACATCCTCCCGCAGGATTAGTGGTGAGCACCATCACCTAATTACAATCAACTTTGCCATCTTATCTTAGGAAAATTGGAGGAAAATTAGCTTGTTCCTAGGACACACGGGCTCAAGCTGAACAGGCTCTCTGTTGCCCTGGTCTGTCGGGGTTGACAGAGAACCTGTCAGCAGCCTGGCAATTAGTGACGAAGAATGTAAACAACTTTTAGGAAATATTTACTGTAATGCCGGACGGAACAAACATAATGCAGCCCAGACCAAAGGTCACCAATCAAAATGTGTATAGTGTCACCAATAGCATGTCACAGCATGGACAGTGTCTGCAGTGTCACCAATAAGAGTGTGCGCAGTGTCTACAGTTTTTTATGCTTGAGACTTTTGACCAATTGTGTTGTGGCACAATAGTGTACAAAGAGTATAAAAGAAACACTTGAGAGCAATAAACAGCTTCCTGTTCACCTTACACCTGGACTACGTCTGATATCTGTGTCGCTCTGGCCGTTCCGACATTATCAGCGACACTTGTCCATGCTGGAGAGAGGGGACAAAATCAAATAAGCAAATTCCTGGGGCTGCCAGGGAACACCTTCCAAAAGGCAGGAGCTTGCACACAGCAAGAGCCTGGTGGTGAGAGTGGGCATCTCCTTCCCCTCTCCCCAGGCTGAACCAGGGGTGTGATTAGACCCTGGACCAGGGATACATCACATGACACTTGGAGGAGGATGCAAGGATGATGTTTACATTGGGCTCCTCACTCCTCACAGAGGGGTGAGGGGGCTCCAGTTCTGGTGTTGGCCAGAGCTCACCCTCACCCCTGGGAGAGCAGCCAGAGCTCTCCAGCCCCTGCACCCACTGCAGAAAACAGAGGCCCTTTGAAGAGATTCCCAAATAAATGTATCCAACTTAACCCATCAGCTGAGCCCAAAGATGCTTCCCAAATCCTGAGCAAAGGAGAAACAAATCCATCTGCACAGGATGGTGAAGAAGCTGTTGGAAAGGCAGTAGGGGAGCTCTGCATGGGATGTCTGAGACACTGGATGGGACAAAATGGACACTAAACTGCCAGTCAGGGGTAAGCTTAAAGTTACTTTCAAACTGTTGTTAATTGACATAAAAAGTGACAGCACCACTTATCATGAGCATGTGGAGGAGTCCAAATCACAGGTACATTCAGGAAAAAAAGATGGTGCCTACACAACAGAGTATTAAAGAAAAACTCTATTCTAGAGATACCTCCTATATGCAGAATCTAAGAATGGCAATTTAATACAAAAACTGCAAGTAATGCCCAAAAAGGTGGCAGGGCCCAGGCCTCTTGTGGGATAATGCTTAATTAAGGAAGAGGTTCATGTGCCTCGTTCATGGAAAATGCCTCTGGTCCTCCCTCCTCCCCATCAATTCATCATTCAGACACTCAAAGCCTGAAAAAGGGCCTTCTGTTTCTGACAGACTGCTCAAACCACTAAAAAGTTGGAATTTATCGCCCTACCCACTGTTTCTAATTAAAAAGTTCCATTAATTTTAGGGATGGGAAGAGTTCCTCAGGGGTCTCTCCTGACTCCAGCACTACTACACATTTCATTAATGACCCAGACGACGTAAGAAATAGCAGGCTTATCTCATTTCCTAGGTAGTACTAAGTTTTGAGATACCATGTGTCGGCAGAAAGAGAGGATTCAAATTCCAAATTTCTCCATGAATTAGAGAAATGGGCAGACAAAAAGCAGGATGCAGTTCTACAAGAACAGGAAGGGTTCAGCTGCTGACAGGAAGGTTGCTTGGAGGTCTCCCAGGGAGAAAATGAGTCAACAGGACAAAGCAGTGCCAAAAAAAAAAGTCACATTTCATTCTGAGGTCATGCACAGGGGTATGACTTGTAAAAAAATACAGTCTTCCTCCTGCTCTCCATTGTTCAGGTATTAGCTGGAATAATTTTTTCTGTGTTTTGAGAAAACAAAGGGTCATTTGGAGGGCGTTAGAAGGGAGTAAGGAGAATTGCCGCAGATCAGGGAAACTGGTCCCAACAGTCATGACCAGAGGGTTTAGGCAGGACAGAAGGCAAGCCAAGGAGGAGATGAAGAAATCTTTGTGAAGGAAAGCAAAGTTTATTCCCCAGAGCAGATGGGATCAGAAGCCCCAGGGTTAAAGGTAACTTTTCAGATCAGATATTAGGGAAATCCAGCTGTCCGGATGACAAGGAATGGAAATAGTGTTTGGAAAGGTCAGAGGAGCCCTGTCACTAGTGGATTTAAGATCACAATAAGAAAAGGCCTGTTAGGAATGACCCAAGTGGAGCTGATCTTGCCCTCTGACGAGAGGTGGACAAGACCAGCGTTAAGTCTTCTTCCCAACCCAATATTCTCTGAAGAAATGGAGCATTTCATAGAATCATAGAACCATAGAATGGTTTGGTTGGGAGAGACCTTAAAGGTCATCCAGTTCCATCCTCTGCTATGGGCAGGGACACCTTCCACCAGCCCAGGTTGCTCTAAGCCCTGTCCAACCTGACCTGGCACAATTCCAGGGATGGGGCAGTCACAGCTTCTCTGGGCAACCTGTGCCAGAGCCTCCCCACCCTCACAGGGGAGAGTTTCTTCCCAATATCTAATCTAAACCTACTCTCTGTCAGTTTGAAGCATTTGAGAGCTAATGGTGAATTAGAGAATTTTTAGTGGAGTCATCCTGAGAATGTGCCTTTCGGACACATTTTGGAATGTGTCTTTTTGGAGGAATAAGGCAGCATTATGTCACAAGCTTTGCACATGAGTGAACATATCCAACAGGTCAGCAAAACCAACACACCCTACAGAGCCCCACACACCCACACAGAGTTCGTGATATGGCATCTACACCTCCATTTGGAGCAGTTCAGAGGGACTGCTTCTCTTTGGAGAGCTGGGCATGATTTAGAGACAACAAAGAACATAATTTTTTACATCTGTTAGTAAAAAACTGTTTTCGTGAAATTTTTTATTTGTAAGCCAGATCGATTTTAGTGGAAAGTATGTAAAACTTAACCACTTTCTAGAAATGTGTTATTTTCTTTACAATCCTGAAATTTTATACTAATGCATCATTTCTGTATTTCCATATCAGCTTTTGTTGTTTTTTACACTGATTAATGACATGGAGTAAAGCATAATATGCATATTTAGTTCACCTGGGATTGAGTTTGTGGCCCTTGGAGACAGAAGTTTCAAAATAATTCTTATCAGCTGCATGGTGTAATGATTGTGAGCAAAGAAATTCTTCCCTCTGAGGGTGATGAGGTCCTGGCACAGGTTGCCCAGAGAAGCTGTGGCTGCCCCTGGATCCCTGGAAGTGTCCAAGGCCAGGTTGGACGGGGCTTGGAGCAACCTGGTCTAGTGGGAGGTGTCCCTGCCCAGGGCAGGGGGTGGAACTGGATGACCTTTAAGGTCCCTTCCAACCTAAACCATTCTGGGATTCTGTGATTCGTGGGTTCATTTATAACTTTGCTTTCCTCGTGCAACTCACACAAGAAGAGGAATCCACCACAGTCTTCTAGTAGGTGGTTGGAGCACAGGAGCTGAGCTCCAGCACATCATGCAAAGTCTTCGTTGCTGCTGCAATGGGTATTTGCCACCTAACCCTATCCTAATTAGTAATCTTGTGTTAATCAGTTCTCATCACCTAAAAGCTCGGAGCTTTTCAGCTATGAAAAGCTCTGCCTCAAAATCTGAAGTGTCTCAGAGGGACAGACTTTGCATTAAGGAGGCTGTGGTTGTCTCGTTGTTCAGGGCCGATGGTGAGTAACTATAAGCATAAGGTTTCTCATCCTCACCTCCTGCAAGTGTCACTGGCAGTGGCACAAAGAGCATGAGAGCCTGCACTGGCAGGTCCAGAGAAGTGGGTGAAGACTGGTGATGACATTCAGCAGAGGTTTTTGCTCCATGGGAGCAAATTTTTTCTGACAGAGACAGACCCAGACATCTGGGCAGGAGCACAGGTCTGGGTCAGCTCCGTGAGCCATCACAGAGCTCTCCTCCAGGAGTGAGCAAGACTGGCCCAGAGCAGGGGTGGATGGTGACCCAGGTGACACGGGTTTTGTCAGGATGAGGCCATCAGAAACACACATCAGCATGGGACCAGTCAAGAGCACAACCCTGACACTTCTGTGCACAGCACTGCTCTGGGCTGCTGAGCACAAAGTACCCTGACTTGGCATGGCCAAGAGGGGACAGCAGGGTCTGACTCAGCCTCACCAGTCCTTTCAGTGGTACACCCTGAGTGACAGTTTGTCTGGACAGGAGGGGGTGGCTGCAGAGACCATACACCCCCATCCTCATCCCTGTCTCATCCCTGGAGGTGTGTCCTGTCTAATTTGTACATAATCCCAGGGATGATCTGGAAACTGTAAAGTTAAAAGCTCAGAGAGATATTTGTATAAGAAATTTCTCTTATATTATTTATAAAGTGTGGTGACAGGCTTAAGAATAATGCAGTGATCCAAAAAAATGCTTTATATAGCAGAGGTGACATTTTCCCAAATGAGTACCATTTACATGGCAGGAGGAGAGTGTTTATTGCCTAAAGCCTGTGTTACGTCAGTCACCTGCATAAACAGTGTGTCTCAGGTGGTGCCCAGGCAGACCTAGCGCAGTCCCACTGTCACAAGGAACCTTATATAACCAAGACTTCATATGATATGATGCATTTTGTACTGGAAAGGTCTCAGTTACAATATGTGAGGCACTTCTTGAGGACAGGTGTCCAGTGAAGGCTTCAGTCTTCCAAGCAGAGAGGATAACAAGACTGCCACCACATTTTCTTAAATAATGAAGAGATAAGACAGGAAAAATTAGAAATTCCAGAGATCAGAATCACAGAATCTCAAGATGGTTTGAGTTGGAAGCGACCTTGGAGGTCATCTCATCCCAACACTTTCCACTAGCCCAGGTTGCTCCAAGCCTCGTCCAACCTGGCCTTGGACACTTGCAGGGATGGGGCAGCCACAGCTTCTCTGGGCAACCTGTGCCAGGACCTCCCCACCCTCAGAGGGAAGAATTTCTTCCCAATATCTAATATAAACCTACTCTCTGTCAGTGTGAAGCCATTTCCCCTTGTCCTGTTACTCCAGGCCCTTGTAAATATTCTCTCTCTGTCTTTCTTGCAGACTCCCTTCAGGTAGTGTAAGGCTGTAATCAGGTCACCCTGAAGCTTCTTTTCTTCAGGTTGAACAATCCCAATTCTCTCAGTCTTTCCTCACAGCAGAGCTCTCCATTCCTCCAGTCATCTCCGTGGCCTCATCTGGACTTTCTCCAGCAGATCCACGCCCTTCCTGTGCTGGGCCCCCAAGCTGGAGGCACCTCTGCTTCTGCCCCTCAGGTGAAGGGGCAGACTGGCAGAATCCTCCCCTCCCCTGCTGCCCACGCTGCGGGATCAGCCCAGCACACAGGGTTTGGGGTGCTGGGGCATGTCCAGCCTCTCACCCACCAGCATCCCGAAGTCCTCCCCAGAGCTTCTCTGGATCTACCAGATGGCATATTGTCTTTCAAGTGTGTCACCTGAACCCTCAGCCTGGTGTCATCTGCAAACCTGCTGAGGGTGCACCCGGTCCCCTTGTCTGTGTCACTAATCAGGGTCTTTGCTCTTTTCCCATAGAAAAGATGCAAACAGCTCCCAGGCTGAACCCAGCGTCCTGGCTCTCTGGTGAGCTGGTGTTTGGAGCAGGGGATGCTGCTTTGTGATCCATTCCAAGGCATGAGTTAGCAACAAGGGCAAGCTGGGAAACATGTGCTTTGGCTCTTTGTTACTCCAGTTTTGTAATCAAATGCCCAGTCATGCACTTTGCTGCACACACTCTATGATCATTTTCCTTAATCTCTCCTACTACCCAGGTGGACAAACCCCAACGGGGTTTGCCAGGCAGCAGTCATGCCTTTCCCAGATCATGAATCAGAATCACAAAATTTGCAAAGTTGGAAGGGACCCTCAAGGATCATCCAGTCCAACCCCTGGCCCTGCACAGACCCAGCCCCAAGAGTCACCCCCTGTGCCCCAGAGCATCATCCAAACCCTCCTGGAGCTCTGGCAGCCTTGGGGCTGTGCCCACTGCCCTGGGGAGCCTGGGCAGTGCCCAACCAGCCTCTGGGGGAAGAACCTTTGCCTGAGATCCAACCTGAGCCTGCCCTGACACAGCTCCAGCCATTCCCTGGCTGCTGTCCCTGCTCCCCCCAGAGCAGAGCTCAGTCCCTGCCCCTCCTCTGCCCCTGCCCAGGCAGTTGGAACTGCACTGAGCTCTCCCCTCAGTCTTCTCTGCTCCAGCTGAACACACCAAGTGCCCTCAGTGTCCTCACATGCCTTCAAATCAAGGCCCTTCCCCATCTTTGTGCCCTCCTTTGGACACTCTCCAATGGCTCAATCTCTTCCTTCCATTGTGTCCCCCCAAACTGCCCCAATGTTGCAGGTGAGGCTGCCCCAGGGCAGAGCAGAGCGGGACAATCCTCTCCCACAGGGTTGGCTCAATCAAGCACATACCAAGAGCTGAGCAAGGGCTGTGCTTCCTCCACTGTAGGAGACCATCTGGCAAGAGCTGGACAGGAGGAGCAGGTTCTAGTTCCAGATGTGCAGACTGGGTGTCTTTGACAGCAGAATTTCACAGGGATGAGTCAGGACTCAGGTTCATGTTTCACGTGACCCAGAGACATCAAGGTGAGGAGCTGCAGGGCACCCAGACACATGTACAGCACAGACACACCAGTGTGTGCAGGACCTGAGAGACAGTTGGAGCCCCACAGCCAGTCCTGGGTGCCAGTGCATGAGCAATTTGCCACAGAGCATTTCACCCTCCCTTCCCTTCGGGGCCGACGCTGACCTGCATCACTGATGGCTTTGGCAGATCTCAGAGAATTTGTTCCTTTGCATTTTATTAGAGGGTTCAGCTTTCAGTGGGGAAACAAGCAGGAGCTGCCTGTTGGCATGTGACCAGGCCCCAGGCTGGATCAGAAGATAAATCAGTAAGGGCGTATTAACATGACAGAGATGTTACCAACCACAGTGCAGATATTTGGTCAGAGCAGAGCATTGCCTGTTATTGTTGATCGCAGCTGTCAGGACAGTTCAAACCTTTGCAAGTTATTTGCTTGTGCAACACAATAGATATTAAAATGCCCATTACATCTTTTCCTGGAGAAGTAATCTTCTGCACATGGAGACAGGAGCAGGCAATCACATCTCTATTGCACTTAGGAGAACGTATTACCACAAGTGAAGAGCTGTATGACCAAAATTTCATGCAGCTAAAATTGACTAATAGCTTCAAGGGTTTTTTTTTCTTAATGCATGTTATTGCTCACCATATTGCTGCCATTACTTGGGGGAAATTCCTGCTTCTAGAAGTTGTTGTTGCATTGTGTTTATTCCACAAATAGGGAAGACACAGCTCATATATTGCAGATACAAGCCATACAGGGACCATCCCTATGAACAATTAATCAAGCCGCATCTTGCTGCTCGAAGTTTTTCAGCAGAGTGAAGCACGAGTGAGAAGCAGGGAAGTCCTCCTAGGAGCTGCAGCAGAAAGAAAATAAAACATCCCTGTCTCCAGGCTGGCCTTGGCCCTTTAGAAGTCTTTACAGCCTCTCTCAAGGGAGGTACATCATCAAGGAAAGATGCCTGAAAGGGAGCAAAGGGGTTTTCTGCTCACTGTACAGCACCTGTGAAATGTGAAGATGGCTTAGGGCAACAGTGGGGCAGGAAAAAACTGCTGTTTGGTAATTTGTGAGTTATTTTGGACAAAAGAGGAGGAGATGTCTGTGGTGTTCTGCATGCAGAAAGGATGATAGGACAAGAGGGAATGGCTTTCAGCTGAAAGAGAATAGTTTTAGACTGGATAGTAGGAAGAAATTGTCCCCTGTGAGTGTGGTGAGGCCCTGGCACAGGTTGCCCAGAGAAGCTGTGGCTGCCACATCCCTGGATGTGTCTAAGGCCAACTGTTCTGTGAGAAGTGAGGTGGGGAATGGGCACAAGGAATGGGCAGGGTGAGAGCCCTGAGCACCCATCAAGGATTCATGGATGGAGCACAGCCTGATTTCTGCTCCACCTCTGGACACTTTCTGCCCCAGTCTGCCACCCCCTGGACCCTGGTGTGGCTGGGCTGAGCCCAGGTCACCTCTCTGAACCTCACACATCAGAGCAAAGGATTCATCCAACCTGAGCTGACCAAATCTTGCCTTCCCATCTGCATTCTGAGTGCACTTTGGATAAGGTACACTATCCCAGTGAGAAAGCTGCTTGCTTCATAAATATTTTCCCTAATTCTACTGTTCTAGCACATGCCTGTCTTTTAGAGCTCATCCTGCTTCCAACCACCTCTTCCCAAGGCCAAATAAATGTTTCTTGTCCTTGATAAGAGTGAAAATGTTTTACCACTTGGTGGCACAGCAGTGCCCAGGACTGCTTGGTCATTTGGGTCTCTGCTCCATCCAGCCCCCTTGACCACTTGCTCTGTCTCTGAGATAGCAGCACTCTTGCTCATCATGGTACTGTCCCCTGGGACCTGACACACTGGAGGATACTGGGGAAGTGATTCAACCTGGCTCTGGAGCCAAGGGGTGGGTAGGTTTCACACAAACAGCACCCTCTGGGCAGGCCTTGGGAGGTGAGAACTGTGTGGGATGGATGCTCAGCAGTTCTCTTGTGTGACTCTCATCTTTTTCCTGTCTAAACAGAAGAAGCAATGGGCAGGAACTGCGTGGGGTGAATGAGCTCCCCGTTAGAATAATCCCTGGCTACACAGAGCAGAACAGTAGCTCTGAAGGATCAACAGGTTCCTCAGGCTTCTTCAACAGACTCCCCAGTCACCATGAGCTCCCCTGACAGCAGTGTCTGTGAGTCACAGTCGCCCTTCCAAAAGCTGTTCCTGCCTGGCAGGCTGCTGAGTTTTCACTGAGCTCAGAGCCCGAACTGGACACACCTGCACATGCCTGTGGTGGTGTAGAGAGTAAGCACCAGTGGGGAAGTCTCTGTTTTTTGCTGTGAGCAACCGCAGCAGATGCCCATTGCAAAGACATTTCACCTGTTCTTCAGGGGGTTTCTGGCTGTTGGTGTTTGTTTGTTTAGAGGGGTTATGTTTTGCTTTGTTTGGTTTGTAATTCAATATGTTAAAGCAGGCAGAGAAGTGAAAATTGCTGGGACCATCTGCTGGTAGCAGTCAGCAAAATGCGCTGTTAATGATTGATCTTCTCCTCCCCCTCCCCACGCTGGAAGACATCCGTGGATCTGACAGCCTGGAGGGAATTCTGTGCTTGGGGCACCACAGTCTGGGGCAAGCAGGAAAGGAAGAGGTGTCAGTTAACCCAGCTCTTCTTGGACCTGCACTTCACCTGAGAAATTTATGGTAATACTATCATGGAGATTTTGGTCACCCAGTTACAAAGGCAGAAGGATGTGACCTGCCTGCTGTTGAATGATGCCCATCCCTTGAGGGGACCCTCTAAGCCCAGGGGAGCCCTGCTCTCCCAAGGGAACATGGAAATGAAGGTCAGCCAGGCTGATCCTGCTAATTTAATAGAATCATAGAATCATTAAGGTTGCAAAAGACCTTCAAGACCATCAAGTCCAACCTTCAACCAAATCCCAGTATAGCCACTAAACAATATAATGAAGTCCACATCTACTCATTTTTTGACCACTTAAGGGGATGGTGACTCCACCACTGCCCTGGGCAACCTGTGCCAGTGCCTGACCACCCTTTCAGTGAAGAAATGTTCAATAATATCCAACCTGAACCTCTCCTGGCACAATTTGAGGCCATTTTCCCCTCTCCTATCGCTTGTTATCTGGGAGAAGACACCGACCCCCACAACTGCTACTGTTGTTCTGCAACAGCATCCTCACCAGGAACAGGTCTAATGGCCGTTTCCAGCAGCACTGCTCCATGGATTCCTCTTGATAGAGCTGAACACTTCCTAGACTGGTCAGGTGAGATGAACAGGGAGTCTCCCATTGCCCCTACAGACCACAACAACTTAGGGCACTTGGTGTGTTCAGCTGGAGCAGAGGAGACTGAGGGGAGAGCTCAGTGCAGTTCCAACTGCCTGGGCAGGGGCAGAGGAGGGGCAGGGACTGAGCTCTGCTCTGGGGGGAGCAGGGACAGCAGCCAGGGAATGGCTGGAGCTGTGTCAGGGCAGGCTCAGGTTGGATCTCAGGGAAAGGTTCTTCCCCCAGAGGCTGGTTGGGCACTGCCCAGGCTCCCCAGGGCAGTGGGCACAGCCCCAAGGCTGCCAGAGCTCCAGGAGGGTTGGGATGATGCTCTGGGGCACAGGGGGTGACTCTTGGGGCTGGGCCTGTGCAGGGCCAGGGGTTGGACTGGATGGTCCTTTGTGCATCCCTTCCAACTCAGAATATCCTGGGATTATCTGAACCTACACTCCTTCACCACACACTCCACTTCTCTATGTCAGATTGGACTGTATCTGTACTCACTCAGCTCAGCACCCCCAGTCCAGCTCAGCACTTTGAACCACTCACATGCCAGGCAGGGAAACAGCAGCGTGTGGAGCTGCTGCTTTGTAGCCCAGTTAACCTCTGAGCTGAGTGCTTATCTCTGCCTGTTTGGGTGGGGAAGGTGGGGAAGTGATTTACTGGGGTGTGAGCAGGGGCACTGGCAAGAGACTCAGCAGAGGGTCATCGCTGGAGTGTCAGCTCTCGGCGCTGGAGATGCTCTGCAGAGCAAACAGCCCTCCAGCACCCGCTAGCTGCAAACCCTCCTCCTGCAACACCCGGGGTGAATGCAGAAGAGGACAGCTCTGCACTACATCTCTGCCAAATCCATTGTTGCTGCCCCCTCCTTCTTCCTCCCTTCCCCCAATCAATATTGCCCTCAAAAAACCCGTTTTTGCCATGTGTTGTGGAAAAAAAAATACAGTGCAATTACACATTTTTATGGCACACCTTTCATAGCTTATCGCGGAGCTCTGCACATAAAAAAATGAGTTGCATAAATTTTAAAGACATGTAATACATACACAGTTAAAGTCAGGCTGCAACAGCAATAGAGAACAGGTGTGTGCTTAAAGGGAGATTTAAAGCAAGGACGTGAATTCCACACGGGAGCCGCAGGGGTGAAGCAGCCGGGCAGAGAGGAGCTGCAGCCCTTCATCCACTGAGGGCTGGGATGGAGAGAGGGGCTGTAAATCTCAGCAGCAAAACAGCCAAACAGGCACTCAAGGGGAGAGCAGGAGGATAAGGGTAAATATTTGGGAATTTGAAATCTTGCAGGAACCATGCTCTGCAGAGATTGGGTCTCCAGAGACTGAGCTGGACAGGGAAGAGCTCAGAGCTCAAAACAGAATTTCCTGAATCTCAGAATTATGGAATCACAGAATATACCAAAATGGAAGGGACTCTCAAGGATCATCCAGTCCAACCCCTGGCCCAGCCCCAAGAGTCACCCCCTGTGCCCCAGAGCATCATCCCAACCCTCCTGGAGCTCTGGCAGCCTTGGGGCTGTGCCCACTGCCCTGGGGAGCCTGGGCAGTGCCCAACCAGCCTCTGGGGGAAGAACCTTTGGTTGAGATCCAACCTGAGCCTGCCCTGACACAGCTCCAGCCATTCCCTGGCTGCTGTCCCTGGTCCCCCCAGAGCAGAGCTCAGTCCCTGCCCCTCCTCTGCCCCTGCCCAGGCAGTTGGAACTGCACTGAGCTCTCCCCTCAGTCTTCTCTGCTCCAGCTGAACACACCAAGTGCCCTCAGTGTCCTCACACGCCTTCCAATCAAGGCCCTTCCCCATCCTTGTGTCCCTCCTTTGGACACTCTCCAATGGCTCAATCCCTTCCTTCCATTGTGTCCCCCCAAACTGCCCCAATGTTGAGGTGAGGCCCCCCCAGGGTAGAGCAGAGTGGGACAATCCCCTCCCTGATGCCCCAGGACCGGGATGTCCCTCCTGGCTGCCAGGGCACTGCTGACTCAGGGACAACTGCTGAAGCTCTACCCCACAAGGACGCCAGGACATCAACTAGTGTCCTTGTGCACTTCTGAAAGCTCCAGGACAGATGTGTCCTGCTGTGAGGGTGCACTCTGCCCCCATGTCCCAACCAGCAGCAGTTTGTTACAGATTCCAAAGGAGGAAAAGGCCTGAGCAGTAGCTGAGCCAAGAACTCCTTTAGGAAACCCATAAAAAGGATCAGAGTGACCCAGTGAGCTTTGATGCACATGAGCTTGGAACACAGATCATACATGAACAGAAATGGTTTTTCTAATACTCATTTTTCAAGGACCAAAGGAAGTTGTGGGTACAAAGAGTCTCACACAAGATTTTCTCATCTTATGTCACTTGACTGGGAGTCAATGAGGTCTTCCACCACTGTGTAAATCATTGATTCTAACTCGATTTTCCTTTGTATGTTCCACCCACGTAATAGGGTGAACCTTGTCAATGAACTTTGTTAAATCAAACTTTATTATAAAGTCTTACTAAAACTACTTTTGCTAATAGCTTTGAGGGTGATTCTTTGAATGGCTTTAAATCACTCATTTGCAGCAAATGTGTGCAGTTGGCTGGCTCCTAAATCAGGATACACAACAAATTAATGTAGAGAGCAGGACCCAAAATCAGGATTTGCAACAAATGCTACATACAAGCCCTCCAGATGTTCAGGAATTTCGGATCAGCTGTATCTTGGTGTGATGGAAGCCGAGTGGATTTGCAGGACCAAAGACGGACCAGAATCTGAACTTGTGCCCTAGGAAAGCAGCCAGAGAAGGTTGTTGGGACCTCTAAAAAAAGTAGCTGAGTTAGATATTAGGAAAAGATTCTTCCCCCAGGGGGTGGCTGGGCACTGAACAGGCTCCCAGGGCAGTGGGCACAGCCCCAAGGTGGCCAGAGCTCCAGGAGGGTTGGGACGATGTTCACAGGCACATGGTGGAATTGTTGGGGTGTCGTGTGCAGGGCCAGGGGTTGGACTAGATGATCCTTGTGTGTCCTTTCCAACTTAGGATATTCTGTGATTCTATGACTCTTTACCCAGCTCACTGGCACTGGGGTGGAAAGCTGAAGCCGACCAGGTGTGCAGTGTCCAAGTGAACCTATGCTCAGTCGTAGGCTTGGGCTGCATCCCAAGACATCCATGAGAGGACAAGGTTGTCTCTTTACCATGATCAATTCCTCACCAACTTACAGAAGAGATGTGCCCAGCCCCCTTGCTGGGAGGTTTGCTGCCTGCGCTGGCAGCAAGTTCCTGTGGCTGACAGGAGGCACAGAAGTTGTCCTTGGTGTCCATCCAGGAGGGAACATAATCCAAGGGCATACCAGTGTGAACACCCTCTGGATGGAGCTATGGACAGCCATCAGGTTGGATAGCACGCTCAGGTCTTTGTCATGAGCAGAAGGCACACTAGTATGACTTGGGGCATGCCCTGCCCAGGCACAGGCTGTAGCATCCCCTTCGTCAGGGAAAGGTGGGAAAGGTCTCTCAAAATCAAGCCTTCCCATCTCTAACTCCAAGGGTCCTAAATGGGGGATATGTCCTAATACAGCTGCAAAGAGACAAAATAGAAAGATCTCTTATTCTCCTTGAATCATACAATCATTAAGGTTGGAAAAGCCCTCTAAGATCAAGTCCAACTGAGACCATCCCAGTGTCATGGACAGACTGAATGGAAAAGCCAAACTGGTGGATGGTGGTCCATGGAAACATGGTCCTACCCCAGTAGTTTTCCCTGTTCAAATATCCATGCCTTCTTGCATGGATACTTCTTCTCAAAGTCCTGCACCTGTGGTACTCACCAACCCTTCTACACAGCAGAAGAAATTAAAATTATGATCCACCTTCCATTCTTATCCAGGTCAGGATGATAACACAGGGATAGCCAGAGGCATCCCAGGAGCAGAGGCACTGCTGTCACCCCCAGCTCAGTCTGTCATCTGAGCAGAGCAGAGGCTGGAGGAGGCTGCGAGGGGTGACCCACACCCAGGAGCCACACCATTCCTGAAAATGTAAACCTTCCCAGCCCTGCCCTTCACACCAGCAGGGTCCCCCAGCTGCTCCCACACCTCCATTTCCAGATGTCCATGCCCGGAATGTGCCACACCACCAGCACAGCTGAGCCAGGACCCTGGGACAGCCCCAGCAGCACACGGTGATGCCCCAGGGGGAGGGCTGGGGCATCTGCAGAATGACAGATGCAAACAGAAGACACTGCAAACCTTAAAAATGCAGTTTGGAAATCACTCCAAAAAACAGAAGGAAACTGTGGGAAGTTTTTGAGAGTAAAAATTTGGAAAAAAAAACCCCAAACTTTAACCCAGCCAGTCTCCCAATAGGAATTCCAGAGGGTGTTCTTCAAAAAGCTGCCTCTGCTGCAAGGGAGACTCAGATCTAAGATCTCACATATTTTAAAATGTTTTTTTTTCCATCATAGCTGTCCTGGCAAGCCTGCATGATGAGTTCCATCCTGGACCCAAGACACGGCATGGTTATGGGGGCTTTTTAATCATTATCATTAATTTGTTAAAACCATTATGACACGTTGGTTCCCAGACAGCATTTTTCTAATGACGGATGTTTTGGTAGCAAGTTCTTGACTGGCTTGTGCACCTTGGGAATCCCAGCCACCAAGAAATCCATTAAAATGCATGTGAGCATTCATGGAGACACTTGACAGTTGTCACAACTTCTGCAGGATGGCCGAGTGCCTCCCACAGTCTGGTCCCTGGGTACCTCGTCACACCAACACTGCTCCAATGGCAGACACCTGGCAGTCCTGCTTGCAGAATGCTCCCTGCAATCCTGAGTCTGCCAGGTAAGCGCTGTCTGTGCCCCCAAAGACTGGCCCTCAGAAGGATTAGAGTGGATGGATGTGGAGTATGACCCACCACAGTGCCCACCTGCCCATGCTGGTGGCAGAAGACACTGGTTTGGAGCAGAGAAGGGGGTTCCTGCACCACTAACCTCCCACAGGAGGTAATAGGAATTGTTTGCAAACCAAGAAAATTCAGCCTGAGTATGTAGAAGTGAGACTTTCCCATGCCTTGCAGGTGGTCCCTCCACCCTCTCCCAAGCTGTTCCCAGCCCCACATGGGGCTCCTCTGTAGAGCGGCCAGTGCCACAAAGTCCCTCATTTCTTTCGCTGCATTTCCCAGCAGCCTCCCAGGCTTTGTGGAGCTGCAAGTTCTCTGCCAATCTTCCTCTTCATCCCTGCCCACATCTCCCAGGCTCTGCTCCTTGGAGGCTCAGTGAACGTGCCACACTCAGCAAGCGGCACAGTCAAAATGTCCCGTCTTGTTGGTGCCCCAGCCACGACTTTGGAAAGGAATATGACACAGTAAAAACCAGAAAATAGGCACAACAGACACCATCCATCACAGAAGGGTTTGTTTCACTCTCAAGAGCTCAGGAGGAATTTTTTTCCTGGCTTTTGAAGTGGGGGTTTCAGTCAGTGCTATATAAGTTCCAGTGAGACCTTCTGAATCAATCTTTGCCCCTTTCTATGAGTCTGATGGGTCACAAACTGACTTATCTCAGCCCTACCACATCCCACATCTTTTGACTCATCTCCTCACCACCCCCTTCTCATCCCTACCACACCAGCATCACATGTGGTCTCCTCCTGACTTGCTCCCTGGCCCTCATCAGCAACTGAAGTGCCCAGCTCCCCTTCTCTTCCCTCACCTTCTCTCCTCACTGCTCCTTCTCCAGGGCTGCTGCCAGCTCCTCATGGTCATCCCAAGGCTTAACACTGGGACCTTTTCCCTTTGTTCTCCCTCCAACCATTTGTCCAGGGACATTTCTCACATCCAGCCAAGCCTCATTGGCACAGTGCTAATGATGAGTCCCCTCAGTGACAGGGCTGTCCCCGTGGTGTGGTAGCAGGTCCCAAGGAGCAGGGCAGGCAGCTCTGGGACTGCCCAGTCATCTCCTGGGACAGGACAAACTCAGGACATAATGCATTTCTACTGAGATATTCCTCTGCCCTCCCATCCTACTCTAAATAAACTCTGCTGGGGCTTGACAGTGAGGACAGGACACATTTCCCAGGTTTCACCTGGGACACGGCTGTTCGGGGGTGTACCCACACCCCTCTGCTCCCCCAGTTTCCCTGGAGCAGGTGCCCCACAGGTCTCTGAGGGGCATCTTGGGATGTATGGACAGGGTGACTTTGGACAGCAGCTGGTGGCCACAGGTCTCTGTGAGTGCCTGCATTGATTTTCTTTGCAACCCAAAGCAGGACAATGTGCCTGGGCTGCAGCTGGGACTCAGGGGAACTTTGAGGAGACACCAAACAGGAGACACTGCAGGAGTTCAGCTCTGAGATGAGTTTCACTCCGTAACACTCCTCTCAGTGCAGCCAAACCCTACTGTGACAGAGCTGCTGGAGAGCCAGCTGTTAAAGACCATTTTAAGCTCACGTTCATCTAGTTTACTGCAGACTCAGCCTGAGCACCATGGCAAAAGAGGAGGTGAACTCTTCAGGCCCTGCAGTAGTAGGTGGCCAGCAGGACAGCAAAGTCTCTGCCCATCCTGTACTGTAGAGGCAAAGCAGGGGAGGAGGCATCGCTGCCCCGCAGTTCTGCAGTGAATTTACCAACACTTCAGTTTTCCGAAGCTCATTTCAAACCAATTCCTTGATTATTTTAATCCAGTAACTGATTTATTCCTAAATCCGACTCACTCTAAGTGCTCCCAAAGTCACCAGTGCTGTGCACACCCTCACGAGGTCTCTGAGCCAAGCCTGGCCTTGCAGTGCTCTGTCGGTGTCCTGGACCAACAGCAAAGTTCTGGGAGATTTGGCAGCATCTCTGATGCTCAGTGGTCCCCCAGAAGCACGAAGCCACAGCTTGGGCACCTCTCAGGGATGAACAACAAGACCCTAGATTAAAACACACCATATGGGAGAGCAACCTCCCCTCAGCCTCTCCCACAGCACGGGGTGGGACTCAAACATGCTGCCATGTGCATGGGGGCCCAAGCAAACGCCCCCCGAGTGGCTCTGATTCACTCAGCCCTCCTCTGCTGCCTGGATTGCAATCCCCCTGTGAGGAACGCGGGGGTGGGTAGGGGCCTACACTGCACATGGGAAGTCGCTACACGAGGGCCTCCAACTGTGCATTTAACTCTGTTGTCATGTTTCTGAGATCTCTGAAAGCTGGTTCTTTCAGGGCAATCCCATGGGAGCGGCAGCTCTCCTCAGCAGGGTCCATCCCTGGGCAGGCACAGCGAGGGAGCCGTGCTCCGATGAGCACAGCCCGGATGGTGAGTGGGCTGTGGCAGCGGGCACGTGTGTCACCCTGTGGCTGTGCCTGCAGCGGGAGCGTGCAGCACTGAGGAGGCTCTGCTGTGGGGGAATTTCACCTGCTGATGCCACCTCATTGCCTTGCTAAATTCCTGCTGTCTCTTTCACCCACCAGCAATGCTCTTGGCATCATCAGTCCTTCAGTTATACAATGTTCAAAAAGAGAAAAAAACAGCCACAGAACATAAAAACAAAGCAATGTAACCATAGAACAGCCATATTCACAAAGCCAGTAACCTTTGAGTGCAGCCAGAGTGCTACATTGGTGCAGCTCCACTAAAGCAGGGCACAACTTCTCCATACCACACCACACCAAGGTGCACGAGCTCTGAACACCTTGGCACTGACCCTGCAGCCCCACCTGCAGCAGCAGTTCATCACTCTCATGAACACAGGTACCACGGGGACACTTAACCAACACACAACAAAATGCACCTCTGCCAAAGTGTGCATGGAAACATATATTAAGGAGAAGCTCATGAGCTCTTCCCGGGAAAGGCTCCCTCTGCATCGTGTATGCCAATGGCTCGTGGTCTGTGATGTTCTTATGGGTACCGGGGGCTCTCTGCAGAAAATGCTTAATTCTGAATAACTTCCTGCACTTGTGGAACTGATTTCCATCCTTTATTTAGCGCTTCCTACCTGAAGCAGACATCTGACAGCTGCAGCTGGCCATTTCCAATCGAAGATCCTGGCAATTTGGGGGAAAGATAGAAAGCTTGGAAAGCCAAATTTTGTTCCAGGCTCTCATCCTGAGAATCAGTGCTTAGGTTGTCCCAGCTTCCCACACCCATTTTGTCCATCTCCTTTCTGGCTGTAGGTCCAATCCCTCCACCTTGAATGTCCAACTTTGGGAGGAAGGGCATGGCTGGGAATACCAGTCCTGCAGTCCAAGCAGCAAGAATATATCCATGTTCCAGATTATTAAAGCGGCACTGCTACTCCACTGATGTCCAGCACCGTGCACGTCGATGTTCTCCACATGGTTCCCAGATTCATATCTTCACAGTGTTACAGGTAGTTGTTATCAGGTTGTTTTTAAGCAATCCAAGACACCGAGGGTTTGGGGAGCAATCCTCTGCTGGGATCCACCTCTTCTGCCATGTTTCAAGCAAAAGAATGAGAGGAAATGGCCTTAAATTGAACCAGCGGAGGTTCGAATTAGACACTGGGCGTTGGAATTAGTTGCTCAGGGAGGTAGTGGAGTCACCGTCTCTGGAAGTGTTCAACAGACCTCTGGATGTAGCTCCTGGGGACATGGTCTAGGCATGATTATGGTAGTACTGGGTTGGTGGTTGGACCTGACGATCTTGAAGATCTCTTCCCACCTTGATGATTCTGTGACGCTGTAACATCCTAGCTGGTGAGTGGTGAGCAGGCAACACTGACCATCATCCTGCTGAGTGCTTTGTGAGCTGCCATGTGGGACTACAGTGTTGCCATCCCAGCTTTGGGCAGATCCAGCCTGGGGCAGGGTCCATCTGTGACTCCCTGATCACTGCAGCCTCCACGTAACACCAGCTGCTGGGATTGTAAACCTGGTCCATGACCCATGCCTGGGCCCTCAGGAGGATGCTCTGCCAAGCACTAATCTGTGACACTTTGGTGGGCATGGTGTACTGATCCTGAAGACCCCCTGTGCCTGTCTCCATTCTCTATTATCAGCAGCATTCAAGTAATTCCAACATTACAAAAACGGTCTGTCAGCTGGCAAGGCCAATACATCTCCTGTCCTGGGCAAACAGCCTGGCCAACTATTTGCTATTATTGTTTCATTCTACCTTGAAAATCATCAAGGATTTGGAAAGCTGTGTTTCTTCTCCCTGTTGCCTGGAGCTGGTCCTGGCAATAGTGCAGTCCTGCAAGATACCTCAGCAGCCTTCCTGTACCTGAAAGGGTGCAGTACCTAAAGACAGTAGCAACCTTCCAGTACCTAAAGAGGGCTCACAAGAGAGCTGGACAGTGACTTTTCACAGACATATAGTGATAGGAGAAGGGGGAATGGCTGTAAGATGAAGGAAGGTAGATTTAGATTGGATATTAGGAAGAAATTGTCCCCTGTGAGGGTGGGCAGGCCCTGGCACAGGTTACCCAGCAAAGTTGTGACTTCCCCATCCCTGGAAGTGTCCAAGGCCAGGTTGGACAGGGCTTGGAGCAACTTGGGCTAGTGGAAGGTGTCCCTGCCCATGGCAGGGGATTGCAACAAAATGAGTTTTAAGGTTCCTTCCAACCCAAACCATTCTGTTATTCTGTGACTCTAAGATCCCAGCCTGCCTCTGCCATGCAGTACAGCACATCTTGCATAAACTGCACAAAATGAAGGGATTGTTCCTCTTCCAAGCACTAAAGCTGAATTATTTTCACTTTGTTTCACATATCTGTGTGAGCCAAGCTCACTGGTGCTTCCAGGAGAAGTTGTGTTTGCTCCCAGGCCCACTTCCCTGCCTTGGCTTCCAGGGCATCTGGACATCTGCTCAGGGGAAGATGTTTAGATGGACAGAGCTAAATTTGAACAACTAATGCTTCCCAATGCTTTTTTAATGTGTCAAGGGCTCAGATACCTTCCTGAAAGACATCCAGGTAAGTCTCACTTGAGATTTGAGCACCAAGATTATGGAATGTTGACTGCCTTAACTTCTGCTACATCACTGGAGGGCTGGTGTTCACAGACAGGTGTCCAGCATCGTGTCAACTCCTCTGGAAGCATCTGGATCTCCCACAGGCTGGCATCCTGCATGCATATGTCTATTTTATGATCAAGATTTGCTAGTGTTTCAACTCTCTGAGTGGCTTCTGGTAACCCTGTTGTGAAGTGACAGATCCTGAAGCCCATGTATGAAATCTTTCACTTGCTACTTGCGAAGAAACACAAAACTCACCCTTTCTTTCCTTTAACCTAATAAAGAAGTTTCAAAGGTGCTACTGCATTCTCAGCAGGCTTGATCCTTTTATCTGCAGCTGTGAAGGCCAGTTTTGCTTCTGCTCTGATGAGCACATTAGCTCTACATTTACCCCAATTTCTTGCCCTAGCTGTATGATTTGTTCCTAAACTGAGAACATTCCTGAACTGAGAATCATTTGCAGCATAGGGCTATTGCATGTATGAAGCACAGAGCCTCTGAGGGTTTCCCATGCTGAGCCTTTTTGCTTGACCATTCACTTATTTGCTGCACAGACCACAGCATGTGGTTGCAGCTCTCCAGCACCTGTAGCTGCATGTCGCAGATACAGCAATTTCCTGTGTCAACCCACCTCGGTCAGTAACTCCTGTTTGGCTCTGCTCTGTCAACCCTGCAGAAACAAATCCATTAATGAATCACTTAAACTGTCTACAAAATTATAGTGATTTTCTAATTCAACTCTTTCATTCCATTTCAAGTAATCTTTGACACTGAAAGGCATCACAGTCCTTCACAGGTGGGGAAAGGGATTCTTTGCATTTTGGCAAATGATTTGTTTGAATCACAGAATCACAGAACCATCAAGGCTAGAAGAGACCTTCAAGATCATCGAGTCCCACTGTCAACCCAGCACCACCATAATCACCCCTAAGCCACATCCCCAAGTGCCACATCACATGCCTATTGAACACTTCCAGAGATGGTGACTCCACAGCTCCTCTCGGAAACTTATTCCACTGCCTGACTACTCTTTCAGGGAAAAAATGTTTTCTTATATCTAATCTGAACCTCTCCTGGTACAACTTCAGGCCATTTCCTTTCACTGTTTCGCTTGAGACATGACACAGGAGACCAACTCCCACCTCACTACACCTTTCAGGGAGTTGTAGAGAGCAAAAAGGTCCTCTCTGAGCCTCCTTTACTCCAGAGAAGGTTGGGTACAAGTTGTAAGACCGCACAGTGAGCATCAGGCATTATTCCCCAATGATACTCATAAAATGGAATCACAGAATGGTTTGGGTTGGAAGTGACCTCAAAGCTCATCCCATTCCATCCCCTTACCATGGGCAGGGACACCTTCCACTAGACCAGGTTGCTCCAAGCCCTGTCCAACCTGGCCTTGGACACTTCCAGGGATTGGGCAGCCACAGCTTCTCCGGGTAGCCTGTGCCAGGGCCTCACCAGCCCTACAGGGAATAATTTCTTCCTAATATCCGATCTAAACCCACTCTCTGTCAGCATGAAGCCATTGCCCCTTGTCCTGTCACTCCATGCTCCTGTCTCTTTTCTGCCACAAGGCTTCAGTTAAGAGACTGCTGACAAGAACAGTCAAGGTGTGGACAGGGCAGGCACAGCAGCAGGGGAGTTGTGACCAGCAAACTGCCCCCTCTTGCAGTGCAACCACAGACTGTTGCTGCAGGAACTGTGTTTTCCTGCGTGAGTTGCTGGGAAGCCCCTGCACTGCCCGGAGCTCTGAGTTCCTGCTGGCCCTTCTCTGGCCTGGTTCGGTACCAGAGCTGAATCACTTCATTAGCTTGGTGTTGTGTCCAGAAAAGCCAGGAAAGGTGATATTAGTGTGAGTACAGAGCGATGCAGCACCATTATCCACTTTGAGAAGCAGATGGGTCACTGTGGTACAAGCTATTGATCCATGTTGTCTGGAGAGAAGTATCTCAGTGAAAGGTCTGGAAGTGGGAACATGCTGTGCCTCTCCAGGGGCAAGCTGGAGTGCTGGTCTGGACCACACAGGGTTCATGACTGCCCTGCCAGTCCCTCAGAAAATGGCTTCTTAATGCCAGGAATGTGGTAACCTGGGAGGCTCAGGCAGCTGTTTTAACAGACGGTGTTGTCTTTGCATTGACAGAAAAATATGTCAGAGCAGTTGTCGGGGAGTTTGGGAACGTGAACAGGAAGCCTTTCCTAAACAAATACAGCAGCAGAGTTGCTCCTCTTACTTGGACAAGAGAGGGACAGAGCTGCTCACCCGTCTCGGGGGATCCCATCCACTGGGGTGGAGAAGGATCCGTGCAAAGCACAGCGTGGGAAGGTTGCTGCTGCTGCCACATGTGGGATCAGTGTCAGGCTCCCAGAGCACACCCCCAGCCACACAGAGCACCCATCTGTGGGCACAAAGCAGCTTGTCAGTGCAGGAGATAACCAGCTCTCAAATACCTTTCTGGTTTCTTCCTAAAACCTCAAGCCTTGGCATTACAAACTTCCACAGATGCCAGTGCTGTTAGTGGCTGGGAAATAAAAATGGGAAATACACCATGCCACGGACATGGAGCAACTTGGGTTGAGTTTTAGTGGTTTAAGCCATTGTTTTAGCTCTCACTGTGAGCTGAAGCCCAGATACTGGACAGCCAGTCACTAATTCAGCTCCTGCTGGCACCTTCAGCACTTGCACTCACATCTGACCAAGGCTGGATATAGAAAGAGCCCAGTGAAAGATCCTGGGAAAAGCAGAAGCCAGGACAGAGCTGGGAGGATTTCCCACAAAATAGGGATGGGATCAAGTTCCCTCCACAATGGCAGATTTGGGATCACAGGTGTCACAAGGAAAGCCAGGACAGATCTTTGCACGCAATTCCATGGACCCTGGCAGAATCTCTTCCTTGTGGCCTTGAGCTCATTCCTGATCCTTCTGCTCTGTGCAGCACCATCGGCCCAGCCCCCCCGCCTCCACATCTGTTCAGTCTCTGCTTGGTCAGAGCAATGGCTGGGACACTCAAGGTTTCTGCTGTTTGGGGACAGATGCTGCTGCTGTCCTGTAGGTCTCTGGTGTGACATGGGACCTCTAATCTCAGGCTGGACCCACTGTCCCCAGTGGAAGGAGTGGAAGACAAGCAATGTGAAGCCAGTTCCCCCATCTCTGGCTTACCATGCTTTTCCTTATCTCCATAAGGATAAAAATTATCTATGATGCTGGATCTCTGCTCCAGCCTGAGAGCCATGGCTGGAGGGGATTTTCTGGACCAGAAGATTGCTCCTGGGTGTGAGGAAGGGAGATGGATGGCTTTGGATTGAGAAGCCTGGTGGGAGAGGTGCACAAGAACAAAGTCATTCTCAAGGGGGATTAGGGAGTATCTAAAGATGGAGAGGGGATGACAGAGGGATGGTGAGGGACAGAGCAAGAAAGGCTGAGAGTTTTTTACTGGTCTTAATTGCACAGTCATGTTCTGTCCTCATTCAGGCTCTGTGCAGTGCATGGGTTGGGCTCACTCCGGGGACTGTGTAACCAAGCAGGATCCCTCATTCCCTGGGAAGATCAGAAACCTTTATGGAACAAAGTGGGGCGCTGCACGAGAAAAAGAGTGCACTCTCATGCGGGTTCATTCCTACCCTTACATTTCCTCCATAATTTAGAGCTTAATTATACCTTTCTCCTTGCCAGGTCACCAGTGGGAGATCCTTAGGGTCAGGTCTGCAGGAGTGCTGAGCACTCAGAATGGAAGCCAAGGGGAGCTGTGCTTTGAACAGACAAAATGTGAAGAAATGCCAAGTCCACAGAAAATCAAGCACCAGGCCCTGCTGCGTGGGATGGTATGAAAGCATCCAAACTCGGCCTCCGGTGCTCATCTCTCTGCCTCAGTTCTCAAGGGAGAAAGTACAAGGTCATTACGCAGGTGTTTTGTGGAAATAAATTAGTTAACACTTGAGAAGCCTCCCCAGCCCCCGATGAAAGCAGGAACCCCCAAGAGGGAATGAATAATTCTGTAGTCAACAGAGGGTTTGGATGGTGTGCAGCGAATAAAGCCTGCACCACACATTGAATGAGGAGGATTAAGAGAAATATTGAATGACTACCCAAGCATGGAATGACTTAGGGATTCTGTGGAAAAACTAGTATACGATCATGTAATTAAACACTGTATTGTAATGATCCCACTCAAGAGGCTGGAGCGGAGGACAGCCTTAATTTTGGTGCTTTCAACATCTGAAGAACTTGACTTTGAGTGTCAGTGTACTTTTAGAGTAGACTTCTAAGTGTGATCCCACGAATAAAGAGGAAGAAAACATTAATGCTTAGGCCTTAGGGAGCTGACTAACTGCTATCCTGCAAGAGTAAACACAGTATCTGGCATTTACCCTTATTTAAGAAAGCAAAACAGGAAGGAATATGCATTGGCAGTGATTTCCAGCTATGGAAAGCTGAGAGTTTCTGATGGCTCCTAAATTAGCTTGAAAGAGGTTTTTTTAACTTCAAGAGATATCCAACATTTAAGTATTTTGTGGCCAGAAAACGGGAACATCTATAAATGAGGGTATTTCACTAAAAATATGAAATTGGTCATGGTTTCACCATGTATTTGTGATTTTGCATGTGGAAAGATTCTGTGTACGTTGTGAGTGTAAAAGCATGAAATTGCAGTGGGATGAGCGTTATTGGACACAAAAGCAAGGCTTATGTCCACTGGAGAGGGAGACAAGGGAGAGCAGCTCCAGGAATGGGGTTGGGAGCTGGGTAAACAGGGGATCTGCAGAGGTGGCAAAACACTCCCAACAAAGAGGGGGGAAAAAAGCCTGAGAAGAGGCAAGACACAGACAATCCTGGAATTAGTGATGAATTTGATAAAAAAATTGGCCAAACTTAATTCTGTTTCGTGTTTTGGAAATGCTAGAATGCTTCATTTGGATATGTCCTATTTTGAAATATTTTTTTACTTCATATGATACTAAGAAAAAAGTTTGAGAGCTGAACTCCCCCATAGTACACAAGAAATTTGGATGCAATAGCAGGAGGTACCTGAGGACTGAGGTACCACTGACAGGAGAGACAAGAGCAGTCAGATGCTGCCACAGAAACTGAGCCAAGCTCAAGGCACAAAGCACAGGGTAACGCCAGGGGTGGGCTGCCCTGTGCTCTCCCTGCCTTCAGTGTCCACAGGCTGCTGAGGGATGTAGGATGAGCTCCAGGAAATTTCTCTGCTCTCCTTGATCACAGAATCAGAGAATCAGCCAGGTTGGAAAAGACCTCTGAGATTATCAAGTCCAACCCTTGATCCAACCCCACCGTGGTTCCCAGACCATGGCACTGATGCCACATCCAGTCTCACCTTAAACACCTCCAGGGATGGTGACTCCACCCCCTCCCTGGGCAGCCCATTCCAATGACTGAGCACTCTCTCTGGAAAGAATTTCTTGCTAATATCCAACCTAAACCTCCCCTGGCACAGCTGAAGACCCAGCCCTCTTGTTGTACTGTTGCTTCCTGGGAGAAGAGCCCGACCCCCAGCTGGCTCCCCCCTCCTGTCAGGGAGTTGCAGAGAGTGAGGAGGTCTCCCCTGAGCCTCCTCTTCTCCAGGCTGAGCCCCCCCAGCTCCCTCAGCCTCTCCTCACAGCATTTGTGCTCCAGTCCCTTCCCCAGCCTCGCTGCTCTTCTCTGGACCTGCTCCAGCCCCTCCATGTCCTTCCTGAGCTGAGGGCCCAGAACTGGACACAGCACTCCAGCGGTGGCCTCACCAGCGCTGAGTCCAGGCCAACAATCACTTCCCTGGCCCTGTTGGCCACACTTTTCCTGAGCCAGGCCAGGATCCATTGGCCTTCTTGGCCACCTGGGCACACTCTGGCTCCTGTTCAGCTTCCTGTCCATCCCCACTCCCAGCTCCCTTCCTGCCTGGCTGCTCTCCAGCCACTCTGTCCCCAGCCTGTGGGGCTGCCGGGGGTTGTTGTGGCCAAAGGGCAGGACCCAGTACTTGGCCTGGTTGAACCTCATCCCGTTGGAATCAGCCCAACTCTCCAGCTTGTCCAGGTCCCTCTGCAGAGCCCTCCTGCCTTCCAGCTGATCGACACTCCCCCCCCCAGCTTGGTGTCATCTGGAAATTTGGTAATGGTGGACTCAATCCCCTCATCCAGATCATCAATAAAGATATTAAACAGAACTGGGCCCAACACTGATCCCTGGGGACACCCCTAGTGACCAGATCCCAACTGGATGCAGCTCCATTCCCCCCCACTCTCTGGGCCCAGCCCTCCAGTCAGTTCCTAACCCAGCACAGGGTGCCCCGTCCAAGCCTTTTCCAGGAGTGTGCCATGGGAGACGGTGTCCAAGGCTTTGCTGAAGTCCAGGTAGACACATCCACAGCCTTCCCCTCATCCACCAGGCGGGTCACCTGGTCATAAAAGGAGATCAGGTTGGTCAGGCAGGACCTGCCCCTCCTAAACCCGTGCTGGCTGGGTCTGATCCCTTGTCCATCCTGTAGGTGCCGTGTGATTGCACTTCGGATGATCTGCTCCATAACCTTGCCAGGCACTGAGGTCAGGCTGACGGGCCTGTAGTTTCCTGGGTCCTCCTTACGGCCCTTTTTGTGGATGGGCATGACATTCACCAACTTCCAATCATCTGGGACCTCCCCAGTGAGCCAGGACTGTTGGTAAATGATGGAGAGCGGCTCGGTGAGCTCTTCTGCCAGCTCCCTCATCACCCTCCCATCTGGTCCCATAGACTTGTGAGGATCCAAGCGGCTCAGCAGGTCACTAACTGTTCCCTCCTGGATTACAGGGGAGCTATTCAGATTCTTATCTCTGTCTACAGGCTCCAGAAGCCAGCTGTCCTCAGGACAACCTGTCTTACTGTTGAAAACTGAGGTAAAGAAGGTGTTAAATACCTCAGCCTTTTCCTCACCTTTGATAACTATGTTCACCCCATGTGCAATAAAGAACAGAGGTTTTCCTTGTCCCTCCTTTTGCTACTGATGTATCTGTAGAAAGACTTTTTGTTATCCTTAACAGATGTGGCAAGACTGAGTTCAAATTTTGCCTTCCTCTCTCTAATTTTCTTTCTACAAGACCTAATTACATTCCTAAACTCTTCCTGAGTAGCCAGACCTTTTTTCCATAATTGGTAAGCTCTCTTTTTTCCCCTATTTCCTTCAAAATCTCCCTGTTCAGGCAGGCTGGCTGTCTTCCCCGCCAGCTCACCTTTCGGCACACTGGGACAGCTCCGTGTGTCCAAGACTTCCTTCTTGAAGCATGTTCATCCCTCCTGGACCCCTTTGTTGTTTCCCAAAGGTTGTTTCCCAGGGTACCCTCTGAACTAGTCTTCTGAATAGGCTGAAATCTGCCCTGCGGAAGTCCAGCATAGAGGTTTTATTGACAGCCCTCTTTGCATCCCTGAGTATTGAAAACTCTTATTTCATGGTCACTGTGCCCCAGATGGCCTCTGACCACATCTCCCACCAGCCCCTCTCTGTTTGTGAACAGAAGGTCTAGCAGGGTCCCATCTCTGGTAGGCTCATTTACCAGCTGGAGCTAGAAATTATCCTCTATACACTCTAGCAATCTCCTAGACTGCCTCTTCTCTGCTGCATGGAGTTCCCAGCAGACATCCGGCAGGTTAAAGTCACCCACGAGAGCAAGGGCTGGTGATTTTGAGACATCTGCCAGCTGCTTGTAGAATAATTCATCACCCTCATCATCCTGGTTGGGTGGTCTGTAACAGACTCCCACCAGGATGTCAGCCTTGTTGGCCTTCCCCCTGATTCTGATCCACAGGCACTCACCTTATTGTTACTGACCTCAAGTTCTACAGAGTCAAGAGACTCTCTAATGCTACCGTCCGTGGGGGAGGGGAGAAGGACCACGGCACTGCACAAAGGGGTCCCACGAGCTTTGAGGTTGCAATGCAATGCTGAGTTTAATGGGGGTGCACAAGGTTTTTATCAGCTCTGGCGTGGAATGCACCAGAAAATGGGGTGGAGCATGAGACAGACAACCAGGGAAACAAATAGGGATAGGGACTCAGGCAAAGAGGGAGGAACGGGGGAGGAACCGGGGAAGGAAAGGGCAAATGGTAGCTCTCTTCTCTCTGCAGCTTTTTCAGCCAGTCAGAGGGCTGGGAGCAGGCATGCCTGGGCAAGCCTGGGTACTACAAATCTCAGGGAATCATACAATGTATATATTTGTAAACACATAAGAACTGCAAAGTCCATATAATAAAGTCCTTTCAGTTTCTGTATATCTTTTTCCAATCCTGAAACTGTTCCCATTCTGATCTTTGCTCCTTCACACTCTACCTCTCCTACCTTGCCTGCCCCTTCTGAAGAGCTTGTAGCCACCCATGGCAGCAGCCAGTCACATGAGTCATCCCACCACGTTTCTGGGATGACGACTACGTTACCCATGCATTGGTGTTACATGCATTTCAGTTGGGCTGCTCATTTCACTCTTAACTCGGGCTTTCCACCCTTAGGCTCCTCTCTGGAGAGCCCAGTTTCAATCCCTTCCCCCTTCAAACCTAGTTTAAAGCCCTCCTCATCAGCCCCGCCAACTTATGGGCTAGAGTCCTTTTGCCCTTCCTGATTTGAGGAAACTAGGTACCATGGAATTTGCCCCATGGTCAAAAAAACCAAAATTCCGCCGGTGGCACCAATCCTTTAGCCACCTATTGATAAGATGGGTTTTCCTACTCCTCATTCATCCCTGTTGCTGCAGGAACTGAGGTGAACACCACCTGTGCTCCTGTCCCATTAACTAATAAACCCAGTGCCTTGAAATCCTTTTTAATTACCCTGGTACTTCTTCCATTAATGTCATTAATGTCATCACTGCCAGCCTGGACTACAAACAGTGGATAATAATCTGAGGGTTGAATTAGCTCAGGGAGTCTCCTACTAATATCCCTCACCCGGGCCCCGGGAAGGTAGCAGACCTCCCTGTGGGATGGGTCCGGTCGACATATAGGGCCCTCAGTTCCCCTCAGAAGGGAGTCACCGACTACAACTACCCTTCTTTTTTAATTTATAGCTGTAGTTGTAATCCGTCTGGTAGACGGGGTGCAACCAGGAGACCCTCCAGATAGATCTTCCTCTTGACTGTCCTCTACCTGACTCTCTGGGTCCAGGCCCTCATACCTGTTCTTTAAGGGCACCTGGGGAGGTGATGGGGGTCGGGAGGGGATTCTTTTACCTCTTCGGTCCAGGACCTGTTTCCATTCCCCCCCATCTGCTTGGTTTGCTCCATCTGCCTGATGGCAGGAGGGGCAGGGCATCGCCGTCTCCTGCTGGACTTCCTTTGGGAGCAAAATGGTGCAACTCCACCAGTCCATTCCCTTTCACTTTCCCTAATGCTTCTTAGCCTCTCTACCTCTTCCTTGAGCTCTGCCACCAGGCACAGCAAATCATCTACCTGCTCGCATCGTATGCGGGCGCCTCTCGCACTATCCTCTGGTACTGACACCAGGCTCAGACACTCAGGAAAAGGAGTAAACTGTAATGAAGATGCAGAGGAAACCTGCTCCCCTCTATCAGCAAGACCTGCAGGAGCTGGATCAGGCCTCATGTCCCTCTGCCATACCCAGGTATGTCCCCACCAGCCATGGAAACGCTGCGCAGGGATGTGCAAAGATCGGGGTGCAGACAGGCAGCACAGCTCCCCAGAGTCCATCACCCTCCAAAACAGCTGCAGCAGTGCAGACTGTAACAGGTTTTGTTCATTAAACTCACATTACCATTCTCTGAGGAGCCTGACCTTTATTTCTCAAATCAAATGTCAAAGATGTTTAGCAAGAGACTCATTGAACTGCAGAGATTTCCTGCTCCGCGTGAGGTGGCAGGAGAAGTGTTGGAGGACATGGTCCCCCATCTCTGTGGGTGTCCAGGCTCGTTCCCTGGCCCCTGTTCAAAGCCACCACCACCTGTGTCTGCAGGGAAATTACTTTCTCCAAATGGAGAGGGGTGGACGCAAGTATCTCTGAAGAGCTGGCAGGGTGACAAGGTGCCCTGGAAGATCTGAGTGCAGCCACATGGTCCATGTGATCATCCTCACCAAGCCCCTGCTTTGTGTTCCTGATGTTTAAATTTGAACCTTATTTCAGTGACAGCTGGAAGTGACCTTAGAAGAAGCCACATCTCTGGAGATGTGCTGGGACAGGGGCTGATTGGGCAGACCTGGATAAGCAGCTACTGGAGGGAATGATGGCTCACCCAGGAGGCATAATCACCATGCACTGCCAGGCAGAAAAACACTGGAGAAGGTTGGGGGATCCCTGAGAGCTGCTTGATCTGCTCCCTGCAGGAACTTGGATGTCTTCCCTGCAGAGCTGTCCTTCTGGGAAGTGACATTATTTTTAGGCTTTTGACTCAAAATGCCCATATTTTATTTCTCTCATAGACAGTCCAAAGTTCCCAAGCCCAGCAGATGCCTCCACAGGCAGTGTCTGGAGTTACCAAACAGCTTCTTTTCTGTTGAAATGATGTTTTGACAGGAAATTTCTACCTGGCCTGAGCACCCAGATGGCAGCTCTGTTTTGTGGTGAGTTATAAGTTAATTGTAGGGCTGGAGCCCCTCTGCTCTGGAGCCAGGCTGGGAGAGCTGGGGGTGTTCACCTGGGGAAGAGAAGGCTCCAGGGAGACCTGAGAGCCCCTTCCAGGGCCTAAAGGGGCTCCAGGAGAGCTGGAGAGGGACTGGGGAGAAGGGATGGAGGGATAGGACACAGGGAATGGCTTCCCACTGCCAGAGGGCAGGGTGAGATGGGAGATTGGGAAGAAATTCTTCCCTATGAGGGTGGGGAGGCCCTGGCACAGGTTGCCCAAAGAAACTGTGGTTGCCCCATCTCTGGAAGTGTCCAAGGCCAGGTTGGACGGGGCTTGGAGCAACCTGGGCTAGTGGAAGACGTCCCTGCCCATGACAGGGGGTGGGATAAGATGAGCTTTGAGGTCCCCTACAAACCCAAACTATGGTTCTCTCTGTTCTGAGAATGGTCACACCACCGTGGAGGGCGACACAGCCATGCTTTGGAACAGTGAACAGGAACCACAGCTGGCATCTCTCCTCGAGTTGTTTGCTTACATTTTGCAGCTCTGTAGGATCATACCCTGAGACTTTGGCCCTGGCCATGTTCATCACTCAGCAGGGCCCAGTTGTGCTGCCCTCCCCTTGCTGGTAGTGAAACAAATTTGAACGCTCAGTAAAATGCAAAATTAATCCTTGATCTTCCTGAAGTGGACAGCATTGCCCTGAAAGTCTTCTGGAGATATTTTCCTGCCTCGACACCCTTATATCTGGCTCCTGCAGACTCTCACTTGCAGGTGGCCACAGTGGAACTCCCACCCAGGGCATAGGGACTACTTCTCACCACCTTCCATGAGTCAGCCAAATGAAAGCAAAGCCTGGCTGCTATTTCTACACAGTCAGATCTGGAAAACCATGGGAGGATTAAACACCTTTTCTAATCTGACAATACTCACTATGTGACATGTAGGAACCAGAGGAGGAGAAAACAGTCCAGTTTCGCACTCAGCCTTCATCCAGCACCCACCATGGTCCTCCTCCCAGCCTCATCCTGTTCATCCACGCTATTCTAATCACATGCCTTTTATGTAAGGTTTATATATTTACAGCTTTAACTCCAAACTGAACAAAGATTTTTCTATAGGAGTTGTCAGTCCATCTGTCATGGTAACAATTCCCCATCTCCTGACTGTCGCAAAGCCTCAATAAGCTGTGCACTTGCAGATTTATGTGCTGGTAATAACAAAGTAACATGGTGCAGACTGCAAAGTGCAATTTCCTGCGCAAAAGCACAATGTGACCTATTCCATCTCCCTACCTTTTCATAAGGTTCATAGACTGGCTGTCACCATCTTGTCTAGGAAGAAAGGGTCTATGAGAAATAAATAATCCAGTTTTATTATAAGCAAATTGATTTTAGTGGAAAGCAGGGGGTAGTGGGATTTCTTTCTTCTCTTTCATTTAATTCCAGGAGTTTTAGGCGCCTCGTGGAAACTGTAAGGTGAAAGGCCCTGTCTGGGCCTGACACCAAGGAAACATCGCGGTCGGGGTAGAGAAAAAATATAAAGATGGAAAATATACCCTGACCACCTGGCTAACCTTTGTGTGCAGAGGGACCAATAGTCATCAATCAATCCAAAGGGAGAGTGACACCCCCTCCCGAATTCAAAAATTGCCTTTTAAGGTAAAATGCCTGTCACCTGTTGAATATTTAACAGCTTATTGTAACCCAAAGGTACAGAAAGGGCACGTTTTTCAAATGGCAGGGTGCTCGGACCAGGTCACAAGTTCGTGCACCCATCGTGCTGTTAATAAAGCTCTTTGTTTCACTGTATTTGGCCATCTTCTAAATTTTAATTAGAGATATTTCTCACAGGTCCGGTCCACATCCCAGAAAAGTCACCAGGCTCTCTGAGATGTTGATATTTGCACCGAGTCCTGCATAAGCCCATTCATTTGTTCTCCTTGTTACACCCTCAGGCTGATGTGACACCAGTACATCCCAGGAGGGAAGGCCAACAACATCCTGGGCTTTACTAACAGGAACACTGCTAGCAAGTACTCAGTACTTTTTAGACCACATCTGGAATAGTGTGTCCAGTGTTAGGCCTCCCAATAATGGATACTGATGAATTGGAGGGAATTCAGTAGAGGGTCATCAAGATGGTCATGGGGCTGGAGCAGTTGCCCTGGTGAGGGGAGAGCACAGGAACAGAGTTTTTTCAGCCTGGAGAAGGGAAGGCTTTGGGGACATGTCCTGTCGGATGGCTGATGCCTTTGAGAAGGTCATTGGGAAGACAGAGCCAGGCCACAGTACTGCATGGTGGAAAAAACAAGAGACTGGGTATAAATTGAAACAGGAGAGTTCAAAATGGATATAAGGAAAGTTTTTTCCCATTTGCAACAGTCAGAGAAATAGGCTGTAGCACGTCTGTTCTTGGAGGTTTTAAAGACCCAGCCGGAGGAAGTACTCAGCAGAGTGGTTTGATTTCATTGCTGGTGTCTGAAGGCAGCTGCACCTTAGACCTCCTGAGGTCACTTCCAAATGGGGTCATTCTGTGATTTCATGATTATAATTAGTGATCACAGTGTTCTGGGGTGGCTGCGAGTGGCAGGCAGACCATCTCAGCCTGCTTTTCTGGATGGTGGGATCAACATGGGCCTGTAGGAGTCAGGCACATGCCAAGGCCGCCTTCTATTTCCACAGATTGGACACAGATGGCTGCCACAAGCTGCTGCTTCCTTGTGCATCCAGGAGGGCTGTCGTACAGCAGCAGAAAAATCACGTGGAAATGTGACCAAGGCAACAAACCAGGCACGACATCTCCATACCAAAATAGCCCAGTGTGTGCCCCAAGTGAAAGTGCAGACCTTGAGCAGCAGCTCTGGCCAAGGTATGAATCCAGTCCAGCTGCTGCTCTGCTGAGCAACCGCAGCTGACAAAGGAACATTGCCTACAAGCTCTCTGGAGACGTGCAGCGATAGCTCAGGAGCCAGGACAGCTCAGGGTCTCCAAGCTCCCTGGAGACCTGTTCTTAAGGCATCATGATGCTGGTAATGATGCTGTGCAGAACCAACACAGCTCAGGATCTGGAGCCAAGTAAAGCCTGAGGCATCACCACCTATGCCAATCACAGCTGGAGAGACAATAATTATGGTTCTTGAGACATCCCCGGTGTGTGATGTATTCAGGGCTGTTTTCCAGGATAAGCACGGGAACATGGCAGGATTTGGCTGCAGAGGCTTGGGCTGTGAGGGTGGACAGAGCAGAGCAGCTGTGGCTGCCCCATCACTGAAAGTGTCCAAGGCCAGGTTGGATGGGGCTTGGAGCAACCTGGTCTAGTAGAAGGTGTTCCTGCCCGTGGCAAAGGGTGGGACTGGGTGGGTTTTAAGGTCCTTCCCAACCCAAACCATTCTGGGATTCCAGGATTTCTTTCTTGCAGCGTCAAAGTGTAGCCGATCATATGAGGAGAGATGGGATCCCAAAGGAAGACAATACTTTAATAAGGAGCTGCTGGGTGGGATCCCCCCCTTTTGAGAACATGGAATTGTGAGAAAGCTCTAGCTGGGTGACTGTAAGAATATGACTGCAGCAATAAAAAGCATCCATTACAGGTTCATTTGGAAATGACCTTTTTCATCAATAAGATGCGCTGATACTAGGCCCAAATTCCAGCAGTTCTGGTTCCCTGTTGCCCAGATATGAGTGTTGGGGAAGCACAGGAAACAGGAAAAGAACACTGGACTGAGAGGACACTTCCCACTGCAGACATGCCTAGATGGTGCTTTGTTACCCAGCAGGGATCTCCTTTGACATGGGGGGTGTCTGGAGCACAGCTGGGAAGCTCAGGCTTTGCTGGCTGAAGTCCAGGGCTTCCCAGGCTGCCTCTGCTTTCTGCTTCCAAGCTCCTGTCACGTGGCAGGTCCTTCTGATTGATGACCAAGGCATTTTAGGTTTTTTATTTTATCAGAAAATGCTTGGGAGTTTGTTTACTGTGCACTGAGACAACTTTTGGTCTTGTCACTGGTGAACAGTTCAATAGGGAGGATTTGCCAAACATGTGCCCTTAGCCTAGACCCTCATTAGAGCTCCCCTGGCAGAGCCTGGGGAGCTCTGGTTCCTCTCCGGTGCTTACAGAAAGCACCAAATTGTAGGTAGGGTGGGAACTCAGCTCCAGAGCAGCTCAGCAGCAAGTCTCCATCATACCTGGACATGTAAAAACATAATAAGGCAGAATTTGGGTCCCCAATGACACTTCCAACCCCTGACACTGTGGCACAAGTCTGATTAGAGCATTTGCAGTCAAATGCATTTGAAACATAACTCAGTTTGGGATTTCTCCTTATAACATAAACAGTGCTGTTGTGGTTTTCCATACATACGTCTCCCTGCTGAGGAAAATGTGTGTTTTCTGTCAAAAAATGAGAAATGGATATCTCCACATGGATGTTTCCATGCTGCATCTTCAAGGCTGTGACTGGTTCCTTCCTCTCCCATCCAGAAAAACCCCCAGTGACTTCAGTCTCTCTCCTCCCTGTGAGGTCACATCTCAGTGACCACAGCAAACTGGTGACACTGATGGAGAAAGGAGACCAAGAACATAAGGAACAGCTGTCCATCTCTACTTCTCTTAGATTTTCATGGCTTAAATGGCTGAGAATCCATACCCAGTGTGTGATCAGAACCTCTTCACTTAAATTTCCAGATGAGACCTGAGATCCCCACAGAGCAGAGCACATGAGTGCACAACCCTGTGGATTCCTTGGCAGTGTCTGCACGGGTAGAATTGATGGGACAGTCACTCCAGAAGAAGAGAGAAAGGAAAGCTGAGGCTGAGCTAACACTGTGCATCAGAAATAATTGCAGCATTGACTGCTGCTGATCCCCAAAAAGGCTGAGGCTGGAACTGGGGTTAAGAGGAAGGAAGAAGTAATCACCTCACTCTTTGGCTGATTTCCCAATAGGTTCCCTAGGTGCACACTCAGTTTTAGAGCATTAGGGGAATGGAAATCTTCAGACAAAGTCTGTATTGATCAAGAAGTGAACAAATACTGTTATCTGTGAAATAAATCTCCTCTACTTCACACGTTCTGCAAAAGACAATCTTTTCCTGTCCCTTGGACAACCAAGTTTCACCATCCCTTGCCAGGTGTGACTCATCGTCTCTTCTCAGCACCTTAAGAAGGTCTGTAGGCAGAGGAGTGTGATCGTTCCCTCTGGCAAGACCTGTTGGAGCCAAACCTGATAAGACTGAACTGGGATTACTGGGAGTTGGTAACCTTCGCGTTTGGATCTGATGGTGGTGTGGGATCGATAGAGTCCTGGCTGTAACCACTTGTTTTTCCAGCAGGAAGAAGAAGGTTGCCAAGGACCACAATTCTGGATCACTCAGCAGGTGAAAGAGACGCCAGATGTGACAACGGCAGTGACATTAAATGCTTGGTAGGTCCAGCAGAGCTCTGAGATGAGGTCCCAGCCCAGCTCTGGCCCACAGATCTGCACGGTCACAGACAGGAAGCTTGACCTGTGTAACATAGGACAAGATCTTCACTCGTTTCCTGTTTTCCACTTGCCTCTTCTTTCCAGGAAACAGTCACAAGAGGGGAGGAATTTGCCCCGTCTCAAGACAAGGTAAACCCTCTCTTCTAAAAAATCGCACTTAATTCTATCCTGGCTTCACAACCTTGGACACTAAATTAGACCTTTTTCTCTGCAACTGAAGAGCCCTTTACTGTCAGAAATCTCCCTCCCATGCAGATAGTTATGAACCTCTACCAGTCACTGCCTAATGCCCTCCATGATAAAGAAAACAAGCTGAACCTGTTCAGTGCTCTGCTTTGCTGCAGGTTTTCAGGTACCATTGCTTTTTAATAAGGATGATTTGCTGTTGGGAATGATCCCTAAACAAAATTTGAAGTGCTGATCACCTATGGCACCTAAGTTGACCTCAAAATCTCATCCCAACTCCATTGAGGCTGTTCTTTTTTTTTTATGTAGTTTTTCCCTGAATTTTCATAGATGGATACATTCACTGTTGATTCCCTAAAGTCTTGGCACTGCAAAATCCCACTGCTCATGTGGACACTTGCTCAAGCAAATAACCCATTGTGGGCAACATCCCCCCTCACCACAACACCCTTCTGTGTCCATGAACAGCATCAGAGGCCCATAGGCATTGATGAGGGAGAGTCTATTGGGCTCAGAAAAATTCTAAAGCTCCTTCTGACTATGCACTGTCTTGAGTTCCTCCTCCACCTCGGAGGAGAGGAGCTTTGAAAGACATCCCCATCTCTCACTGCGTACAAACACCATCCAAGGGGGAATGGAGCTTTGATTCCATTTTTCTGTTGACTGTGTTGTTTGGAAAACAGGCCAACCTTCACCTTCCTCTTCTTCCTGCCTCTCCTTGCTGCTTGGCCTCTCTTGGCGACAACAGGCATCACACAGCAAAGAGGACAGGAGGAGCTGCTCCAATATGACCTTCCAACCCCAGAGAGGACTAACTATCAACAGTGTGACAGTCAATCAATGGGCCTGATTAATTAACTCCTAATAAGTTAATCTGAGCACTGAGGCAGAGAGGAGGCCTCCTGGTAAAAGCAGTGCTCTGACACCTCGCAGGCAAGGGAAGAAAATTGATTCCCTGCCTGCCGCATTTGTCAGAGCAAAACAAAGAATTCTATTGAATAACGGTCCTGGATGGATGGAATGTCACAGCAGCAGTGGATGGAGGGGGTGTGGTCCTGTGCTCACACTGCAGAAGGGGCTGGAGCACCTTTCCCCTGTGAGGATGATGAAGAGGTATATAAAAGGGAACATGTAAAACATCGCATAGGAAAGAAACTTTGAAAAACAGTGCAGGAGAGCCTCTTTCCATGAGGCACTTCAGGAACCATCAGCCATATCCTGAGTGTGGTCAGAACCCCCATGTCCCACTTCACTTGTAGAAACCTGTAGTTTCTGAAACTGGAGCAGAAGGGAATTACTACAAACAGGCTGCTTTGTCTGCTGACTGAGAGGACAGTTTGAAGATCCAGAAGCAGCTCAACTTTCTGAGAAGTTCTTGCAGACAAGATCTGTCAGAGACACAGAGCCCATTGGAAGTGCTTGGGCAGGGAAACGTGTGTCTTCTGTGCTGCCAGTTCCCTGCTGTGAGCATACACTGAGCAGGTAGGACATGGTGAAGAAATAGTGCCTGGAAATCTGATTCCATGCTACCATTGTCATATCCTGGGATTCACAGGGATCTGCCACCACCCTGCACTCATTATCTTTGGGGTGAGGAGAGTGAAGTGACTTTTCCTGGGAATGGGGGCCATCCTATGGGATGCATGTATGTCTACAGGGCCTGGACACATTGATCAGGCTCCCATTCAGCTTTTCAGGCTGACAAGATTCAGGGCTCGTGGGAACCTGTGTCCTCTTTGCATTGCTCAGTTCTCTCCTTCCAGAGCTGAAACAGGATGATACATTTCCACTGCACTACCCAAATGAGCTCACTGGGACAATTCTACCAATTTTTGACAGTGCAATAGGGGCACAGAAGGTGTTAGATTTCCTCACTAGCATGGCCCACTCTGCTGCAAAGAGCAGCAGGGTTTGAAGTAGCAGGGATCTCTGCAGCCCCTAAGCAGATTGCAGGATGAAAGCACATTTTTTCCTGCTGGCATTGACCTTTCTTTCTTGATTTTAGTATTTTCCTATTCTTCCTGCCCTTTCTTCTCCAGCTCTCTGCTTGGCTTTCCTGTGCTCCCTTCTGCTCCCCCCCAGGGGCCATCCTGCCTGGTGTTGACTCGGATGCCTCTTTGTCATCCTCAGACTCCAGTGTCCCACGCCAGGGACAACACAGACCTCTGGCAACCTGCTTGCTCTCCCACACCTCTTAATTTGATTCACAGTCCTGGCTTGACCAGAAGAGCTGGTCAACCATCTTTGTTCTCTCCTTTGTCCCTGACTTGGGCACTTGCACTCTCCTCTTTGGGCATCACCATCATTGCTCAATCCCATCCCCTCCCCTGCCAGAGCACAAATCTGGGCTCATCAATACAGTCAATCTGTGTGGCTTCAACAAGCTGCTCTGTTTTGGCTGAGCTGTCCAGGTCTGCGCTCCATAGCTAATACATGGTTAACCAGCTTCACAGAGCCCTCTTCTGTTCCTAGGAGACACCAACAAAATGCTCTTTTCCCTCTCCCACTGCTTTCCTTCCTCCTTCTCCTGGTCTGCCCTCTGCCAGCTCTGTTCTACTCTATGAATTGCTCCCACAGCATTTTCTTTGGAGGATCTTTTCTATTCCCTTATGAAGTTCCTCATGGCTCTTCTCCTGATCCCTTCTCCCTCCACACCTCATCTGCAGCCACACACAGACTCACATATCCAGCTCTGAACAACTTCTTTTCATCTCAAGCAAACATTTTATCTCATGCCTTTAATGTCTTCTAATGGATAATCAGGCATCACTCAAGCTGATTATCACCTTCAAACTCATCTTAAAACTCTTCTTCCCCCTGGCACCTGCCTGGGTAGAATGGAGTGCTCCAGGAGGGGCCTGTTTCTTCCACTCCTCATAGGGAGAAGATTAAATCAGACAGCTCCTTCTCAGAGGGGTGGGGCTCACAGAGATGGACCCCAGATCTGGGCTGGACATGGAGAGTTAATGTGCCATGACTAACCCACTGTAAATTCGGAGCCTGGCATCTTGCATGCCAGCTTCCCCCGACAGGTCTTTGAGGAAATGTGATGTTTTGTGATTGCAATGTCACATGCCAGCTTTAGAGCACAGTGTAAGGTCTGGTGAGCACTGCAGCATCTGGGCTAAGAATGTGCTTTTACAAACAGCACAAATATTTGATTTAGCCATTACAACAATAATCTTTTAGCAATTTACTTTTTCTGTGGGTCGGTGAATGGCTGGTAAATGTGCCAGACCCCTTCAGGCATGTTTTTGTTGTTAACATTCAAAGTATTTTACTATGTGCACTATGTCTCGGGTTGCCAGTTGAATTAACTTTTCTTTTTACTTACATAACTTGCACTTCTTAATCAGGATTGTCACAGATAGCAACCAAGGCATGTACAGAGAGGGTTTGTGGTTGAATAATCACTCAAATTAAACTGCTTTGTAAATATAAGAATGTTTAAAAAATAAATAAATGCTTGGATACCCAAATTCTTGTGCAGACTATCAAACATCTATGAACAGGAATGAACCACTCTCAGGGTTTTGTCTTATACATTTATTCAAGAACACTGTTTTATGCAAATCCAGCATACCTGACTGCTTGCAGAGAAGGTATGTGAGGGACTCATCAAGATGGGCTCATCAGAAGCTCTCTTTCAAAGCAAATAAAAATCCAAGCGAACCCCTACCATCATTCACTCAGCTTTCCATCGGTAGGAAAGGCACAGAATGTCTTCAACAATCCATCTAAGAGGGCTGGAAATCCTTTGGATCCCACTCTCCAGGCTGATAACTCTGTAGCATCTCCATGTGCACTCAGGCACAGACACAAAATGCTGCTTGTCTAGGGCTTTTGGTTCAGCTTCCTCACATTTTCATTATTTCAACGTTTAGCAAGACAGCACCAACAACCACAAACGCTGGTCACAGGTCCAATGAATGAAATCCAGATTTTGAGGATGTCATTTGAGAGGAAGAAGATGTAGAAGTCACACATTTGCAGCCTGGCTGGGCTGTGTTTGGGAGGCTGCAGGAGGGGATGTGAGTGTGCTGAGCCCATGGCTGAGCCAGTCCTTTGCTCTGTGCACAGCCACGTAAGGAGAGGTCACAGTGAGTAGATTATGGGGACATGCCATCCAGACAGTGCAATGACTGATATTACATGCTTTGATAAAAATTGTTCCTTTAGCCCTTGAACAACAGGCTGGAAAACACAAAAGTGGTTCAGATTTTGGAGAGACCAGTGTCTCTACGGATTTAACAGGGCTCCAGACACTCTTCCTTCATTAAAGCATCTCAGTTTGAGTATCCGCGCAAGTCTTTTCTGGTCTCTGAGTACCCACTCTAGAAATATTTTTGGCCAATAATCTTCATGTTCCATTAGTATTACATTAATCTAAACATAATGAGTGATTTATCTCCAGAGTCTGCACACCATAAACAAACATTTGATCATAGGGTCATCTTGGCTGGAAAAGACTAAAACCAAGATCCTTCTGTTTTAACTGTATCCAATATGATTGTTTCACTACTTATTTTGCTGTTAAACAAAGTGGCAACAAGTGTAGATCAAATAAGCGCAGCATCACCATTAGTGGTTTCAGGGAACATCTGCTCGAAGGACACGTTCAGGAGAGCCATTCTGTGCTTTGTGTTGCACACACATGTGCTCACACCTGCCAGGTGTGGAGACCGAGGTGGCTGCTGTGTGACCTGCAGGCAGGTTTCCAAATCCTTCTCTGTCTCAGCCCTGTTCAGTTGCTGTGCCACCTCTTCCACAGGCTGAATACGAATCCTCCTTGATCCCCAAACCAAGGTGGCACACTGGGGCCATGAAGACCACCAAAGGTATAGGTGACTCTATTTCTTCTCGAAATTTTGGGGGCTTAAACCTGTGACTGAGCCACCTGACATGTCTGAGTGAGGATGCACTTGGAGCATTTTGATGCAGAAACAAAGGCAGTTCCCAGGAAGCAGTTCATCTCAGCTGGAAATGTGGTGTTGTGCACAGGGAATGGTTTGACTCAAGTTTTTGGTTCATTAGAAGTTTAAAGTCAGTGAATCATAGAATCACAGAATGGTTTGGGTTGGAAGGGACCTTAAAGCTTATCTCATTCCCCCCCCTTCCACTAGCCCAGGTTGCTCTGAGCCTCATCCAACCTGACCTCGAACACTTCCAGGGATGGGGCAGCCACAGCTTCTCTGGGCAACCTGTGCCAGGGCCTCCCCACCCTCACAGGGAAGAAGGAAAGAAAAGTAGTTTTTCCAAGTACTTCTTGATTTCCACCTCCTCCATCTCCATATGTGCATGAAGGATTTGAAAACAAGCATCACAATAACTTTCTTTCTCTTTCCAGGTTTTAGAGGAAGAGTCTGATTAGTTATAATTTTATACATATGCCTGCTTCTTTGCTCCTGCCCTTCTCCACAGGTCCATGCATGTTTGTGTTTGCTCAGAGAAACAATACATTGAGGGAAAATACAGGTCAAGAATTGAACTTTGTAGTTTTGAAGAGGGCCAAGCCTGTAGCCAGACTCCTCCACTGGGGCAGGGGGATACACAGCCTGTGGCCAGACTCTGATTTCTCTCTCACTGCATAATCACAGCAAAGGTAGCAACTGTCATCTTCATCCCACTGTGTGTTTTAATGTTTGCTGTTCTTTTCCTCACAGTGTCCCACAGAGGCAATTAAACGGAGCAGGGAATTAAGCAGGGCTCGCAGCAGGTCTGCATTTCCATGAGGACATTCTTAATGATGGTTTCCTGGATAAGGCCTCCGCTGAGTGTGGGCTCATTACTGCCTTTGGTGGAGACTCCTCTGTATGTCCTTGGCAAGGCACAGCCTTGTCCCATCTTCCTGCTCAGTGGGACCAACATAACTGCTGTCACTGGCTGACATTTTCTCAGAGAAGCTCTACGAGCCTCCAGGCTGTGGTTACACACAGACCAGTGTTATGGAGAGAGGCTGAATGGGAATTTATGAGTTACTGCCAGAGGCAGGACTGTGGTTCAAGGTGAGGAGAGCTTGTTGCCTGCATGCAAAGGCAAAGTGGGCTGAAATATCTCCATTGTGCAGAAGTCAGAAGGTTGCCCATTCTTGCCTGGTTGTCTTCAGCAATGCTGCCCTTTCCTGGGCTCAGGGCCCCAGGCTGAACAGGATCTTCTTGCTCCATCAGCCCCAACCCTTGGTGGCCAACCACCTCCCTGTGCTCCTTTGCCTCAAGCACAGCATTTCACAGAATCAGAGAATCACAGAATGGTTTGGGTTGGAACTTTAAAGATCATCCAGTCCCACTCCCTGCCATGGGCAGGGACACCTTCCACCAGCCCAGGTTGCCCCAAGCCCCGTCTAACCTGGCCTTGGACACTTCCAGGGATCCAGGGGCAGCCACAGCTTCTCTGGGCAACCTGTGCCAGGGCCCCACCACCCACACAGGCAAGAATTTCTTCTAATATTCAAACTAAATCTACCCTCCTTCAGCTTAAAGCCATTTCCCTATTGTCCTGTCCCTCCAGGCCCTTGTCCAAAGTCCCTCTCCAGCTCTATTGGAGCCCCTTTAGGCTCTAAGATGTCCCCAAAGCCTTCAAGATGGGCCTGGAGAGGCTGATGCACAACAGCCATACCAGCATGACCAGCTCCAAGGGTTCCCTGACAGCATAATCCTTCTTCCCCCAGCCCTGGGGGTTTATGCTAGTCCAGGATTTCTCTCTGACTCCTGGTGAGCCTCAGCAGCCCCACTGAGGAGCCCAAATACACTATTCCCAGTCTCTTTTACTTGAACCTGTGCTAAATATTCCAATCCACTTTAATTGAGGCTAATGGACCTGGAAGTGCAGGTCTGTCAGCAATATGTCACCGTGCTCCTGCCATATGTTTCCTGCCGCCATCCTGAGGGGCCTCTTCTTGCCCACTTTTCACAGCTCTAACCAACCTCACTTTGCTGACACCACCAGCCTTGTCCCAGAGGCTGCAGAGTGAGAAACAGGTCAAAAGACAGAGGAGCCATAGGGTAGCTGTATTTCCAGCCATATCTGGGACTCTGGGAGGGAGCAGTGCTGATGCACAGGGAACAGAGACCTTGCAAAGGTGTCCTGTCTTCCCTTTCTTGGTATGTGCAGGGCAAAGGAAGCCAGTCTCTGGGATGGAGGGGATCAGGAATGGTTTGTCAGTTCTGTGGATTGTAAATTCTCAGGATAATTTTTTTTATTCACAGAGAAAACATCTGAACTTCTCCAGAATGCTTCATTCTTATGAAAATCTTTTGGCCCAAATCTGAATATGCTTGGCCCAGTGTTTTTTCTAATAGAATTTTTTACTGTTAGGATGGGAGCTCCTAAACATGAGCCTCCTTCTTCCCACATCATGCACTGGTTGACTCAGACTGCCCCTTTCCCTGGTGATCCCCAAAAAAAGCTGTACAAGGTTGTACAACGTTGAACCTTTGCAACCACCAGTGCCAGAGAACAGCCACACTGCTGCAGAAGCTGAGAATTTCCAAGTGATGCTTCAGGCTCCCAAACTGTCTCTTCCTCTCTTCCCCAGCTGTTTTTTGCCTTATAATTTTGGCAGTTACTAATTTCTTTATTGTAAGCAGCCAGGTGGTCCTTGTCCCTATTGGTCTCAGCAACCTTCACTGCTCTGGACCCCATATTCCTCAGACTATCACGTGCACAGAGCCAGACACAGTCCATGAGGTTCCTGCAGCCAAAACCATCTGCCCTCTGCCTGATGCAGCCACAACAAAACCATCATAGCAAACACGGGCTGATTTCCATCCTTTTTTATGATAAGTCCAGCTCCAGGAGCTTGATGCAGAAGCATCTCAGCTGAGGGACAGAAGAGTTGTCCCTGTGGTAGGGGAGCATCATTTTCCTGATGTATCCTGGTGTGTACTGGAGAGAAGCAACCATTCCAGTGGCATGTGGGCACGCAGAAAGTGAAAAATTCAGTATGTTGGCAGGAAAATGAAGGTGTCAGTGAGCAGTCCTGGGACTGGTGATTTTGCATTTTGATTGAAGTGTTTCTATTAAAAATTTAGGCATTCCACAAAGCAAAAGCACCATTTTAGTAATAGATCCAAATCTGGGCCAGCCTTGTGCCTTGATGTGCCCATTGGGAGCGTGTTCTTTGTTCAAGGTAGGGCTGCAGCCTCCAGTAAAAACTCATACCTTGGAAAGGAAGGAGCAGGAGACAGTTTGCTTCAGAAGTGCTGTGTGCAGTCTGGAGCATCAGTCCAGGCTCCCTCCTCTGCAGCAGGTTTGGAGTCAGTAGGCCTCCGAAAAGATCACCATGGAATAGACGCACCTTGCTCAGAGCTCTTTCACACTTTATTTCACTCAGGCAAGATGTTCTACTCCTTGAATGTCAGCAGACAGTTCATTCCTCGAAATATGCTAATTATTGCTGATTGGTTTATTAGTTTGCTGCCAAGAATCCATAGTTTTCCTAGGAAATGCAATGCCAGCCAGATGCTTCTTGATCTGAGACCTTCAGGGCTTAACTCTTCATGCTCTGTGGTGTGTGAACACTCTTAGAGCCAGGGCTGGCTCTGTGGCATTGCTATCAGCAGGTTATACCCATAAATCATCAGCACCCAAATTTAGGGGGTCAGAGACAACTCTGGTGACCTCCCTGCAGAGCAGTGTTCCACTCTGATTTGCTTTTTCCTTTTTTCTTCCAGGATATGCACATCCAAAGCTGAATGCTCTGTAAACACTTAACTTTATAAAAGACCTGTGGGTACCCACATTCCGTGGACGCACTTCCAGTAAAACGCTTGTCCTTGTGTTCTGCTGTCCCAGATGGGCTGTTGCTCCACAGAGGGATCATGGGAGCACTGGCATGGCCAGTGCTGGTGTCTGATGACTGATTGTCCCCAGGCCATACTATCTCCAGACCTTTTCCTTTGCTCCTTTCTCTGGCCAAGGGAGCCCCTGGATGCACTGGACCATGAATGGATCTGCCAGGAGCCCTGTCCTGCCCATTCCCCACTCTCCGATTACTCTGACCCTGCTCTCCATGCCTTCCTTGCTTGCTTCCCGCTGTCCTTCTCCTTTTCTATCTCTGTACATCCCAGCTTTCTTTCCCTTCATCAGACTCCTTTTTGTCCAGCAGCCTTCTGGCACACAGAGTCACCAGCTCCACACTCTTCCAGCCTAACCTCTGTGTCTCAACCCCAGTCAAGTCACAGGGAAATAGTGGGGAGAAGTTCTTGGATTTGCTGGGGGTACAGTGACCAGGAGTGCAAAGTGTCCAGCCATGGCTCCTGTCCTGCCTACCCAGCCAGACAAAGCAGCTGAAAGGCTACAGCAGGTTCTCTTGCTTCATTCAGAACACTTCCAGGGCTTGTTCCCAGAATCTCCAGGTGTCTCCTCTGAGGTGTTCAGCAGCTCAAAGTCCTGCAGAAGCACTGGAGAGGCAGTGTGGGAGCAAGGTGGACTGGCTGGAACACCAATCCCCCCTAATGGAAGGCACTCTCATTGCTCCAGCCTGATCCCTTTTGTCTCCTCAGTCATGTTGGACAGTGGAAATCTTGCTTCCAGATGGGAAAAAGCTGCTTCTCAGGAGCATTTGGATGGTTTCAGCTTCTTAAGCCAACGTCTTTTGGATTTCCATGGGAACATCCAAGAGATCAAACTCACCTACCCCCTGACCTGCGGCTTCTTGGCACATCAAAGGTCAAGGTTTACCCCTTTGCTCGCACAGGATGACCAAGCACCTGAAGACCAATGTCTCCCATTGTCTGAGGTTTCCCAAGAGCTCACCCCCTGCAGGTGACAATGCCATGGCTTTGGATCTTGAATCTTTATCTTTTGCCTAATCTTTTGGTAGCAGCGTCTGACCTCGCCTTGCTGTCAGTACCTTTGCCTTTGATTTGTCAGTGTGCTGTTTATCCATCCTGGATCATGTGCATCTTAACCACTGATTACCTTGTTTACCAGCGTGACTCCCACTCCTTCTATACTTCCCAAGATCCAATCCCCCACCATGTAATTGCAACCTGCATTTTTTGTTTTTAGTCAGTGACCTTGCATCCAGCTGTATTATCCTGCATCTTGTTTGATTGCATTTGCCAAGCCCAGTGAGGTAGATTGATTGTAAACTATTTACTTCAGCCATTCACTCTTCATTATTCACCGCATGAGATTCATCCCATAAATGAGGGAACTGGCTAGAATTACTCTTTATTGGTTTTGTTCCCTGATCATGTTCTGAGGCTTTTATAAACAGGAGGAGGGAAATTACAGGTGTTTCAAAATAGCCACACAAATATATCCTGCATCAATTTGTTTTAGTGAAGACATGCTTTCTGGAGCTGATTCAAAAATTAGACTGGAAAAAGCCCTGCGATCCCTTTCTCTTTTCTCCCCTTTTTCACAGTTGATGGTAATTTCCTTATTGCAAACAAATACCTGCATCTGAGAAATCTCCAACCACACTAATATGCACTTGGGTATTTTGAAGATTTTTCCTGTTTGTGAAGAAAAAAAAAGCTTTTTAGTGAAAAGCAGATGCAGAGTGCTCTGATCCCCTTTGGAGTGTCACTGCCCCTTCCTTTCCATCTGCCAAAACAGTGGTAACAACCGAGCCATGGTGAGTCTTCCAGCTCCTTCTGTTTCTGTCATCTTAATCAGCTTCTCATTTCTTGGCTTGGTCTTACAATATGCAGAATTTCCAAATGCTTTCCCATTCAAGAATAAGATACATCAGGGACTGATTCACATCCAAGAGCAAATATAAGGAGGTACATTCATCCCTCAGCTGGCCAAGGGCTGCAAATGATTGGGCTCTTCAAGCAATTTCTAGGAAATGAGCGGGGAGGGTGGTGTTCAATCAGTGCCAGTCACAAGCCCATTAAATGGCTATGCTGGTTTTATCCGGGCACAGATGTGAGGAACAGATATCCTCTCTCCCAAGGAGCTTACTGTCAAATTGACTTAATATTCACTTGGTAAAATTCTTTCCAAAAAGCCTTTTCCTTCCCAGAGATGCCACTTTTCAAAGTGATGTGTCTGAGTAGTTCAGTTTAAATCCCCAGCACACTTAGGTGCCTTTGCAGTCATCAGCCACCACTGTTCTTCACTTAAATCATGCTGAGCACAACCCAGAAATGCCAGAGCAATGGATTGTAAAGTTGAATTTGCACATCTGTAGCACAGAACCCCAGTGGGACTGGAATTTATATGGATAATGAGAATATCCAATTAGCAGAGTTAACACTAACGTGTTTTGGAAAGCACATTTCTAAAGCTTCTACCACAGCGCTGAGCCTGTTTCTAACTGTTGGAAATTGGAGTGGGAGGAGGAGTCCTAGAGATGTGCTGCAGGGCTCCTCTGCCAGTGCAGGAGCTGCTGCTGCCAGGCAGCCCACACTGCTGCAGGCGGGTTTGGCTGGGGCCCTTCCATCCCCCAGTGACACTTGCTCAGACTTAGGTGACAAGAGTGTGTGCCAGGATGTGGAGCTGCTATTGCTGTCTTCAATTTAGATTTTTATTATTTTTACCATTTGAGGTTTTAATTGACAAAGTTTCAATCAACATTTATAAGTTGCACAAAATAAAACGACCTTTCATAAAAGCTCTGCCCAAAGCCTGAGGAATGTTCCTGCAGCTCTTCCTCACAGAGACCAACACCTCTGCTTGGGATTTGCAGCAGTTTGGGGGAGGAACATCTCCCAGCACTGAAGGTCTCCCAGGAGGCAGGGCGGGCTCTGCCACCATCCTCATCTTCACTTTGCTCTTCCTTGTGCCTGCCCCTGTGCTTGGTTGGAACTACTCAGGATATACCCAAACTTGCTCTTCCCTCCTGCCTGAGTGCCAGGCAAAAACTTCATCAGCCAGGCACAGACAGTAATTTCTCCTAAAAGCCATGAATTTCCTGCCTTGAGGACCAACAGGGATCTCCCTTCTTGGACTCTGTGGCACTGGGTACCCCACTAGAAGGAGCACAAGGCCACCTGAAGGATGATGATGCCACCATAGCCAGTCCTGTTGGTGCTGCCCAGCCCTGGGTGTCTGTGAGAGGGAGAAGCAGTCACTCTTATCACACAGGAAGGATATTTCTAGGCCAGGCTGGGGCCCATGTGCCTTGCAGCATCTGGTCTCTGCACACTGAGCCATGGGTGTTCTCACCCATGGAGAACCCTGGTCAGGCTGTCCCTGAGATTTGCACTGCAAGGCCTGAGGGTGCTGGGAACATGGGCACAAGGTCTCACGAAGCCCCCCAAGAGCACTGAGAGAACCCCTCCATCTCAGCAACACCTCCTCTCACCCAAAGAGGAGAACAGCAAGAGCTTCTCCTTCCTTCCTTCCTTCCTTCCTTCCTTTTTCTTCTCTCCTTCCTTCCCTCCTCCCTCCCTTCCCTCCCTCCCTCCCTGAGCAAGGACTAAGGATGCAGTGTCTGCCTGACCCTGCAATGAAATGTGAGCAAGGAGGTGCTTGCAATGCCTTGGTCCGAGGGGGAGAAGAAAGACACGCGGCACACACACACTAGGATGAAGAGCCACACACTAGGATGAAGACTCAGAGAGATGTCTGCCTGCTCAGCGCAGCAGGCAGCTTTTTATTCAGTTGTCCCACTTCTACTTTCCCACACACACAACACAAACATATTCCCACAAAAACACCGAGGAATGCAGCACCTGCACTTCAACCAAACAGATTCAACCTTGTACTCCTTATAACTCAAGTCTGTGTCCATGGGAACTATCTAATTAGCTCCACTGCTCCCATGGAAAATGGCCCAACACTTTGTAACATTCCAAACTCCTCAAACTTCAGTTGTGGGGCTGTGACTTCACCCCACAGCTTGGGGTCACAACAAAGCTGCTCTCCCACAGGACATCTCATAGAGGCGTCAGGAGGACAAGCCTTCTTCTCGTTTCTGGCTCTGTGTGGTGCAACACTGCGCCCAAGGATGGAAACCTGGAGTGTCTTGGGACTCTGGTGCCACCAGTTGCTGCATCTATACTCAGCTGCCCTTGCCTCATACTCTTTCTGTTTCACAGAATCACAGAATCATTAAGGTTGGAAAAGACCTCCCAGATCATCAAGTCCAACCTTCGAAGTCCAGCCTATGCCCCTGGTCTTTCCATGTCTCCAAACACAGTTGGAGGGTCTTTTTTAGGCACCGGTGTCAGAGGAAGACTGTGTTTGTGTCATGTTCTCTGAAGCAGTGTAAACAGCAGTCGTGCTTAGCAAACAGATTAACACCTTTGTTTACTCATGAGACATTTATGATAAATTTCAGTTGTGTTTTAAAAAGCCAGACAAACAGTAAACTGTGCTTGAATAACGATTTTGATGAAGCGTCGGCAGTCTTTCCTTCTACAAATGCACAGAATTCAAATCACCAGGAAAGAGCAGTAGGTGTTTTTGTGTGCTGGTTTAGCACAAGGTCGGGGAGCCCCACCTCCTGCTTGTTGCTGGACATGGCTCTGGTGATCCTCGTAAACTTGGTGTCCTCCTGGCAGCACTGAACGCAGTGACAGGTGACAGAAAGGCCTTCCCATGGCTGTGTTGGTCGGGTTGTTAATACACGGATTAATGTCAGTGCACATTTTTCCCAGCAGCCCCAGAGGGTGGTTTCAGTTTCAGTAGTTTAAAAAGCATTTGAAGCGCTTGTCTAAACAAGCAGAGGAGTCCTGCCTTCCACCCCTGGTTCCTGCAGCACTGTGAGTGACAACATGGACAGTGAAGGATGCACTTACAGGGAAACAACCCTCCTCCCTAAGCACTTTGGATCATGATAAATGCACTGTAATATCGGATTTCTCATACTCTGGGATTCATTGCACAGACACTTTCGAGTCAGAACTGAAAGTTCAGGGGGAGAAACTACTTCAGATTAAAAGGAAGAAATTTGAGGGTGGAAGAAATATTTTATGTAACCAAACCCAAAATGTTACAAAACAAAACAAGTCCCTCCAGACTCCTACTGAGACATCCATCACAGCCCAGCAGAGAGAAGGGCCATGCAGCCCTGCGTAGCTCTGTCTTCTGCAGATGTGGGAGAGGGGACTTCTCCTCCAGCCAAAGGAACAGGACTCCTGATCCTGGGAAAGGGTCTAATCCATCCTGTAATTGAAACAGTGGATCTCAGAGCTAGGGAAGGACAAGTGGTTCTCAACAGATTTGCATTACTGTAGCATCTCGCTCCCTACTGGAGGATCTGATTTATATGTTTATGCTTTCTCAACACACAGACACTGAAAGCAACATTTAAAAGTGCTTCTCCAAGGCTGGAGAATTCCCAACACTCTTGTGATGCAGTTTTGGATGGGGCAATATTCAGATATTAAGAAACAGCTAGAGTTTCTCTCATCAGAAATGTTCATGATCCCTGTTGGTCCTCAAGGCAGGAAATTCATGGCTTTTAGGAGAAATTACTGTCTGTGCCTGGCTGATGAAGTTTTTGCCTGGCACTCAGGCAGGAGGGAAGAGAAAGTTTGGGTATATCCTGAGTAGTTCCAGCCAAGCACAGGGGCAGGCACAAGGAAGAGCAAAGTGAAGATGAGGATGGTGGCAGAGCCCGCCCTGCCTCCTGGGAGACCTTCAGTGCTGGGAGATGTTCCTCCCCCAAACTGCTGCAAATCCCAAGCAGAGGTGTTGGTCTCTGTGAGGAAGAGCTGCAGGAACATTCCTCAGGCTTTGGGCAGAGCTTTTATGAAAGCTCGTTTTATTTTGTGCAACTTATAAATGTTGATTGAAACTTTATCAATTAAAACCTTAATGAACCTCAAATGGTAAAAATAATAAAAATCTAAATTGAAGACAGCAATATCAGTTTACAGAGGAACATAAACCCCAACGAGGAGATATTTACATTTATAGGCTCACAACACAGAGAGGTGCAAGGCTTTGAAAGCACTGAGTGCCCATATGGCCACGCTGCGCTGCTCCCAGGAAAGCAGGTACTGAGCTTCCAGCTGCTGATCTTACTCTGGGGTTTAAGTGGGGACAGAAGTCAGTGCTTGCATGTGCAGGCTTGATGGGGCAGCAGCTGCTGTGAGGTGGGAAGAGAAATGCCAGGGGCTGAAATCTGGGTGCATTGAGTGCACGAGGGGTTACCAGCTTGGGAAGTCTAATCTAAAGTGTTGCAATCTCCGTGGAGTGTGAAATGTCTCACTGTGGAAGGTATAAGCTATGAAACCCTGAGGCAGCTGAAAGCTGAGGGCACAGTTTGGAAAAAAACCTCTTTTTGTACTGTACTGTTCCTTTTCCTATTTGTCTGCATTTAAAATGTTTGGGGTTTTAACCCCTGTGGTATCATCAGCTCTAGCAGGAGGAAGTACAGAGGAATGAGAAGCCAGGAGGGAGGAAATAAATTTGGATGTGTCAGAGACTTTATTAAGTGTGGGGTCATCCTCAACCTTGGGCTGTAGGTAGCATTTTGGTGAGGAAAAAAAGCTGATAAAGACAGCAAGGAACACAAGGAGAGACATGAAAGGGAGCTGGAAAATGTCAGAATGGCTAATGGACAGAAAGTACTAATAGTTTATAAAAATAACAGCCTGGAGCTCACTTTCTCTGCAGAATTCGCATTTGGAACAAAGAAAATTGAAAGAAAAGGCAATAAAAGTCAGATCAGAAACCCTGAGTTCACATCCACCCAATATCACAGCAGTCACAGAGCATCAGACTCCAACTCTGGCCAAGGTGGTCATTTACTCTATGGAAGGTGCTCCCAAACTGGGGCAGCCTCTCCTCAGCACAGGGGTCTGGGCATCTGCTGGGGCACTGGCAGCAACCTGTGCTTTGGACTTTGGCACAGGTATAAGACTCCAGACATCTGGGAATATCCCCTCTCTGATGATGTCCAGGGAAGACTCTCAGTCTCTTAGACATTTTCTATGGATCACAAGATCCAGAGTTTCCCTGGAGACCTTTGAACCAAACATCTAGTGCAGCCTGTGATAGCAAAGACAAGAACTGGAGCACTTCTGAAAGGTTTTTGCTATTCATTGTTACAATCATATCCTGGTGGACTTTGCTTCCTTTGCTGCAATGTCAGAACTTGTCCCTTGTTAGAATCTTTCACTCACGTGCTTCAATTTACCATAGAGTCACAGAACCGTGGAACGGTTTGGTTTGGAAGAGGCCTTAAAGACCATCGCAATCCACCCCTCTGCCATGGGCAGGGACACCTTCCACTAGCCCAGGTTGCTCCAAGCCCCGTCCAACCTGGCCTGGAACAATTTCAGGGATGGGGCAGCCACAGCTTCTCTGGGCAACCTGTGCCAGGGCCTCCCCACCCTCACATGGAAGAACTTCTCTCCATCATCCAATCCACCTTCAACTTAAAGCCATTTCCCCCTTGTCCTGTCACTCCAGGCCCTTGTCCAAAGTCCCTCTCCAGCTCTGTTGCAGCCCCTTTAGGCACTGGAAGCAGCTCTAAGGTCTCCCTGGAGCCTTCTCTTCTCCAGGCTGAACACCTCCAGCTCTCCCAACCTGGCTCCATAGACCTGAGTTGAGGGAGGTGATGATCAAACACGTTGTGATTCTGCAGGCTGCTCTGAAACAAGAGCTTGACAACTTCTTGCCTCAATTTCAAGGCAGACCTGCATCTCTGCAGGCAGATGCACACAAAGTAGTGTCTGTACTACTGAGAAAGGTGCATCACCAAGCAGTGTCATTGCAAAGAGCATCCATATAACCCTGCCAGCTCTCCAAGGTGAAGGCACTCATTAACATGATCCCAGAACTCTGAACAAAAGGCATTCGAGGAAAAGGACCAGTTGATCTGAAAACTCAGCAGTGTTTTTTGTTTAGAACTACTTATGGATCAGTGAAATAACAGATACAAACATTATTCTAGGTAATCTCCTAAATATATTCTTTCCATTGTCAAAGTAACAGCCCATTTTTCAAGAGGAGGTGCTTAATGTAAAGGAAAGAAGGATGTAGGCTGCAAAGCTCTTTCAGTCAAAGAAGGAAAGACCCGTCCCCAGCGAGGGCAAACATTCCTCTTAAACAACTTCATCAACTTCCTAGACATTGTTCAGTGCACTTGGGGAGTGCCAGAACCTCCTTGAACAGTAGAAAGACTCTTTGTCATTGTTCCCAAGAGCTGGAATAATTCAGGTTTTGGAAGATGGTCCTCAGCCAGAGCTCAGCAAAACATGCTGTCTGGACTTCTCTCTGAATTCCATCTCCTTGCAAACCTTCCACTGATGAGAAATCCGTTTTTGCCATTATTTCTCAGCAGCTCCTGTCAACAAGGTGCTTTCAACCCAGCCTCAGAGAAGCTGTTGCCAAGTGCTCCAACATCCTGGGTTCTTTGTCTCTGAAACAAAGGGAAGTGCAGTTATGTTGACATGTTTTTGCTAATATTGTCTGCACTGATTATTTACAGTTTTTAACTTTTTCTTCTTCCTCGTGTCTAATTTTCCCATCCAATAACTCTTCAAGGTCTTTCTCATTATTGCTGTTCTCTAAGAGACATTGTGTTCCAAGCCTTTTCCCAGGAATAGGAGTTTTGCAGTTCTTGTTGGCTCATCTCCACAAACATAAAGGAACAGTAAAGGACCCCAGACAACTCAGAGAGAGTGAACACGGCACCCTCCCCCAGCTCCTCCCGTGCACAGCTTAGCACAGCCCTCAGCCTCACAGTCCTTCAGCCTCACAGTCCTTCAGCCTCACAGCCCTCAGCCTCACAGCCCTCAGCCTCACAGTCCTTCAGCCTCACAGTCCTTCAGCCTCACAGCTCTCAGCCTCACAGCCCTCAGCCTCATGGTCCAGGTGGGAGCAGCTCTGCAGACAGGCTGAGAAGGGGCTCTGCCTGAGGGTGTGGGACGTGCTATGTGATTCCAGAAAGGGCACCTGGGGATTGCACAAGACATTGTGAGATGTTTAGAGGAAGAACAGAAGGCAGGGAGTAGGACGTAGTGTGTGAGTCCTCAGTGCCCATCACACCCCTGTGTGTGAAGGGGTCTGAGTAAGGGAAGCAGGGGTTTGGGTTTCAGGAGCTCGTATTTTTGGGGACATCTGAGATCTAGGGACAGCTACTGCAGGGATCCATACAGGATATATACATATATGTAAATTTTCCACTATTGGTCTTTAACCCTGATCAGACTCACTGCCTGGACCTGGGAACAAGGAGCTGCAGCTGCTTTGCCTCTGTTGGGCTATTGAATAGGGAAATCCTTAACAAATCCAACCTCATTTCTACATGCAAATGCCTTTCCTTGATGGTCTTTGCTGTTTCTCCCAGTACAGGATGCAGGTACCCTGTACTGCTCTTCCTGAGTCTCCCAGTTCATATCTGCTGTCTCTCCCTGTGCTGTGGCTTTGCATTCAATGTTTTGGGGAGTCCAGTCTCCGAGCTTGTGCTGATGTCGCTGTGCCTGTGTAAGTTGTGATGCGATGCTAAGACAGAAGAGTTATTCTAATATACCACTTCCACATGGGAATAAGCCAGTATATCACAGCATTTTTATTGTTCTGTTGTGCTACAGAACCTACAAGACTCCATGTGACATGACAAAGAATGATCCCAGAGAATTTGGGCACAGGAGGAAAGCCTGTTCAGTCATGTGCACCAGCCATACGGTGTCATTTGTGTCACCTCCAGGCCAAAGAGCAGTTCCTAGTGTGTTTTATTTACTGGCACAGGCAGGAACCTCCAAGAACATGCCCCATTCTTTTTGCTCTGCAGTCCTGGTAGTTATTTCAGGCCATGTTCCTGAGCTCTGGTTTAGGATAATAAAGATTCCGGTTTTTAGGCTATAATAAGTTCAGAATATCCATACATACATACTTCACACCTCTGTAGCCTAAAAGTCCATTAGTTACTTCCTTTACCTTCTCCAAAACCCATTCACTCAGCCATTTCCTCTGTGCACTTCCCCAAAATTGCCAAACATCCATTTCCAACAAATTGCTTTGTAAAGTTGCTGTCATTTCTTTGCTCTCTGGACTTATTCCGTTTTCCCATTACAGAAAAAGATGCACGAACAGCAGCTGCTTCATCCTGCTGAAGCCATCAATAACTTCATCCACACCCCAGTCAGTCAAGGATCAACTTCCCTCACAGCTTTGTCCTCCTCCAGTAGTTGTGCAAACACTTCGTATCTCCACTCTACAGTCCTCTAGCAATGGATTTCTAGTTTTACTGTTACAAGAGGTCAATCTCAGCTACATTTGTACAGCACGTGAGTCTCAGCTGAGGGCCCCAATTTGGATGACTTTGGTTTTCATATTCAGAGGATCTTTCTACCACTTCTATCGGACATCCTCCTTTTTCTTCTTTGCTGTGCTGTTTTTCACCCACCTTATGATCTGCTAAGCTTGGCACAGCCTCAAGGGCATCCTTGGACTTGTACCAAGCGTAATTGAGATTGACACAACACATACATCCCTCTTTTTCCTGACAATATGTGTCTCCCATTACACTGTGCTCAAATCCTTGCTTTTTGGAATTCCCCTGACCCCTTTCAGAACTTCCTCACTTAACCTGAAGTCAAGCAGTTGCACTAATATCACTGGGCTGGAACTGAGATTTCCTGCTATCCCAACTCCATTGCCCCTCCAGAGGAGGGATCAGTAGCTTTCAAGACACTCCTCCTTGAGGTGAGCTCTCCAGATGGTGACATTTTCATCCATGTACCAGAGGGAACTCTGAAGATGCAGTTCTGGCTGGTTTTTTTCTTAAATTATGTCCTATTCTCTGAAAATATTGAAAACCATTCTGCTGTGTTAATCCTTGGCATTAGAGATGGGGTAGTAACAGTGGATACAAAGTGGACTAGACTTGAAATCTCGTCAGAGAACATCCTTCTCACTATCCCAGGTCTCAGTGATGTCCTACAGTGAATCAAAGCTGTTCATTTGGTGTAAGCAAGCTTTTATTCTTCTTTAGCTATGCAAATAGTTTAGTTACCCTTTTTATTCTCAAACTTCGTGAATTCATCTGCTGAATATAATGATCTAGAACTGAGCCACAGCCTTCCTCTGCACTGGGGAGAGAGAAAGAAAGGTGTTTCTCATTCTAAAAGAGATTTTTTAATATCAAATGTGCCCTGCCAGAACTCCAGGCAACCAGCTCATTTGCAGACATTGTAAGAGTCTAAAGTTAAGTGAGATAAGTCCAATCTGACATCTCCCACCCTCAGCTATGTCTAATGCCCATGGAAGGTGCCAGAGAGAGGACATTTCCACCCTACCTTTGCCCTGTGCCCTGCCACAGTCCCTGGTGTAGAAGATGTTTGTGTTTGGGGATTATTTCCATACTGTGCTCCCTGATTTTGATAGAGGAGAGGGAGGGATTGGGATTCAACCTAATGTGGTCATTCAGCCCTTTCTACACTCCCAACCTTCACCACCAATTATGGACCTTGTATTTTACCGCATTAATTGCTTGCTCTGTGATGGCACATGGTGATCAGGGTTATATAGATAATTATGGCTCCTTAATCAAAGTTCCCCTTGTTCACAGATGTGAAGAGGTGGGAGGTACCCTCCTCATCCTCCCTGCCATCACTCCCCTAGACTGGAGAAGCTCCCTCATCTGTGTCTGGAGACTTCCAGCACAGCACTAGAGTGGCAGCTTCCATCTGACCCCTGTTGCTCCAGCCTCAGAGGTCACACACAGCATGTGGTGAGGGCCATCATGGAGACCAGGTGAGCTGCCAACAAGCACAGCCCCAGGCAGCAATGACAGCAAATGCTGATGGTGGTGCTGGATGTCTACTCTGCTCTTCTACCCTCACTGTAAATGATCTCATTGCCTGAGCAGAGGTTTCAGAGAGCTTCAAGTCCTGCTTTGACAAAGTATTTCCCTAATCAAAAACTGCTGACCACTGATCAGGGTCACCAGGAAAGGAAAAAAGCCAGGAGGCCCATTAGCACACAAGCCAATACCCTAGCCCTGAGAAACCAGAAACCCAAGGACCAGGACCACCTTGCTCTACAGCCTTCCTGTCTTCCTTTGTAGCTTCATCATGTGACAATCACATGCACAAGTGTCTGTAGAACCTGCCAGGTTTCATTCAGTAAGCATTTCTCTCACACTCCTCAGATCTCACAGTTTTGAGGTGGTTGATTCAAGGTGGCTGCTCACCCTGACAATACCTGCCTGGTTGAATGGGTGGTTCTCAGTTTAGGAGAAACAAGGCATCACACAGGCACAGTCTTACTGATTGCACAGGATCTGCTGTCCCCAGTAACAGCTATAATGCAAGGCACCATCTCAGCTGGGGGTAGCAAGGCACAGCGCTGTGCAAGCCACACTGGATTGGACAATCCAACACAGATTGTCTATGCCCAGGACAGGGTTCCTCCATCCCTGCTCCAGGGGTGCACTCATCGCTCCTGGCACACTGGACACACTGACATCACTGACACCACTCGAACCACGCTGCAGTTCTTGCACTGCCAGAGCACCAAGGACTCTAAGGTGTTTGCCAAAGAGCTCTGGGTCTGCAGTTTGGGCAGGTGCCACTCTCAGGTGACTCAACTGATCTGCTCAACCTTGACAGTCATTTGATGATGTCCTGGCTAAAGGGTGAGGCAAGATGGAGACTCAAGACATGGATGAAACACCTCTTGTTAGAAGAATTGTGTAGCAAAATTGTACAGTACAAGATCCTGCAGGAGGGCGAAATGTGCAACCTTTGCTTAGGAGACAAAGCTGTATCTCAGGAACATGTTAATCCAGCTGCCAAGGAATGTCAGACATAACTAAGTGCTTTGAGTCAGGATAATCAACCCATTGCTTGCTTGTGTAGTTGGCTCTTGTCCTAGTCCTCATTAATAATCTTGCTTAAAGCAATTGTTAGTCCATACCACTTCATGCCAAGCAGATGCACTTATTGAATCCACTCAGTTTGCTCATTTTATTGTTGAAGCTATGGGTGCCTGAGATCTCCTCCATTTCATTTCCCTCCATCCACATTTCATAATCCAAGGGTCTTCACCAGAAGCAGGCTGGCACTCTTAACCCTCCCTAGGACATTGGCTTTATAGACATGTGTCATGGTGACTCAGATGTGTTGAAGATGCCTGGGCTCAGCCTGTGGAGTTGGTAACACCATTACAAATGAGAGGACTGCTGGTATTGTCTGTGCTTGCAGTTTTTTGATGATACTTGGTTTATGTGAGGGGTCCCAATACCCTGAGAGAGCAAGCAAAGGTTACATCCCACTGCCTGTGGGATGTGTGCTGGGGGCTCCAGGTTTTCCAGGCAGGCAGACTCTGATTGCACGTCGTCTTCCAGAAGGTCTAGATGCCCCAAGGATCCCTGTTTTTCACTCTGCCGAGTGCTCTGGGGATGACCCAGAGATCTCTTATGTGCTGAGCAGCAGGGAATGATGGGAAGCTTCGCCTGATGAGCACTGGCAAGGGCAATCTAACAGGCAATGGTGAGACAAAAAGAAGGGCTGTGCTCAGCTCCACACCCCATGCTTTCAAAAGGTTGATTAAAAAATTACAAGAGTCCATAGGAAAGCTCAGCTCATAATTTTTTAAGTGCTGGAGAACTAAAACTGGAGCAGCTCAGCACACTGAGTTTGTCACATAAAAGGTGAAGGTACTCCTGAGAGCAGAGGGCTCTTCATTTTGGAAGGCACACACACTTAAGACCCTGTGGGGTAATCCTGGAATCTGATCAGGCTGACTGAAGTATGACACATTTTGTGCTAGAGATTAATCAGCTGTCAGACCATCAGACCAGAGTGTGTTCAGGACACTCCAGTGCTCACAGCCTTCACACATCTCCTTCTAAAAGCTCTGTGGCTGCCCACCGTGACCCCAGACTTAATGCAAAATTGGAGGGCAGGAATACCCTGTCACATCCTGTGTGACAAAGGACTTCAGAGCAGAAGAGCACCGTGACCAGCACAGTGCAGGGCCAAGCCCCATAACCACCATGCCCTGCCTATGGCCCACAAGGCAGAGGGAAGGCAGAGGGAAGGTCCATCAGCTCACGGAACAGGGCAGCACACGGGGCCCTCTTCCCATGGAAGTGAAACAGAACTTGGAGGGACAGCTGGGACACCAAAATTGTAATGAAAACTGTTGCCACAAAAGCCACAGTCCCACTCATACACACACTCAGGCAGTCTGGGGACTATTCTAGGAGAAAGCGTGATGCAGAAGAGCACTCGGGGAAACCCTCAGCCGACAGATGCACTTGGAGCATTTCCCCCAGCTCGGTGCTCTGGATTGCAGGGTGGTGGGAAGGACAAGCCTATGCACTGTTCTTTTGTTATTTATTTATTTATTTAATTTCCAAATGGGATTTAATGACAACACTCTCAGAAGTTTTTTCTGAAATGAAATACCAGTCAGACAGGAATAGAGAAAAGCAATAACGGGCCAAAGGAATGTTTGGGTCAGTGTGACTCACTGTGGGTTGGCAGTGTAGGATCCAAGCTGACAGCCTGCCTGCAAACTGCCAGGCCAACAGAAGCCCAGCACAGCCAAGAGGATGTGCTGGAGAAGGCTAAGAGCTGAACAGAAGCACCCCACAGGGTGTGGGAGCATGTCCCTTGTTTTCATTCATTAGCTAGGCCTGAATCCATAACCGAACTTCCTACGTGTGCGTGTGTGTCCTGATAGGGCCCATGTGGAGCCACACTTGGCCTTTACAGGCACTGGAACCAGATAAAAGCATCTGCACTGCACGCCCACCAAAAGCAGCTTCCAGCCCATACATCTGTGGATTTATGGAACCAAAATCACAGCCACAAAAGCATTGGTTTTCCTTGGTTTTCCTGGCTTTTATTCCAAGAATGACATCCCAGTTATGTTTCCTGATTGGAGTAAATATCTTTACTGAAAAGACATCTGAGTGCTCCTTGATTTTGCTGGAAGGTAATTTATGAAATGTTACCTTGAATGCAGACTTAATATTTCATATCGGGTCCAACAAATTCATACATTTTCCATCAGAATCAAGTTTGCCAGTGCTGCAGAGGAATCAGGGGTTACAGTGGACACAAGGCTGAATATTAAGGTAAGAGTGAGCTCTAATTTCAAAAAAGATAAACCACAGACTGGTATACTTTAAGAGTTGCACGGCCAGGAGACTGAGGGAAGCTACCTTGGAAGTGTTCAAAAAACATGTGGATGTGGCACTTGAGGACATGGTTTAGTGATGGCTTTGGCAGTTGTCTCAGTTTAATGAGACTGAAGTGTTTTGCTAAGGAGGATGAGTTATGAGGAAGACCAAACTCCTCTCTCTCAGCAATTGTAAATCTGAAATTCAGAGGCTCCAATCGAGGAAGTATGGAAAAAGGAAGAAATAACAACCCTTTATTAAAGGATATATGTGTATTGGCAGAACAACAAAAGAACACAAAAGCAACTAAACAATAATCCTGTACCCAAAGTCCCCTTCAAAAAGGGAACAACAGTTCGGTACTTCCCGGCCTTTGGAGCAATTCCAACCCCGGCCGGCAGGGGTTGGGCCGACAATGGATGTTCCCTCAGCCAGGAGGGGAAGGGAAAAGGGGAAGAGGGGCGGGTTCTTCCCACCGAACTCACGCTGTCTGCGGTCTGCTGGGGCTGGGGCCCCCTCCTTCGTCGATGAGCACAAACTGCTGCCAAAAACACAGGAGCGGAGGAGGGAAGAGAGCGACCCCCTCCCAAAAAGTTCCTCTGCAGGTGGGTCAAACCTCTCTGATGAAATCTGAGCAGGTCCGGGCTGGGGACAGAGCAGGGCGTAGACAAACCAAGGCCAGAAAACAGCCAGATGACCAGGCTGAAAACAGAGTGAACCTCCGACCCCTCAAACACACACCTTGCCCGACTTAGGGCAAAAAGTGAAGTGTCCCCGTTTCCAAGGAGAGGAGGGAAGAAAAAAAAAATTCATCATCCCCCCCCCCCAGTTCCCAAGAGAGCCATCAACCTGGAATGCAGTTCTGCCAGCTAGATCTTTTGTGTAGATCAATCACCCCTTCCCCCTCCCTTGTCCAACATCCCTCCCTTACAGTGAAGCAGGGAAAAGAAAAATTCCTGCTTGGATTTTTAGAACAAGTAAACCTAGGACGGCAGTGCTGAGGGAATGGTTGGACTCCATCTTAGAGGGCTTTTTCAACCTTAATGATTCGGTGATTCTATGGTTCTGTCATGCCCTCAGAACTCAGATCCTCAGTCCTAAAGGAGTTTGGAGAAACCTGAGAAGGTCCAGCAGTAGCTGCCATGGTGGTCAGAGACACATCTCTTGTGGAGAGAGTTGAAGGAGCCTTGCCTAGACCAGTGAAAAGGTGGATCCATGGAGACATAGGAGGAACCTGCAACTACTGGAAGGGAAGTGCTGAAGATCACAGAGCCAAACTTCTCAGCCGTAACAGCTATTTAACAAGGGGCAGTGGGGAAATGGGGTGACGGCCACATCTTACAGCTTGAGAAGTTCAAATTCCGCATCAGGAAACAAAATTTGTACTTGGAGGGTGGTGGAGCCTGGGATCAGGTCACAGAAAGGTGGGAATTCTTCATCCTAGGACTTTCTCCATGTTTTGATGATGAAAAGCACAGCTGTCTTGACCTAGTACTGGTGACAATCCTACTGTGAGCAGGTCGTCAGACCAAAGACCTCCAGAGGTGCCTCCCTACCAACGCCTCTCAGACTGAACCAGTTTCTAGCTCTAGATCAAGAACAGGACTTCATCTTTTAAGAGCCTAATCTATGTCTGAGTCAGTTTGAGGCACTGAATTTACATCACATTTTCTTCACGAGCAATTATTTGGGACAATTCAGGATACAGAAGGTGCCTGCAAGGGAATGAAGGATGATGTTCTGCAAACATCTCTTCTGTTTTTATAAAGTAGCCAAGCAGGAGTGTGCCAAAAACATCACTGGAGTCTCAAAGCATAAGCTGGATGGCATCTAAAGATGAGAACAAAATTTGAACTGGTTCACTGAGGGCTGGATTATGAATGTTTTAATTGCTGTGAGTCAGAAATTAACCCGGTGACCTTCACACTGGGCTTGCCCTGGCAAGCCAAAAGCCACCTTGTACTGTATCTTAAGCTACTGAAAAACAGCACCTATTTCCTGTGTCTCTGTTATAGCAAAGCAGCTGAAAGATTGCCAGCTATGAAAGGTTCCTGGCCAAGCCAATTTTGGATTCAAACTTGGCCCAGGAAAAATAACTACTTCTATCCAAGGACACAAAGCAGCTGAATGATTTCAGAGCATTCCTATGCCAAGCCTGACCCAAGTCCAAGTCAGGAGAACCCAGCTGAAGACTCCAGGAAGTCCCTTTTTAAGGTAGAAATGGGTTTAAGTATTCATACTCCTATTTTAAAGGTCTTGCACCTCTGGGTCCACATCTGACCTGCCCAGGTCAGCTAAAAACCAAAAAGCTAAATCAACTTTTAACAGGTATTGACACACAACAGGACAGCAGTTACCCAAGTCTCCTGTTGTTCTCTCCTACTCTTCTATTAAGCTGCGTTTTGGCATGAAACAAAATTTCTAACACTTCCTCAGTATCCCTGTTTCTTTGAAGCTGGCATAAAACATCTCCAGCCTTCTCTTGGATCTCACATCTTAAATGACCTTTCCATACGCCTTTTAGCATGTTTTTCACTATCATTTTAGGGATGCCAACCCTGGTGTCTTCCAAAGAAGTTTTGTCATGTACTGAAGAACCCCAGTTAAACACATTATATATAAATAAAATTATGCTGTACAAATATTCTGAATTACAGCACAAGAAGCTGCTACTCTACTCATCTTCCATTCAGGTGAGAATGACCCACATTCCTTTAAGCCTGCAAACACCTGATCTCTGTGAGACTGACAGAGACAAGGCCACGAGGTCCTCAGTGCTGGTTCACTGCTGTCAGAGGCACCATGTCCTATGAACATGGCATGTCTCACCTTAACTGCACCTACCACCAGTGTCTGTACCAGGCTGAAACATGGCCAGAAAAATGACGTGAAAAAAGAGAATAGTGCCATGAGAGTTAATTAGCCTGGCAGGAGATTTATTCCCAAAAGGCCACTGACAAGAGGTGAGATTATCAAAACAAAAGGGATGGAAGGGAGTGCAGATCAGAGAGGAGTCCATGATGCAGCTCGGATTTTGCCTGCTCCCCTCCAAGAATCACATCCCCTCTCAATGTAACGTTATCTCAAACAGAACCCCCCAACCCAGGCATCCCTGGGGGTGTGCCCACAGCATTGACATCTCCCCAGATCTCTGCCCCCTGCTCACAGTGAAAAACATCTTACTTTAACTTTTAAGAGCAAACAGTAATGATGCAGAGGAAAGGGGGGAAAAAATAAAAGCCATTACAGCTACACTGTGAGCTCTTTAGGGCTTAAAAGTAAAGTAAATGGGAGTGAGGACACGTGAGTGTGGAGCGTGTAGAGTAGCAGCACAATCACACCGAAATAGAAACAGCACTCCGAACACACAGCAGGCTGGGAGGAGCAGAGAGGGCACAAGAAAAAGTTCCAGAAATACCTTCAAAGCACAAGATGACAAAGGGAAGCCTGGCCTGGTGGGACCATGACAGCAAATAAAAGATGACACAGATGAGGCTGAAACATCCAGCATATTCTTTAACGCTCAGAATAAAGAAGTCATGGCAACAAGCTGTGTAAGGCAGCGCGTTCTACAAAGAGATTAGGCAGGCCCGGTGTGAGAAAGGATGAGTTAAAAATGACTGAACCAGAACAGAGGTACTCAGATACACAGCACCTGCACACATCCCCCTGAGTACTCACAGATTCAGCTGAAGCTGCTTCTGAAAGGTTTGCAACACTTTTAGGGAGCTGTAAGAATAAGGGAGGGTGAGAAGGGGTTGAGGCAGAAGTATAATATTTGGTTTTTAGAAGAGAAAGAAAGCTGGGGGCTGGAAATTACAGACCATCTCCAAATTATAGTTTGAATACAGAGCCTGGAGGTTTTCTAAGAAAGCAATATTAAACAATTAGGTTATGGCCACCAAAAAGGGAAGGTAATAAAAATGCCAGGTATGGATTTCTGAAGAAGAACTCATGTCAGGCTAAGCTCATTCCTTTACTGTGGCAGCTGACCTATTGAGAGGGGAGAAGTACAAGATGCAATGTTTACCTTGGAAAGGATTTTTGATTTTTCTTGCACTGCATTGGGGATTGACCCAGCTGGACAGCTAAGAGCCCATAACATTCTAATAACTGCAACCCTGGTGGGTACAGAGGATCATGTGCCTTTCCCACTAAAAGTGTCTTTTATTTAGAGATTTTTAACCCCTTTCTCAGGATTGGGTCTCGGTCTGACAGCTCAACCCTTCCCTCTCACTTGAGAGCGTGATAATTCGGTCTCCACCTCACTCCCCCAAACTGGATTTTCAGCTTTGGATTTATCCCAAGTTGTCTCTTTCCCTTTGTGTACTCTATTTAAAAACTTATCACTCATATATTACATTTTTAGGCCACCTCAGATGTCCTTGCTGCTGTTTCATGGTCAGCTGCTCCTTCTCCCTGAGCTAACGGGGAGCTATTAAAAGCCAGGATGACTCTTGTTGTACAGAACAGGAGCTGCTGACTAACCTCTTCTTTACAAACATCCCCAGCTTGCAGAGACAGGGTGAAGCCCTGCTCAAGTCTTCCCTGGTGGCTGCTCAAGCTCCCGGAGTTTCAGCCCTGGAGGGGATTAGAAATGCTTTCCCACTCCAGCTGTTTCATTATTTTGCTTTCCTTCAGTACGTGTTGCTCAGACATTTGTCAGAGGCAGATTTGCTTTACCTTTACAAATCAGGTAAAGAGCTGCTCTGGCCAAAGGGTTGGTTTCCCTGTGCTGGATGCCTGGAACAAAGTGGGCTGGATGCAACCTCATCTCCCAGAGCAAGAGGGGCAGGTGAGTAACAACCATGCTTTCAAGGGCTCTCTCTGCCTCCCTCACACCTGTGTTCTTAGAGCCTCTCCTGGCACTCGTAGGGACAAAAACTCAAAGCTGGTGATCCTTCAGAAGGCTTGAAGCTAGATCTGCCCAGGGATAAGCAGTTCAACAGAGCTGTGTTTTTCCCATGCCCTGAGCTCTGGCTCAAATTGGCTTTGATCCCCTGGCTCAGCTCCAAGAGGCTCTTCCAAGACTGACAGAGGTTCCTCCCTCCCTAGTCACGTTCTCTTCCCAGAGATGTAATTTCTGACCCCTTCCCTGCTGTTGTGGTTTAACCCCAGACAGCCACCAAGCCCCATGCACCCACTAGCAGGACAGGGAGAGAATTGGAAGGGTAGAAAAAGTTAGAAAAAGTTAGAAAACTCTTGGCTAGAGGTAAAGACGATTTAATAGGGAAAGCAAAAGTCACTCAAGAAACTCAATGCAAAACAAGGAATTCCCATGGGAGGCAGGGGTTCAGCCGCTTCTGGGAAAGCAGGACTTCATCACCCATAACAGTGACTTGGAAAGACAAACACTCTGAATGTCACTCCCTTCCTCTTTCTTCCCCCCGCTCTATATGCTGAGCATGAGGTCACCTGGTCTGGAATATCCCCTGGGTCAGTGGGGATCACCTGTCCCACCCGTGTCCCCTCCCAACTTCCCACAAACCCCGAGCCCCTCCCCAGCATGGCCGTACAAGGGGTAGGAAAGGCCTTGGCTCTGGCTGAGCTCAGCAATAACAAAACCATCCTCTTTGTTATCAACCACAGCACAAATCCAAAATTTAGCCCTATACCAGCCACTGGGAAGAAAATCAACTCTACCGCAGCCAAAATCAGAACACCTGGTTTCAGGAGAATAAACCACAACCCATGAGACAAACTTTAGCCTCCAAACAAGTACTGCCAACCCTACTGTGGAGGTAGTGGCCTCCTCCAGGACAAACCCTGGGGCAGAGTAATCCTCCGATATCAAGTGCCTGAAATACTTTTCTCACCAATGGAGCTAGGTAAAGGATGAGTCTGTCCTCTGAGGTTACCTGAATTTAAAGGTTTCACCTTAAAGAGAGTTTTCATTTAAAAGAAACACTTTCCTGCAGTTGGCAAAATCTGAAGAGGGCTGGGCAGTGTAAGCAACACCCCCTGAATCACCTCAGCAGCCCTGTGAGCCGAGGAGAAGCACTCTGGGGTGGCACAGAGCCTCAAAATGATGTACTGCAGTCTTCAGCATTTCCAACACTTCATGCTCCTGGGAAATTTAGCTCCTGAGTCAGTCTGATTTTTTTTAAAATTTTGCCCTCTTTATGTGTATTATAGGCTGCATTTAATCATGCTGAGCTGGTGAGTAATAGCTATAAAATACTCTAGCAATTTCATACAAATTTTTTGAACTGCTCAAAAGAAAAAAAGGGAAAAGAATACTAGAGAGGATGAGTCAGGCCCTGAGAAACAGGCTCCCTGGACTCATTCTTTGGTTTGCAAATCATTTGTGAGCAGATTCTGATTTCTTCAACTGGGTCATTTCCTAAAAGGATTTTTGACTAGTTTACATGAGTCATTCAGAGTGCCCTGAAGAGTTCAGCTGGATTCTCACTGCTTCCCACAATGGGATTCAGAGTGTACATGTAATCACTTATCTCATGAGGTTTTATTCCCTCATCCCACCCAAACGGCTGAGTGATGATTGGAAAGAAAAACAGGGAGGAACATAGGGTGACTTTGGTGCAGATGCTGCAAGAGGGTGATTTTAACATTTGTCCACAGACAGGTGCAGGTTCTCAATATGAGGGAGAAGGGATCTGATGCAGGAACTGAGCAAACTTGTTCAGCAAAGTATTTGGGGGGGCTGGCTGAGGTGCCCGTTGTGGGATTATGAATTACAACCCAGAACTTGAGTGGTGGGTGTCCCTCTGCTGGGAAGCAGGGATGTGGGTGAGCTGGTACTTGGTCTGGACCTGCATCCTTTACTGCTCTGCTGATGCTGAGATCCCTTTCCAGCTGCACTTGGGATGTGCTTTCCCTTCTGCTCTCCATTTAACCCCTTCCAATAAACAGCAAGATTCCTACAGGGGAAGAGTCGGATGGTATCTATCAGTATATTAATTTTATATACTAGTGGTAATTTATTTTTATTAAAACAGATGCACACTCCCAAAAGGGAAAGTTATGTAATGTCTTAGAGGTTAGAAAAAGTGATGGCAACCTGGAAAACAGTGGTACAAGTGGCATTGCTCACCTAAAACCACTGCTAGCAGCAGAGAATCATTCCCATAATGGGGAATATCAAGAGGATGAACACCCTTCTTCACAGCTCTGACAGGGTCAAGCTGTTTGGAAAGCACCAGTGGGAATTTGGAGCTTTGGCCCTTAGATACTGAGGAAAATTTACACTTCGCAACAGCTCTTCAGTGCTGGCCCTGCACTGCACAATGGATGGGTGCAGTTTGGTCTGTGTAAGGCTTTTTTGGCCAAAGAAGGGAGGATTTATTTAGTACAGCTGAGAGGGCACCACAGGAATTGCCCAAGCAGTGGTTAACTCTGTTGCAGGAGATGCCAAGGAGGCACCTGTGTGCATGCCCACGTATCCCATGCGTCAAGAGTGGTTTTCAAGGTCCTTGTGGTTTGCTCTGGTGATGCCCACACTGGTCCCCACCTCTCCTGGGTGGCCTGAGCTGCAGGACCTGCTTGTGGCAGCAAGGGTACAGGTTTCTCAATACATTGGCACTTCTCTGTCTGCTGTCTCTCTCAAGGGTGTCCTGATGGCCAGAGGTTCTTGCTTCAGTCACGGAGTCACCAAAATGGCCCTGTTCTGCACTTCAGTGATGGCAGCCCCAGGACAGCACATGGTGACATTGGATTAACTCAATGATCTTAGAGGGCTTTTCCAACCTAAATGAGTCTATGATTTATGAAAGTGCTGCCCTGTTATAAGGAATAGGTATGACAGCGACCTTTGCCTGAACATGTGCAATTTTCTGGGAGTTTTCAGATCTGATTTCCTATGTGGGAAAAATGTTTTCCTAAGTGTGACACACTTATGTATTTTCTTTTTCTATACTTGCCCCAGGATTAGAGCTGAGATACTCAAACACAGGAGTTTCAAATCACCACTCAGCCCAAGCTTCCAGACAATTAACTCCCAGGTGGTAATTATTTTTAAAGTGAGCCCCAAGCTAAAGCTGAAAAAGTGAATTCTCCTTCTGCTCAAACAGTGACTTCTCTACAGTGACCTCTCTATGACTTCTAGTTAATCCAGACCTAAAACATAACCTCTCCTCCTTTCCCCCTTACGCTCAGTGAAGAGGAAGAGCTTTAAATCCTGCACAGAGCAGAGCAATGGGGTGACACAAGATAAAGTGGTTGAACGTTCCCCAGAAGAGTTCTTGTGTCCCATTTCTTACTTTCTGAGATTGCAACCTTAACGCACACACGTGTGGTGTTTCCATGGCCTCCTGCGCACAGGGAGATGCTGTGATATGTTCATTATCAGCCAAGCCTTTCACAAAAGCCATGTCATGCTGTACAACCCCATGGAAAGCAGGGAGAAAAGCTCTTGAAGAGGTGAATGAGCTGGAGACGTGGGGTGTTGAGGGGCTGAGCTTCATTCTCAGAAGATGCCACACCAGATTTCCCTCTTCTTCTAAGACACAGGACAGAGATGAGGGAACTGCACAGACCATGAGTGTCAGTGAAGTGAAACTGGGCTGTGAAGAACAGGAGTTGTCTGGCAGGATTAAATGCCAGGCTGTGGTGGAATGACAAGAGCAGGATGCAGAGATGCAGTTTGAAGCACAGCTCTCTGCTGGGAACACCAGGAGAGACAGGAGGGAAGGCTCTCTGAGCATCATCCAGAGCGAGCAGCCTGACCTACAGCATCCCTAGGGAGAGCCAGGCAGGGCAGTGCTGCACTCACGGCCACTAATTAGCCTGATAGAAGTTCAAACTGAGATCTCAGAGATGCACAAGGACCATGGAGCAACCACACACATACAAGGTTGAGTCTGCTGCAACCATGTTTGGGCAGTAGCAGACTCCATCAGTGCAGTGATTTATGACCTATGGCAAGGCAGGGTTTGCTCATGCTTCTGCTAGAGACAAAGTACTGGCTGATGTCACCCAAAGTAGAGTGCAGCCCACCTCCTGAGGATAAAACCACAGGGAAGTAGGTCCTCAGAGCAGCCACAGCCTCAGCAGCATTATCCCATGCATGGTATGCTGGTGGGATTTCCTAGAAGGCTCCAGGAGATGAGCTCCCTGTCCCCATAAAGCAGAGTCTGAACGTTACCCGACAATGACCAGAGCTGGCATTAATTCCCTCCCCACAACCCCAGTGCTCTCCCACACCTGCACTCAGTTTAACCAAGTGACCTCTGGTGGAAGTTACAATCTTCCTACTTCCTTGATTTATTAGTTGCAACCTCTGGGTCTGATGATTAGATGATCTGAGCCCAGCTTTATCCTCTTTTGTTAAGTCTATGGCAGGTTTTTTGTTTATGACAAAGGCTGAAAAAAAAATACTCTGCCACGCTTTATTCCCAATCACATCACCATGGCAACAATGATCAAAGTTTTCGAGTTTTTCCTCAAAAGAGTTTTCTGGTTTAGGTCATTTATAGAGATCTCCATGTGTGTGTGTGCCTGGTTGGAGGTTTCTAGTGATTTATCTGGCACCTGGTTGGTCAGTTATCTGTGTTTGTTTGTACAGCTCAGATGCTCTCTTCTGCTTCTCTGCCCATTTCTCTTGTCCTCTGTCCTTCTCAGCTCCTCTCTGCATAGCTGCCTGGACACAGACACCTCTCCTCCTCTCTCCTACCTGGTCCCTGATCTTGGGTCACTGCTGCCCTTCCAGCCCCTCTGCCAGACTACAGGTACAGCAACAGCCACCCACCTTCAGCAGAGCCACACCCTCTGGAGATGAAGGCCAGTCCACAGCTGTCACACACAAGCTCTGGATGTGCCTCAGGCTGCACAAATGATGTGTGGGCTGGGCACTGCACACCACTGGCGGTAGTTGGAGGTGTAGGGTCAGTCAGGTTTAGGGAGGAGCAGAGGCTATTTTGGGGTTTGACTCCTCTGACATGCTGTCAGTGGCTGCACAGGATGAGATTCTTTGCACCTCTGTCCCCACTGACCAGCCTGGTGGGTCTGGGGGTGATAGCGAGGGACGCTGCTCTGGCGTAGGTGAGATGGACTTCACCCTTGGGCTCAGGTCCCATAGCCAGGTCTGCAGTATGGGATTCTGAGATCACATCAAGTGTTTCCATCCAACGGGGTCCCAAAAACCCAGGCATGACAGAGGGACCTGTAATATGCTTTTCCATGAAACTTGATGCTCCTTCAGCAACAGCTTTTTGCTGTCTCACACGCTACACTTGGAAGGAAACAGCCACCTGACACCAAGCAAGGGGGCCTGGTCCCTCTTGGAGATATTCACACCACAAGGCTGCTGCCTCTGCACCGCTCCAGTTAGCCTGGCTTCAGACATCAGCACCCAGCCATCCACATCCTGGTCTTTGGATGGTGCTTGCCCAAATTCATCCAAACCCGATTCCCAGCCAACTCATTAGTTGACAGCCATGGTTTCCCTCCAGGCAGTCCTTCTGCACAGAGAACTTCTCCTTGCTTAATCCCTTCCCTAAAGTCCCCCGTTCACCAGTGTCTTCCAGCCCTGTCGTGCCCAGGACCAGTCCTAGGCTCTGGAGAAGATGAAAGAAGGTGCCTCAGCTGAAGGTGGGTTCCAGAAGCAGGAGCTACACAAAGGCCAAGAACTCTTGGCCATACAGCCTGTCCCAGACTAGGCAGATGAATTGCCCTCCTCCTCCCAGTGTCCATGGAGCTGAATGCCAGTAGCACAGAGGTACTGGCAATGTCTCTACCCTCTTCCCACCTACCACTGGAGTTGTCTGTGCTTCTGAAAAACTCCGCAGACCCTTTCCCTCACTCTCTCCCCCCCTCAGATGACACTACAGTTGCCATCAGGGTCATCCTGCCCACACCTCATGCACTGTGTCACCAAGAGTGTCTTCCCAGGCTGAAATCCCCTCACTTATTCCTCACCCCATTCTCACCTCATGTCCTTGATCTCTCCTGCATGATCCCAGCCCTGCTAGATAAATGCACTTCAGATTCACTCTTTTGCACATCCAACATGCATCAGACTGAACCAAGGAGCTATCCTGAACCCCCAGCTGCATCCAGAGTCATTGACCATTGCCCTTCAGTAAGCTACACAGTCCAGAGCAACTCTTTAGGCACCATTTCTTTAGACAGTAAGATTTTGGGAGTCTTACCTCTTGATTTGTTTCTTTTCCTCATTATTATCATTGCTCACTTTACACTGGTACTTTATCTTATGAATATTGATTATTTTACCTCACTGGTTACAGATTGTTTATTCCAGAATAACATTTTCTGTTCCTACATTTCTGCACACTCAGGTGATTTATAAAGGTCGTAAAACAAAGAGCGCTTGTTGCAGTGAACTCAAAAAGCTTTGCTGTGCTAAAGGGTCCTGGGAATAATAAATCAAAACTAACCTTGAGTCAGAGTGTAATCTCTTCGGCATTCACCCTTGGGTGGAGTCATCCAGCACCACACCCGGAGCCCACAGCTCTGTCTTCCCAAAGCAGGTGATTCCCCTCTCTGTGTGATTCCCCTCTTTGTGTGAGCCATTCACCACGGGCAAAGCCAAAGGCTCCCCAGGGCAGTAGTCATGGCCATGAGGCTGCCCGAGCTCAAAGGAGCATTTGGACAGTGCTCTCAGGGACAGGGTGGGATTGCTGGGGATGGGCCTGTGTAGGCCCAGGAGCTGGACTGGATGATCCTTATGGGTCCCTCCCAACTCGGGACATTCTGTGATTCTGTGTTCTATGAAAACAAGGGGGTGACTGGACTCCTGAAGAGGACTTGTAGCAGCACAGATGTGGCCTCAGAAACTCCCCTCTCCACTTTCACACCATGTGAAAACATCCTGCCAACTCTGGCAGAAGTGTCCTTCCTGCACACTTGTCATCCAGGGCCCAGAGCAGGCTGCTGCAATAGATGTGAACCCTCAGGTGAAATCCCCCCACCTTGGAGCAGGAACCTGCTTCTGGGGAAGCAGCCCCTCTGTGCACCCAGAGCAGGCTCCCAAAGCCCTCTGCCTCCTGAGCACCTCCACAAGCTAAGTGTGCAAACAGCTGCAGTCACACACATTCCCCAGCCAAGGCAGTGCTGTGACTGCTGAGGAACAGGAAAATAAATGCTATTGCTGAAGACAATTCTGACTGCCTGTCACTGCCACACTGCATCCTATAAGGTCACTAGACCTTTGCTTACTGGCATTGAGGTTCTCCGCACTCAGAAACCTACATTCCTCTGTCTTTTCCAAGCCGGTGGTGCTCTTTGTGTCCACCCATCCATCAGCTCTGGCAGTCTCTGTCAGCATGAGAAGGGGCCTGTTCTCCACCTGAAGGCTGAGTGCTGATGTCACACACAGCGAAGCAGGGCTCTGCTCAAAGGGCAGGGGTCACATCCCAATCCCTTTCCAATGCAACTTCTTTTCTGGGGTGCAAGCCAAGCCAGGGGATGCCCCACTCTGGACCACTGGAGGAAAACTGGTGGAATAAACCGCTGCTACACTATGGTGGTGGGACTGGGAGAGCCCTGCCTGCAAAGGCTGCAAGAGGGGTGTCAGACTGTCTAGTCACCATAGGATACAGGAGGTCACACAGCCGCACCAGCAGCGTTTCTAAAGCCAAGGATGGTGGGAAGGGAGGAGGGGGAGCCTCAAGGCACAGCATTTCCTCCAGCAGAACCAAAGCACACCCAGCACACCACAGTCGGCCTCCCAGGGAGGTGACAGATGGGGTGACAACAGGCTTTCCGGATACCTGCTGGGCCAGGAGAAAGATAAATCCCTTGATTTCCTTTTCTGTTCCTGTGTGTCTAAAAGTGCTGACATGAAGGACCAACTAGCCACCAAGCCATCCTTTTAACCCAAGGTACTTGTGTCTAGGTGTCAGTGCAGTGTGTGAGTGCTGGAGGACTTAATGCATTTAACAAGAACAGAAAAGAGCAAGACTGCTTAGGGATCAACCTGGCTGTGCTGGATAACACAGTGTGCCTCCTTTCCCCCAGATTTGCACTCACCTGCTCATATACTTGTAAAGCAGTGGTGACTCTATCAGTCAGAGGGCTGGCTGCCAAAGCTGCCATCCCCAGCTAGGACAAGCTGGTGTCTGTGATAAATTAAGGGTGATTCAGACTTGGCTATCAAAACCTTTTCTCAGTGAAAAAAGACTTAGATTTTTGGAAGAAAAATAACTGGAGGTAGGAAACCTATAGTTCCCTTGAAATGCTGTCAGTGCAAAGGAGACAACTCAAGAAAATCACAAGCTGAGCGGTTTCTGAAAGTTTCCTGGTGATTTTTTTTATCTCGGCAACCAGAGATTCAGGGAATTCTTACTGTGTACAAAATTTTTAATTTCAAAAATTTGTCTCATTCTCTCCACTGATCGCAGAGGAAGCAGTAGACACTTGTCCCACTGGAGCTCTCCCAAGGGGAGCTGCCAATGGCAGCAATGGCTGTTCTAAAGAGTGACATCACTCTCCAACTTTAAAAGTTGGGAAAGACCCCTCTCCACTGCAGCAATCTGGGACATGGTATGACTGTGAGTGCCTGTCAGTTTTGTTTGAGGACCATCCACCGAGACTCATCCTCATTTCTTCGGTCTTTGTTGAGCAGGATGAGCCTAGTCTCTGAAAAGTCTGACTTGGGAACAGCCCAGTGTCTGCAGTTGCTGAGCCACAGCCCCCTGCACTGGCAGAAATATCCCTTAGGTGCTTCCCTGGATGAAGGAGGAGTAATGCAAGAGAGGACAAAAACGAGGGTCATAAATAAAATTCACAAAGGTGTGTGATGTATTAATATAATAAGTAAATAAATTACAGGGACCCAGCTAGCTTAGTTGGGGGTTCACAGCCAAATCCTTTTTATTCAAATCAAACAACACCTTATATACATGGGTTCAAAGTAACACGTGACTGCCTTGACCAATCACCATGGGGTATCTCACTGCCCAGGTGTGTGGGGTACATGGGAACTACATCTCCCAGGGTGCTGCTCGGCACCGTTCCTGAAACTCGACTCCTACAAAGGTGGGACATTTCCCTCGTCCTGTTGAACCAGCACCTGCACCTGGGGCAATGTCCTTCCTTTCACACCAACCACAGGTTCCAACCCCGATGCAAACACAGCCCAAGGGTTTGGTTTCCATTTGGTGCAAACGCATTTCACAGTCTTTGGAGCCGCCATTAAACAAAGTCACGGCTGCGGCTTTGCCAAGGAACCCAGCAGAAGGGATGGAAGGGGGTTGCCTAACCCTGCCTTATGTTCATGCCCCTCTCCCCTCACTGCAGAGCCCAAAGGACATGTAGCACCACACCAGTTAGAGTTAGGACCAGGCAGCCACTATAAATGACCATTTCCTTCAGTGTGGGCTGAACATGGAGCTGAGGACTCCACTGCACCCTTTCAGCCCACACTCACTGCCACCTGCACAGCCCATCTCCCCTGTTCGACAGACACTGTCTCTGGTCTGTTCCTGGGCTGCAGGCACACACTGAGAAGCACTGATACATCTGAAACAAGGTGCTCTCAGTTACTATCACATCATCCCCTTCTGCACATCCTGGGTCCCTCTAAATGCCCCACTATCCTCCTTGCTTATCTGAGCTCCCAGTGAGTAGCTCCTGGCAGCCTCACAAAGGAGACAAGCCCTGGAGGGAACAGGATGAATATTCATGGTCACTGTGTCTGGAAGGTGAGTGAAGGCTCTCAGCACATCCACAGGCAAGCAAGACATTCATCATAAAATTCACATTCAGGGTCTTATTTCTCCTACAGCATTAAATATTTAACAACAGAAACTTTCAAGTGTCTTCACAATGTAATTACAGTGCCAGGAGGATCAGCTTCAATTGCTAAGCCCCAGCTCATTGCCACAGGACAGCTTGGGTGGCCCCAGTCCCATTTGGGCTTCCTAAGCACCTGCAAGGACAATCGCCAGAGGTTAAAAAAAAGGTTGTGAAAGTTGTAATATAGAGAGAGACTGCAGAAACAGCACAGATGTCCAGGAAGATTAAAATGGAAGAAAAAGTTCCCTGTTGCATGGATACAACAAAAACCATGGTTTCTCAAGGGGAGCAATTTGGAGAGGGATGCAGTGTAGGCAGTGGGGAAGGAGCTGGACCCAGAGAAGGGCAGGCAATGTCCTGGTTCCACACCTCCAGCAGGACACACACCTGCCCTTGAGAGCAAGATGAAGAGAGAGATGAGGCAGCTTCTCATGGTGGTGTCAGGGAACTTGCTTGAAAGACCATCAGTAGTTGAACACACGCACCCCCCCACAAACACCCCAGTGTCTTGCTAATTGTTTTTAATATTCCTCAGGGAAAACTGAGGTTCAGTAGCATATCTACAGTCCACGCATCTAGAGAAACAGTTGACCATCATCCCAGAGAGACAGATTCCCAAGAAACAATGGTTACACACTCCAGCAAGGACATAGGAGCAGTTATACTTGGATGCTGATGAAAAACAAAAAAAGAGGGTCAAATTCAATATGTCGCTGAGTGACTGAAGAAAAACACAGGGTTGCTTAGTAGAAATTAATGTGTTAAGGCTGAATTTGCAGGGTGACATCCTCCAGTGATATCAGTCCTTGGCACAGAAACAGTAAAGCTGATACAGGATTGAATTAATAAAGAATTAAGGGCTAGGAGTATTATCACGGCCAGTCAGCACAGTGTTCTGGAACATAGCCCTTGCCCAACAAATCTGTTCTCATTTGCAGGGGAGAGCACATGTGTGGCTGATAGGATAGAGAGTCCAGGCACAATCAGGCTTTACAGATTTGGATTAAAACCAGTTCCAGTCAATGCTGGTAAAGCTCATGTGTAAATATGCCGAGTGCTGGACAAAAATAGCAGATCTCCAAACAAGCAGAGAGTGTGATGGAGGGATTCTTGCAAAGACAGCTCTAAACACTGGAACCACAGGGAAGTAAGATGATGAGAGAGATGGAGATGGAGATGGAGATGGAGATGGAGATGATGGAGATGAGTGGGAGGAGAGTAATTTGCTTGTTAGACAAAATCTGCAAGATGCCAAGTATGGAGCAGTAGGAGAAGAGGTCCAACTGCCTGGTCAGCTGAGTCTATGTGAACAATGCACACTTTGATGTAATCAGGTGATAAGACCCAACATGAGGACAAAGAGCACCAGTTGCAGCAAATTCCCAGTGCTGCAGCCTCCCATGTGCAGCAAACCCTCCTCTGTCTCCCAGCCTGCAGAAACCCCTGGATAGGCAGGAGCTTTGCCTTACCCAAGTCTACCTGGATTTCCCCATAGCTGGCTACCTCATGATCTTCATGTTTCTCTTTTAGGGATCAGCAGGTGGAGTGCAGCTGTTGATTGTGTAAACATATGGCCTGGCTTTGCCTCATCATAACCATCCTACTGAAATCAATGAAATAAAGGCTGCTGAGGGAGAAAATCCTTTTTCCTTGCCCAGACTCAGCCTCTGGCAGCATCTGCCTTACTTTGCTCTGGTCTCACCTTTGACAGCCCTGGTTGCATGTTATTGCTTAATTATCGTCTCCTTACATGGCCCTGGAACATTTAGCATGGCCTGTGCTCTGCCTGCATTACTGGAAGAGCAGATACCAAATGGCTCTGCATGTCTCGCTAACCACACTAAACACATGATCACTATTCTGTTAAGAACCTTGCTGATGAAGAGGCATGAACTGCAGCTCCTGGGGATCTTAAGTGTTCTTCTCTCCTCCTGGAGTTCTGACCACTGCTAAGCTGTTTCAGGAGGACAAAGAAACATCTTTGACATACGATGACCTCTGAGGCACCCAGCAGAGTTCACCTTCTTGACAGAACAGCCACACATGAGGAAACCTGTGCCATCCTTGGAGAAGAACCAAGGGGAGATGCAGAGGATCTGGATGTCTGTCTTCCACCAAGTCCACAGAACAAGTACCCAGAACAATTCCATGGCACCAAAAATGCAACCAATAAATAGTAAAAATAGTATCTGTGGTCAAGAAGAAGAACAACAGCAACAACTTCTACTTCCATGGAAGAAGCTTGCTGGCAAAGGAGACTTCTGCTACAGGTAAGGATATAATGGCCAAACAAACCCTGTAGGGCACTGAGGTGGCTCTGTGATAACTGCCTGCAGCTAGAGAACTGTACACCTTCTATTGGAGGCTTCTCTCTGCCTCCAGGACCCTTGAGCTGGGAAACACATTTGGAAGGTCTGCATCAGTTCCTTTGCTGCCACAGAGGTGTCAATCCAGTGATGGATTGTGGGCTCACAGTGGTCTGAGGTGTAAGCCAAGCCCTACCTCAGCACTTGGCACATTCATGACACCCCTCACCTTCCCTCCGTGGCAGCAGCTGCAGGCTGAAGTGCGACAAATTCAGGGGGCTGCTCCATCAGCTGACCTGACCGTGGCAGTAGCCCACTCTGGCAATGAAATTGTCACTTGCTGGCTGTGCAAGTAGGCCCCAGCTTGGAGTGGCCAGCTGCTAAGATCAGCTGCTGTCCTGCAGCCAAGCTGTGTCATGGGGCTGCACCTTCACTGTGCACAGCTGGCAGTGGAGAGGATGCAGGTTCTGCATGCAACAGACAGATAAATTCCTTCTTGAGGAGATGGTCCCAGTCTGGTTGAAGAGGAAGCGACAGTGGCAGGTATGTGCCAGGCAGCCATTCCAAGCAAATCCCAAGTGCTTTGCTGCCAGGTCCCTCCTCACTCAGCTCTTGGAGGCGCAGCAGGGAGGGTGTGAATGGAAACCTGCCCTCCGAGTCACAGCCACCTTCCTCCAGCCTCTCACACAGCCGAGGGGTGAGCTGGGCCTTCCAGAAGTTGTGGGGAGGAACAAGGTGAGGTCTCACTGTAATGGAGCAAGGCTTAGAGTAGCTAATTGTCCTTATTCCTGATCCCCTTGGGTTTGCTTTAAAGTTTGCTTTGGGTTTGTTTTAAAGTCCTTGCTTCCCCCTTTCTGAATCTTTCTCCTGCCTTGTTATTGCCCTCCTCTTCCTGACCTGAGGAAGTTTGCAATGTGGGAGTTGTTTGCACCCATGTGCTTACCTGTGCAGGATCACGTCAAGTTCCTCCTCCCCACAGTTGTTTATGACTGCACCATGCTGAAGTAGATCAGATATGAGAATAAAGCTTTAAAAATATTTTCACTGAGAAAGTGATCCACATAAAAATACATCAAACTATTGATAGTTCTCCTACAGAAAAAAAGCAAGGCTGCTATTGAAAAATGTAAGTAATGTGATTTCCAACACCTGAGTAAATGGAAGCAGAAATTGAAATTTTGCATAAATGTATATAAAACTTGTATTCATTGATGTGATTGATATTAAACAGTAGCAATGCATTTGACAGAGAGATGTCATGATAAAACACCATGGATGTGACAGTTCTCGGCAGAATTTTATGTTGCAGTTCAATTTTAAACCCTCACATGTCTCCGCAGATAAGATTTGCCACACTGCCTCTGGGTCTCTGAAGGCTGGCTGAGAGCATCACAGGATCAGTTTTCTGAGCCCTGGCATGGAGTAGAGGCACAGGAAACATGTCCATAAAACACATAGCAGTGTCTGTGATGTAACTGCAGGATCAGAACTTTCCCGCTGCATGTCCCACTCAACAGAGCACTTCAGCCCATGCTTAACCCCAGAGAAGTGCTCAGATCTCCTTGATACCAAACACCAGGGCTGACTGTGAGGTCTGGCAATGGGATGTTACCTTGGGTTGTTCATGGAAGGGCTGATGGGGCTGCTCATGGTTACTGCTGCTCCTCTGGTTTTGGCACAACAACAGTGAAAGCTGATTTTTTTTTCTAACTCAATTTTCACCCCACAGCTTATCACTCAATGTCAGCTTCCATGTTAATATACCTGTCCGTCCACACACAGGCAGCAGCTTAGTGCTGGACATGGTAATTCTACAGAGGAGTTTGCCCATATGCTCTGCAATTGCACTAAAATAAATGATCATGGAATCCAAGTGAAAAAGAGCAAAACCTGTGGGAGTAACACAAGCTGCCCTGGTCAGGGACCAAAGTGCAGATCCCAGCCATAGAGACAGGTCTTCACCCCACTCTGCTGCAGCTGGAGTTAGAGTTGGACTCGATGATCCTTGTGGGTCCCTTCCAACCAACAAGGTTATTCTTTCGTGAAGGGTCTTGAGGGGAAGCCATTATGAGGAGCAGCTGATGTCACTTTGTTCAGCCTGGAGAAGAGGAGACTGAGGGGAGACCTCATCGGAGTCTGCAGCTCCTCCCAGGGGACAGTGGAGGGGCAGCACTGATCTCTGCTCCCTGTGACCAGAGACAGAACCTGAGGGAACAGCTGGAGCTGTGTCAGGGCAGGCTCAGGTTGGATCTCAGGAAAAGGTTCTTCCCCCAGAGGCTGGTTGGGCACTGACCAGGCTCCCCAGGGCAGTGGGCACAGCCCCAAGGCTGCCAGAGCTCCAGGAGGGTTTGGACAATGTTCTCAGGGACAGAGTGGGATTGTTAGGGTGTCTGTGCAGGGCCAGGAGTTGGACTGATGGTCCTTGTGAGTCCCTTCCAACTCAGCATATTCTCTTAAGTCTGTGAATCTATTACTCTGCTAAATCCCCTCTCTCACCCACATGGAGCTGAGTAGGGGATGCTCTGGGCTGGCTGTTCCATCCAGGCTCTTCACTCTTCATGTTCTGGGACATATGGTGGGGACCAGATGGTACCAGGCTGTGGCTATGGGGAAGGAGAGCCTGGTAACGAGTTCTAGACAGTCTTCCCCAGCTCAACAGCACAGCCACTTGCTGCAGTACATCTGTATGGTTTGTATCTCATCTTGTGACCTGTTTCCAGACTGATGGAACATGGGGAAAAGATGGTAGAGATGCAGCTCTCATCACCAGGGACCTGGGGAGAGACAAGATCATTTGGAGGGTGGTTTGCTCATGCAGGGAGTGTCCAGGCTGGCCAAAGAGAAGATGTCTTTGTGATAGTCTTAAGGCTGCACCATACTTGATTTAATCTCTGCAGTGCACCCACATGCCACAGGGACCACCTCTCCACCTGGCAGATGGTTAATAAAACGTTGCTTCAGCATCCCACGCTCAGAGCTGTCCCACAGGCATGTTGGAGGGGTACATCTCCCTTTCATATGGCAGCTGCCTTCAAAGGCAGCTCTTCAGCACACCCTGATCAGCAGCACAGGGAAGGGAGAGCTTTCCTGTGCTTCAAAGCAGAGTCCTGCCCAAGCCCAGGGGAAGAGATACAAGCAGGGTCCATAGCCTGCTTTTGAGCACAACATTTAAGGTTTGCAGTTTTGGCTATTGTTTATTAATGTAATCTCCTCCTGCGGAAGGAACCTCAGCCCTGCCCTGGTGAGGACTGTGGGTACCCCTGGGGATGATAGTGTGTCACAGTCCATTCCCACAGAGGATCATTGTTCCCAGACTCCACCTGAGGACAGGCTGAAAACCAGTGGTAAAGGGGAGATTTCAGAGGTGAATAAATTAAAAATGAGGATCAATGTTGAAATGGTGTATCAGTGAGCCTCCTGGAAGGATCTTGGAGACTACCCCAGGGATCAGTGTTATCCTATGTTTCCTGTACAACCTCAGTGCTGGCTTTTCCTACATCTAAGCGCTTCACTTTGCTATTCCCAAGATCCTCATGGTGCTCCCAGGGACCAGGAGCATCTATTTCCCCTACAGCCACACTGCATGGAGCAAAGGAACTATTCTGACAGATCCCCTGGGATCTGGCTGGGTTCAGCTGTAATAGGAACAACGAGTGCAGCCCTGACCAAAAAAGCGAGCTACTCTTCCTCCATGAGTGTGATGGGAAGTGGGTGTTAGGGAATTGACTGGCAAACCTTTCAACCATCCTGCTGAAGGAACTTCCACTGGAAGGGTTGTTATCCTTTCTGGTTAAGCAGAGCTGCCTGTAACTCCTTTGTCCTCATGGCCCTATTGCTGAGCTGTAACCCATGAAAAGAACTACAATAAGAATGAAAAGGAGCTGCAGAACATGGTCAGTGCCCCATGCTTAAAGGTTCATAATTCTGTTATTTGTGACACAACTTTCTTCAAACTTGGCAGGAACTCTAATCCCATTTGAAGGCTGAGTGCATGGCATCAGAGAGTCCCAAAATGGAGAAAATTCTGAATTATCAGTAACAACAGAGAGCTGAAATCTTCTGTGAAATACAGAAACTGCCCATTTGTTCACCGTTACAGAGCCAAAAATGGCTGGACACATTTTTTTGCAGAACTTTTTGAAATTTTTTTTGTTTTGTCGTGGTTTAGGAATGGTACTCCTCAATTCAGTACCCATACTAAGACTCTCCCAAACCAGATGCTGCTCTCTCACTCCCCCTTCCTCTCCCCCTTCTTGCTTTGGTGAGATGGAGTTGAGAATTGGAGCCACAAAAGGTAAAGATCGCGAGTTAAGAACAATTTACTGGAAACAGCAATGAGATAAGAAAAGGAACAGTAACAACATTAATAACTGAAGTATATAAAAGAGAGAGGGGCCCCCTGGTGGTCTAGTGGTTAGGATGTGGCACTCTCACCACCACAGCCCGGGTTCGATTCCCGGTCAGGGGACTTCCCCGGGCAGATGGAGCTCGTCAGCCCTGTAAGGCCATCCATCTAAGAGAAGGTCACTCTAAACAAACCTACGTCCTGAGGACCTCACTGCCACTGTCCGAGCTCGCTCGGCCCCGGCAGACGAACCTCAGGATTAGAGGGTGGGCTCAGTTCAGCGCACACTGTGTCTCACCTAAAAAATCCACTGCGCAGGCTCGAAGGGTAATGACCTTTCCCAAATCTTCGCTCGCGAAGACTGACCATGACAAAAGAGAGAGTGATTCACATGCAAAATGCTCACCCTGGGCCCCAAGACAGTGAACAAGGGCTTATAGCTTCCTTCCTCCAACAGCATTTTGTCAACCAGAAGCCCCATCCTTCTTCTTGAAATCCTGAGTCCCTTTCCCCCACTCCAGCAATGACATGAGGGTGTATCAAATCACACCAGGGTCCTGGCCAAAACCAGGACAGTTTTCAATAAATTTCAGCCCAACTATATCTAGAGATTTTGAGATAAAGAGAGATGGGCAGCAACTGGAAGCAGAGATCTCTCCTATGTCACTCCTGCAGCTTTGCTTGTGGAGTCATGTCCAACCCTCTGTGGTGAGTGTTGGTCCTGGCTGAGTGGTCAGCACGTAGCAGCAGGAGCTCTGCTCCACCGAGAAGCACTGCAGTAATGTGGAGGAGGAGCCACATCCCTGTGAGCTTCCAAAGGTCCCAGCGACCTTGTCCTCTCTCCCTGCTCAGAAGGTGTTTGAAAATAGTTCATTTCAACTTATCTCTGGCACTGACAAGCTGACAAGGAGGATGGTTGCCTCACAGTTCTGCATTAGCATTCTGCCAAATGCCTTCAGGACAGTGTAATTTACATGTCTATTATTTTTATGATATAGAAGATTCACAAGGAAGTGTCTAAGATTCAGATGTGTCTGGAATGGGAGCTCCACATGCTGGTTTCTTTTAAGATCTCTTCATCGAATCATAAAACACTTTTGGTTGGAAGGGACCTTTAAAGACCACTTACTCCAACCCCATTCAGTGAGCAGGGATATCTTCAATTAGGCAGGGTTGCTCAGAGCCCCATCTGATCTGGCCTTGAATTTTTCCATGACAACTTTTGAAGCTCCAAGCATGCAAAATAACAATGCATGGGAAAAAATGGGCATGGCCAGCTCACCCAGACCGGCCTTCTCAGCAGGTTCACAGGCCCTCCTGCATTCTGCACAGGGGTTTGCTTTCTAGAAAGTTTTAATATGACTTTTATCAGCAATTTGCATACTATGGGCTGCTGCAGACTGTTCTCAGTGCTCACTGCTGTGCCCTGCATTGCTGACATGGGATGGACGAGTCCAGCCATACATTCCTGCTACTCTCACATGCCAGCTCCACCTCAGGAAGAAGTGTAGAATATGTAGGTATCATGGAAACACAGAATCGTTTGGGTGGGAAGAGACCTTAAAGCCCCCTGCCACATGCAGGGACACCTTCCCTTGGAGGAACCAAGTTGTTTCAAGCCCCATCCAATCTAGCCATGAGCACTTCCAGGGATAGGGCAGCCACAGCTTCTCTGGGCACCCTGTGCCAGTGTCCAGCTACTCTCCTAGTGAAGAATTTCCTCCTAGTATCAAATGTAAATCTCTCCTCTCTCAGTGTAAAGCCATCCCCTCTAATCCTATAGGCATGTAAGTACAGAGAAATATGTATGCAGAAAATGTAGAATTTTCTACAATAAATAAAAATGTATAAAGTTTATGGGACTTCAGGGGTTTTTTTCCAAACATCCTCTGATCTCATAGACCTATGAATTGTAGCATCCCTGGACTGGAGTGTCAGGTGTTATTTGTAGATCAGAGGGTAATCATTTAGGCGGTACCTCACTTCCTTGCATACCAGACCTGTGGCCATGTCCCAGCAACTAGAGGCTAAAGAGAAAATCCTTATCCCTTCCTGGTCAGGCAATCCTACAAGAGGAGTGAGAATGCCACGGGAAGCATCACAATGAAAACATGCAGAGGATGAACAGGAGTGGGTTGCACCCAGAACATGGGGGCTTTCCCAAAAATCCAGGATGTGCCAACAGGATTTTCAGTGGCCTTTCTCACTCACCACATCAAGGAACAGCATCTGGTTCCTCTTGTGGTTCCCGTTAGAAAACACAGGTAAAAAACAATTTTGGGGGAGTTTTTCCACAGCTGTCAATGTGCAGGTGCAAGTGTTTAAAGGGATGATTGGCAACTTATCCAAGGGTAACAGGGCAAATCATGAGCCATTTGTTCAGGCAGTTCCCTGGGAACAGGAGGCAGAATTGTGCATGCACATCCCCTTCTCCATGATGTGACACAGCTGGTGTGTTCGCTCTCCTCCTGCTCTTCTCTTCCCTGCATGAAGCCAGGGTGGTCCTACTCTGGAAGAAGTAAAACAAAGGAAGGAATGGAGCACTTCATTCATCTGTGATACTTGCAAGGAGAACAAAAGTCTTGGCTCAAACTTAGAAAGTTCTCAATGCCAAGAGGAGCAGAGTTCTTGGCACAGCAGAGATTGGCACAGTCGTAGCTGGAGAAAGGGAGTCATAATAATGCCAATCATGAAGGGAAGGATGGTGCCACCTGGTAAAACATGGCAGGTCAGGCTGAAGAACAGCCCCTGCTCTTCCCTGACCCTGCAGAGACTCTGGGATCGATGGTATTTGGTGTCTTTCATCTGCAGCCACTCTGTGCTAACTCCACCCAGAGTAAGCAGACCTCCCCTCTGGCAGCCCAAAAGATACATCTGGTAAGAGGATTGGCTCACTAGGTTCTGCTAAAGAAAATCCATTCTGCACTGAAGCCCCGAGAGCCCACGAGCATCCTGTTTTTGGCATGTGAGCTCAGGGAAGAGTTAAAGCACAGCACCAGGCTTTCAGCAGAAAGTTGTTCTCCTGCCTTTCTTTTCTTTTTTTTCCCCCTCACTCTTTAAAAAAAATGCCTCATTTTCACTTCAGTGAATCTGTAGAGGCAGGAAATAACACAAAGACTCTTTACAAAGCCCGACTTCTTTCTTCTGTGGCATCTGTGCTGAAGTATCTGTGATGGTAACAGCCTCTGCTCTCTCTTCACAGGACTCAGCTTCATCAAATATTCCCTCTCTTGAGACTCTGTGATGGTGGGATTCCCTCTCCCAGCTCCATTGCTTTTCCAGTCACACTCTGAGCTGCTTACAGAGCTCAGGCAGAGAAAAATGAAAACCTCTTCTGTTTGCTGCTCCCAGGGAGAAGAAGGGGCTGTGGCCGCCTCAGCCTCCCCAGCACCAAGGAAGCCCCTCCATGGGCCAGCCAGGCAAGGGGGGGGTTTGGAGGCAGCACCATCACCCCCCGAGGTGCACTGGTTAAGTCACCATGTTCCAGGCATATTTTAAACCCTTTTGGATTGCTCTAATCTAAATAATTAATCAGCACAGAGTCCTTCTCTCTTCATTTGCCGGGAGGGGTGGGAGCAGGTTGTGCTCCCTGCGCAGCACCTCACTGCTGCCAGGGGTACCTGACACATCCCTGGCACAGCCTCTGTTCCCTCTGTGCCCCCAGGGCTGCTGCCAGCTGGTCCCAGGGCACAGACAGGTCACTGGTCCTTGCTTTGTGGGTTCATCCCACAGAGCATGGGCTTGCAGAGGTGAGGTCTCCCCATCTTTCCTCAGCATCCCAGCACTCTTGCTCAGAGAGCAAAGAGCAGGGAACCAGACCATGGGATAGCACCAGATCCTGGAGGCAACAGAGGCCACAGCAGCAGGCAGTAACTGGGGAAGATGACCCTCGACAACATCTGCTGGGACCTTCCAGCTGCCACGGCTTTGTGTGCACACACAGGTACCACACTGTGAGCCACTGGCTCATGAGAGCAGGACCTCCCTGACCACTGCTCTGGGAGCTGTGGAGTCCCATCCCCCTCGATGTCTTGGTGACTGGGAAGGGAAGGTCATGGCAGAGGCTGTGGAGCATGAGAGGCTGAACATGGGCTCTGGGTGGACCCTGTGCAGCTCCTGCCCCAGGGAGATGCTCTGAGCCAGGCATGGGAGAGGAAGCACTAGGGCCAATTCAACCCTGAAGGCAGGACAGTGTACACAGCATGAGGCTGCTGCTGATGGGCTGGCTGCTGCTGTGGGTCTCTTAATCCCTCCTTTCCCCCTTTGGCCCATTACCACTCTGGAAACTCTTCTCTCACCACTCCCACGCTGCCCCCAAACCCTCCAGGACATTGTGTTCCTGCTGTTTTCTTTCAGAAATACCATTTTCCTAATAAAACTGCTATCATTTTCACCTCTCAGTGGTGCGGACACACTTTGTTCTCCTTCAGGTTCTAATTCTCAACTTCCTCTCTAGTATTTCCACTGTAAAAATTGACTTAGAACAGCACATTTCACCTCCTCCCACAGGACCACGTAAGGGCAGTTTCCCTCTCCAGGTGGTGGAGATGGACACCTCATGAACCACTGGCCAGGCTTCCCACCCTCCAGCAGACCTGTTATGGCATTGCTCGTGTTCCACAGGCAAAAACAAAACAAGACTGGAGCATCCTACCCCAGGGCACCCAGCATGTGTGTCCAGGGACCATCTGCTCCAGCTGGGGAGAACCAGTGATGGATGCAGAAATGGATGGATCAGGAGCCATTTATGGAGAAGAGGATCCTCACTCAAGTAATGGTAGAAGGGACACGCTTAGGGGTCAGCATGTCCAGTCCCATCCCTGTAGCTCCTCCCTGCACCTCAGCAGCCTCAGGTGCTGCACTATCCCCATGGAAATATCAGCAGGAGTCACAGAGAACATGGATTATGTCAAGGCTCACTGGCCCAGCAGCTGAATTCCTGCCTCCAACCACATGTACTTGAAGGGCCAGAGTGGCCCTGGCAGAGGCAGGCACAGCATGGGGAGGGAGGGTTTTAGGGTCAAACCCAGATGGAAAAAAAAATGGTGGAAACGGGGGTTTTTGAAACCTGCCTCCTCATTGATCAGTTCTGTCTTGTTTTGAAGTGGATAAAGAGTAGAAAATAGTATAAGAAAACAAATAAAGAAAAAAGCTAAACCAAATTAATCTTTTGTTTTTCCAAGACAAATATCTTGATTTTTAGTTGATGTGAAAAATACTTGGGTTTGTGCTCACAGCTTCCCTTTGGGCTCAGTGGGTCTCCCATGGGTGACAGCAGTCATCCTCAGGGCCAGGCTGACTGAGGAAAGAGCAAGAAGAGTTTCTTCAGAAGATTTTATCCCACAAAGCCAGCGGGACTGGGCCCAGTGACTCTCCCAGTCCTGCAGCTCCAGGGTGAGCACTGCGATGAATCCCCAGGAAGATTTCCACACCAGACAGCAATGGCTCTGCAGCCAGGTGACACAGTGAGACTACCAGCTCGGGGCGAAAAAGTGGCTACAAAAGGTGCAGCATAAGAGAAAGTGTTTCAGGTGTCCTCCAAAGGTGGGACCCCAGACACAGGGGAGCAAATGCAAGAAGGAGCCAGCCACAGCCACATGCCCAAAAGAAGCGGGGTCTCGAAATGCATCCACTCGTGGTTCATCTGTACCATGAGCCGCATCCTTCTGCAACTACCCAACGCAACAACATCACAAGTTATTTACATATTTATGGAGTATTTACCCAAAACCTATAATACTGAAAAAAAATTGATCATACAGGCAGTAATTTAAATGAAAAATTGTTATTCATACATTTTCATTGCAATGTCACATGCCACAAAATATTACAGGTTCATGAGGCAGCCAGGGCTCTGCTAATAATTAGAATACATTACCTCTTTGATAAGGCATTTACACAAAACTGCAGAACCGTCTCAGAACTGCTGAGATGTTCCCAGCACCCCAATTAGAAAATGTCAGAGGCTTTTATTTATGCAGCATAAATCACACCTCTTGTCTAATTCCAGATACTTTGCACACAGCAGAACATACACATTGTCACCTCCTGGTCCCCCTCAAAGGCCTGGGGGTGCAGGTCTTTTGAGCTCAGCGCCTGTGCCTTCATGGGCACCAGGTGCTAATGAGTCTCGATGCTCAGAGGGTCTGTAGAGACAAGAGCTGTGGCAGTACCCGTGTGCCTGTGGACCCAGCGTGGTGCTCTGCAGGTGGTCCCTGGGAGATGGCCCAAGGGGATGGATGGGCAGAGGGCACAGGGTCTGTGGAGAGTAGCACCCACAGAATTAGCCAGGTCCACACCTACCCTCTCACATCAGGTCCCTCCGTCCCTCCTGCACAGCCCTTTTACTCCTCCCATGGCACTAAGGGCTGTGTGATGCAGCAGCTCCCGAGGGGTTCCTGTCCCTTCAGCCTCTTGAGGGCACTGGGGCCACAGTCAGAGAAGGCAGCAGGCACACACAGCCCCAGCACCAGTGACCTGCACAACCTCAAACAGGCTGGACCCTCTGCCTGCCCAGATCATGGAGGGGTCAGGATGAAAATAAACCTTACAGAAAAGATCTGAAGGGAAATGTGGACTCAGCACTGAGTTGCACAGTGTGCTCAGGGACAGGGCAGGGACAGGCTTTTCAAGGTGTGGAACCTGCACAAGCAGATCTGCCCCAACACAACCAGTGCTCCTCCAGGCTCTACAGTGCACCAGGCCCCTCCGTGTATCCACATTGGGCCTCAGCTCTGCTCTTCATCCCTCCTCCAGGCTGAAGCTCTATATCCTGCTGTCCTTTGTGCCATAGTCTGAAAGTAGACTACAGAGCATTGTCACTACAAGTTGTGCCTTGTGCAAAATTTTTTACCAGGGTCTTTAATTGCATGTTGCAAATGTACCACAAGAAATTTCGGGTCAGAAAGAAACAATTGCACAACTGTCCTCTTAAAAGCAAGATGCTTCTCAAACGCAGGAATAGCACTATAGCAAGAGAAAAAACTTTCCCAGTCATTCAGGAGTAGAAGAGCCTGTCTTTAGGAAGAGAGAAGAGCTGTATTTTGGATCAAAAGGATGACCCCAGGGATCCTTACCAGAAGCTGTAAACTACATCATAAAAGAGAAATATCTTTTAGAGAAGCTTACAAAAAAAAAGCCTTCCTTTCAAGAATATTCTGTGCAGCTTAAAAATGGCTCTTATTAAAATGAGTCAATTTCATAAGCATGCTAACATCTTTATTCCTCAAATGTTAAGTAGAGCATTTAGAACTAGAGAATGTATCACTGAATACCTTCCTTACATCTCAATTCATGTTTCTGCATGAAGGTCAAAGCCTCTCTGGGTGTTTTTCCTTGATATGCTCCTTCAGAAGTGTTTATTTACAAAATTTATCTGCTTCCACATGTAAGCCTCATATAATAACTCCTGTTGCCTTTGTTCTCAGTGCAGGAGAGGGAGGTGTACAAGTGTAGCAAGGCCATTTGTTGTTATAATTGGATCGCAAAGCAATTTTGAGTTCAGAACGGAGCAGAAGTGGGCCCAGCCCTGATCTAAACAGTGCTGTGGATGCCTCACCTGGCACACAGACCTGTGATGCCTGGGTTGCCTCATTCAGGTGGCAAAAAGCCCCTCAGCCATCTGTGACCTTCCTCTGCTAGTCACAGATGCTCTCATGGGGAGAGTGCTACTACCCAGTATAAACACAGCAGGACATTAGTCACCTCCAAAGAGTTGAATAGAAAATGATGTCTGCAATGAGTGATGATTGTTCTGTTTCAAAATTCTCTAAAATTTAGCTCTCTCAAATACAGTAGTTATGTTGAAGAGTCATAGAACAGAGTTTTGTCCATAAAAAAACAAAGTGCCAACTACTTTAAATTCCTGTTGATCTCAAGGGTCATTTTAGAAAGTGGACCAAACCAGAGAAGTGACAACTGAAGATGCTCTGGGGCACTCCTACCACAGGACCAGAAGCATTCAGGGTTACATTGCACACACAAAGGTGATCCATATCCATGAGCCATGCAGCTCAAAGCATCTAGCCAGGGAAAGGATGACAGAAAACACATTTTCCTTCTGGCTTAAACATCTGAATATTTTTGGGTAAGCAGTGGCCAGATAGCTAATGCAGAGAGCAGCAAACAAGGAGGAGCCCTGACACATCAGGTTTTTAATGCCACGCACAGCATTGTTTCCTCAGCACTGAGAGCAATAGGAGGTTGTCAGTGTTCTGGCAAGGAATCAGAGTTAATATATTCTCATAATGAATTTAATGGGATAATGAAATGCTGTTGTAATTGAAGGTATTAACATCTTCTCTTGTTAAATACCAACTTGCTTAGACCATGTGTTCCTTGAGGAAAGACATGAGCTAATCTCGGTAAACAGAAACAAACAGTGGGATTTAATTCGGGTTTAGGACTCTCAGTATCCAGATATTTGGTGGTTTTCAACACTACTCTTTGACTGAGTTCTTTTAAGTAACTGATTTAAATGCTTTCTTTGGTTGCATTGGATTTAACTGAGATTAATCAGCTTTGCATATGCAGATACTATTTAGATTATGTGAGATATGTAAAGATGTTTCTCCAGCCTTTGAATTTGGCAATTGTGCCTATCTCTAAGCTCCTTTAATTGTCTAAAAAGCATAAGAGGAAGCTCACCAGCAACTCCAGGATGTGCTTTGCCCCTGTTTTGCAGAGGAGAGGGACCATCTGGGCACGCACTTTTGTCCCACACATCTCAGTTATCAGTTATCAGTTCCCAGCAGAGGTAATGGCTGCAGCCACTGTTTACCATTTGTGTTCTGTCTCCTTTCCATAATAATTAGTCATGCATATTAACTGTGACTGTCTTACCTGCGTCACCTGTAGTAGATAATGGACCAATTCACTGTCCTGGTATCAGCAGAGACACTGAAGAATGCTTAGTTTTGGGTATTCAGCTATCTCTCGGCTAATTTTCAGCCTGTTTTTAAAGAAAACTATTGCCAGTCAACAAGGTGATCCCCACAAGAGCGATGGCCCCAAGAGCATCCACAGGTAGGATGGAGGGGAATTTTGACTTCACTCATCACAAATCTGCACCCACGCACAATTTTGCAGCATGGGAGGGGCACTGCATGATGATCCCAGGGGGGGCAGTTCAGCATAGAAACTTCCTGTGTGTTTTACCTGCATCCCCCAGAGCATCTGAGGAGGTCAATGACCTGCAGGTGCAGTCCAAAGCTCAGCATCAGTATGAGGAGAGCATGAGATGCAGGAGTCCCTCCAGCGGCAGATTTAGTTTAAATACTGTATTTGATTCCTGGATCAGAAGGGGCAGTCATTCTTGTAAAGTCTGACCTCCTGTGCACACCAGGGAACTGCACACAGTGACTGTGCATCACCTGTGGGCACCTGGGACACATCTCCTGAAGAGACATCTCAGCTCAGTGGAAAGTAAAAGTGAAAACTGCTGGGGAACCCATCTTTTCGCTGGATGCCTACAGGCTAAGTGTCTCCTCTGAGGAGTGTGACTGTTACAGGGCAGACCCACTTTTTGGTAGAGTGGGAGATCTGGTCTTCTGAAAGAGGTTGCTTTGAAGTCCATGGACATCACCAATGGGGTGCAGCTGCCCCACTTTCTCTTCCACTTTCCTGCCATGAACAGGACAAGGTAATGCTGGGGACATATAGAGCTCTGACATGGTTTTGTTGGAAGTTTGAGTAGGGCAGTTGGATTTGTGTCTCTGAGGGCAATTTCTATAGGGGATGATCTGGAGGCAGGGAGACAGGCTGGAGTTACAGAAGGTTTGAGCAGCTGGTTGAAGACCTTTCCAGAGAACTAAATTTCTCAATTTTACCACGGGAGGATGACTTCCTTCCTGAGATGACTTCCAGTTCATTCCTGAAAGTGTAATCCAAGCTAGGAGGCTAGTTTTAGTGTAGTATAAACATGCAACCTAAGACACTGGAATTGTTATTTCAGTTTCAAAAAGCTAAATTATCAACAAAATATTTGGAAAACAGAATCTTCAGAGTGACCTACTTGTAGCCTTCCAGTACCTGAAGGGAGCCTACAAGAAAGATGGAGAAAGACTATTCACAAGGGCCTGGAGGGACAGGACAAGGAGGAATGGCTTCGCACTGGCAGAGGTCAGGTTTAGATTAGATACTAGGAAAAAATCTTTACTGCGAGGGTGGGGAGGCCCTGGAACAGATTGTCCAGAGGAGCTGTGGCTGTCCCATGTCCAAGGCCATGTCATGGTCAGAGCTTGGAACAACCTGGTGTAGTGGAATGTGTCCCTGCCCATGGCAGGGGGTGGAATGGGATGAGCCTTAAGGTCCCTTCCAACCCAAGCCATTCTGTGATGCATCTGGAAACTGAAAAATAAATACAAAAATTCAGACCAACATGGGGTCTTGTGTGTGTGTCCAGGTCTCACAGGGACATGCTGAATCCTTATGAGGAGTTTCTAGCAGAGAGATCTCAGCAGACTCCCATGACAGCATCTTCTTCATGTCCCCACAGCTGGAGCCTGGGAGGAGAGTGGAGTGTTCAACATGCCAATGTGGACATTGCTCCGTTAGTCCCTTCTTTTTTAACCACTCTCCTCACAACCAGGAACTGCTGAAGGAGCCCAGGGATAAACGAGCTGCCTGCACCTCATTTGCAGCTCTGTAATTATTTGTTTGGGTGGCAGGCACATAGTCCATTCACTAGAGCCTGGGATTGGTCTATTCCCCTCTCTTCAGTTTAACACCATGTTCTGCTAAATCGCAGTATTTCTGTAGCTCTCTGCTTAAATAAATTTAAAAAAAATAGTTGAAAGACTCAAAAGATGCAGAAAAAAAGCTACAAAGTTGATTTAAGGGCCAGGAAGAATACTTTCCATGCAGAGATTTAAAGGCTTCAAGCTGGTTAGCTTTTAAAAAGGAAGACTGAAAGGTGACTTTGTCATTGCATATAAACACCTAGAGGGGGAGAAAATATCGTGCAATAGAGACTCTTTGACTGCACTGCAAAGGCAGAACAAGAGCTGGAAGATGAAGCCAAAAACATTTGAATTATAAATTAGATGCTTTTTTGGAAGAAGATCATTTATCCACCAGTGAAAGTGGCCTGAAGAGGTCTTCCTGAAAGATGCATTCCAATGAAATCCAAGTCACTGGATGAAATACATGATGAACCTGGTGAAATGTAATGGCCTGTGATTTACAGGTGATGATCTAACGCATCTCTCCAGCCTTAGTCTCTATGACTTTATTAAATAAAACCATCACACAAGCTGCAAACCAGAAACAAATTCCTTCTTGCCACTAACCTGAAAATGGGGAGGTGACTGGAGCTCTGAGGCACACACTGCTCTGGGGAAAGACAGATCACTGTGATGTCCAGGGAGGAGACTGGGGGAAAAAGCCTACCTTATGTCAACTTGCTGCAGTTGGAGACTGATGAATACATTGCTGAGATCAGAGATCCAGAGAAGCTGTGGCTGCCCCATCCCTGGGAGCGTCCAAGGCGAGGTTGGACGGGGCTTGGAGCAACCTGGTTTAGTGGAAGGTGTCCCTGCTCATGCCGAGGGGATGGGATGAGATGAATTTTAAGGTCCCTTCCAAACCAAAACAGTGTGTGATTCTGTGATCTTCAGGCAGGTTTTGGAGGTTTCACAGCACCTGATGCCACAGACCCTGGTGCAGGGGAAGGCATGGATGAGCTGAGGATGGGCAGCAGCTCAGCAGTGCCACAGCCCTACTCAGGAGCTGTCCTGTGGGCAGAGGCAAGGTAGAAGGACTCCGGTAAGGCATCCAACAATGCTCTTAGCTCAGGACTGAGCAGTTTTAGTGGTGCAGACTCTAGGGACAGCTGAGCTCAAAGGCTGGTGCACACCCCACGGTTCCCAGATTGAACAAGTGCCAGGATCACTGCATTTTAACAAACAGAACCCAAAGCAGTGGCATAGTGTCTCCTGCTACCTCCAGAGCAGGTACAGAGCTTGGCAACGACTGACCACCACCTACCCTCTTCTCTCTGCACCCCAGAGTGAATAAGACAAACTAAGCCAGCAAACCCCTTCCCTGGGTGGTGGCAGAGGACGTCCCTGTTATCCCATCCTCTGGAAGCCACTGGTGTGCTTAGTATTCACAGCACAGCCCAATTATTTATAACAGATATTTTTCATTTTGAGTTTCAAGGTATAATAAGGTGGTTATAAAACTGATTTAGGAATAGAAAAGTTTGATTATAAAGGGAAATTATTCGAAGGTTTCAATGGAAGGAATAAGTCGTATGAAATAATGGTCCTGTTGGAGGGAAGAAATGTACTGAATAAAAAGCCTTTTAACTGTTCCCTTGCCCCATGCACAGCCACTCCACCAGCCCTCATGTTATGACAGGAGAGCTGAGGTTTCCCAGGGGAAAAGCCCATGCTCCCACTGTCTCTGAGCCTGTTACAGGGCAGGGAGGGCAGGAGGAAATGAGCTTGACTCCCAGCAAAGGGAAATCTGCACAGCAGGATCTGGAGTGCAGGTTAGTGTGAGGGGAAGGACAGTTGTATGAACTTTATGATACAACACTTTGCCTTAGAAATTGATATAAAAGTGATGGAGTGCCCCTGGAAGCAGCCAGCAGAGGAGACAGAGGGCTCAGCCTCCCAACACACAGAATGGGAAGGAGGAGTCTGGGTTGGAGGACAGGAAAACCCTGGTGGAACCTGTTTTTCTCGCATCCTGGTGAACAGCATCTCCTGAAGGGTAGAAGAGGGAAAAAAGGCATTCCCACCCCTCCTTACACCAAGGGTCCCTCTGCTCAGAGCACTGGGTTGGGTGGGCTGGTGCTGGGACTGGCAAAGTCCGAGACACTGTCCAGGCCCAAATGAGGTCCCTGCTGTCCCATCTCCCAGCCTGTAGTCCCCCATACCTCATTCCAGCTACACCAGGGCTGCTTCAAGGTTCTTTGCAAGTGACAGATCAGGATTGGATTACCCCATAAATCAAATTTTAAATATTTGTTATTAAATAAACTGTCATTTTAACAAAAAAAATGTTGTTTACTTACCCTGTGCATGGAATCAACATGCTATTCTGCAGTGGCTTTAACCTTCCTGACATGGGCCAAGTCCTGGACAGAGAAGACCTCTGCCCTGATGCTGGGAGAATCTTGCAGTACCCAAAGCCCTAACCCATAGCACCTTCATAGAAACATTGAATCATGGAATGGTTTGGGTTGGAAGGGACCATAAAGCTCATCTCATTCTATCCCCTGCCATGGGCAGGCACTCCTTCCATTAGACCAGGTTGTCCACGCCCACTAGACATTCATCCTGCAAAGCTATAATGGAAATGTGAGGTTGTATCCCTGTCTTCCCAGCCTGTGTGAATGCATCCAAGAGTGCCAAGGGGCTCTCCTGGGTTGGCACAGAGCTGGTGACAAACACGGAGATGCACCACAGCTCAGGATCACTCATTCCTGGACCCAAGCAGCCTTTCCTTAACCAAGGGTGTTTGCAAGGAGAAAAGCAGTTTGGTTCAGCCCGGCTCCTGAGGACTCTAGTTCATCCAGAGGCTGCTCCTCTAGCCTTTTTCTCTGGGCAGAGCACCCAGGTTCAGATCTGGCCCTCAGGCACGAGTTTATTTCAGCAGTCTGGGCTCTGGATGCAGCTTCTGCAGGCACAACAGCTACCTTCATGAGTGCCAGGATGACAATAAGCAGCAACAGCCAGCAGGATGGGTGTCCACAGCAGTGCAAGAGAAACCAGGGAGTACGAAGCTGTGTCAAGAGATGTTTAGGTTGGATATTAGGGAAAGGTTCTTCCCCTGGAGTGTGGTCAGACACTGAACAGGCTCCCCAGGGCAGTGGTCATAGTCCCAAGGCTACCAGAGCTCAAGGAGCATTTGGACAATGCTCTCAGGGACATGATGGGACTGTTGTGGTGTCCAATGAAGGGTCAGGAGTTTGACTCGATGATCCTTGTTGGTCCCTTCCAACTTGGGGGATTCTATGATTCTATGAGCAATACAGTGAGCAGGACTGGGAGAATTCATCTCACCTACAGTCACCAGGCCCATCAAAGCACACTGGGAGCAAATACCAGAGGGTGGAGCAGGAGTGGGCACAGGGCTTGAACGCAGTCTGGGAAACACCGCTGCCAGGAGCAGTTCTCCAGCTCTTTGGGATGCAGATAACCTCAGCAACTTCCCACTGGGAAAGGAGACAGAGGATTCACCAAAGAATAGAAGTCAGCAGGACTGTTATTAGACAGAGAAGATAAAATTGCTAATAATGAGGCAGGGAAGACAGGAGCAGAAATATTTATGTGCTGTGTGGAGAGGAGCCTCAGGACATGCTGGTGCACCACGAGAACCGTGGAGTGTTTCCTGCGCCGCTGCAGAGGGTTCAGTGCAGCCTTTCTCTGAGAAGGACTTGCAAACTAATCACACCAGAAAAGGCACCCCCAGCATCCCGTGAGCTAACAAGGAGATATCTGGTCTTTATTAATTTTGACTACATCAGAGACAACAGGGAGCTGAAGGAGTAGGGGGAGAACATTGACATTTTACTTTGCTGCGCCCAAAGAATAAAGTAGGTCTGTAATCTGAAATCAGTCACAGAATGTGGGCTGCATGGAAAAGAACTGTTGCTTTGGAGATAAAATAGACGAGAAGCACCAACCCTGGCTCAGTGAGATCTGACGTGCCCGGCACCAGCAGCACTGCGGGTGCTCCCGTCATGGGTGTGCAGCTGCAGCTCCTCACCTTGCCCGTGCTGGGTTCATCTGAGGGAAAGCACTGTCTGGGACCTAGACAAACAAACATTAAACATGGCTCTTCACGGGAGAGGGAAATTAAAGATATGATAAATTCACTTTTTAAAACAATCAGATCTCCAATTCCCAGTATTAGACTCCACTAGGGAGACAATGAGGGTTCAGGTTAATGTGACAGATCGGCCATTTTGGGGAAATGAACACATTTATTTTAACTATGCTGACAGGCAAAATTCACTTTAAATTACATAACATGGCAATTCGTCTTCATCATCCATTAGCTGGGAGTACCTAAGCAAAAAACTGTCATCAGAGAGGCAGCCTACACTTGTTTAAAAGTTCAGGACACCCAACAGGTTTTGTGCTGCAGGCATAAATGTGCTCTGCAAGACGAAGTGTCATGGTGCTGCTCAGTGCAGAGCACTGGTGAGGGCAGGCAGGTGCCTGCTCACCTCCTGGCCCCAATACCTCTGTTGGATCATCTCCCACACCCACCTGATCCACATGGGTGAACATCAGGCATTGTTGCCACAGCTTGAGCAGCAGTTTTGCAAGCACCTATAGCTGTGGTGGAGCTTGTCAGAGCCCTGCCTCTGTATGAGCTTAGGTAAGCATATACCACCAGGTGCTGGTGACATCAGGAAATTTTTAAAATAGTTGTTGAATTCAGGAATTTGAGAAGGTTTCCTTCCATGGCGTGAGTCCTATCTGTGGCATCTGGACTCCCTTTTTTCCCTCCAGTGACCAAATTATCCAGTCATGGAAATCCTTTTACTCGGCAAATTGTGACTGTTTTGTCGAGAGTTAAAGCTGGGTCTTTCCCCACATCATTTTTCACTTCCTCTCTCCCTGTGTTTCCTCCTTCTCAGATCTCTGTCACAGGCCTGTCTTTTATCAGAGACTCAGCAAGCCCTCAAAATTGTAGGATTGACTCTTGTCTCCAGATCAATTGCCAGTAATCCTAAGATTTTGCCTTCTTTGTGTGCCCTCTGCTTAAAAGCATATTGCTCATGGCGTTTATTTTCTATATGGGCTGCAGCACCCCTCAGTTTTCTATACCTCAGTTGGATGCACTTAGCCTCTTCTGCTTGATTTGTCTGAAAAATGTGAAACTCTTGAGGAGCTTGAGAGCAAGCAATTGCCAAGAAAAACTGCCTTAAAACTTTTCTTTTTTTCCTAGTAGCTCTTTGTTGAGGCAAAAAGAGCAGGGAAAAGTACCTAAGCATTCTCTGGTTTGAGCTTTTTCATGCAGCTTCAGCGCTTGTGAGGCTCTTAATTGCACATAATTTTTGGTTTTGCAACAGGAGATGAAAGATGGTGAGTGCAAAAAAAATTCGAAAGTTCAAAAAAGTTCTGAGCCTGAAGTTCAGCAAAGGTTAAACACTATTTGGTGTCTGGAGAATCCTCCTTATAATCTGAAGAGCAGAGCCCTAGAATAGGTGGTCAGAGAAATCCTCCTAATCAGGAATTTCTTACTAGTCTGTCGGGTTAGCACCCATCAAGATGATGCATTTTAGAGGGGAGATGGAGAGATGGGCTCATTTAATCTTCATTTTGTGTTTCTATACTCTATTTCATCTGGCAACAGAAGTTTACAGAATCCCTGTCAGGTGTGTGCATTCAAAGCCGGGGAGAAAGGGAGAAGTTCTTCAGCTTTACATCAATATTTACTGAATGAGTTTGAGAACAAACATCACTGAAGCAGGTTCAAGATGCTCCATGACTTCCATGCCATGTGCTATGGCTATTTCATTTGAGTGTGTCCTGGTTTGAGCTGGGTAAAGTTCATTTCTTCTCAGTAGCTGTTCTAGTGCTGTGTTTTGGATTTGGAATGAGAACAGTGTTGATAACACACTGATGGTTTGGAGTTTTGCCAAGCTGTGTTTCTTCAAAGCCAAGGACTTCTTTTTCCTTGTCTCATGGTCTGCCAGTGAGGAGGTTCATAAAGGAAACTGGGAGGGAGCAGAGCCAGGAAGGGTGACCCAAACAGAGCAAAAGGATCTCCCACACCATGGAACATCATGCCCAGTGTATAAACAGGGGGGAGTTACTGGGAAGGCAATGTGCTGTGTTCAGGAAGGGAGGTCTGGCAACAGTCAGTGGGTGGTGAGCCATTGCACTGGGCGTCACTTGTTTTTCCCTTTTATCATTATTATTATTTACTCTTATTATTGTATTTTACTTTATTTTCAATTCATAAATTGTTGTTATCTCAACATACAAGTCTCACTCTGATTCTACTCCCTACTCCACGGAGTAGGGGGGCAATGGAGAGGGGGTTGAACAAGTGGCAATTCATCTCCAGCTGGGCTTAAAACCACTTCAGTCCTTTTCGGTGCCCAACCTTTTTGAGGCCTGAAAGGTTGGAGGATGGTGACATCACACTCTACATGCCAAAAATGGCCCTGGGGGGCTGAGTTCATTGTAAGGATCAGGAAGGATAATCACTGAGTCATTAAATGGTTTGGGTTGAAATGGACCTTAAAGCTCATCCTGTTCCACCCCCTGCCATGGGCAGGGACACCTTCCACTAGCCCAGGTTGCTCCAAACCCCATCCAACCTGGCCTTGGACACTTCCAGGGATGGGGCACCCACAGCTCTCTGGGCAACCTGTGCCAGGGCCAAATAAAGAAATAGTATCTGGTGAAAAGCAAAATGCTGCTCTTGGCAAGAGTCTTTTCAACCCCCAAAATCACGTTACTGGCTGTGACTACTGATTGGGAAGAGGAAGGATTGGAAGGGGTGGGGAAGAGGGAAATAAGATAACATAACAGAATAAAATAACATAAAGAAAAGGTAACATAAATAAGGAAACATAACGGGGAATATTAGAAGGGACATAACAGGGGGGAAACGAGTGGGTGGTAAAAAGCCTGGGCATGGAGAGAGTGTGTTGGTTGCAGAACGGTATTTGGGTCCTTCAGACTTAAAATAAGCCAGAAATATCAGAAATGCTTTAAAAGGTGGTCCCATTAAATAAATCAGACCTTGTCCTCCCTGGACTACAGACACCCCTTTTCTGACCCTCTTTGCTGAGCTTGGGTGCCTCAGCCAGGAAAGGTCCCTGCCAGGCTCCAGGCTGTCTGGGGACAGCCAGGACAGATTTTTCCTGAGGAAGGTTCCCCTGCCAGAGGGCAGGGTTAGATGGGATATTGGGAAGGAATTCTTCCCCGTGAGGTTGGGGAGGCACCGCAAATGTTGCCCAGAGAAGCTGTGGCTTCCCCATCCCTGGAAGTGTCCAAGGCCAGGTTGGACGGGGCTTGGAGCAACCTGTGCTAGTGGGAGGTGTCCCTGCCCATGGCAGGGGTGGGACTAGACAGGCTTTAATGTCCCTTCCAACCAAAACCATTCCATGATTCTCTGATCAGTGCTTCCTAAATGAGTCACTAAACTAAAACCTTCTTTGCTTTTCTTGGTTCTCTGCTGACACAAACACTGGTGCAGCACCTGTTTTGCCCTGGAAAGGGTCAACCACAGCCCTGCATATCTATTCACTAGATAAAGACATAGGAGCTGGATAGATAGATAGACAGATGCATAGATAGATGCATAGATAGATACATACATATGCATATATATACAAACACATACATATATAGATATGGATATATAAACTTTTCTGTGCATATATATTAACTTCTTCTCTGCACAGACACGGAAAGATACAACCCTGGACACATGTGACGTGACCAACCCACCAGTGTTCCAGAGCATAGAGAAAGGGGAGACATAGCAGGGGGAAGGACAGTGGGGCAACACCTACAGCAGTGGCTCAGCCCACGTGTCTTGGCAAGGTCCCTGGGGTAAGCACTGAGGCCCTGTAAAGAGACACAGAGGCTGAAAAGTGAAATTTGTTCACCTCCCAGACTTGAGGCAGGATGCAGGTGCCTCAGGCTCACATTTGCCTACAGGATGACATTTTTTGACTGGGTTCTCAAATGGCTGCAGATATTTCTGCCATCCTGAGCCCTTCTGGAGGTCACAGGAACATCCAGCCCACCTTAGCCTCTGGAAAGACTTAACAGTAAATATCTCCTCTTTCCTTGCTCAGGGAAAGATGTGGACCTTGACTTGGCTGAAATCTCTGAGATGGTTTGGAAGACTGATGGGGAAGGAAAAGGTCTCATATGAGCAGCAGACCCACCAGAATCCCAACGGATGGGGTTTTTGGAGGTGCCCTCATTGCTGATAAATTCTGTAGCCAGCAGCAGAACATGACTGTATTATCAAAACTGGCAGGTGAGCTGGTTGCACAGCACTGCAAGTACGAGGACGGAGGTTTCTCTCCCAGACTTTGACAATACACCAAGTTAAACTGCCTGGCTGAATAGGAGTTGCTATCCTTCAAATCAGAGCTAAAATAGAAACACTTACCCCTCATGGACATTAACGTAATCAAGATGGCAATGCCTAACCCAAACATACTCTCTCTGTTTGAAGCCATTCCTCCTTGTCCTGTCACTACAGATCCTTGTAAATAGTCTCTCTCCATTTCCTTGTAGGCTCCCTTCAGGTACTGGAAGGCCACAAGTAGGTCACCCCAAGAAACAAGGTAGGGAAAGTAGAAACTCACCCTTGAAGTTCAAACAAACCCCATCCTGTGCAGGAGCACACCTGAAGATGTACATCACATGGTCCAGGAATAATCTGTCCCAGCCAGCTCTAGCAGCACCTTCCTTGGTGAGGCTGGTGGAGACTTCTGCTGGGCTGGGCTTTGCAGTGGAGCTAAAAAGAACAAGACCTAAACCTGGGGTTTACTCATGCCTCACAGTTCCTGTATCTGTTTTCTACAGTTCCTCTCATATGATATCAATCCTCAAATATTTTTCCTTTTTCTATATATTGATTTTCTGGCTTCTGCACACTTACTCCCAAACTACAAGAGTTCTGCAATTTCCTTTCTTTGGAGGTAAACCTCTGGACAGTTCTTACCCAAGGTAAAATTTTCATTCACAGTTTTACATCTGCTTTCCATTCTACTCAGTTTTGCTCATACTTTTGTTTCTCTGCAGGAACTTTCTGTTTCTTACTTAGCCCCATGGGCTGAGTGTTTCTCCCTGAGCCATTCCTCTCTGGCCCAAGCTGAATGAAATGAACTGACAGCCAGCAAGGAATAGTAAGACAACAAATTTGTAAGATAACTCTCAATAACACCTTTATATAAGATGGTCTGGCATACAGTCACATCAAGCTCTGTCTCATCACTGGGGATTCCACCTGACCACACCAAGGGAAGGATTGCTGCAGTCCTGCCCAGCTGGACATGCTGCTCTTCTCTATCAAATCCAATGACTCCTCTCCGTCAATTCCAGAGAGATTCAGTAGCAGCTCTGCCTCCACTGGCACCATTCACAGCTCTGGAGTTTGGTGTCCACCCTCCTGTATCAGCCCCTCACAGCTCTGGCAGGACCATGCCGTAAACTCTCAAGAAGTGATGGTTAACCCTCAGCTAAGCTGAACATCTAGAGGGTACAATCCCGGTGGAGTATCTACCCAAGGGAGTGGCTGCAACTCTCTGAGGGGAGGTTCTTCCCCCAGAGGGTGGTTGGGCACTGACCAGGCTCCCCAAGGCAGTGGGCACAGCACCAAGGCTCAAGCCAGAGCTCAAGGACTGTTTTGACAATGCCCTCAGGCATATGGTGGGATTGTTGGGGTGTCTGTGCAGGGCCAGGAGTTGGACTGGATCATCCTTGTGAGTCCCTTCTAACTCAGGGTGTTCTATGACTCCACGATTCTATGAGAACAAGTTTACTGTCTCCACTCCTTAGGGGTGGCTGATGGGTTTCCAGTTTCCTTACATAACAGATCAAAAGAAGTCCTGTGGCACAGGTCTCTCTATCCAAACACATATGAAAAGGAACAAAGGAAATAATCACTCAACCTGTGGAAAACATAAGCTGAGTTACTGCATGGTGCAAAAACAGAGTGGCAGAAATTACACTGCCAGAGACCTGGGAGGCAAAACTCACCAACACACCTCCTGCCAGGTTTCTCCCATTGGGAAGTTTTGGTGGTGAAATCCTCACACAAAAGAAAATTTTCATATTAAAAAGAAATAGAGTGTCAGAAGATGTAATGTGCAAATTCCAAGTAGATATAAAGCCTCCTGTAGAAGATGAAAAATTTCTGGCTGCATTTTTGCATTTTTCCTGGGATGGCACAGCGAATAACTGCAAATGGCACGTGTATCTCTCACTGCACAGCCAAGCACAGCTCACTCTGCTGAGCATGGCCACTGCCCGGGGCACTGGGGCAGTGCAGGGGGCTCAGTGTTTGCCAAATGCCCTCCTTGGTTCGGACCCCCTCAACAGGAGAGACTGAGCATTCTTCCTTACCTCAGCATTTCCTCACGTTTCTTCTCCCCCCTGGACACTTTATATGTGTCCCCTACAGACACCACAGATGAGCTCCCTAGTGGTAACCAGTCACATCCAGTGTCCCGTACAGAACTGGGGACTGGGACTGTGCCTCATTGCGCCTGAGGGACTAATAGAATCTGAGGACTCACCGTGTGCAGTTCCAGGCCCCGTGCTACGAGAGGGATTGGAGAGTGTCCAGAGAGGAGAACAGAGCTGGGGAAGGAGCTGGAGCACAAGCCTGATGAGGACCAGTTGAGGGAGTTGGAGGTTTCAGCCTGGAGAAAAGGAGGGTCCATTCTACCATCTGCAAGGAGACTGTAGCCAGGTTGGGGTCAGTCTCTTCTCCCAGGTAACAAGTGACAGAACCAGGGTAAATGGCCCCAGGTTGCACCAGGGGAGGTTCAGTCTGGATCTTAGAGGAAAATTTTCCCTGAAAGGTTGTCAGGCACCGGTACAGGCTGCCGAGGGCGGCGGTGGAATCACAATCCCTAGAAGTGTTCAAAAAATGTGTGGATGTGGCACTTGGGGACATGGTTTAGCAGTAGCCTTGTCAGTGCAGGGTTAATGGTTGGACTCGAAGGTCTTAGAAGACTTTTCCAAACTTCTGTGGTTCCATGTGTAATAACAGTAAGAGACACCACCTCTGAACATCATGGATCGGCACTCCCAGCACTCCTGACGTGTCCTTGGAAAGGAGAGGTCCCCACAAAAGTGCAGAGGGCCAAAAAAGCCTCCACCTGTTCCCACTGCCTTGATATCTCCACGGTCCCTTTCCTTTGAGACCAACACATCCTCCTGCACAGCCCTTGAGAATGCACAGCTCACACATCCCTCACATGTTGGACTGAAGTAGAAACAGGAGTCACCTGTACCTGAGGTGATGGACAAACCTGCCCCAGGGTCAGGCCAGCACTGAGCCCAGCCCAGAGGAGGGCTCCAACATTCCAGCAACTTCCCCTTCCAGAGATGACTGAGGACGGCAGAGCCTTGAGACCCTGAGTTCCCTGGGTCTCTCCTCCAGGTTCAACATTCATCCATGGTGAAGGAATCCATGCTTCAGGGAGCAGCAGGGATCCTCTCCAGCAGAACCAGAGTGTGGGCAGTAGGAGAGTGCTCAACAGGTAGCCAGCATGAGGTCAGTTCACGTTTCAGGGTGACATTTTTTCTCATTGTCTGAAATCTTGGCTGCACTTTAATTGTTAATGAGAGATCAATAGCTGGAACTTGTTATACATGTAAATGGAAGGAATGTGCCAAATATCTTACCCCACTGCTCGTGTCCAATCATCCCTGCAGGAAAACTGGAATACAGAACGCTCCAGGCTCCTCTGCTGCAGGGGAGTAAAGGAGTAGGGACTGGTGCATGAGGAGCAGTTGTGCCCATCCCAGGAGGCAAAGCAGAACAGAGGCTGTGTGGGATCCCATGCCCTGGGGGCATAGCAGCTCTGAGGACATAAGATACGTGACCTCAGCCTCTCTATCAGGTATCAGAAGGAAGGTGTCAAGGGCCTTTGCAGCTGGACCATTGCAGCTGCTCCGGGAGTTGTCTGAGCCTTGGGACATCAGAAGGGAGCTGAGGTTCAGTGATGATGACTGAGATATTTTACATCCATGGAGTATTTTAAATACTGTGCATTCCTGACCTCTGTGGTCAGATCATCTATGAAGCAGAAGTAGAAAAGGTAGAGGAAAAAAGACCAGTGAAGTTCGCAACATGGGGCAGATTCTGCTTGGAGTTGGTTAAACAGATTAGAACTTGTTATCTCGGGAAAAGTGGCTAAGGTGGATGTGACAGCAGTCTGGAAATCTTGTTAATACAAGGAGGGAATGGTTTGTTTTACTACAAGGAGTAGGAGCTGTCACAGAGTGACCAGAGATCAGATTTTTAAAAACCCCAGATTTAGGTACAACACACCATTAACTGGTGGGACCCAGGGCCATAAGATGCTGGGGAAGATTGAGGATCTTTAAAAGGGGATTAGGTAAATATACAGAGGGTAGGAATACTGATTGTCATTGGAAATGTAGTCCAATACTTTGTGCAGAGGCATAGCTGTTAGTGAGCAGGGCTCTGAGACAGCTGGGACCTCTGAAGTGAGCTTCCTTGATGGAATGCTCCATTTTCTTTGTACTTTTGAAGGAGTCTCACTGAGTCCCAAGGGTGCAGGATCCTGATGCCTTGTTGTTCAAACACACTTTTGCCTTTACCATAGGCTGGTGACAGGTTGGTGTTCACTCTCCATGCTGCCAGGCTCTCAGGAGGACTGGCAAATTTGTCAGTATTTCCCTCCAACAGGAAATTCTCTTCTGTAAAACAGTGACTGTGAGAGGCAGCACGTCCTGCCTGAGCTGAGAGAAGGCCCACGTGCGCTATGAACCACGCACTCGGTACACACTAATTGCTCTGCTGGGAGATTTACAGGCAGCTGAACCCCATTATAGACTCCCACCCCATCGGTGCCAGCTGTCTGCTCAGGAGATGTTAGGTTACCTCTTGGACAATCACCTCACAGACCACAACATGCTGCTCCGTGTGTGCAGGGCAGGGCTGGACACACAGAACCCTTGCCTGGGGGTGGTGGATACAGAATATATGTGTATGTGTGCAGGTGTGTGCCCATGGGAACAGTGCACACTGGAAACAGATGCCGTGCCTGTGTCCGTGCAAATCTCTCGTCTGTCTGTGTTCTATGAGCAGGCTCCATGTGGAGCTCCATGATAAATCCTAGAAGGAATCCACACAATCAATATTTTTCATGATATGTAATTTATAGGCTTCTCCTTTGTTGTATTAGGAGGGTGCCAATATAGGAAATCAGCCTATAACTTAACAGCAGGGATGTGCTAATTAAGGGTGCAAAAGGACTATTAATTAAGAGACTGACCAGGAAGGGCACAGAAAAGGTGGAATCCCAGGAAGCCTATCTAGGTCCCTCCCTCCTGCCCTGGAGATGCAGTTGCAGCCTGGAGCAAATGCCCCTATGGGGCTCAAAGGCCAGTTTACTGCAGGGCTAAACTAGTGCTACTGGGAGGCAGTCAGGAGGTAATGGGGTGCAAGGCAGAGCCATGGAGCCTGGAAATCTGGTCAGTCAGGATAGCATGGAGGAAACTTCTCCCCATGATTAATAACAGCCAAAACTCAGAGATTCTCTCATTGGGGAAGTTCAAAGCCAAATCCCTCCTTAGGAGTTCAGCCCTTCCCATAGCAGCTCCATTTCCAAAACACCCCACACACACATCCAGGTTTTGGAGAGCCCAAAGCCTCAGGGAAACGGAGTACAGAAGATCTGACCTGTGTAAAGCGTTTAAAAGGGCTCAGTTTCTCTGGAGTTGTGTTTATCCATAGCTGTCCTGAGAAAGAAGTTGTTTTCCAAAGTTTAATAAGAATTTCCCAGCTTTCTCCTTATCAGTTGTAGCTGGACCTCAGCAGGTATTTTTAGGAACTTTCAATGAGGGGAATTTTCTAATTGAAATATTGAAGAATACCCAGTGTACATGGAGAGAGAGAGACTCTTTTTCTGTTGAAAGACACCTGCCCCTGAGTCATCACAGAATGACAGAACTGTTTGGATTGGAGGAGGCCCTGAAGCTCATCTCATTCCAGTCCCTGCCATAGGCAGGGACGCCCTCCACTAGACCAGGTTACTCAGACCCACATCCAGCCTGACCTTGAACACTTCCAGAAATGGCCATGCTGTAACCCACATCACCCAGCTGGCTCATGATGAACACTGAAGATTTCAGATCCCTCTGGCACCCTGGATCCACCCCAGATCCCAGACCACTCTCCAGCCACAGCAGAGTCCTAGGTACCCAAAGGCACAGCAGCAGAGGATGTGACACCAGCTTGTTCTCTATTTGGTACCAGAGGCTTCTCCTCCATTATATGCCGTAAGTTTGTCCCTCTGGAAGGGAATTAGCTCTGGTGGCTGCTCATCTCCACAACAGCACAAGGGGGAGGCGGCATCCACCTGGTAAGAGAGGAGAGACGGAGGCCAGAGCTGGGACCGCAGCTGTGCCCAGGCTGCTCCTGGGTGACTCAAAGATGGAAGCACCAGGCTGCGGGAGGACCTGGGCACCTACTGAGTGCACCAGGCTCCCCTCTGCTCACTAATCACCAAACAAAGCTGGAAATAGCGAGGCATCTGCACGCGGAGTTGCCAGAGTTGATCACAGCCTGGCTCTGGGAACACAAAGGGAATCAGTGACAGAGGGAGATGCAGTTTCCCAGGATTTCAGAAGTCCCATTTTTCCTTCTATTACAACATGTGAACAATGGTCAGGTGTCTCAATTCTCTCTCCACAGTCCTCCCAAAAGAAAGGGATTACAGTGTATCATTAATATAAGAGTGACCTGGCAGCAAGTAGACAGATTTAATCTGGTGACAAAATGAGTGGCACTGGAATTCTCCCATCTCCCCAGAAAATGAAAAATAGGTTCTGCCTGCTACTAGTAAATATTGCTGGTAAGTGAATAAAAATTCAAAAGGGATAAAGCAATTTTCCTTCTGCTCATATTGTGCTTACTTCTCAATACACTTCATGCAAGAGGCTCCCCTGGCTGATGGATTCCTCCTAGATAATATCATGCCTTTAAATTTATATGCCCCAGCTCTTTAAAAGACTGTTTGCCAAGGCCTTTGCATTCTGTGTTAGTCTGGTAACTGCTGACATTTGAAAGATGCCATTGAAGACAAATCCAAAATGTTTTTTTAAATAAGAAAAAGAGACAGACCTAGCAGGTAGAGGTAGATTAAAGATTTAGTTAACAGCTGAAATCAAAGTTTTCATGAAGTAGTAATGTCAGAAAAAGTTTACAGGGCCTAATAGAGGGCTTGTGTGTCATGAAAACCCAAATTAAGTTTGGCTTTTTTCCCTCTTAGCACTCCACATGAATTTTTCAGGGCTCTGCTTTTTCTGCAGAGCAGCAACACAAACAGAGCCCAGTGAGAGCTGGCAAAGGCAGAGGCTGTGCCTCAGTCAGGCATGGCAGGCATGCAGGAGGGAGTCTGATTTGAGCTCCAACCCACATCCTTCCAACTAGCAAAGAGAAGTCCTACATGTGACCACTGAATTTTTATTAAATATCTGCTGTTTTCTGCCATCAAACACTGGAAGAGTGTAGCAAATTTTCAGTGCTCCTCCTGGTTTGAGTGAACAACTTTGTAGCCCAAAGTGTCACTTTGATCCCACTAACCATCTTTCATGGTGGCCATGGCTGGTGTGGGGCTCCAGTGCTGAAATCAAGTTATGCTTCACCTCAAGAGTTTTTGCGTTGAAGGATGCAAAGAGCAAAGAGGGGCTCTACACCACCTCCTGTGAGCCTGTTGGGCTGAGCAGGCAGAGAGCAGGGGTGGCATCCTTGCCCTGTCACTGAGGGATGGAGAACATCCCCTGGGCACAGCCTGAATGGCCTTGCAGACAGGGCAATGACATGAGACCAAAGACATGGGAGAACTGCTGGGAGAATGCCCATGCTGGTGTTCGTGGGCCAAGGCATTGAAATCCTTTCAGGGACAGCCACCCAACCTCAGGTCTGCTGAGGGGAGCTGGACTGAGCCTGCCATCGTGGGAGGTGATGACACCGACATGGAGGTGTCTCCTTGGTCCCTGGATCTGCAGAACCTCTTTGCAAGAGTGGGTGATGTCCAGTCTAGACTGGACCCTCCTGTGCCTCCCTGCCATGGCCAGCCACGTGACCAGCACCGAGATCTCTGCCTCACTCCATGCAGAGAGCATCCCCAGACATGTCTCATTTCCTTGGAGACAGTAGCCTTTCACCCACCTCCTTAAAACCACAGACCATACTTTTCACCCAAATCAACTATGGCCAAGATGCCCAAACTTTGGCCCATTCCTCATCTCTTCTCTGCAGCAAAGCTGTTTCTTTCCAAAAGCTCATACCCTTCCTGGTCAGCTCCCCCTCCCACCCCACACAGCTTGATGGCCACAGAGAAAGAGGGAAAAGTAGAGGGAGGAGAGTCAATGATCAGCAGTAGGTTGTGCTGTGCCTTGGGGCTACCATGGAAGAGGATGTCAGCACTTCAATTTTTTTAATAAAAAGATACCAAAACCTAGTCAGGAGTTTTTCACATCTGTGACTTCTGCACTGAAAATTGCCACCAAAAGGTGCACTTGCCCTTGACTAAGGACCTCATTAGCAGCTCTGCTTAATTACTGTTTCTCTCCAGCCTTGGCCTAGGCTGTCCAATGGAAGAACATGTGAAAAGCTTTTCTACTTAAGATGAATGAACCTACGCCAAAACCTAGAATTTAAAGAGCAATTCCAAATCCGAGTAATGCCTCCTGACCTAAATCTCCATAACAAGTTGACCAGTTTAGTCAAACTTTGCAAGAAACTTCTAATTAGTTTCCAGAGCACATTCATGAGTCCTTGGAGCAATGCAGCTGGGGGAAATACTAAAACTAGGACCTCCATGGAAAATTCTTTAGTAAATATGGTGAGGTGATGTGACACTTGTGGGGCATTTTATTCTGTTACATAGGGTCTGGGGGGTAGGACAGTGTGTGTTGTGGTAAAAAAACGTTATGAGATAATACCATAAACACAAGTTTACCTGAGCACATTACTAGTCTGTCTGCACAAAAAAGAGGGTCTGAGCCCTGCCAAGTCAGGTCCCGTTTGAACACCCATCTTGACTACTACACATCCCACTGTGTATCCTCTTCTCTGGAAGGGAACAACTGCTCCTCATGTGTGGTGATACTTGCTCTGGTATGTGCTAAACTCTCCCTTTGGGCTAAGGTAAATAATGGGCGCTGCAACCTTAAAACACTCATTCGTGACACCGACGTGTGGACTCCGTGCTGCCTCTTTCCTGAACTCAGCCACAGGTTTCCTCCCACCTTCTTGCACCGATCCCTGCCAAATAATGACTTCACATTTGACGTGGTTATTACTAACCTGGGTCTTTATTTAAAAGCAAAAGATTAAGAGAACAGCTCATTGCCAGAGTGGAGATATTAGTGCTGCCTATGCTCCGCAAGAAGGCAGTAGACAGTCAGTGAACTCCTACATAACAGGTGCTGTGAATTGCTCTTAATTTCTGTCTTCATTTATTGTCATTTATTTTAGAAGAGAAATGATTGTGTTACTTTGCTAGGGAGTCACAAGATGGAAAATTTGTGTCCATGAGGCAGCCAGAGCACTGATGAGCAGCACCTGATCCAAACTGTTTTTAGCAAAGCTATTACTTTAAAAACTGAGGTAGCCTATTCATGTAATTCCCTATTATGCTCAAAGAGTTGACACAGTAAACATTTCCAGAGTTGGATGATGTCCATTGAGGGTTCCTGCCTATTCAACACTTGTCTTTCTCAATTATTAGAAGGACGGGAAAATTTTGCAGAGGCCTTCAGGGTAAGCAGCTGGCCCTCCCCACCCTCCCCAGACCCCCGGAATTAGTGCCTCTATACCCAGGGAGGTTCAAGGATATGCAGTGACTTACTGCAAGCTGTGTATGTTTATTCATCACTAACCTTCTACCCCTTGAATCCCTTCTTTCCAGATGGCCATTTTCCTGCTCTTCATCTGTGGTGTTTAGATCAGTGGCAATGCTTATGGCAGACATGGAGATCCAGGAAAAGGGCTCCAGTGGCCTCTTAGCCAAGCACCTTGAGGAACTCCAGATGCAGAAGAACACCTGTCGTTTATCTTCAGACAAATATCCCTACCACTGGGTTATGGCACGGAGTGATGGTGAGCCAGTCCAGTCCCACCAGCAGCTCTGGGGTCTGGGAGCCACTTGAAGAGATCCAGTTCTTGGAGTTAATTGGAGCCAGGAGTAATTACAACTGTTGACACACTCACAGTAATTTTGCCCCAGTGCCAGTACCATGGCAGTCTTGAACAGCACAGGGTGGTGCTTGAAGGTCACATAAGCCATGTGGGTAAATAACTCTGCAAGAAAGGAATGATGACACTGAACTCGTCGTGCAGAAAGTCATCATTAGAGAGACCTGGCCGTGTAAAAGAAATTGGCCTCTGCTACTGGAAAAAGGTACAGAATATCCCCAGAAGAGGGACAGAAGCAGAGACCACTTCTTTCTCTCTGCAGGTAGGTAATTGTCAGCGACACCTTTTAAATCACTTTGGGGAGGTATAATGGAACAAACTAGACGGAAATAAAATTTCAAGTAACTGGTAGGAAATTGAAAAGAAAAATGTTTATGGAGCAATTTTCTTTGCTTCCTCGAAAGACGGAAATTGTTACTGTCACTCATAAATTATTAACATCAATTCATCTTTTTCTCTTTTCATTGTTGCATGCTCTCAAGGAGCCAGGGCTACAGCTGAGGGTTTGCCCCAGGAATGCCGTGGCTTGATAGAGGTGGGCAGCATCTCCACCGTGCACCATAATGAGGTGACTCTCTCTTTTGGAGGGGGTAAGTCCTTCCACATCAGTCCCAAGAGGGCTTTTCTCTGGCCACTCTGACAGAATCAGTCCTGCGAGAGGCAGGCAAAAACACACAAAAAGTGGGAACAGGTTTGTTTGCAGACCTGTATTGAAATCCACCTCTGAAATGGTTAACTTAGGTGGGAGGGAAAGTAACAACCAGAGTGACACAAGGACTCCTGTAATTATCATATTTGTAGAATTGCAGGAAACTGAGCTAGAAGGGACTAGAAAAGCAGATAGATTTACACTTCTCTCTGGTCCTGTGGTAGACCAAGGGACCTACTACCTGAAGTCATTCACCTGGTGTGACAGGAGAACATCCCCAGCAGGGAGGTGAATTGAAACCAGAACTGAGTGGGAAAGACACAACGCTGACAGAAAAATATGAGAGAAAAGAGGGAATTTTTCTTAGAGGACAAGACCCATAATTCCATAATCAAGTAAGAGGATGTGTTTCTCCAAATGCCCATCCCCTTCACTGATGAAGTGGAGGTAGATATAAGAAATTAAAAAAAAAAAAAAAAAAAAAAAAAGAAGAAATATATATAATAAAATGGAGTGTAGGGGGAAATGAATTACCATTGATTTTGAATTAGAAGTTATGAGGAGGAGAAAATTGATAGGAGAATCTTCACTCATCAGTTAAAAATGCCTGACTTAGGGAATGAATGGCAATGCGGAGGCAACTGAAATGGTCTGTGAAAAACAGAAAAAAAACCTGGTGCATAACTTTTATTTATAGAGATAGTCTAATTCTGCATAGAAATATAATAAGTGTTTCTGGGCTACCTTGATGTCTTTATCACAACAGGATGCTGAAAAACTCATCAGCATTTTTAAGATCATGGATGGTGTTAAACAGCATTGGATAGTGATAATTTACAAAATGGGCAGGTCTGGAGATGGTTGTGCAGGAGCAGCCCCAGAAAATCTTGGATGATGGGGAAGCTGGAGCATCAAAAAGTTGATGGCAGGCTGGGTGAATCTGCCTTTGAACACCCGGTATGGGCAAACCCAAATGAAAAGAATCGAGGAGGCACTTGGAGAATTTACGTCAATCAAGGTGGTTTTGTGGAAAAGGGGTCTCGTCAGCCTTCATTTCTTTCACAGAGGGGATTACACATGTGGTTGATAGAACTGGCTAATAGATGTGATATATTTCAGCCTGGGGAATGCACCAATGCTGCACGGTTGATTAAAAATGAGCAACCAGCTACATCCAGAGGCACAGGTGAGACTGAGGCTCAGGGAAGAGCTCAGGCAGCAGCCACTGATGGGGAGCTGTCATTAAAACTGTGATTCTCAGAATGTTTTGGAGCAGGAGGCTCAGAGTAGTCAATATTTTCATCAATGATTCACAAATACATATTAAAAACTCATTCTTAAAAAAATCTGTGGCTGACAAAAAACATGGAGAGATCGAGAAATCACATGGAGCTCTCGGTAGCGTTGGGGAGAGGCTGGGATCTCTCAGGAGACTGAACCCTTTCCCATACATTTATGTTACAGTCCAGTGTTTCATCATGGAACTCTAAAAGGCTGGACATGGGCCTCTGCAGGTCACCAGTGGGTTGTTGTGAGTGTATGGGTTGGGGGACAGAAAGAGGAGGGCAGTAAATGTCACTTCTGAGCACTGCACAGGCACAAGTGATGGGTATGCTGAGTCCAGCCTGCCTATTAGGCCAGTCAGTGGTGAGATGGATGGGGAAATGAGGGAACCAAAAGAACTCAAAGTATCTGTTCTGACAAATAGAAATTCTCCATACTGGCTTAGTCATCCTGCACGGGCACATTCCTCTGGAGGAGATACTTGGTGCTGGAAGGAGTTTTAACCTCTGAGGAAATGTCCCAGTGAGTGGGAAAGGGAAGCGGACGCCTTCCTCATGTCTCCACATCTCCTGGAGGGAAATTGCTGTCCTGAGGATGCTTGAACTGAAAGCGAGTGACACATCTCCATTTGAGAGCTGAGTGGATTAAACGCTATTGGTTGTGACATGCTGCATACTGGAGAACAGGAATCCAGTTGAACTTGTGTGTGTCTTGTTTCTACTCCCCTGCTTGGAACACTTTGCTTACAAGGATCCTTGCCCAGCAAAACCTCACCACTCCCCCAGGATAAACTCCATGGAGAACCCCCATATCCTATCAACAAATGACTGTTCACCACAGGTTAGAGGTCAAAGTCCGATTCATATTTCCATTTTTCTCCAAGAAAACAAGACAACTTTTGGAGTAACAAAAACCCAGGCAAACCTACCATCAAGCAGATGGGCACTCTCCTTGGTCACTTGTTCAGGGCAGTAGCAGCTGAAGAAAGAGCTGCTCTTGCTCAGCAGAGCAAAGGACTTGTCACCCAAAAATCTACCTATAGATGGGCCTTTGCACTCAGAGAATCTCCAGCTGGGGATGTGCCTCCAGAGCCTATTGTCACCAGAAATATTGATCAATTAAATATATTTGTCATATGACAGAAAAGCCTAATGCTCCCATCTCTGGATGTGCCATCAGTGAAAAACCACATCTGGAGCCCGGCTGCAACCCAGGGTGAGATTGGGTAAGGGATCCATCAGGTCAAAAACAGAGGGAATGGTCTGGAGAGCTTGAGAGGAGAAGGATTTCTGGGACTACCTCAGCTCTCTGTCCTGAAGGCCGATCACATGGAACAGAAGTTGGACTGACAGGAGGACAAGAGAAACAACCTGAAAGAAGGGAGGTGGAGCAGGATATGCTACTCAGGTGCATCTCTCCTCACAGCCAGGTTGGTTCTGGAGAAGACCCATTTGAAGCAAAGTTTGTAAAAGGAGTAGAAAAGACCTCAGGGGTCTCATAATATCAGTTTTGTGTCCCTGTGCTTTGCATGCCTTACCTTGACCTGGAGTCCCGGGCACTCCTCTGGAGTCCCTTCTAGATCAACCTGGAACTACATCACAGAAAAGGGACATTAGCAAGTGTCCCTCTCACCAGCTGCATCCCAGCTCCTGCCTCATGCTCCTGCCCAGGAGGCTACAGGGAGCTTCCATCTTTTGTGATTGGAACTCCCCATCTGCTGGGTCAGCCCCAGGCTGGGTCAAAACCAGAAAACATATGAGCTGAGGCCTTGAATTTGAGACTGAAAACAGGTTCAGATGGAGACAACAAACAAAATTCCCCTGACAACTCGGAAAAGAATGTCTTGGTTTTGTTTTACAAATTTCACTGCTCCTCCCAGCAGCGCCGCACAACCCCGGGACTTAAACCTGATGTCGCCTATGAGCAGCAGCCTCTCCAGGTGTCCTGTTTTGGCCAAAAAGCTTGAGCTTTCCTGGGGCCCTTTGGGGGTTTTCCAGCCATGCAAACTGGGCATGATGGTGTAATGATGGAGTGGAAGAAGTGCAAGGTTTCTAGATGCCCCTAACCAGAAAAAAGGAGTCCAAGGGCACATGCCATAAAGGAATCTCCATATGATGCCCCTCCATGGTCTGAGAGAAAATGTGGATAGTTGAAATCCCAGTTTGTACTGATGTCATGGTTAAAAAAATGAAAATAGAGTCACTAGAAAAAAGTGGCAGAGCTGAACTCTTGGAGAATGTCAGATAGAGCCTGGAGCATCTCAGCTGTGAAGAGAGATCAGGCAGCCTGCAAGTGCTTCTTTGGAGAAAGCACAGGCCAGAGGGGCACAATGATGTGATAAATGATCTGGAGAAGAGCAATTGGCAGCATCTGTTCTCCCTGCTTCATAATCTGAGGACACCCAGTGAATCTGCAAATTAGCAGCTCCCATGGGAAAGGCAACATTTTCTTGAAGAAGGTGACTGTGGTCCTTCCCGGTGCCAGAAGACATTTTAATCTTGAAATTCAGCAAGACAGAAGGACGTCTTGTACTTCTACAATGATAACAAGATTATTCACCTGCTGCTGAGCACAGCAGCAATTCTGGCAGACACTCTGCCTGGTACCTTGGGAAGAAGCCAGTCTCTAGACCTGACACACCAGAATTAGCCCACAACATGCAACCGCTGGTGCTGCACCTTCTCCTGCAGTGCTTGGATGTTTCCCCATCACCCTGGAGCTCATGGAACCTGGCAGGTCCATTGTCTAAACTGTGCGATGACCTGCAGCCAGCACCTTGTCCCCCTATGTACGGCATCCACAGTGTGATCAGGGTGAGAGGTGTCTTGAGTGCTGTGGAGTACAACGTGCCTGCTCACGTGGGATTTGGGGTCATACGCTATATCCAGTTGGATGTTCTGAGAGCAGATATTGGAAGCAAATGATAAGAAAGTCTTGTGGCATCAGAGATGAGCCCCTGGTAGATGCTTCTGCACAGCAAACGCAGCAGCTACTAGTAGAATCATAGAATCACAGAAAATTTGGGGTTGTAAGGGGTCTTTAGAAGACTCGTTCCAATACCCTGCCATGGGCAGGGACACCTTTCACTAGACCAGGTTGCTTCAAGCCCCGTCCAACCTGACCTTGAGCACTTCCACGGATGGAGCAGCCACAGCTTCTCTGTGCAACTTGTGCCAGGGCCTCACCGTCCTCAGAGTAAACCTACAGAAATAGGTCCCTTCAACCCTACAGCAGGACCACATCTCCCACCTATTTCTCCTACACCCCCGAACACATGGGAGCTCTTTCTGCGCTCTAATGGGAATTGTCCTTCCCAACAACTGGACTGCTCCTGCATTAGGAAGGTACATTTAATGGAACACTCCTCACTGCTCCTTCCATCACTCAGAAAGTGCAGCTGAGATACAAAAGTGTTTCTAGACATGAGAACTCTGCCTACAATTGTCACTTATTAATTAACCACTGTTTGGCTCACTTCCTCACATGCCTGCGGACGACACTGTTCCATGTTCCCTCCCAAAAGAGCCTGGCATTATGGGTGGTGTGGGTGACAGCCCCCCAGTATCCTCACATCCCATCCACAGGCTCTGAGGCTATGAGGTTTGCTCCAGGATGGCCAGGAGGACTAGGAGGGGCAAGTAACTGCCAACAGCATCTTCCGAGCTCTGGATCTCAAGCACTTGAGTTCCTGGGTTGTTAAAAAAAAAAATCAATACATTAAAATTAAATTACAATGCCGTGAAAAACAGCAGGGGTAAACAGGGTCAGTGCCTCCTCCCACAGGCATGGGGCAGGTTAATGAAGGTTCCCGTTCCTGAGACTTGCAGCAAGGAGACATCTCACCAACAAACATTACCCTGCAGAAATAAAGAGGAGAGACAAATCCAGTCAACCATGGGCTGGACTACAGGGCCCTGAAATGCCCTTTAGGCTGCTGAGGAGCAGAGACAGCATTTGTAGGAGAGGGACACTCAAAGCCCGGGGCACCTACAGTCACCTGAACAAACCTTGCCAGGGCTGACCACAGGAAGTGCAAGGGGTAAGGGCACTTCAGAAGATGGGTTGGAGAGTGATCACCAACAATTCAAAGACACAGAATTTATAGGCAAATGAAAAAGTACCAGTTCATCCTTCAGGATATAGAGCCGTGGGAGACAATGTCCAGAGGTGCCATTTGGTGGTGCCTTGCCTGGGTTGTGCCTAAACACACTCTGTGTGGCTGCAGCCCAACCCCTCCACCAGTGACGTATAAAATTAATCTTTTCTTAATACAATACGTTTTCATTATGATTCACTAAAGGAGAAAAATATTTGTTATAATAATGCATTAACCTGTATATTTATTTCCAATATCTGACCTATCAGGCAACTGTTGAATTACGTCTCTAATTAGTTTTCCCATTTGTGAGGGATATGACCTTCCTCTCCAGAGAGGAAAGAATAAATGAGAAGCTCTTTCTTGAAGGCAACACCATGAAAACAGCAGTCATATAATGGATAAAGAGGGATAGAAAGATCTGTTATTAGAGCAGAAATAAAAAACATTTTCCTTCAAGACTTAACACATTTTCTCCATTTCCATAGTAGGGAAAAAATAAAAAATAATACGAATATAGTCTGCTTTTACTGCCAGTTCATGAAGCGTAAATCACTGTGGTCAAGAGGGAGTATCTGACTCCAATATCTTTCACAAATTAATTCCATTATTAACTCCAAAGAAATCCCCAAATCAAAGCCCCCCGCCTATCTTCCTGCTTGCAGAAGCTGTTGTGCTTGATGGCCATGCTGGCACCAGCAGTTGTTCCCAAGCCTCTGGCTGCACCTGGCCATGCTGCCTCACAGCTGGTTGCTGTGTCTGAACTCCAAGGATGACAAGAAAAAGCTCCTGAGGGCGAAGACTCATTCCAGGGTGCTCTTCCCTCAGCACTTAATGTTTTGCCTTCCAGTTCTTCTGAGCAGTCACACCTCATATGACCATGTGTTCCACACTACAAACAGGCTAAAGAGGCTCTCATGCATGGCGGCCACCTCTCTGAGATCATTCCCTCAGTCCTGCACTGGCAGATGTACCACACATGACGTGGAAGCAGTTCTTTCACCCCTTCCCTTGAATCACCCACAGATGAGACGTTATTTTATACAGTAAGGCAAAGCACTGTAGGAGGAATGGCCATCCAGGAGGACGGAGACAAGGACATCATGTCTCCATGCTGTGGATATTCAAGTGTTTGCTACCTTTTAGCACATCTTTATCCAGGAGTCTTTGATCCACCTCCATCCCATCTGTTACGAAAGCTCTCCTGTGGCACAGAGCATTCCTGAACCTGGGAGGGGGACCATTTTCTCACGGCCCGCAGCTGCTCTCTTAGTCCTGCTTTCACCCAGTCCCAAGAGCTCAGGGACTGGATGTTTTTAATGTACAAATAGTCTCTGTTCCCACTTGAGGACACGGGAAGGCCTTAGCTGGCATAAGCACAGTCTGCCAGGAGTGTGGTGTGTTTTCCTCCCTTCTCCACTCTGAGAAAATAACCTCTCTGATGAGAAGAGAGGAGAAAGTCATTCCCCAGCCAGGTTGTCCCCTCGCTTCTCCCAGCAAGGTTGCCTACATCACCCATGGCCAACAGCAGCAAAAGGCAAGAACAACCAGCACCACGGTGGGAGTAGATTTATCTTCCCAGGGGAGTTGAACACCACAGAAAAAACATCTCTGGAGAAGAGGCAGGAAGAGGCCCTACTTGACTGTACCTGTGCAAGCTCATTGCCAAGGAAGGGGTGTCACAGACAGAGACAGTCAGTGACTGAGGGGATTTAGCTTCATGCCCCAGATGGAGGCCTCCACCCCTGAATGGCACAGAGAATTCTCAGTGTCATGCCTCTTCCAAGAAAGTCTCCATGGGAGCACAGTGAGTGCTCACACCCAGGTCTGTCCATTTGGCTTTGCATTGTTTTTTCCATCCAGAAGCTTGACCTTTCAGAGAACTAAAAAGTAAATTTTTCCTGATGCTTCCCGAGATGCATCTGGAACCATCAGCTGTGACTCTACAGCAAGAGCACCCAGCCCCTCTCAACTGTCATCTGTGTCCCAGCTGCCCCATCAGCTCACAGCCTGACACCCTCTGACAGTATCTAACGATACTCCAGCAGAGTATCATTAGAAAAGCCACATGTCTTCAGCACAGCCCCAAAGCAGGTCAATCTGAATGGGCTGAATATGCTGTAGGGACATGGTCACCTGCTTTTGCCTCCCTTGTGCTTGTCTAGACCTATCCATTTTGGCATGTTTGCTTACAGTGTTTAGATTCACCTTTCCAAGGGCCTGAAGGGATGTGTAGAGACACTTGTGTGGGAGGATGTTCTCCAGAGAAAGCCCTGTATTTGGTGTAGTTGAAAAACTCATGCCTGCTCTCATCGTCTGCCCAGACACATGCCCACATATCCTGTGTGCCTCATGTCATGTCATGTGTGTCCCATGTCAGGAACAAAGTCACTGAGAGACCTGTCTCTGGGGCAACTTGAAAGTATCTCAGGAGACAAGGGCCCTCTCCTGTTTGATAGCCATCATAGTAGTGGTCCCATGACCCCTCACAGCTTCCCCACACTCCTTTACTCCCCTGACAACCCAGAAACACCCAGCTCAGCACCCTTCTTCACCTCCTTCCCAGGACAGGTTTCTTCTGAAGGACCAGAATCCCCAACATAAGACCAAGAGCCAGAAAGACGCTGTGCCCCCTACTCCTCATCCTGCCCAGTGATCTGCACATCCTCAGGTCCAGCAGGAGCAGGAGGATGGAGGGATTCTCTGCACAGCTCTCCAGAGAACAAAACACCAGTTGTGGCCTGAGTGTGGGGGCATAGACCAGGAAACTTAAGCTAAACTGGGAGTACCACGTTGAGCAGATGGGCAGCAGCACAAAGCAGAGATGCAAAGGAGCTGGCCCAGCCCTGACCTGCCCAGTTCACCAAGCTCTCATTGCTACTGGAGAGCATTTTATTAAGATGTAAATAAAACCATTCCTGCAACCTAGAGATTTGGCTGTTTTGATGTCACCTTTGGACTTTTTTCAGTCACAGAGCCTGGCAGCCCCTGTTTCTATTGGGAAGATACCGCTCGTGCTGGAACATATTCCAAGATCTGTAATTGCCCAATAAAACCGTGTTTCTTCAGCATCCAGTTGAATTAGTGCCTGCAATATGTTTGAAAGTTTTATAGCCAAGTTAATTGTGAGGCAGTAACAAGAAGGGGCATTATGGCTTTAGGAACACAAGTTGCATCTGTATTTAATGATATTAAACCGTAAGAAGCCTCCATTCGAATAAAGTAATGGCTGCTCTAGTGCCTGTAAAAGCGACAATCTTCGTGATCAGCAGAGATGCTGAGCTTGGTTGCAGCAGGATCAGGGGCACCAGTGCCTGAGGCAAGGACATTGCCCAGCTCCTGCAGCTATTCCTTGTCCATATGGCTAAGAATACCCAGCCATGCACCCCAAAGACCTGTCAGTCAATGCATGTGCCTGTTGCACACATACTGTTATCCCACAGTCCCCTCAACTGTCCCTTTGAAGGGAAAGATCACCACCCCCATACTGGCCATTAGACTGCTCTCATCTTCTCTACAGGTTCTTGCCATCACCCTACCCCTCCAGGAAACTGAGACTGGGCATCTGCCCATGTCTCTTCTCATACTTAGTGTGGATGGAGAAACTTCTCTGAGAGTGGTAACTAAAGCATAAGTATTCATGAGTGAGATGTGCTCTTTGTTTTCATTAGGAGGACACTAATTTGGGGCTGGGGAGGGTCCAGAGCAACAGAGCACTGAGAATAGCCCATGATGATTCTCATGGGCTCAGTGACGTCCTTCCTTGGCACATGAAAATAATTATTTTTGGGAACCTTTCCTTTCTTCAGTCAGAGGAGTATCTGGAGGAAGCTCTGGATGGATTAGGGATGAAGAAGCTGGGGATCCCAGTTGGTGATGAAGAAACATCTTCTGGAACCAGCATCAGGGGACATGAGTGTATTGACAGGCTGGGGCTGCACAGCATCTCCCATACATCAAAGGCTGTTTCTGGGCTCATTCTTGTGCAGGAGGGAATTTCAGCTGTGTCATGGATGCTCCCATGTCATGGATCCTCGCCGCAGAGACTTCAGTTCACCAGTCAGGGCCACTGACCCAGCACAGCTCTGGATGACAAGGACAGCCCTAGTCAGATGCAGATGGGACAGATACCCCACCAAGGAGGGCAGCAAGGGCTGTGGTTGATGGCAGATGAGCTGTGGTCAATTCAGTGGGTCTTCACAGTCCATTCCACCCCTCTTTACATCCCTGAGGGTGTGCACACCTCTCTGCATCTCAGAGCCCGGACACAGAGCTACCACTAAGACAGGAGGGCCTGAAAGATGGCTCAGCACCAGTGGTGGTCATGGACAGAGAGATACAGCCCCATGGCAAAGCACAGAAGAGAAATCTAGGGACAGAAAGTGGGTCCTGGTCAGAGGCACTTCCTACTTCCAAACAAGAGGAGAGCAATCCTCTTCCTTTAGATGCTTGGACATTCCTGGAGCAAGCATGAGGCCATGGACACCATTTCCCAGGGTCACATACCTGCTGAGGGTGACAAGATTGGCATGCCTGTCATGAGTCATGATCTTCCTCCAAAAGGTTTTCAACAAACAGAGCGCTGAGAGCCAAGAGCCAAGAGCCAAGGTCAGGCCAAGAGACATGACTGGATACAAACCCCTGAGAGCACCAGCCCATTCATTGCAAAAGCCTTGGCTCCGTCCTTTGGGTGCAAAGGGTGAGTATTCAGCACCTACCCGAATGGCTGAAAGGCAAGTGACAAACCTGTGGCGCCATCCACACTTGTGTTTGCAAGTACGTCAGCTCTGTAGAGAATAATTCAATGTGCAGGTAGGGAAGTGAGTTGCCAGTTAGTTCATTTAGAGTGAGATATGCAATCAATGGAAAATTGTTACAATTAGTTTTCAAATTGTCATTTAATAAAATACCTTTTTGCAAGTGGAATATTAATTAGGACATAAAAGCTGAGATGTTGCTGGAATGTACTGCTCCCAGCCAGGGAGGCATTTGTGCCTGAGAACTCTGCACGCACCCCCTCTCCACCACTACAATTTGTTAGACAGACTCTAATTATATATTTATAGTTTAGAGAAGTTTCAGCTAACTGCACGATGCCTCTCAGAAGCTGCTGCAAGGCCCTGCTGCTGTTAATGGGGCATTGGTTATTACTGACCTACCCGTAGTTGAGTTTCAGAGAGGGTTCAGTAGATCTGCTGAGGAGCACAAGCCTCAAATCTCCCTGTCTGACACTTTAACTGCATGCAGGGACATTTCCACTGATAGTACAGCCAGAAAATGAAATGGAAAATACCCCAGTTGCTGGTTTCTGTCATGAATTTGGAGAGAAACTGCCCCTTTTCCAAAGTGATGTGTACAGGCCAAACCCGGAGCCCAGCCATAAGAGGAGAGTGATAGGACAGAAACTGCTCCCAAAAATGCTACATGACCCATTCCAAGAAGTTTTTCCCATGGGGCTATGGGGTGAGCATTGGTATTTCAGGTTAGTAGGCACCATGCGAGATGTACAGGAGGAACTGAAGATGCACAGGGGTATGTGGCTTCAAGAGGATGAGGACATGGGTGCAGGCAAGGGAAGGGGACGTGGAGGAAGGATCATGGCCCAAGCAGCCCCTACACACCTTTGCAGGATTTAGCTCAGACCATCTCTCAGCCTCTCTCTCCACTGAACTCGAAGCTCTGAGGAAGCAAGGCATAGACCCAACGCTCCCTGACAGCTCCCTGGTAGGAAATGGTCAGTGACACCAAATCTGATAGATCCTTAATTGAGCTGTCCATGCACATTTTTTATTTCTGGTCTGACTCATCCTAGTGACTGTTTCTACCACGAGCTCTTCTCTATGTGCTGCCCTCACCCAAATACCTGTCTCTTACCAATATTTTTCTCCCAAAGTGAGGGCTCCTGCACTGCCAGTAGGTCACCTGCTGCACCTGCCCCTCACTGCCCAGTCTAAGGCACGTTTTCCAGCCACTCTGCCCTTCCTGCAGCTCTTTTCTGTTCATTTCCCTGTTTATCAACACCGTGCCAAACTGGGGATGCCATCCTTGGCAGAGAATCCTGTCACCCACTAAGAGCTGGGTAAGGCCACACACAATACTGGACTTGGCAAACAGCTGGATAGTCGCAGTGACAAAGTGAAGGTAATTAACAGCAATTGCTTCCTGGGAAAGATGCAGTCTTGAATGTCACTTGCACAGCCCACTGTGCAGGGTCACGAGCTGGCAGGAAGGCACCTCAGAGTGTGTGAGTGGGAGAACAAACCCATCTAGGTCCAGTCAGACAGAGATTGGCACTTCAATGCCTTCAGTGTTTCTGGGATTAGTGATTCAGAGCCCTGCTCAGAGCCCGTCTGTGCATCACACACCCCCAGCCCCGGTCCTGTGGGAGCACAGCAGTAGGACCCTCACCCTCAGCACCTCCCAGAGGGGCAACAAAAATGGAAACTGAGACTCGGGGAAGCATCATAATTGCTGTAGGTTTATTATATGAATCCCAGAAAGAGATGCAGTGAAACGTGTTATTATGTTAAACGAAAATAAAATGCATTCTAGAAAATGTTTTAGAATTTATTGTGTAATTAAGCTATTAATTTAATGGTCTTTCTTATTTGGAAATTCATATGGGTCTTTATCTCACTCCCTTTATTGAAAAACATGCTCATCACATGCAGTCATTATGCATTTTCACAAACGTTTGATGAAAAATAACTGTGAGAAACATAAAATACTGATTTTGTCCTTCAACTGTAATGGCCATATGGAGACACGTGCATGGGAGTCAGCAGTTGTGCCACATCCTTGTTAATAACAACATTTGCTATTTTTACCGTTTACAGCACAAATGAACCCTTTACGAAGGGAACAATGGTTTAATCTGTAGGGCCTTTGCAACAATTAGTAAGCGAGATGCTGTGCCTGCATTCCTCTGTGATTCATTGCAAGCTATAATTACTCACTATTCTCAACAGCTCTCCTACAAGATCTCAAGCAGAGTAAGGCAGTGCTTGGGGATATCTCAGGCCTCCCCCCCTGTAAACACACACGTGGTTTCCTTGGGTTTGCAAAGAAAATATTTTACAAGGCAATGGAGTGAGGTCTCACCCTGTAAGCAGCACTGCTGGAGGTCTCGTGGTTGAGCAAGTATATCGCCCTGATGGTGGCCAGGGCACATCCTTGAGACAAGTCACTGGCTTGCACAGGCACCTCGTCTGCTTGTGGTCACCAAGATGGGGATGGAGCCATTCCCTTGGCTTCCCCTCATTTCAGTTGCCCTGTGTTCATTCTTGCTCCCTGGCTGACATGGAAAGGACCATGGTGCTGCTCTGAGGAGAGGAGACTTTGTCAGGGTGGGTAATAACCGCCATGCAGCAAGGCTGATGCACAAACAGGGTGGTCAGGGATGGCTGTCAGCAGCAGGGGAGAGGGCTGTCTCTGGTCTGTGCTGTCAGCAGGCTCAGCTCAGGGTTGTACCAGGCTGAGCAAACCCACAGATGTCTCCAGCCCCAGCATAAGAGGCTGAATGAGATCACTCCAGTTCCTCCACTCCCCTGCTGCCTTTCAAATCCTACTGCCTCAGGAGATCCCAGCTGCGCCCAAAGAGAGGAGCCAGGACACTGCTGAGCTACCTACAACATATTCCCCTTGGGCTGCACTTTTACTGCAAGCCTGGAGTGCAGAGCTGGGAGCCTTCCCCAGCGGGTTCCTACGGTGGCAGTGCCTGCACCTGCTCTCAGGCACTGCCTGAGACACCTCAGACGACAACCATGCCTTGAAAATGCTTTTACCCGTGGCCCAGAGCACTCCAGAACCTAAAGCAGAGCAGTTTTGTCTACAGAACAAGTGGTTATGTACTGAGGACCAGCCTGGACTCAAATCCTCCACTGAATTCCTAATCTGAGGAGGGATATAGTTTGCACCAGAACAGCTTCAAAAATCAGAGGATAACCGAAGTCACAGAAATATGTGCCACTTCCTGTTCCCCCTCCCAACAAAACACCCAGATCTCCTGCCCAAAGAAAACTTGGGAGCATTAAACGACCCATCAGGAGTGCGAGGATGCTGCAAAAGTGGACAGGACAACCTACAAAGTGTGGAGATGAATGTACCAGTGCATGGATGCATCTGTCTCACCGTGCATAGCATTAATATAAGTATCTCCCAGGGCAGGACACAGATTCAGACACAACAGCGCAGAGTCCCGGGCCAGTGTTGGCCCCACGTGGATTTATGGCTTTCTGCACTCGTAAATGCCAGCACTGCCAGTGATGGATGGGAGAGCTGGAAAGCGCTCCCCCCCAGCTTTGGGAGACTTCTTTATTTTTTTTCTGATCTTTTACAACAGCCATAAACCAGCTGCTGAGTAGTGACGAGTCTTAAAACTTTAGGCAAAAGCTGTTGAAATCAGCTTTAAGTGCTAAGCTTCTCGCAAAGAAGAGCAGCTTAGTGTTTCCCTTTTGAGGTCATGTATGTGATGTGTGGCCCTCTGAACCACTGCTGTTCCAAGAGCAGGACTGGGCAGGCCTGACGGCCTGCTGGGTCAGGGACCAGTCATGCCCTCCCTGGTGGCATAAGCAGCAGATGTCCCCAAACAAGTCCATGCCTGTGGCCCCAGGGCTCACACTGCCCACACTGTGCCAGACAAACAGCAGAGCCTGCTCTCCTCTCAGACCCTGGGAGAGAGGTGAGGGGCAGGAAAGCACAAAATGATGGGCATTCCCACCTCTCCATCAGGGCAGTCTCCTCCATCCCTTTGGGCTGGTACAATCCCTATGGAGACAGGCTGTTTCTCCCAGCCTTGATCCAGTGATCTCAGATGATGGATAGAACAAACAAGGACATGGAGTGAAAAAGGTTGTGTTGGGAGAATCTTCTCATTAGGATAATCCTCACTTCCCTGAACACATGACCAGGCTGGTGGTGATTGTTTCTTGTAGCAAGTGGGCTACTGCAATCATATTTGCTCATGTGTTCATTAAGTGTCAAATGCAGAGGCCACAAAATTGCGGAAAAATTTGCACAAAATTATGCAGAACATGTGTTCACACTGGGGACAGGAAATTGTCTTCTGATTGATCACAATTCCTGGCTTCCTTCCATCTTCCAGCCCATGACTGAGTCCGTGCCCCCACCCCAGTCTCTGTGTTGACCCTTCCTTGGCTGCTCCATGGGGCTGCAACTGCAGCCTTTCCAGGCCACTGCAGCACCTTCAGACGCTGTTTGGACTGTGCTCTTTGCCCCCTTGGCTCTAAGGGTTTTGCAGGATATACAGTCCCCTTTCCCACTTCACGTTGTAAAAGATAGCAGAATGTGATGGGTTGGTTTCAGCTGGACACAAGATGCCCTCCAAAGCCACTCCAATCACTGCCACCCTCAGCTGGACAGGGTAGAAGAAATACAACCAAAGTTTTGTGGATCAAGATAAAGGCACAGAGTGATCACTCACCCGTTACTGTCACTGGCATAACAGACTCAGTTCAGGAAAAAGGTTTAATTTATTGCCAGTCAAATCAGAATTGGGTAATAAGAAATAAACCCAAATCTCAAAACACCTTCCCCTCACCCCTCCCTTTTTCCTGGGCTCAACTTCACTCCTGATTTCTCCCCGTTTCCCCCCAGCAGCACAGGGGGACAGGGAATGGGCTGACACCCTGTCCTCCCGAGGGGAGGACTCCTCACACTGCTCCCCTGCTCCAGCATGGGGTCCCTCCCACAGGGTCAGTCCTTCAGGAAAAGGCTGATCCAGGCTGGGTCACCCATAGGATCACAAGTCTTGCTACCACTGTCACGATGGTTACAGCTGTGGGTCTGTCTCAGAGCCAGTTGGCATCGGCTCCACTGGACAGCAGCTTGTCATGGTTTGAGATGGCCCCCCTGGGAGTCAGGGGCTCAGAGGTGATTGAGTGCCAGGGCAGTGTTGGAGTTCTTGGAGAGCCAAGCACTGTCCATGTTGTTCGTTTCTGCTCAAAATCATATATCACAGCACAGGAAGCTGCCGGCAGTTTTTTGTTGGTGGTGTCTGCTGCATGTAGGGGTAGAAGGCCAGGGGGTGGCTGGGCTCCTTCTTTCCCCCCTCCGAGGGGGAGGGGAGCCCTGTGGCCCCCCCAACTCTGCCTAGACCAGAGTTAGAGACAGCATTTGGAGTGAGTGTTTGTGAGGGACTTGACTCACAGCACCTGAGGTAAGAGGAGAGAGGCAGGCTTTGCAGCCAAGCCCTCTTCCCCTCCCTTTTTGCAGTTAAACTGTGGAGGGGGGCCTTTTCTTTCCCTCCCCTGTAAAGTGAAGAGGAGGCTCAGCATTGGAGAAGAGCCAAGTGGACAGGCTGATAACAAATCAGCTCGGCGCTCGGGAGAAGAATCACAGGTGAAACTGGAGACAGGCCAAGGGCTCAGGAGTTGCCCTGCCAAGGCTTGACTGAGGGCAGCCAAAAACGGACTTGGAGGAATGAAGATTCCAAACACCTATTGTGATAAGCTACACTACAGCAACAGCGAACAAAGGCATGAGACTGAGAAAGAGATCACACAGCAGACCGAGGAGAAAGGACTCAAAGCTACTTTCTTGGACTTCGTGAGGAGAAAGACTGTAGCAAACAGCTGAAGGTTGCTTAAGGAGTGTTCAGGGGCCCAGAACACTCCCACGAGAGAGAGACTGCGTTACCCAGCAGCCTTGAAAGGCTCTTCCTGGACTAAAGTTAAAGGGAGGTGCTTAAAAGGACTGATAGAAATGTAATATATATATATAGTTGCCTTTAGTTTGTATAGTATTTATTTGTGTAAAATAATTGTAAATACTTCCCCCTTCCCCTATAGGAGCCTCTGGCCTGAAAGTTTCTCTTCAGTGTTGGGATGAATCGTGGGAAGGGGTGGGGGGAGGCCTGGAAATTGGATTTTGGATTTTCTAATGTGGCTCAAACTGCCACACAGCTTCTCACAGCACTCACTCCTGTAGCCCCTCCACGACCAAAACTTTGCCACAAAAACCCAGTACACGGACGGATGGATGGAGGGATGGAGGGATAGAGGGATGGAGGGATAGGTGTACACACTGACTCCAGCTAGAGAGCAAGTGTGGCATTTGGGGCATATTTCCTCTAGGTCATACCCACTTTTTGACCCACCCCTCCTGCCATCTCACTCCCCATTATATATCAGGGCTGAGCAGAGAAGGAGCCGTGCTCAGACCTGGAAGGTCCCCATCACCCCCACGGCGGGGACAAGGATCTGCTTCCCTGCAGGATCCCTGTTTGGACCATCTGTCCCACATCGAGGCTGGGCACGTTCCCTCCCTGCTGCTGCTTCTCTCAGGAAGAAAGTTAGTGAAGATTTATCATAGCACTAAACTTCAAATTGAGCACATTTGAAAGAAGAAGAATTTATCCATCAAAAATATAGCTTCGTTTTATCTGCAATTATTCTCAAGTTAAGGTTCCATTCAGCAAGCATTTGGCTGGATAAACAGCAAATTTTATGTCTAAACAATCTTATTTTGACATTCTATCACACAAACATATGCAGGAGGACACAGCCTACCCAAAGATCATTTGGAAAATTCTCTGGATACTTTTTATTTTCCAAAGTGCTTGTCTGGGGTGGTGGGGTGGGGGTAGATCTTCAAGTCCTGACTCTGACCCCTAAGGAAGGACCAGTTGGGCATCTGTGGGGCAGAGTAATCACCAGCATTGGGTTTCATTAGTTTTGACATTAAAAGAAAGGGAATATCCAACAAAAGACAGATGGCTACACAACCAAACAAACTCATGGGGATGTTTTACCACCAGCAACAGTCCCTCGGAAAAAGGAAAAAGTCAGAAATACTGGACTGTGGGAAGTTACTAAAAGAGAGCATATGAGGTGCACAGCAGCTAAATATCCTGCTGCAGGGGAACAACAGGACAGCTGTAAAAGACCAGTATTGCTGGATTAGGAGCTCTTCAGTGTCCCGAAAATCAAAAAGGAATACTATAAACTGTGAATGAGGGTATAAGGACGAGAGTAAAGGGAAACTCACATGCATGGTGGTAGAATGAGAAAGGGTAAGGAGTAGAGAGAGTTACAGTCAGCAAGGGGCATAAAAGGCAACAAAAGAAGTTCCAGAAATAAAGTGGAATTGCAACAAAGAGAAAAAAAGATTCAGCATTTTTCCATCTTGTGATGGAAAAAAGAACAAAAGTGATTATACAGAGATGTAAACAGTGACTTCCTCAGTATGGTTGCAGAGTAAAAGGCTGTAACCCATGCCTCTTCAATAGAGCAATCTTCAATAGCCAGGGGGTGGGACTGAGGTCAGTGTCTGGAAGGAAGCAGGGACAGGAGGCTGAGGTAAACTCAATGCATATGAGCAGTAAGGGGCCGAGAAAAATCATCCTGGAAAATGTAAGCAACTTTTGAACAGTTAGCAGCAGTTTGTGACAGATTTTGAAGGCTTAGAGGATACTGGGGAAGTGCAAAAGTTTACTTATGAAAAATAAAAATAAATAAAGGAAATTAAGTGTTTGGGGAGTTACAGATCAGCCAGACTGGCTTCAGTTACTTGAAAGATTTTGGAACAAATTATTGAAAAATTCATTTGTAAACACCTAGAGGAAAATAATCTAAAAAATAAAGGATAAAACCAAGACAATGCAGTTTTACTGGGAACAAATGATGTCAGAGTGATCTAATTTCCCTTCCTGCCAGGGTGTTTGGTCTAATGAAGGAAGAAGAAACAGTGGATGTGATATGTGTTAGGGAAATCCTCTGGTGCTCTCCTGTGCAGCATTCTCATAAAGAGGCAAGGAAGTACAATCCGAGTGAAAATGTGAGAGAGGAGTAAAACTGAGAGCAAACAAATGCTCAAAGCAAAGCAGGCGGGCTGAGAGCTGGGGATGAGGGGGCTGACAGGTCTCTCCAGGGTGGGCTGGACACCTTCTTTTCCTATAGCATAGCTGGTGGGCATGTCAAAATGCAGAGGTGACACCTTTGTGGATCCCCAAAGTCACTAGGGACCCCCAACCCCTGACAGACACTCAGTGGTGCCAAGTCTCCCTTGGAAAAGAGGGTAAGAACTTCTTCAAAACATCTGCAAGCTAAAGCAATTCCTCTTAACTGAACATTTCAGGTGATGTGAGATGCATGGCTGTGATTAAAGCCCTGTTAAATATATATATATTCAGATTAAATAAATCTATTTTTATTACTTAATCCTGCCACATGCACTAGATTAAAAATTCAGTTCTTCCTCCAATCCCACTCCGAAGCCTCCTGGCTTTTAAGCAGTGATCAGCAGCCAGCTTCAGCTCCGTCTGCCAGCTCAGGCCCAGGGCTGTGAGTCAATGTTGGTGCTGTGAACTCCAGGCAGCTGCAATGAGGGATGATAATGGATCTTCCAGTTTAAACTAGTCCAGCACAAACCAACAAACCATCCACCACCCCACAGGGAGCAGAAGCATAAGTTCCAGCCCCACCTCCCCATCAGGGCAGATGGTTACTGAAGTTACTGAAATGCTCCTCTCTGGGCAGCCCCAAACAAAAAGTGTTTGAATCAGTCTTGTGACCTTTGCTTCCCTCTTTTCTCTACCAAGACCTGAGAAAATGCCCTGTTTTCAGAATAAAATAGCGCAGAAAACCAAAAAGACACAATCTTGTATTTTGCCATTGAGTAATAGACTCTCGGCCTAAAGAGGCTTGGCAGTTTGAACCGGGAGTAAGGTGTGATGCTGCAATGTTTCTTTGGATGGAAAAAAAAAAAGGAAAGCAAAAAGGATGGGTTTTATTTTTACAAGTTTCAACTGTCAAATTTTTGTCAGACTGTCTGTGCTCTGCTGAGCAACACACAGTGCTGGGCACAACCAAGAAGACTTCTTGCAGAGAGCAAAATATCATAATAAAATCAGGTTTTATCAGAACCCCAGCACCCTTCATGGAAAAAATGCCAAATTGTGGAAAAATTGTGTATTGTTTATCATCTTTTTTTGTTACCATGATACATTTATGGCTGAAGAAATATGGCACTGGGCCTTGGCCTGAACTCTTGTTTTCTGTTGGAACATGCCACATTTCCGTTTGGTGTCCTCTGGTGATGCTAGACAGGTAAAAGAGGTCTGAGACTTTAGTTCTCTTCCATCTCCCATCACAACCTTGTTTGTTCTTTCATTGCTGTCCATCCTCTGCAACTAGAGATACTTACAAAAGAAAGAAAAACTGGATTCTTATTTCTCATTTCTTTTTTCTGGTCTTAAACATTTGCCCAATCTTTCCAGGGTTTGACACTCTCATTACAGACTCACAGCACCGATGAGGTTGGGGAATATCTGGAGACAGTCCAATGCAATCCACTGCTCAGGCAAGGTCACCTAAAATTGGATTCTCTGGGCCATATCCCACAGGCTTTTGGATATCTCCAAGGATAGAGAGCACCGCTTCTGTCACAATGAGCTCCAGCAATTTAATAATTTTCACAGCTCTTCCTTGGACTCGGTCCAGTAAGCCAGTATCTGTCTTGTACTGGGGAACCCAGAGCTGGATGGAACACTCCAGATGCCACCACACTTGTCTTTAAAATAAAACTGGTTTTCCAGTAATTCTTGCATCAGAAAGCCAGGTTGTGGGACCTGCACCTGTCCTCGTGCTCACAACCACAACTGTACTCATCTCTTCCCAGACTGGCAGATTGGCATGCTGCAGTGCGGCCAAGGGGACTGTAGAGTGTGGGGAAGGGCAGCACCCTCAGCCTGGGCCAGCCAAATGGTGGTCCTGGGGGAACCAGGAGGGAGAAGGAACAGGCATGGTCTGCGGGGCTTTTGATGAGCCTTTGTTCTTCACGCCAACATCCAGGCAGGTCCCAAGGGGAATTTCTTGCTTCAGATTCCTTATAAAAACCAAGTCAGTGTGTGATGGATGGGTTGGAAGCTCCTCCCAGGATTCTCTCTGCGGCAGATCTCGGGAGCAGCAATAAAATGCCATTGCCACTTGGGCCAGGATGAGGCACAGGCAGGACAGCCTGGCAAGGAGCTGTTTTGGGGAGCCCTGCATCAGCCAGGCACCCCTGGGCCACAGCAGGGACAGGGCTGACAGACCCACCTTGGTCTTGCTGGGCACTGCTCCATGCACACACTCCTTCCTCCTCCCACCCTCTGGACATGCGTACCCCAACAAACACCCCCTCCACCCAAACACCCCTCACACATGCACTGCCACTCTCTGTGCACGGGCTCACTCCAACATCCGCACTCCTTCATCCCACACGTGCAGTGACACTGGTGGAGCTGGATGGCAACACACATGGGATGAAGGCTTGTTCAGACAGCTGCCATGTCCCATGGCATGTGAACAGGGGCCCCAATCTGGGTGCCCCCAACCCACCTGCCGCCTCCCAGCACCCTGCAGGAGCCCCAGTGGGGGCAGAGCAGGGGAGGAATAGACACAGCCACCCAAGGGCAGTCTGGCACCTCAGTTCCTACCTGGGACATCTATTTAGGGCTCCTTGGGGACCTCGCCAAATCCCAGACACTTTGCAAACTCCATCCACACTATGGGAGATCTGAACAGATCTGCCTCCTGTGCATCCCACTGCTCATGGATACCGGGCTCTGGCTGGAGGATGGACACAAGGACACCTTGGCTAGAGAACAGCTGGAGCAGGGATAACTTGAGTTGACAAAAGAACGGAAGGGCCCCTAGAGCCGTGCTGACGGCGGGGTAGGGGGAGGCTAGGGCAGAAGGCTGAAGAAGTTTGAGGGGCTGCGGTGGGATAAATTCACGGTAGAAGCTGCTTCCAGGGCGGTTCAGACCTCGCACTGGGGATGGAGAAAGGGGAACGTAAATCAGGACGAGCTCCTCCGTGTTTGAACGCGGTGACTGAGCGCCCAGCAGCCCCGCGGTGCCCCCGGGGCGGTGCCGGGGCCGCGGGGCGGGGGCGGCTCGGGGGCCCGGCCCCGGTACCGGCCCCGGGCGGGGCCGCAGCGACACCGAGCGGAGGAGAAGCGCCACCGCCTCCCAGCCGCATCCTTCCCCCACCTGTCACGGAATCATGGAATGGTTTAGGTTGGAAGCGACATTTAAAGGCCATCTAAGCCACCCTGCCATGCGTAGGGACACCTTCCACTAGCCCAGGTTGTTCCAAGACCCATCCAACCTGGCCTTGGACGCTTCCAGGGATGGGGTAGACACAGATTCTCTGGGCAACCTGTACCACGGCCTCACCACCCTCACAAGGAAGAATTCGTTCCCAAAATCCCATCTAACCCTTCCCTCTGTCAGTCAGAAGCCACTCCTCCTCATTCTGTCACTCCAGGTCGTTGTCCCACGTCCCTCTCAGCTCTCTTGGAGCCCCTTAAGGTGACCCTGGAGTCTTCCCTGGGCTGAACACCCCCCACTCTCCCAGCCTGTCTCCATGACAGAGAGGCTCCAGCCCTCAGAGCATCTTCATGGCCTCCTCTGGACTTGCTCCAACAGGTCCACCAGCACACAACCTCACACCAACCCACATCCAGCCCCAGCACATCTTGCTCCCTGTCTGCCCCCTTAGCAATGGACAGTCAGGAACCACTGCCATCACCATGTACTCCCCCAAAATATATGTCCAAGCTGCATTGCTGTCTCAGGTGGGTGATGTGACCCAAGGCGGGGCAGGAGCATCTACTGGGTATAGTCATATCTGCATCACAGTGCTTTGACCATCTCTGCTCCATATCACAGATGTATCCACCTCCTGAGGGATGAGCAGTCCCTTCCTGACAATGCGTGTCCTCAGCCTCTGATTATCCTCTTGATGGCAGAACACATTCAGCAAAGCAGGGACAAGAGACCTGCAGAGCCAGGTTGTTGGAGCTTTCCTTCTCTTTCTGGGGAAGAAAAATAAACCTGTTCTCTCCAAAATTCAGGGGAAAGGAGGTGCCACAGTGCTCCCTGGAGGGAAGGAGAAGAGAGCAATCCCACATCAAATTTGGTGATGATTTTTCCAAAGTTACATGGGAGCAGATTCATCACTCATCTTCAATCTGCTTTTTTTTCACCTTGAATTAGCTGCCTTTCTCTTAAAAGAAAAAAAAAAAAAGACATATTTTTAGTAATGCAAAAAAGGTCTAAATTCTTGAAACTACTCAGATCCAATCTCCTTGTACAGCTCTTTCTCCACAGGTGAGGCCTTTGGCCTCAGCATTTGGGAGCTTCCTAGAGGACTGACCCGTGGGGTCCCTGTGGATTGTTGTGGGGTCCCTCCTGCTGCAGAGGAGCTCAGGACGTGGCACAGCCCATGGAGGTCCTTCTGCAGAGCTCCTCAAGCCTTGCAGGGATGGTTTGGCATCCTCCTGACAAGGCCTGAAAGTTGGAATTCACAGGAGGGAGATGGAGTCACACCAATCTCTAACATGTCCCTTGTTAAAAGCAATCTCATGTGCATCCCAGCCAGCTGGCAATGCATGGACACAGAGTAGCAGTTTGGTTTTGATTTCCAGTAACCAGAGTTTGCAATAAGATCCCGGCTCCTCATTTCCATCAAGTGGTTTATCCGGGCTGTGTCAGGGTTGTTCTGGTGCAACCACGGATGTCCAGCATCTGCTGTGGACAAGCAGCGAGAGGATCAAAGCCTCTGGGCCACCTCTGGGAGTGGGATGGGGCGATGAGACGGCCATTCCCACAGCATGCAACACCAGTGCAGTGTCTGCTTCTGGAAAATCCACAGTTCCAAAGACAAGAAAAAACTTGGGAAACCCCAGAGAAAGTCAAGTGTGGTGGCGTTAACATCACCCCTTACACTGGCAGAGCCCAACCTGGCTGGAGCAGAGCCACAGAGCAGCTCTCGAAAGCACAAAAGCAAAAATGTCAGCACAAGGAACAACCTTTGCTGGGTCTGTCTGCCAAGTCCCACCTGTATTCTGTCCAACTTTATCCTTAAGGCTGGAAAGTTTCCATCCTGGAGTCTTTTTCTTTCCAAGTTCCAGTGCAAGGCATCACAGCCGGAGGGACAAAAATTGCTGGAACTGGGGCTGCCAAACACCCCAAGCTCTGCTGGGGGACGTTGCCCTTCGCCAAAGTGGCAGATGAGCTTTTGGAGAGCAAGCTCACTTTTTCCAGCTGTATCAGCAGCTGTATTGAGAGAAAATTACTTTAGCCTGCATGAAGAAAAAAAAAATCAGTCACTCCAGTGGAAAGCTGTCACATCGCCAGCTTGTGGAACAGGGACTTGGAGTGTTGCCTTCCCCTGTCCCCAGCAAAATCTGCAGAAATTTGGCCAGTGACATTGAAAAATTATTTGAGTTCTCATACAGTTAGGGTGCAAGTTTTGGTGGCAGCTGCTAGCGCCACTGTCCCAGGCGCAGTGTCCCCTGGTCGTCCCCTGTGGAGCACTCTGCAGAGCTCTAGGGTGGGCTCTGTCCTGGGCTCTCTCCTGTCCTGCAGTCCTGGAGTGCCTGTTGTGCCTGTGGGACAGTAGGAATTGGGCTCAGCGATGGCAGAGCTGTGGGGGCCTCTGGCTTCTCCAGATGAGCCTCCCTCATGGAGGACCATTAGATCCAGTCACGGTTTGAATCCCTCCCAGGGAGGGATGTTCCCTTGATACTTCCCTGGGCAATGAATTAAAAAAATACATATAAAACTTCAACAGGTTTTCCCCTTCCCTATGGACACCTCAGGAGCACAAGGGAAAAAGGTACATTTTTCCTTTCACTGGAAGCGAAATCCAAGTGCCACTCAGTGCTACCTGCTCACAATTAAATACATGGAAAACTAAGGCGCAAAACTAAGGGACACTTTGAAAAAGACAAGTATCAATTGGTTGCTGTGAGCTGAGAATAGACCTGAAAAAGCCTGAAACCCTCATCCAGCCAGGAGCCATTTCTGGCAGTGGCCATCCAGGCTCTGCAACCAAAGGGGCTCTGCTGGGGCTGCAGCAACCCTTGAATCAATCAGATTTTGCTATGAGATAGCTCTGCTTCCCAAGGCACAGCAATTAAGAGCCTATTTTTAGAGAAATGAGTAACCGCATTAATCAATAAGGAGCAGCCAGGTCCTCGAGGGTAAGGGGGGTTGGAGTTGGTCTGCTACAGTGTCGGGAGTGCTGCTTAGCTCCAATCCCATGATGTCTGGCTGCCTCCCAGTTGCTGCAGAGAGCCCTGCCCCATGCCCCCAGCTCACTGGGATCCCACATGGAACTTGGGGATCTTCAGCTCCATTGGCCTTCCCAGGTGATGTTCCTTGCAGGCAAGGGTGCAAAAATGAGTAGGGGGCTCCTCGGTAACATCACCTGGGAGGAAGCTGAAGGTTTGGGGGATGCTTCTGGCCAGCTGTACTCGGAGGCGGCTGGCCCTGGGGGACTCCCTGGTTCAGGTCTCAGCAGCAGCTCTTGATGGGGGCAGGAGGGGCACAGCCAGCCCCCCCCCATGCTCCCACTGTCCCTGCCAGGGCTGGCCCCTTCTTCTTCCCACCCATCTCCTGGGGACATGCACCCCTGCTCCGCCTGGGAAGCAGAGCCAAGCAGCTCCTTCCCCGCTGCTTTCCCGGGAATGCTCCCCTAGCACGAGGTGTTTAAATCATTTACAAAGGGCTAAAATAGGGTTGGCTCCCTTCCAGGTGCTCTGACATAAAGGTTCTGTAAACAACTCACCCGCCAAGGGAGACAGCCTGGAAAAAAGGCTTTTTATGTCCGTTCCCCAGACCACACTTACACAGAAACCTTCCGGCATGATCCTTTCTCAGCTGTAAGAGCAGCAGAATTGTTTCAGATCTTTGCTGATCTTCCTTTTCCCCAAGGCATACTTGTGGACATCTCATATGACTCCCTTCTGCCAGGGAATAAAAAAACAGAAGGATCCTCTGCAAAAAAAGTAATTAGCTAACATGAGAAGTCTGATGTGCCTTTCCCTGCCTTGACTATGTCCTAGATGCCCTTTCAGCGAAAATTTTCCCAATATTTTAATAGCGTTGACCTTTACGGAGACAGGAGTTCACCTGGGTATTTTCTCATGGCTGCTGAGCTGTGCCAGACCCAGAAACTCACAGGTGGAATCAAGAGGACATTTATTTCTTAGGCTGCAATGATTCACCAAAAATCATTGGGATGCAAGTGGAAAGTGCCAGGGATCAGAACCCAGCCCAGCTTTCAAAATCTGGACCATGCTGGGAGAGCAAGCTCTGGGATGACCAGGAGATCAGCTGCAAGAGGAGCCATCCAGCCTCCCTTTCTTCTGCAGAGTCTGTGGCAGCTCTGAGCTGTTCTCTCTGGTGCCCCCAATCCACAAAGAACACCCGAGGAGCTGGAGCTCTCATCCTGTGACTCCCGAGGTGACCAGCAAGTCCCAAACTCCCTGCTCTGATCCCAGGGAGGCAGGACACAGGGTACTGCACCCTCACTTGCTGACGCCGTGCCAGGATGGGGGTCATCCCAAACCCTGCGGCAGCAGCTTAACCTCCTGGGGCCTCTGCCACCTCAGGTGGAAAGGGAAGGACATAGTTCCCTCCTGGCTGTGGGAGGGCAGGCTGGCTCCTCCACTACACTGTCAGAGCAGAGCCAGTGTGCATTTACTGTGGCACAAGCCAGAGCCACCCCTGGGAGAGTGACAGGGAGGAGTTAGAGAACCAACTCATCATCCAAACACACCCCATTCTAGGGCTAGGAGCTCCTGTCACCCCATAGGGGTTTATTCCCTCAGAGTGGGCATTAGTGGATCTGGGGTTCTCCCTGAAGAATTGCACAGTAGGAGATGAAGCATCTTGTGAAGAAAAAGAACCCTCAACCAGATGGGGAGCCACAGGCAGCTGCAATTTGGGAAGCAGCATCCTCATGTCCACCTTCTCTTGGATTTTGCCAGTGGGTCCACATCAGTTTCTGACACATCCAGCTCCTGCCACCCCATTGCCTCCTGCTCCAAGGGGCACATATGGCAGAGCCAGATGCCAAATTTCCTCCTCATCTATTTGTCTCACATTCAAATATGCTTCTTCACATCTTATGGCTTCTTAAGCCATACATAACCACTTCTCCTGGATTTATTGCTATCGCTGCTGTGGCCCAGAGTGCCCATGGAAGGACTCAGATGCATGTTATTCAGCCTGGGGCATGTTCCCTGTGTGAGATACAGCAGCACAGTTGTGCTCATGGTGTGTGTTCCAGCCATGGGCTGCAGGCACTGTGACAGCTGGAGCAGACCCTGAGTGTGCACTATCCTCTCTGTGCCTGCAGCATCTGCCTGGGCATGGTAGGGATGGGGACAGTGGTCTGAGGGTATAAAGTCACAGTCAAGGGGAATCAGGAGCTGGGGGTCAGTGCTCTGCAAGGCCACGATGCAGTGACCCATGGGGAACCTTGGCATGGTCCCCACAGCAGTCTGGAGCATCCCTTGTTGGTCTCCCTACCATCGACAGAGCTGCTAGCTCAAGGATTTCCTCTGCTTTGTGTACCATATTTCACTTTCACCAAGAAATGGCTTTTTTACATTTCATCTCTGCATTTGAATCTGAGACTAGTTGCTCCAGAAACTCAGACCTGGTTTCGCACCACAAAGCCCCAGTCCCAGCCGGATGTTTGGGGCTGCAGCTCTGCTGGCACAGCAGGCAGCACTTGGAAGCTTTCCCTGCTAAGACCACGCAAGTATTTCCCAGGGAAGATTGGTGCCATTAGAGCCTTTGAAGGGAATTTTCTCTGTACCACCTGGCTGAGAAACGAGGTCTGAACTGCAGCCCAAGACTTCACGTGTGCAGCCTCGTCACAGTGAGGAACTTCAGGTGAATTTTTTCACTCTAAATATCATGCAACTGTTAACACAGCACAGGGAATGTTTTGAAGGAAGTGGATGCTTTTCCAGAGCTTTGTACCCACCTCTGTCAGGGGCAATGCCACTGTCTGGCTATCACCCTGGAAGGACAAGATGTTCCCAAAGAAAAGCTTGCAAATGAGCTCAGGGAATCCTAGTGGTTTCACTGCAATGTCAGTGCTGGGGAGGGGAGGAAAAACAGTTGCAGGGAGTAATTTTCCCAGCTCCTGCCTGCGCTGAGCATTCCTGGCACGAGATGTCACTGAGGAGCTGGATTTGGGCAGCTCTGCATCAGCCCGCAGTCATCCGCCGGGAACCACTTTAAACAGGGACTGGAGAGGTGGCCAAGGAGAAGGGACACAGAAAGAGGACGTGGGCATAGAGAAGGGACGAGGACATGGAGAAGGGAAGAGGGCAAGGAGAAGGGACACGGGCACAGAGAAAGGATGCGGCTGTGATGCTGCTGTGAAACAATCCTGTGAAAAGGAAGGGAGGTATCTGCTTTCTGCTCTCCCAGGCCAAGCCAGGAGCGTTTCTGGCCTCAGGGTGTCAGGGAGGTGCTGAGTGATCTCTGGAGCTCAGCACTGGGTGTGCCGGGGAGGAACAGCTCAGGCAAACACCTGCCAGGAACATGACAGGCACTCAGCCCTGCCTGGGAAGATCCCGAGGCCCTGCCAGTCCTCTCTGGGGTTCCACGGAGCAGATGAAACCAAATAGCCCCAGCCCACACTGAGGGAGCCAGCCTGCTGCCTCAAGCACCCCAGCACCCATGAACCCAGACCAAATGAGTGTGGACTCAGGTGAAACCCCTAAATTGTTTATGCACAGACCTGGAGGAGCAAGCACAAGGGCTCGAAACATCTCTCCCGTGACAGGTCTCCCAGGTCTGAGATCCCCTCCCCAAGGGTCACCCAGCTCTGTAAGCTGGACATGCCACAGCCTACCCCAGGATTGGCCATGAGGGGACAGGGACCCTTTGGGGCATCATTTGGCCCTCCCTGGGGCTGCTCTGAGTGGTCAGGAGACCCCTGGCCCTGCAGGGTTGGCCCCAGTTCTTCCCCAGGTCCCTTCCAGGAACCACTCCAGGGCTCCCTTAGAACTTTCATCACTCTACCAACGGCGCCTCCAAGGGCATGGGGCTCTCTTTGCCCCACTCCCAGCACTGCTCCAAGGAAGAAAGTTCCCTTCAGCCCCGGCCCAGGGCTCCCCTCGAGCTGCACCTGCACCTTCAGGCCCTTCTGGGGAGGGATGTGCACCTCCTGGTTGAGCCAAGAGGATGGCAATGGGGAAGGCACTGGGCTGGGGGCTGCGGGAGAGGGGTGTACTGGGCAGGGTGGCTCCAGTCCAGGTTCTGGTCCCGGTGCTGGTCCTAGTCCTGGCCCCGATCCCAGTCCCCGTCCCAGTGCCAGTCTCGGTGCCAGTCCCATTCCCATTCCTAGTCCCGGTGCTGCTGCCGGTTCCTGTCCGGGTCCCAGTCCTGGTGCTGCTCCCGGTCCCGGTTCCAATGCTGGCCTCGGTGCCGGTTCCGTTTGCAGTCCCTCCGCCGATCCCGCTGCCTATCCAGAATCAGTCGCACTCCCGGTACCCGTCGTCGTCCCAGTGCCGGGGCCGGGGCGGGGCGGGGCGGAGCAGTGCCGTGGCGGCGGGAGCCCCGGGGGCGGTACCGGGCGGGCGGTACTTAACGCGGCGGCGGGCGGGGGCCCCGCCGTGCTTATGGCTCTCCCAAGAGTCGCCCGGGCGCTCCGCGCTGCCGTCCGCCTGTGCGACCCCTCCCGCCGCCCGCGCTCCGCGCCCGCCGCCTCTCCCCGCGGGGCCGCGCCGCCGGCGGGCAGGGGACCCCGGCTGGGGCCGCCGCCTCCTCCACGGGGCGAGGAGCGGGACCCGCCGCCGCCCGCCGTGGATTTCGGGGACTCGCGCGAGGCGTTCCGCAGCAAGAGCAGCGCGGAGCTGCTGCGGGGGCTGGTGGTGCTGGGGCTGTGCGCCGTGGAGCCGCTGGTGCAGCACAACCGGGAGGTGGGTGGCGGGGGGGCTGACTGGGGGAGTCGGGGAGACTGATCTGGGGAGTGTTTGTCCCCGGCTGGTGGGGAGCTGCCGGCTCTGGACCGGCGGGGCTCTCTTTCCGGGGCCGCCCGCTCCAGGAGGCGTCAATTCTTTTCTGGGGGGTTCTTGCTCCGGGGAGTCCCTTTATGGGGGTGCGAGTCCCGCGATGGGGACTGCCCTTTCCAGAGGTGCCGGTGCGGGCTGGGAGTTCTCTCACTCCGGGGGTGCCTGCTCCAAAAGACTGTCGGTCCTGGGCCGGGGGTCTTTCGCTCCGGAGGGTACCTGTTTTGGAGGATGCCGCTGCGAGCCGAGGGGTTCTCTCTTCAGGAGGTGCCCATTTCGGTGGGTTTGCGTCCCGGACCGAAAGGGCTTTCGCTTTGGGGGATGCCAAACTTATGCCGGGTGAGCTCTCGCTCCGGGGGTACCCATTTGGGGGGGTGCCGGGATCCTGGGCCAGGGGGTGCCGCTCCAAGGCTGGAGGGGTGCCCGTTTCGTGGGGTGCTGGTCCTGAACCGGGGCCTCTCGTCCTGGGAGTGCTCATTTTGGGAGGCGTCAGTCCCCTTCCGGGGGGACTCTCTGTCCGAGGGCTGCGTGGGCTGGGGTCTCTCGGTCCGGAGGGGTTTGGGGGATGCCAATCCTGGGTCGTGGAGTGCCGGTCCTGAGCCGGGGGAAGTGTCGCCAGGGGAACTGCCCGTTTTGGGGGATGCCGGGGGGCTCTCCCTCCGGAGGGAAGGGAGCGCCCGCTCCGGGGGTGCTGAGCCGCCGCTGTCCCGCAGCTGCTGCAGTTGTGCCAGCGCGTGCTGGGGCAGGCGCTGTTCGAGCGGCTGATGAAGATGACGTTCTACGGGCAGTTCGTGGCCGGGGAGGACCAGGAGGCCATAAAGCCGCTGCTGCGGCGGAACCAGGCGTTCGGCGTGGGCGCGGTGCTGGATTACAGCGTGGAGGAGGATCTGCGGGAGCGCCGGGACGGGCGGTGAGTGCCGGGCCGGGCTCCCATTGGCTGCGCCTGCCCGTCCCCCCGCTCCCATTGGCTATATGCAGGGGCCGCGCACCAGTCAAGGCCCCGCCCCCCGCCCGCCCCGAACACTGGGGGCTGTGACCCCCAAGGGGTGTGTCCCCCCCCAAACCGGGGGAGCGGCCCCGAACACGGGGGGCTGTGTGGGGTGTGTCTCTGCTCCAGCCCCTCTGCACACACCCGGTACTGCCCCCCGGGCTGCTGCACCCCCTCTGTTCCCGTCTATGGGTCTGCATGCACCGGGGTCCTGCCCCCGCTCCGCAGTGCTGTAGCCCCCCCCAACCCTCCTGCACACCCTGAGGTGGTTACTACCTCTATGCCCCATCTCCTCTAGGGTGCTGGACCCCCCATTCCATCTTCCCCTTGGGGTGCTACCAACCATGTCCTACTTTTCCCTAGCCCCAGTGGGGTGCTGTGTCCCCATCCCACCCCACCACGCTGCACACACTGCGTTGCTGCCACCCCTGTAGTCTCCCCTCTTCCCCACAGTGGGGTGCTGCCCCCCATTCCTGCCCCCATATCCCCCACCATACAAACACTGGGGTGTGCCACCGCACATTTTCCTGGATGATGATCTTGGACCTCTTTTCCAACCTTAACAATTCTATGATTTCCACTCCCCCACTAGTTCCAACCCGCTCAAACTGGGGTGATGCCCCTCTTTTCTCACTGCTTCCCCGTCCTGGGCAGCCTTCCCTGCCTCCTGCCCTCTGCCAAGAGCGGGCACCAGCCCAAAGCTGCCGGTAACTTTCCATTATTCGGGCTCCAGTTCCGGGCAGCTCCGCTCTCTGGATCCATGTGCCGCTGGCCGGCACCTCACGGTCACGGGGGGGGGCGGTGTCTCCCCACCCACGACAAGGGTGGCCCTGCCAGGGGCCACAGGCTGGGGAAGCACCGACCCCCGGGCAAGCCTGCACAGCGCCATGTCCCTGCTCGCAGCTGGGGACACTGTCCGGCTGTCACATGCCTGTCACGTGTTTGTTACGTGATGGTAAAAACACAGCGGAAACGGCTTTTTGGGGTGGTTTGTGAGTGCAGTGCGTGTCAGGGTGATGATACAGGTACTGCCGCTGGGAACCTTATCTCTGCTCCACACCCGGGCGCTGCTTATCGGGGACCCTGATGTGCCGTGGTGGGTGGCACTGCTCTTCGCCGCTGCTGCCAGACATCCCCTGGGACTGAAGGGCCATGATAGGAGCAGGCAGCATGTGAGGGCAGCGCTGGCATGGGAGCTGGATGGGAGGAAGCAGAGGTGCACCATCCCAATTTGGGCTACAAACTTCATATTTTTATATAAAAGCTTCAAAACATCCCCCCACTGCAGCCTGGCAGTGGGGGGCTGTTTTGAAGATGTGTAGCAGTGGTGTTTCTTCCCTGCACATCCAGCCATGGTCCAGGCACAGTGTTCAGCATCCCCGTGGGGGTGAGCTGGCAATGCCAGTGCTGCCAGGCTGGCACTGCTCCCCTCCATGCCTGGCTGTGCCTGTGCCAAGGGCTTTCCTGTGGGAGACCACAAAAGACTTTCACAGGCAGGCTCTACCTGCACCTGTATCCTGCCTGCTGATGAGTGCCAGTGGTTTGTGAGCTGGCTCGGCTGTGCTGGTCTCCCCCGCAGCAGGTTTGGGGGTCACATGTGTGGTACTCTTTGCTAGATCCTCAATGGCCCTGTGCTCTGTGGGCCATTCACACCCAAGAGTTTGCAAAGCCCATTCTCTGCACCCCCCAGTGCATCCTTGCCCAAGCCCTGGTGGGATTTGACTGGGTATTAGGAAATGGATCTTCCCCCGGAAGGTGGTTGGGCACTGACCAGGCTCCCCAGGGCAGTGGGCACAGCACCAAGGCTGCCAGAGCTCAAGGAGTGTTTGGACAACACTCTGAGGCACAGGGTGGCGATTGTTGAGGTGTCTGTGCAGGGCCAGGAGTTGGACTGGATGATCCTTGTGGGTCCCTTCCAACTCAGGATGTTCTATGATTCTATGAATGCCATCCTGGAGGTTACCCAGGGATGTCATGAAGCGGGGACAAAGCCCAGGGTGGCATTGGAAGGGTTGTGTTGGACCCTGCCCCTTGCCTAGCCTTACTCTGGGTCTTCCTTGGCTCTCTTTGGGGCAGAATGCCAAATTCTCGGTGTTTCTGCCAGGGCTGGTGCTGAGTTGGGCTGCACGTGGTTGAGAGGGGTGAGGAATCCTGGGCTCGTGGCTGCTGAGCTCTGGAGCTGTGTCCTTCTCCTCGGTGAATGCTTTAGGGTTGGACCCTGCTGCCAACCAGGAAACAGAGGCACAAACCAGGAGCAGGCAGCAGGTCTTTGGGGCTCCTGGTGCCATCTCCTGTTGTTCTTCTGAAGCAAGCTGGAGACAATGGCAGGGAAATACCCTTTCTGCCCCACCAATGGGCTGTGTCCACCTTTTCCACAGGCTTTCCACCTGGGAACAGCAATGCAATGTGGGCAGGAACTGGCTTATCCTGCCTGCCACAGGCTCCTGCCTGCCCTGCCCAGGCTGGCATCCAGGGCTCTGCCAACTTGTTCCAGGAGGCCTCAGCCACATGCTGAAGGCTTCTGCCAGGTCATGGTGACACAGCTGGAAAATAAGTGTGCTGCAGGCAAAAGAGCCTGGATGCTGCTTGTGGGCTGGGGGCTTTGAGGTGGGTGCCAGCCTGGGTGGGGACTGGAGAGGCAGTACCGCAGCTGGGCAGGGGCTTCTGGTACCCATGGGATGAAAGAGAGAGTCCCCCTCCATAGTGGAGGTGATTATAGTCAGCAGCCTTAGGGCCGATGCTGGCCAGCGGGCATCCCAAGACTGGAAATGGGTTGGACCTGTGCTAACACAAGGAGGGACAGTCCTGCCCTGAGCATTGTCAAATGCTGTTCAGGCTCTGCCATGCAGCACGTGGACTTGGCTTCCTCTAGAGATTCCTTGTGTGGACACCTGATAGGTGGTCCAGTGTGGCATCACCATCCAGCCTGGCCAATCCTGCTCCCAGAGCTGCCACCTCCTCTTCTCCTCCTGCTCCCAGAGCTGCTACCACCCCTGCTCAGTGCTCTGTCAGCATGTCCCTGGGATCATGGGGTGCCTTCTCTTCAGCCTGAAGCTCTCCAAGGAGGTCCTGTGGTGGCCCTGGGCTGGTGTGTGCTGGCAACTCATTCATGGAACAGGTTGAAGGATTAGTCTGCCAAGAGCTTTGCTTTATTCCTACCTGTGGGATTTTAAGCACCACCTATAGCTCTATTCTGGACTTCGTGTAACCATGAGTTTTTTTCCTTGATGTGGTCATTCAGGATAACTTTGCCAGACCCATTTGCTGATGAGCAAAGCAAACACACTGTGCTGCTGGCACCCTCGGGGTAACCTCCAAGGCCAAAGGGATTATTTCTGACAGCGTTCCTTTGTGCTGTTCCTGAGATGGTTTATTTAGCCTAATCCAAAACTTCCTGAAAGCCCCTGGATGCTGTGTCAGCTGGATTACACTTCCCAGCCATCCATTGGGCTGTGGCAAGTCCTCATAACCTGCTTTAGGCAAGTGTGAGCTCTCAGGTCCTGAGTTCAACCTTGAGGTTGCTCCTTTCTGGATACAGCCTGCCAGGAGTGTTTGGGCAGTGCCTGGAGATGGGTCCTGCTCTGAGAGACATGCTGTCAGTTTGCAAAATGGATGGTCAGGTACAAGCCGGGTTCAGTGGCACTTGGTGGGCAAGGGAATGGCTTTGCTGGCCAAGATTAATATTGCAAAGTGAGCAGCTGATATCCAGGATGGAGTTATTTCTTCAGCTGTAAGGAGCTTCCTTTATTTTGCTTGTTGCAGAAGAACAAAGTGAGCACTGTGGCACTGCTTTAAATGCCCCCCGGGGGATGAAGGAAGGGCTGGTGCAGTCATGCAGCAGGAATGCTGCTGGGAAGGGTGTGTTTGTCTTCGGGAACACAAAACCAAGCTCCAAGGGTGCTGTTTGCTAGTTGAGCTGTGTGCCTTTGCTGGAGGAGGTTTTGCTCCTGGCCGCTTGTTCCCAGCACCTCAGATGTTGGACCCAAGGTGTGCCTCGGGCTCAGAGCTGTCCTCAGCTGCAGCTGGAACCTGTCCACAGGACCCATGTCTGTGTGTCCTCATGTCACAGCAGTATCTAGCTGAAGCTGTTCTCTGTGCCACACCGTCTGCTCTGAGGGGACCTTCCACCTGCTGAGGGCTTTGCTGGCACATTCCATCCCGAAGTGTATGATCTCTCCTCCTTTTCATTTACCTTCTGTATTCAGGGCCAGAAAGCTGCTTTTCCTGTCCTCAGGGGAACAAAATCAAAGAGCAGAGCCTGCTAGATGTGATGCCTTCTGCTCCCTGTGAGCTTCAGCTGTTCCTGCCCCAGCTCCTCTCAGGCTTTGTGGCACTTTGAGCCATGTGGAGCTGTTCCTGGCTCCAGGAAGCTGGAGAGAATGGCTTGTTTCCGGTTGTTTATGCTTCCAGCAGCTCCTAATCCCTGTCACAGGGTTTCCATGTGGGACAATATGTCCTGGGACCATGCCACATGCCTCTCTGCTCTCTTGTCCAAGCCTGCTGGCTCTGGATGGGTGACTTTGCTGCTTCCCTCACAGTGTGCCTCCCCCTCGTTGGGCACGGCCAGTTTTGGGACAGTGATGCCAAGGCAGAGACCTCCTGGAGGAGATGGCTCTGCTGTCACTCAGGACTGCTCTCTGGGGGCTGACCCTGTTTCTGGGTGAGACTTCAGGTCTGTGGCTAGGTTTAAGATGTCAGCAAGGAGGCTTGGCTGCTCAAGCTCAGGGAGTATCTCGTGCCTTGGCCTGCATCCCCCAGGATGCCAGAGCCCTGATATCTCTGTAGCAGGAAAACTTGGGCTTAAAATTAATCTGAGGTCAACTGGAGTTGAAGCCTAGATGTTGTGAGTTGTTGGCTGATGCCGAGGCACAGAGGAGTGTCCTGAAGCAGCAGGACACCCTTGGCTCCATCTGGGTCTGGAGGAGCTTTGTGCTTCATGGTCCAGCTGCAGGTGCCATCAAGGTGGGGAGGCATCGGGTTGAGGTTTGCTGTTACCACAGCAAGGACCATGAGCTGGTTAGAGATGGAGCATCCCAGCCCCCACCAGGGCTGACCTTGTCCTTGCCATGGGATAGGGTCTTGGAGAGCAGCTCTGGACCCTTGGACAGAGCATCCTCGCTGTGCTGCCTCAGGGCCTCCAGGTCTTCCCTAGATGGATAGTAAAGTCCTGTTCCCTTCCACAGGTGGGTTTGGGGCATCTTACCTGCCAGTTAGATCCCATCAGTGATGGGATGGTGAGGGAAGAGCAGGGTCCAGCACCAGGATGGTGGCACAGGAGCCTCAGAGCTGCCCTGGCCACCAGTGTGGGGTTGCAGGGGGTTACTGACCTGGCCCTTATCTTCCCTGTTTCTCTTCTTAGCTCCCGCACCTCTGCAGCCGAGAAGGAGATGGGAGGTGAGTGACAGGAAGGTCCAGCTCATCTGGGCGTTGTGGGAGAAGAACCCAGCTCCCATAGCCTCAAAAAACAAGCTGGATGAGGAACAATGTGATTCCTGGCCCAATCCTGCTCCTCATCAAAGACAGCCTCTGCTTGGGCACAGAACAGGCAGGGCATGTGTCAGCCCTGGGGGCTCTTCCAAGGTCCAAGCCAGAGACCCTCTCCCCTGCACCCATGGCAGAAGCTCCGTAGGAGCTTGGCTGCATGGCCCATCTCCATCCTCTTCCACCCCAGGAGCAGAACAAAAGCAGAAGCAATACCAAGCCCATCAGGGATTTGAGGATCATCATGGTGGGGTCGCTGGTGCCCACACCTATTTCTACACAGATGAGGCCAAGTGTGACCAGCATATGGAGACTTTCCTCCGCTGCATCGATGCCTCAAGTGAGTGCTCCATATGTCCTGGGCAGCCCCACTGTGTTGGGGACTACAGGGGTGCCTCAGTCCCACCACCACCACCGTATCTCAGGTACCTCCTTCCTGCTCAAGTACCTTGCTGTTGGGCTGACTCTGTCCTTCTGGCTCCATCCAGGTGGCAGCTCAGAGGACGGCTTCTCTGCCATCAAGCTGACAGCACTGGCCAGACCTCAGTTCCTGGTGAGTTCCAGGGCTGTGACCAGATGAGGTGGGGCAAAGCCAGGGCCACAGAGGATGCTTCTACTGGGGCAGGTGCCAGGCTTGCTGCTGTGGCATCGAGTGGGTACCAACAGGCTGTTCCCTGTGTGCCCAAGGCCCCTGCAGACCCTGCCTCAACTTTTGGGGAGACACAAAGGTTTAAAGGTCCCAACATGAGGGGATGTGGCAGGGGAGGGGACTGTGCTGCTCGGCTTGGCCAAGGTGCCCCATTCTAGATCAGCATCTGCCTCAGGCTGGGTATGACCTTGCAAAGCCCTGGCATGACAGGAGGCTCCAGCCTGGGTGTCTCACCTGGAGCTCTGTCCCCACAGGTGTGGTTCTCGGAGGTGCTGGTGAAGTGGCGGAGGTTCTTTCTCCAAATGGCTGCAGAGCAGGGCCAGGCTGGGCGGGCAGTGCTGGAGATGAAACTGGAGGTGGAGAAGCTGCAGGTGAGGCAGGAAGGCCTGAGGGAGGCTGTGCTGCCAGGGATGTGCTGTAGGAGGTGGCCGAGGACACAGAGATCCCAGAGCAGCCCTGAGCTGTGACACCTTAAGCAGGCAGACCCCTGTAGCCCCTGATGTTCCTTTTGGTCGCAGGAGACACTGGCCAACCTCGGCATTGTGACCAAGGCAGAGAGCCAGGAGTGGTTCATGGGCGAGAGCCTGGGCACAAGCAGGTAAGGTGCCTGGGATCTGGGGGTGCAGCAGGGTGGGAACACTGGGGGACCTTGTCCCTGTCCCTGGGGTAGTAGCAAGGGGAGGTCTCCACAGCAACCAAGTGTAGGGAAAGTTTGGGTGGAGGTGACAAGACAGATCAGGGTAGCACACGTTATGCATCTTGCTTGCTGGTGGGGGTCGGCAGCTGGTAGAGACCCCCCTGCCCCTGCAAGACACTAGCAGGGACTTGACTCTCTGCTCCCAGCACTGTGGACCTGCTTGACTGGAACAGCCTGTTGGACAGCTGCACCAAGATCTCCAAGCCTCTGCTCATCCCCAACAGGCAGGTGAGTACCCCACTATGCTAACCCCAGAGAGGTCCCACAGGGAGCTTGGGGGAGTAGAGTGTGGGTCTTAAGCTCTTCCCAGTAGGTTGCTGGTGGCTGCAGTGTTGGTGGCATCTGTGCTGCCAGAGCCTGGCCATGCTGTAACCACAGTGTGCAACCACCAGGCTGGCAGGGTGGGCACCTTGTCACACCGTGCTCACTGGTGGGTGCTGTGAGGCTGGGTTAGGCAGCAGCCCTGGGGATGGGTTCCCTCCAGGGGGATTTGTGTCTCCTGTGGGCAGAGCTGGGTGCTGGCAGGGTGCCACAAAGCTGTGCTTGTTTCAGACTGGGCAGCTTGAGCCGCTGCTCTCATGCTTCAGTGAGGAGGAGGATCTGCAGATGAAGCGGGTGCTGCAGCGCATGGATGTCCTTGCCAAGGTGAGGGGGCACTGGAGTTGGGGCAGCCACAGGGGGAGACGTGATGCAGGCAGCCCTATGAACCCAATCTGTGTGTCATTCACCACCCAGAGAGCCATGGAGAAGGGTGTGAGGCTGATGGTGGACGCAGAGCAGAGCTACTTCCAGCCAGCCATCAGCCGCCTCACCGTGGAGACACAGCGCCGCTTCAACAGGAACCAGGCCATAATCTTCAACACCTATCAGTGCTACCTGAGGGTGAGATCCAGCGCCTTGCAGCACCTGCTGGTGCAGATGGGTGGAGATCTCCGCTTCTGAAGTCATGCCAATGCAATGGCAGAGCTGCTAAAGTGAAGGGGTGGCACCGGTGTGATGACCTTTTGCCATCCCTTCCACCTGGTAGGAGGCTTACGACAATGTGACAGGGGATGTGGAGCTGTCACGCCGGGAGGGCTGGCACTTCGGCACCAAGCTGGTCCGTGGCGCGTATATGGAGCAGGAGCGGGAAAGGGCGGCTCAGTTGGGCTACGAGGATCCCATCAACCCAACCTATGAGAAGACCAATGAGATGTACCACAGGTAGGGGACAGCTCCAGCCACTCTCCTCTCTTGCCCCAGTGGGAATAGGCACAAGCAGCCTCACCAGAGGCCCATACTGCCTTACAGGTGCCTGGACTATGTCCTGGAGGAGATCAAGCACAGACGGAAAGCCAGCGTGATGGTGGCATCTCACAATGAGGACACAGTGAAGTTCACCCTGCGCAGGTGAGTGCTGGGGAGGCAGTGTGGCAAGGCAGGGACTAGGGACTTAAGGGATGTGGGGGCCCTGCAAAGCTGTGGTAAGACCTGCTGTGGCTTCTGAGGTCCCCGCTGAGCTCACCTGGAGGGATCGTGGCTCCCAACTGGTGCTCAGGGCTTTAGATGGGGCTTGGAGCTGAGGTGCAGCACCCAGGAGCTGTTGTGAAAACAAATCCCTCAAGTTCTACATCTCAGCATCCATCTGGAATGTGGTCAGTGCTATGCTGTTCTATTTGGAGGTGCTCCCCAATCCTCTGGTGGGACACTGCTGAGGTGAGCTCCATGCTGTCTCTGCTCTCTCCTAATGCTGAGGCTTGGTTTGCAGGATGATGGAGCTTGGGATCCATCCCTCAGAGAAGAAGGTGTGCTTTGGGCAGCTGCTGGGCATGTGTGACCAGATCACCTTCCCCCTGGGTAAGTGATGGGGTGGGGAGGGCTTGGCAGAGATGCTCCTGCCCCATCTGGACCCCTGGTGTCTCCCTGAGCAGCTGCTGTGGCGTCCAAAGGAAGGAGCAAGTGAGCCAGGCCTATCACAGAGCAGGACTGGCTGAGCACAGTGCCTTGCTGTGGGGAGTGTTGTGACCCCTGCATGAGGTTTGGGGAAGATGTAGGTGAGGATGTAGGTGGAGAATCACATCTTTCTGCTGGAGTCCCATGAGCCCACGGTGGCTGGGCAGGGAGATTCCCACTTTGGATCTAAGTGGAAATTGTAGTGCCCTAAAGTGGGGCAGAGACTGATCCTGGCAGACAGCATGCCCCTTCTGTACCTCCTCAGTCTGGGGGTGTCACTTGGCTCCATTGGAGGTGCACACTGAGTCCTGGACTCTCTGCTACCAGGGCGGCACCAGCCTCTTGCATGACCTTGTCCTCAGCCACTGGCCCAGGCAGCGGAGCAGCACTTCCAGGGACCTGGACAGAGGGACACACAAGGGTCCAGCTGTCAGGTCAGGGACTGATCCCCCTGCCCACACCAGTCCAGAGCAGAGTCCTAAGGCCAGGAGAGCAGCAGGAGGCAAACTGGGCAGTTGTCCAGCACAGACACTGCTCTGTCCTGGAGTTCCCTCGGAAGCGGGGTTTGGCCGCCCGTCTGCAGCCTCCTCTGGTCATGCTGGAAAAATGTGTTAACTTGATGTTTCTGGTTGAACGCTCCTTGAGCTGGCCCAGCCCCGGCTGCCGACATTCCCAGGGCTCCTGGTGACCTCGGCCCACTCCCCCTGGCTTCTTCCCAAGCTCCCGGTGCTGAGCCGGGAGAGATGCGCTGCAGCTCCCCTCACAGGCTCAGCCGCTTCCAGGATCCCCATCTTAGAGCCCAACTGCAGACTCCTGCACATCCATCCCTGCTCCATCGGCACAGCCCCAGGGGCATGGGAGAGCTGGCGGGAAAGGGAGGGTGGCTTTTTTTTTTCTCCCCCCCCCTTTCTTTTTCTCCACCCCCTTTTTCTTCCCCCCGTTTCTCTTTCCCCCTTCCTCCCTCTTTTCCCCTTGTTTCTCCCTCACCCCCCTTTCCCCTCTTGCCCCCTTTATTCCCTTTTTGTAGCCCTTTGCCCCCTTTCTTCCCCTTCCCCCTTTTTTTTCCTCTTCCCTTTCCCCTTTTTTCCCTTTATTCTTCTTTTTTTTTTCTTTTTTTCTTTTTCCTTTTTTCACTTTTTTTTTTTTACTTTCTTGGCACTTCCCTGACCAGCCTCTATCCCTCTAGGCCAGGCTGGCTTCCCTGTGTACAAGTACGTGCCCTACGGCCCAGTGAACGAGGTGCTGCCCTACCTGTCCCGCAGGGCCCAGGAGAACAGGGGCTTCATGCAGCGGGCAAACCGGGAGCGGGACCTGCTCTGGAAAGAGGTCAAGAGGCGCCTCCTCGCAGGAAACCTCTTCAGCCACTGACCCCAACTCTGGGGCTCCTGTGCCTTCAGCCGGAACCACTGTCACCATTCCCCATCCCAATTCTGCTGCAGCTCCCCCGAGCACCCTTTGCCCTTTGAGAGAAGTGTCCTTGTTGCTGCTGAACCACGCACACCTTCCGGCAGTCGCTGCTGCAGGGTTGCCCCATCCGGCACTGCCGCAGGGATGTCCCTCTGCCATCCCACAGCCTCTTGAGCTGTCCCAGGGGGCAATGCTGGGGCTCTCCTGCCAGCCCTGCCCCATGCCTTGGTGAACACTGTCCCAGAGTTTTCCCCTGGCGGGATTGTGCAGAGATTTATCTGTCTGCTTCATACCATGGGCTCAGGTACAGGTGGGCTGGGTGACCTGGGCACAAGCTGGAGACAAACCAGAAGCTCCTCCAGCCTCTGCTGGGGCTGGGGCTTTGTCCCTTCCACACTTGTGTAAGGGCTGGATCGGTCCCTGCTGCCTGTCCCAGGACAGCCACTCCTTGCCTGCTCAGCAGCTTTGCGCTGATCAGAGCTGGGCAGGTCCAGGTTCTCCCCCATCCCCCAGGATAAGCTGAGCCAAAGCCTCCTGGGGTTATCCATCCTCAGGCACACGTCCAGTGGAGCAGGAGGGGCCAGGGGAGCGGGCTGGCCCCATCTCTCTGCTGTTCCTGCCCTGCCCACAGTCCCTGGCTTCAGTGATGGACCAGGGACAGTGGGAGCACCCAGAGCTGGACCACAGCTCAGCTCTGCTGTACACTGGATTTGCAGAGAATGGAGATGATTAAATCACAACTGTTCCTGCTCCTGTCTCTCCCTTGGAGTTATTGGGTAGCCACCTGTCCCCAGGCACTGCCCTGATCTCAGAGAGGGGTCAGTGCTGCTCTTGGCCCTCCAGCTGCACACTTTGGCCAGAGCCAGGGCTTGGGGAAAGGAGCCAGAGGTGGGCTGTACAGAGTGGGGCCAAACTTCCTGGGCTAGGGATTGGAGAAGCTGTGGAGCTGCCCGTGATGGGCTTCAGAGGAGCTGGAAGCCCTGGAGCCTCCTCCTACCTGCAGAGGAGGGTGTGGCATGGGAGAGCCTCTCCCTGCCCTGAAACCTGCTTTTGGGAGATGTGCACCCTGCAGGCTTTCACACCTCAACATAGCTCCAGTTATTCCTGGGCTCTGCATGACCACAGGCATATCTGGGATTCCCTGCCTAAAGCTGTGGCACTGTCTCCTTTTTCCCTGGATCAGTCCCTCAGAGGGATGATGTTTAGATTTCCAGAGCTGTTCACCTTCTGCCTTTTCTCTAGCTGAGACTCTCCTGCCTTAGAAAACAACTGGAGCAGAGCAGGGAGCATTGCTGGAGCACAGGGCCAGGGCTGCTGGAATTTAAAAACGGTACTGATGCAGGCAGCAGCTGGGCTCCTTGTGTTTCAGGGAAGAGGGGAGATGCTCCAGACACTGGGCTGCCTCTCCAGCCCTTGCAGGATGCTGCTGCAGTGGCATGCAGCACACCGGTGCCCCAGAGCCTGAGCTCTGCTGGATTCTGGATGCAGAAGTAATCCATTATGACCTTATGCAAAGACCCCCAGGCATCTGTGTAGTATGGCAGGAGGAGCCCCTCTTGACCCTCCTTTTTTGTAGTTAACCCCCTCATGATAAGATGACTCCACAACCCGGCTTGGAGGTGTTATGTGCTGCTGTTTGCAGAGGCTGTGCATGGGTGCAGAGTGCTGCCTCCTGAACACCCAAGGTACTGAATGTCCTTGAAACCTCCAAATCCCTGGTTCCCTGCAACCTTGCATGGAATACCCTAAGCTGGAAGGGACCCACAGGGATCATCGAGTCCAACTCCTGGCCCTGCACAAGACAACCCAACAATCCCACCATGTGCCTGAGAGCGTTGTCCGAACACTCCTTGAGCTCTGGCAGCCTTTGGACCATGACCACTGCCCTGCAGAGCCTGTTCCGGTGCCCACCCACCTTCTGGGGGAAGAACCTTTTCCTTGATATCCAGCCTAAACTTTCCCTGGCACAGCTGTACCCATGCTCAGCCAGAAAACAGTAACTGCCTCTTCTATTTCTGGGTGCACTGACACAACCAACCCCCACCTCGTGTTCCAGGCTTTCCCCACCCTGCTCAGTTTTAGCTCTTGCTGCTGAACAGTGCTTTCTGCTTGTCCTGGAGGAAGAGGAGGCATGGAATGGTGGTGCATGTGCCAGGAGCCATGTTGCAGCATTCCTGTGTGCAAGGATGCTAGCTGCAGCAGTGGGGGAGTTGGAAGGAGAAAGAGCCCATATACTTACAGCAACCATCTGGGCAGCCTGGCCACATCAGGGTATCCTATGACACCCCATGTCCCTCCATGCAGTCCTGCCCACCAAAGCAGCCACAGGGATTTTTGAAGCATTGACAAAACAGCAGCTTTTCCCTGAGTTTTGTGTTCAGAAATACTATAGTTCTGGGGTTCCTTTTTTCTGTGGTATTTTTCCAAAAATAGTTCCACAGGAGACAGACACCTGGCAGAGTCTGAAACAGGAAATGCAAGTGGTGTGTGATCGAAAGCATGGGCCATGCTCTGCATGGGCAGCAGCCTTGCCAGGATCACAGGGAGAGGAGGGATGGGTGGCTGGTAACTGTGGGCTGTGCAATCCCCCAGGCCCTGGCAGCACCAGCCAGCCCAGAGCACTGTAAAACCTCCCTCCGCCTCTGTCCCACAGCATCCTCAGCTTCTCCAGCCTCTTACACTAGTTGGCAGCATCTTTTGAGGGACCAGTTTATCTCCCTGGCTATGGCCCAACCCCTTCTGTGAGTTAGACTGGTGAAAACAGAGCAGCTGGAGTATGTTGTCTGCTGGTGAAGAGGAAGAGAAGTTAAGTTTATAGAAGCCAGAAACCATCCAAAAGCCAACACACCCTCACACAAAGCACCGGCATGGGGAAGGTGAGGCAGCGTGAGGCTGTCCTGCCCCATCATGACCGGGGCAGTGGAGCACCAGGGCTGCTCAGCACTATGGGGAGGGGATCCTAGGATGGAAAGAGCCAGAGCAGGACTAAAAGCTCTGGGTGGGCATGACTGCCAGAGGAGGCATGGGAATACCACTACCAAGCCCAGATTCCTGCCTAATTTTGGAGTTGACCCCTCCCCATCCCACTTTCCCTGACAGAAAGGGATGTAGTGAGCTCAGCCTGAGGCTGAGTCATCCTAAGGGAGCAATTTGTGCCTCCATGGTCTGCACATTCCTGCTCCTGTGAGCAGGATGGGACAAGAGGGACAGGGATGTGGAGGCAGGAGGAGATGGGCAAGGTATGCTGCTTCCTGGTGCTGCTGCCAAACACATGGAACGTGCCAGGGCTACAGAGGGGAAAAAGGAGGGGGAAAGGGAGTGCTACACAATGGTTATATTCCCACTGGTAAGACCACTAGAGACTTTTCCACTGAGAGTCACCTGTCTCAGCAGGAGAGAACCCTTCCCTGCACATCAGTACTGCAAACACCAAAGGTGGTGAGAACCCACCAAATGCACTTTCTGCTCGATGCAGGGATCCCTGGGCTGGGAAGGTGCTCAGGACACCACCCAGAACTCCCTAATCCTCTCCAAAATGGTGCTGCCCAACTCATGCCTGCTGGGATGGAGGCTCCACATCCACAGGAGAGCCCCAGAGGTATGTGACCCTCAGAGCCAGCTCCATGGGAGATGCACTGTCCGTACACCTTCCACAGTTCTTAGTTTGCAAGCAGTCAGCACTTCACAAAGAGACGGATGCAGCTATTCAGCTGCATTTGTGCCACCATGGGGGAGAGGGCCAGGGTGTCCTCATCCACACTTTCCCCATACCACTATCAGATGTCCCAGGAGCTCAGAGAAGCTTGGGGCATCGCTTGCAGTGACCATTGAGCTGAACAGGCAGCTGGCTCGGGGTGGTGGCCAAGGAAATGCCAGCCCATTCAGTGCTACTGCACTGCCAAGCTGAAGCGGTTTATTGACCGGGCTGCCCTACCAGGCCAGAGGTGTGGGACCACTGCAGGTGCCCAGGTGTCCCCCCAATTCCCAGCTGTGTCCTTACAGTGGGTTAACCAGTGGCTGCTCTGAAGCCCTTGTGTTCCTGTGCAGGGTCATGCTTCCTTGGCACCACTTGGCTACCATGGGTTCCTGCATGGCTCTAAACGGTCTAGTCCAGGCTGCCAGACACATGGAGATGCCAGATCACTGCAGCTAGACCTGCAGGACAGCTGGACACTGGGGCTGTCACACACCTGGGGCTACCAGACCTCTGGGACAGCCAGATCCTGGGGCTGTCAAGCACCTGGAGTTGCTGGATTCCTGGGTCAGATGGATAATGGGGCTTTCAGGCTTCTGAGGGCTGCTGGACCACCAAGACAGACTGACCCGTGGGCCCTTGGGCACTCAGGTCTGTGGGACTCCTGGAGCTGCTGGAACTCCAGGTCAGACAGATCCCAGGGCTGTTGTGCATCTAAGGCTGCAGATCCCAGATATAGCCAGAACCTGGGGCTGCCAGACCCCAGGGACTCCCAGGCACCTGGGACTGCCAGACCTCTGGGACAATCAAAACCCGGGGCTCTTGGACACCCAGGGCTGTCAGACCCCTGGAGCTGCTGGGTCCCAGAACAGCCAGACCCCGGGGCCATCGGTCTCCCGGGGCCTCCCGGGGACCTGGAGCTTCCAAACCACGGTGAAAGCCGATCCCCGGTGCTACCGGATCTCGGTCCCCTCCAAACCCCGGGGACACTGGACTCCCTGGACTCCCGGGAGCTGCTGGACCCCCGGGCTGCGCTGGAAGCCAGGACTTCTCATCCTCCCATTCTCCCTCGGGGACCCTCCCCCCGTTCGGCGGCGCTGCCCACCCGGTGGAGCTTCCCCGGGGCCGTCGGGGCGGCGCTGCCCGGGGCCGGGGCGGCGGCGGCGGCCCCCGGAGCCTGGCCCGCCGTCAGGGGAACCAATGCGGAATTTCCTGGCTGGCGGCGGAGCCCCTCCCGCCGCTGCCGAGAGGGGCGCGGGGGAGGCGGCGGCGAAGCGATCGCACCGCGGCTTCCGCCCGCCGAGCGGCAGCCGGGACCGGCGGGGACCGGGGCGGGCGGGGACCGGGAGCGGCGGAGCCGGGGCAGGGGGACAGCGACCGGCCCCGTATGGGCTGTGCCGGGTCCGGCCGGGCCCCGCCGCTCCGCCGGTGATGGAGGCCCGTGCGCTGCGGCCGTCCCGCCGCCCCCGGGCCGGGGCCGCGCTGCTGCCGCTGCTGGTGCTGCTGGTGCTGCCGGTGCTGAGCCGCGGAGCCGCGCAGGAGCTGAGCCCCCGCGGCAGGAACGTCTGCAGGGCCGGCGGGTAGGAGCGGGGGCGGGCAGGTGTGCGGGGTGTGCGGGGCGGGACGGGACCGGACCCCCACCGCGGTGCGGGGTCGGGGCCGCGGGACAGGACACGGGACGGGCTCGCCGGTCCATCCCCCATCCCGGGCAGCCGCCGCGCTGGGCGCCTTCCAAGACAAAGTCCGTCCTGTGCGGGGCTGAGGCGGGGGGAGCCGGCGGCGGGGCGGGGGTGAGAAGCACAGCCTGAGTGGGGCCGGGGCGGGGGATGATTCTGATCCCCGGGGTGCTGCGGGGAGGCGGTCTCGAATGCCCTGGCTCCGGTCCCGCACTCCACCGGGACCGGTCGTGTTGAGGAGAGCCGGTCCTGAATTCCTTTGGAGCCGGTTCTGTATACTCCAGGGCCAGTTCTGCTGTGGGGAGCTGGTGTTTGGTGTCTCTGGGGATGGACTAAGGGGAAAGGTAGGGGTGGGGGGAAATCCTGCATCCCTGGGGCAGAATCTGTGGTGGGAAGCTGGTCCTGGGTGCCTTCAGGGATCGGGTTGCACTGTGGGGGGTCAGTCCTGCACCCCCCGGGGGCCGGTCATGCTACTGAGCCTGGACTGGTGGGATGCAGGATGCTCTGGGTATCATGGTGGAGCTGTACTGGGCTGCTGATGATGGTGGAGTTGGCAGCTTCAGGACCCTCGGGTTTGGCTTCAGAAAGTGGGTGCTGACACTGTCTAGCTGTCCCAGGGGTCACACCTGCCTGCCTGGCCAGGGGCAGAGTCCTGGGAGGTGGCACTGCTGTGTCCCCACTCCCAGTGCTCTCTGTGTCCCACAGGGTGCTTTGCAGAGCATCATCTCAGCCGAGCTTCTCCACAGAGCTCAGGCATGGTGCTGCCCAGGCTCCTGGGCCAGGCTGGCCACAGCAAAGGGGGAGAGTGCCCACAACTACTGCCTCCTCCTGGGAGAGCTGGATCCCCTGCCCCTGATGGGGGGCCCAGGCCATAAATGCACCTTTATATCTTGCCCATGAGGTCAGACGAGTCCACGAGGAAAACATGTGCTGCGAGTGAGAGGGGCCGCATAATGGCTCCATTCAGCAGGCCCGCAGGGCGCTGGTGCCCCCTCCTCAAATTACAGCCTGAGTTTCCTAAGGAGGCATTTCACAAGTCAGAGCAGCCACAGCTCTTGTCCACGCTGTTCCACAACAGGGGAGGATGCAGGGAGCTGTCCCTCCTCTGCTGCCTGTGACCCGCACAGCAAAGCTGCCACCACATCCTGGGGATGGGGTGCCTGGGTGCTTCCCCTTGCACAGGGACCCCCCCCCCATCCACACTGGATGAAGGTTGGGAAGATGCTGCACCAGCCCTGCAGGACTTGGACTCGCTCTCTGTGCCACTCATGGGGTGTGCAAGAGGCACTGGCTGTTGAGTGGGACAGGATCCATGGGATGGGCAGGGAGTGCTGTCCATCCTCCTGTGGGGACAGGACCTGGAGACAGCCTGGGAGCTGGGGATAGCTGGACAGGGATGGTCTCTAGGAAGCTCAGATGATGTTTGCATCACTTTTCACCCCTCACCCTTCCGCAAACCCTTCTTCTCTCTCCACCCGCCTGCCTGGCACCCACCACCATCATGACTGTGTACAATGGGCATGGAGGACACTCCATATGTTACCATCCAAACCTATCCTGTTGGCCCCAATGCCCTGGTGCTGCAGGTCCTGCCCTGTGTCTGGGGCTGGGGGCAGAGGGGCTGGAGGTGGCCTGGGGTCCCAGTGTCCCCCACCTGAGCCTGGTGAAGCTGCTGTTTGGACTCTAGGCTCTGCAAAGCCCATCCAGGCATCCTGTGGAGATGCCACCACAGGTTTTGGAGGGCTCAAGGGGAGGATTATGTGACTTCCTGAGATCTGGCTTGCAAGTAGCAATTCAAGAAGCTATTTAGGGCAGAAGAAAAGGGCATATTTGGGGCTCTTTGGGGTTTTGTGTTCTAAATGCAACTTGTCGCTAAATTTGAACCTCTCTTATGATTGGTTGCCCATTGGCATGACCCTCTCCAAAGGTGCTGGTGGGGATGCAGGCTGGTGACAGCCTGGGCACTGCTTTGTCCCTGTCCTGCTCTCTTGCTAATGCTCTCATTTGATAATCTTGGGGGTTTACTTACTTTTATTTTCTTTCTCTGTCCAAATGGTTTCTGTTTATGTACATGGTCCTACTCCTGCCTGCCCTGGGGATCTCTGTCTGCCTACACTCCAAAGCTGGGGTCGGGGAGCTGCAGCTGGCATCAGCTGGGGGTGTGCCACTGGCTGGGACCTGCTGGTACCAAGAGTCCTGTGTCCCACACAGTGGAAGCTGGGTGGCACCAAGTGATGGATAACACAAAGAAAGAAGATTAGCACTGGGGTGATGCTTGGGAGAAGCAGCGAGGCAGGGATGGAGGAGCTCTGGGGATGGGAAAGGTGCCAGTGATGCTCTGAGTGCCAGGGATATGCTGGGTGTCTGCAGCTCCATCCAGTGGGCCAAGTAGGGAGGTCTCACATGGGACCATGGGCAGCAGCTCCCACCCAAGCCCCAGGGTCTTGCTCCTGCTTTCAGGGGTGTGAGCCTGCTCCTCATTGTTCAGGGAGGGCTATGTTGGTCTGGGTGAGGAGCCACCCCTCCTGCCTCAGGAGCCCTCTCCATAGCTGTTGGTAGAGAGGACGTGTTACAGGGAATGATGTAGGATACTATCCACAAGACAAATATTCTGCCTCTGTGGAAACCCCAAGATCCTTTGCTGAGGTCCCACTGATGCTCAGTATGAGCAGGATGTGGCCATGGGCTGGGGCCAAGGCTGGCGTGGAGCGCTCGTCCCTGCAGGTGACAGCTTCGTGTCTGCCCACATCCTGCTCCTCTTCCTCCACATCAGCTGAGCTCCCTGGCCCCAGCCACAGTTTGGAGGCAGTTTTTCCTTTCTCTTTTTCCAGCATTTGTAGCACTCTGAAGGAAAGAGAAAGAAATAAGATATGTATTTGCACTGGCATGTCCATGTGGGTCAGGAGCAAGCTTTTAAACACATCTCCTAGTTATCCTTTTCCAGTGATCATGGGGCAAGTGGAGCTCTGTTAAGGAGCTGAGGCCATGAAACATCTTTTAGTCCAACATGCTAATGGCACTGGTCACCTGCAGCCAATACTGCCCCTCCCTGTGGCTGGCTGTGCTCAGGGACCAGTCCTGGTACCATACTGGGAGCACTGGTTTCCCAGTGATGCATTCTTGCCACAGGAGAGGTTGATTGCTGTCAAAGCTGCTAATAAACGAGGCATGGGCTGAGCAGGGTGTGGGTTGCCATTAGCAGGCACAGGCAAAGAGAGATTAGCTATCAGGAAAAAGATAAGCCAAAAGATAAGAGGTGGTGGGCTAGATCCCAGCTGGTGGTGGTAGAGGTGCTGCTCGCCTCCTCCAGCTCGTGGCAGAAGAGTTTTTCCTCCTGCCACTGCGTTACAGTGACTCCCAGCTCCCCACTGGCAGTTTGGGGCTTTCATCAAGAATGATGCATTTTGGCACATCCCCCATGATGCCCATTTTGGTGGCCAGGCTGAGCCATTGGAGAGAGGAGGTTTCCCAAGTAGAGGGGTTTCCTCTTGCAAACCTGCAACGGTTTCATCTGAAACCCCACCAAACTGAATTTATAAAGAGTGGAGTGGTGAAAGCAACTCCAAGTGGAACAGTGGGGGCTTTGGCCATGCCATGGGAGGGCAGAGGCACTGCGGACCCTTCCCCACCTGAGCATCCCAGCACAGCTGACAAAGGTTTTCAGGAAGGGCAGCCTGAAGCCTCTTGCAGAGAAGAACCTTGACTCCAGCCCACCCAGTCCTCAGGGAGGTGATTTGGTGGTTGACCCCCCCTTGCCGTTAACCCCGTGCATCCCCCTGCACGTTTGGCAGGATCAGAGCCCTTCACTCAAGCCCCAGGGTCCCCATGATGGGGGGTGTACGTGCCGCTGCCATCGCAGCATCTTGCGACCGCTTCCACAGGCTGCATAGATGGAGCTATTTTGAGCTCTGGCTGCAAGGCATTTTTTCCAGGCCTCGAATCATTTTTGTGGTTCTTTTCTGCCTCCTTTCCAACTTTTCACCGTCCACGAAAAGGGGGACACGATGCTTCTGGCTCGGCCGCATGGGTGCTGCCCGCTGAGGGGCCAGGGGTGGGAGCTGCATCTCCAGCACCCCAGTTTGGCCAAGGGGCTGCTGGCAGCTCCCTCCTCGGCCCCAGGACGAGGCGGTCTGGCAGCCAGACGTGGTCCTGTGACTGCGCTGGGTTTCGAGCAAATACTTCCTTGCTGTCTCCTCCTCTTCTGCATTTGTTACGTATAAAGAGGAAAAGGAAAAAAAAAAGCCAAATGCATTCCAGGCTGTGCTGCAGACCAGCCCGGGTGAAGTTTTCTTTGACTGCAGCAACTGCTTTGACTGTTTGTGACCCTCCAGCATCACTCCCATCACCCGTGGGAGCAGGCAGTGTGGGTCACCCTGAGGACAAGTGGGTGGCTCTGGGGATGAGCAAGGGTCCCCAAACAGGGATTTATGTGAGGTCGTGGCACAGGGAATGTACTTCCCACATTCACTTGCAGCATTACGAGCCCCCGAACATTTGCTTGGAGGAGGCATTGACCAAGTGCGGGTGAGGCGTCCCTGGGTGTCCCATCCAGGCAGGGAGCTGAGCATCCCTGACTGAGCCTCTGAGGGGGTCTGAGCCCCCATCCTTATCAAGCTTGTGCCAAACATATCTTGCCTGATAACCCTGTGCCTGGTGCTCCCTAGAGGAGGTGGCACTGCAGGACGCCCAGGGGATCAGGGACACGTTCCAGTTGCCTGTAGTTGGCATCCCCCTGCTCGTACATGGGCACATCTCCTGGGAGCTGACTGTGCTCCAGCTATTCTGGCCAGGTGGTTCCAGCCTGCCTTTGGGGTGCCAACCCTAGGCCACCAAGTAGCAAGCCTGGGGTTCAGATCATGTTTTCCCCTGGGACATTTAGAGTCTTCCCTTTTTTCCCAGCTTTGGGGAGGGTTCTTTGGATTATTTATTTTTTTTACTGTAGAGGTTGCAAACATGACTTTTGCTGTTTCATCACTCATTAATGGGAGGAAGTGGTCTCATCCTTGCTCCTCTAGTCACCTCAGTGGTTGGTGGGACATCTCAAGCAGCACTCATGGGAGGCCCCCAGCAGACCCATAACTCCCTGAGTGCTGGAGGAAGAGCCAAGAGCTCTCTCTGCCCCATGGGAATGCAGCAACCCCTGGAAGGACCTCTCACCATCATGGCTTCAGTGCTCCTGGTGGGTTCTTGGGAAGGACCAGGACTTTCTGAGGGTTGTAACTATTTGTGATGCTTTTTTTCTCCCCTGCAGCTCCTCGGTGCTTGTGTGCTGCCTAGGATGGAGGCAACAAGGAAGCGAGTGTTTAATAGGTAAACACTGCCATTTTGCTTTGTTGGACACTGCCCATCATTTGCTGAGCCCTCCTGGCCTCACCACCACTGTCAGGGGCCACTCTGATGTGTCCTGTGGCTGGGACCCCCTGTCCTGGGGACTGCAGCTGGGGTCCTGCCTCTCTGCAGTGCTCCAGCATCATGTGTATGGAAAGGGTGCTCAGCTCCGGACCTGGGGGTCACAGAGCTGTGGGGGTTTCTCTCCTTGACAGCCAGCTCTGGGTCTAAGGATTTGGGGCTGCTGCACAGGGACCCAAGGGACAACGAGGTGTCCCCTGGGGTAAAGGTGCAGCTGCAGGGATGGGACTGAGATTCCCCATGGGTGCTGCAGCAGCATGGGGAGCTGAGCCAGAGCCTCTGGTGGAGAAGAAGCTGCCCAGACCAGGCACATATATATCGTGGCCCCAATGGGGAGAGGCTGCTGGGGCAGGCAGGGACCACCTAGCCTGGGTTGGGGCCATACAAGGTGTCACAGCTTTTTACTGGGGCCTCAGTGAGCCCAGCATGGATGCTCAACACGAAACCCTGGGAGCATCATCCCCTGCACTGCCACCACAGTGAAGGTGGCTGTTTAGGGTTCCCTGCAGTCTTGGCTGGCCATGGGGCTCACCACAGCCCGGGAGAGCCACAGGTGGCAGTTCGCAGCTGGTAGCAAAGCCCATGTAACCAACTAACCCACTGTGCATGAGCCCTGTAACCGCTCGCTGCATGCTTTGGGAATGGGATGCATCCCCTTTGGAAGGGAGAAGGACAGGATCTGCCAAGACAGTGTGGGAAGGACGGTCCCACAGTGAGCTGTCCCCATCTCCTGCCCCACAACCTGCTCTAACTGTTAGACTCACTGCTCCTAATCTGTGTAATCTGTCTATTTTAGGGGTTTCTATAGTATCCATCACCGTAGGTCTAACAACTCCCAGGTAAGGTGGTTGGGGTGGGTGGTTGTCTCTCCCGATGCCTAAGGAAACTTGTCCAGGGTCGTGTGGGATCTGCAAGCACCTGCCTGCACTGCAATGCTGCCTGTCCATGCTGCCTGTCCAACATAATGTGCCTGCCTGGCTCCAGTCATTGGCCTCAGCACAAGTTCCCCTCAGCAGGAGAGGGGCGGGTGGCCTTTGGGGGCTGGTGGCTGTGCAGGAGAGGCAGTAGTGGGGTGGGAGTGGCACTGCTGTGGTCCATAAGGAGTGCAAGGAAGGGGACCATGCTCATGGCTGCCCACAACCCTTCTATCTCATGCCCCCATCTCTCCTCTGTCAAGGCGGAGCTGAGCAAGGGACAGTGCCCCGCTGGGTGCAGCTGCTGGCATGGACGAGGCTTGGCTGGGTAGCAGGAGGCTGGTGGCCAGGATGGAGTTGATCTGGGTGGCAGAGTTGGAGCTGAGCTGGGTGACAGGAGGCTGGTGGCATTTTCCTGGCGGGGATCCCATCCAGCCACTGTGGTTGCTAGGATGGTGATAGTGCCACAACTCAGTAGCACTCAGAGGGCTACTGCACAGCCCTTCCCCTGCTCTGGGGGGCTTTGGGAGGGCTTGGGGGAGCAGGGATGAGCAGGCAGTGCTCAGGGGAGCAGGCACTCACACTTATGCCTGCCGTCTGCTTGTGCATCCAGCCGTGTGCGAGGGGAACTTTACCTGCAAGGAGAATGAGGTGTGCGTCAGGCCCAGCGAGTGCCGTTGCCGCCACGGTTACTTCGGCGCCAACTGCGACACCAGTGAGTACTGGCAGGAGCCCCACTGTCCTCAGCAGGGTTCACTGGGGTGGCCCCAGCTTATCCTGGGGTGACATTCCAGAGCAGAGCATCGGGGATCGGGCTTTGAATGCTTTTGCTCTGCCCTTGCCTGTCCCCTGGGCATTGTCCTTTTGCCGGGGTCTCCTCTGAAATCCAGTGTGCTGCAGGGAAGAGAGGGAGGATGGTGGTCAAAAGGTCCTGTTGGGACTGTGGGTCCCTCCAGTGGTGGGGTTGTCCCCCTGGGTAGTCTGGGGCTGATGGATCTCCCTGCAGAGTGTCCGCGGCAGTTCTGGGGTCCCGACTGCAAAGAGATGTGCAGCTGCCACCCCAACGGGCAGTGCGAGGACGTGACAGGTCAGTGCACCTGCAACCTCAACCGCTGGGGTCCCAAGTGCGAAAACATCTGCCTCTGCAAGCATGGCAAGTGCGACCAGAAGACAGGCAAATGCACCTGCGAGCCCAACTGGTGGGGCCCGCAGTGCTCCAGCTCCTGCTATTGCAGCCACAACTCTCAGTGCGACCAGCAGACAGGCAACTGTCTGTGCCAGCCCGGCTGGTGGGGCCGCGGCTGCAACAACCAGTGCTCCTGCAACAACTCGCCCTGTGAGCAGTTCACGGGGCGCTGCCAGTGCCGGGAGCGGACGTTTGGGCCCCGCTGTGACCGCTACTGCCAATGCTACAAGGGCAAGTGTAACCAGGTGGATGGGACCTGCACCTGCGAGCCAGGCTACCGGGGCAAGTACTGCCGCGAGCCGTGCCCAGCCGGCTTCTACGGCCAAGGCTGCCGGAGACGGTGAGTGGGCAGACTCTGCTGGGTCTGATCCGGCACTGGTGGGATGCAGCAGCAGGAGATTTTGGGGCTGCACTGAGTGATAGTTTCCCCCTTGGCCATTGCAGGTGTGGGCAGTGCAAGAGCCTGCAGCCGTGCACCGTGGCAGACGGGCGCTGCCTGACCTGTGAGGCGGGCTGGAATGGCACCAAGTGTGACCAGCCCTGCTCGCCTGGCTTCTACGGAGAGGGCTGTGAGAAGCTCTGTCCCCCCTGCAAGGACGGCCACACCTGCAACCACATCAATGGCAAGTGCTCCCACTGCAACCCGGGCTGGATCGGTGACCGGTAAGTGCAGCCGGATCTTGGCAGAGTGATGCTTGGCTTCCCTGATTCTCCCTGCGCAGGGAACAGGGTTGCTGTGGGGTTCTGCAGCCCTGGAACCAATCCTGGGTACAAGAGTCTGCAGGAAAGCATCCCAGCTTGAGAGCTAAGGCTCACTGCAAGTGCAAGGCATTTCCTGGGCATAGGGCATGGGTCTTGCAGGCTCCCCCCAGTCCCATGGCTGTGTCAGAGAGCTCAGTCCATCCCTGTACCCCTTTCCTGGCTTCAGAAACCCCAAGCCACCACAGTGACAGCCTGATCTCCCTGCATGTAGGGGGATGCCAGAGGTCCCCATGTGCTATGGATCTGTGCCAGTCATCTGCCCTCATCCTTCCACAGGTGTGAAACCAAGTGCTGGAACGGGACATACGGGGACAACTGTGCCTTCGTCTGCAGTGACTGCGTCAATGGCCAGTGCCACTTCGAGACCGGGCGGTGCCTCTGCCACCCTGGTTCCCACGGCACCTAGTAAGTGAGGCACAGTAAGCACACTTTTGGGGGTGATGTTCAGGCACCTCCTGCCCCATTGGGTCCTACGTGGTTCTCAGCTGAGGGGTTTCCTACTGTAGAAGCGCTCGCAGGTGATAATTCGGATGATGTGGGGAGCAGAGGGAAGGACATGCTCACAGAACCGTTAGCAGCAAGGTCATGCTGCGAGAGGGATTGTGCTTTAGAAAATGCCTATTTGGCAAAAAAAATTGACAAAATGGTGGTTTGTTGGTTTTTTTTAAGTCCAGGGTGGAATTTCTATCCAAAAAGAGAGAAGAAACCACATCCCAGAATAACGAACAGCCTCACAGGCATGGCGTCCACGGGGGGTCCTGCTGCAAGCTCTGCCTCTGGCCAGGGTTTTACCCAGGCTTTCTCCTTCTCCCTGCCCAGGAAAGGGGTGCAAGGGCCTGCTCACATCCCTGGGTGGGTTTTCACAGCATGGGACTGAAATGTTGTTTGAAAACAAGAGGAAAGAGTTTCCCACCCATCTGGGACATGCAGACAGTTCCTCCAGGTCCTGCCGGGTGGTGCTCAGGATTTCCCAGCAATTAACTGCAAGAGTGATGGCAAGGACAGGGATTTGGAGCTGGCATCCTGCCCATGCTGGCATTTCATTCAGGGCATAGAAACGGGGAGCATTTGCGTTTTGGGGTTTATTTTTGTGGGGCTTCACCAACCACTCACAGTGCTGAAAGAGCCACTGGCACAGGCACCAGCTCAGGATGCCCAACCTGGGCATCATGGCCAACTTTGGTAGTGAAGGCAGAGGTGAGAGGATCCCAGTGCTCAGCAGGGGGGTGCAGTGATGCTTTTGGCACAGTGCCAGAGGACAGAGCATGGATTACAGAATCATGGAATCAACTAGGTTGGAAAAGACCTGAGATTAAACTGTTCTGAGCCCAGCACAGCACCGGGACTGTGGGGATGGAGGATGCTCAGGATGCAGCCCAGCCCCAGCAACGTCCTGGTGCCATAACCGCGAGCTGAGCTGTGTCACGCGGTGCACGCCAGGCGGGCTCAGGGACATTCCCAGCGCTCAGGCAGATCCCTGTCACTATGTGCAAACTAGTGTTTTTGTCAGCAGCGTATAATTTTACTAAAAATGGGATTTCTGGAAGGAAGGCAGAAGCAATGTCCTTGCCATGAAGGGGTATCCTCTCAGCTCTGTGTCAGGAGGATATTAAAGGAACAGCTGCTAAAGTGTGCACAAAGTGCTTTATCTTTTCCCTGTCTTTCCCAGAGTTGTCAGGACCCTCCTGGAAAAAAATCACCCCCCTCTGCTCTCCCAAAACCTCAGCCTGGGGCAGAAATGTGGGGCCAGGTGGTGGGGTGAAAGGTTTTGTGTTGCTGAGGGAATATCCCTGCTCCTGTTCTGTTGCATTTGCTTCCCGGCACAGCCATTGGAATGGACATGGGGGCTCAGCACCCATCCTGGCGGGCACATGGCAGGCACACGGTGGGCACACAGCAGGCACACAGTGGGCACACGGCAGGCACACAGCAGGCACACGGCAGGCACACTGTGGGCACATGATGGGCACAAAGCCTGGCCTAGGCGGCGCTTTGCAAGTCGTTGGAGTGTGAAATGGGCTGAGCCGCCTACAGGCACCGTGCCAGGGACAGGGGGCAGCTGCGTCTCTGGAGGAGCAGGTTTGGGCTGGGGCCCACTGGCTCCTTACAGCTGCGGCTGCTGCAGCCAGGACACAGCTGGTGGAGGATTTGGTGTCCAGCAGTGCTGCTGGCATCTCCAAATCTATCTGAGTCAGGCTCTGCAGTGCCTGGCCCACAGCTGGGGAGACAGGTTGGATTGGTCCCGCTCCCAAGAGGCCCAGGTGCTTTTGCATGTACCTGGTGCATGCTTTCCATGCTCAAGTCCTTGATGCTCATGGATTGGTGCCCATTCATGCATGTCCCCATTGCCTTGGTGACTCCACCATGGAGACCATTTTACCAGTGGTGGAGATTTGACACCAGGCAGAGCTGAATGGGGGAGGTCTACTCTGATGGAGTGGATGTCTTGGGGCTCCTCTGGTTTTTTTCCTTCTTGGAGACCAAAAAAAAAAAAAAAATCAATCAGGGGATCTTCCCAGCTCGTGGCCACTGCAGCTCTGTGCAGCTTGGCAGGGATGGGCCTTGAGGTGCGCAGCCACATCACTGCTGAGCTGAGCTGGAATCCCTGTGCCTGACACCAGGGTGTCTTTAGATGTGACTGCTGGGTTAATGACCTTTCCTAATTACCATGTCTAATGGTAATGGTGAAGGGGAATGGTGAAGGGGAATGATAAATGGGTGAAGGGGAGCAGGGACACTGTCAGAGATCCAGCTGGGCCAAATCCCCACAGTAATGGGCGAAACTGCTGGGTGGGCAATGGGCTACTGATCCCTGTAGGTTACAGGGTCCCTCAGGGTGTGGTTGAGTTGTCAGAGCAAGCTAGAGAAGTGCTCCTTGAAGTATGGAGGGCTTGGGAGAAGGTAGCAGCCAAGCAGCTCCACATTGCTGTGCCTGATGCACCACTCTCATCCAGCCCCTTCCCTCCAGCTGTAACCTGACTTGCCCTGCTGGACGCTATGGAGCCAACTGTGCCGAAGCCTGCAGCTGCCACGACGGCGCCTGCGACCCGCTGACAGGCGCCTGTCACATGGGTGAGTGCTGGAGGGCACAAGCGAGGGCTGCCACTGCCACAGGGCTGGCACCAGGCTGAGCCACGGGTCTGCCTTGCAGAGGCCAACCAGAGGATGGGGGTGATCGGGGCAGGGGCCCTCCTGGCGCTGCTGCTCATCCTCCTGCTCTCTCTGCTCTGCTGCTGCTGTGTCTGCCGCAAGAAGGACGAAGCCTGCAGGTGAGTACTGGGAGGGATCTCACCAGGCTGGGAATGTGGGGGACCAGTGGGGTCTGGGATTGACAGGGGGATGCAGGGACCATGCTGGGACAGTGGTGCTGTGGAGAAACTGAGACAGAGTAGTGCTGCCCATGTGGCACCGTGCTGGTCCCTGGGGTCTGAGCAGGTCCTGCTGCGTCATTGGGGCTGATAGAGGGGCTCGGGATGAGCCCTACCTGGGGAGCCCCTTCCTGCTCTCCCTGACTTTGTTTCCCTCTTGTGGGCCAACACTTTATGGAGACCCACCAAGTCTCCTCCAGTCTCCAGGGGGTTGGAACCGATCTGCAAAGGGAATCCTGAAATACAACAAGGGCATTAAGACGTGGTCAAGACCCCCAGAACAAACCCCTGGGCCATGGAATGAGACCTAGGGAACAGGGAGGATGCTGACTGTTCTGCATGAGGATGATCAGGGCTGGGAGAGTGAGTTCCTGAAGCAAGGTCAGGATGTTGGCAGCATTTTGGCATCACCAGGTAACATCCCGCCATGAGGACAGGCATAGGGACAGACCCACAGCAAGGAGAAATGCTTCTGCTGCTCAGCAAGGGACGAGAGGACAGTTGGAGCTCCTCCGGCTGCAGAGAAAACCCCCTCGTGCCACCAGCCACTGCACAGGAATTTTCCAGAAGCCTCCCCTTGCAGCCCTGCCAGCTCAATCCCAGCCCAGCCCAGCTGACTTGGAGAGCCTGGGGGCTGCAGGAAATTATCCTGCAGATAAAGCACAAAGGCAGCCCTGTGGGCTGAGGTATAGCACCGGGAGAAGGGGAATGGCTCCAGTTTCGTCTCTCCCAGGGTGTCTGGACCACAGTGTCCCCAAACCTCTGGGTGACCTGTGGTGCTGTCCCAGTGCAGTCCCTTGCCAGAGCGTCCCGAGGGATCACAGCAGCAGTGGGCATGGCACAGGTTCCCTTCCATCCACATGCGAAGCCACTCACTTCTGCGGCTGCAGAAAGTTGCTTGAAAACTCAACCCCAGGAGGCTTCCAAACCAGAGAGAAAATAAAGAGAAGCCACGTGTTTGGCTTTGGATTGGGATGATTATAATTTTTTTTAAAGATTCAGAGTCTTGACCGGGTGTTGTGGGTATTTTGGGGCTGCAGTGCCAATGGCCATGGCTGGTTCTGGTCTTGCCACCATCCCCTGGCACTACTCTGCTTCCTGGTGCAGTGCAAGCTGGTGCCCAGGGCTGGCAGCAGCCTGGGTGGATCCCCAGCTCCCTGCGCCCTGGGTATGCCCCTGCTTTGATCCACCCTATTATTGTTCCAAAACCCTCTTTGCGTTTGCAGCATCCCTGAGCTCCTGCCTCTCTCTGTTACCTGTGAAGGCTGTCCCTGTCACCCATGAAGTCTGTCCCCACCGCAGGGAGGGGAACGGTGTCTCTCTGACAGTGCCATTACCTTCTCTTGCAGCTCCAGCCAGGACCCGGCAGCAGCCAAGAAGCCGCCGAGACGCTTGTGCGGGCGGTTCAGTCGGATCGGGATGAAGCTCCCCCGCATCCCTCTGCGCCGCCAGAAGCTACCCAAGGTCGTGGGTAAGATGCTGGAGCTGGGGAGGGTGCAGAGAGCCAGTCAGGCTCCAGGGGCTTTATTCCTGTCAGGGCAGCGTGCGTGGCTCCTTTTGAGCTCCAAACCAGGGTGGTGAGCATGGCATAGTGGTGACAGGGACGTGTGTCCTCAGGAGAGTTACCATGGTTGGTGCAAGCCTGCTGGCTAACAGGGGCTCAACCCTTTCTGACTGCAGCCTCTGGATCTCCAAGCACATAATTTTGCTTTGTGAGGCAAGGGTGGTACCTGGTGCTGGAGCTCTGCTTAGAAGTTTCAGATTTTGGGTTTACTCTCCTGAGGTTTCTGTGGAGAGGAATGGTCCCTGTCACTCAGCAAAATGCCTCTTTTACCCTTCTGGTCCTGAGCTAACCCTGCCCCAGCTTTGTCTGGAGCCAGAGCACTGAAGGGGGATGCCCCCCCTGCTGCTGTGTGCAGCAGAGTTGTGGGTGGAGGGGCAGAGACTTGGGTTGAGCTCCCCACACTGCCCGGGCACAGAGTGGGCTTGCAGGGGACTGCTCACACCTGGCAAAGCCCCTGACCTGGCGCTGTCAGGGCTGTTGGGGACTCCCTGCATCCAGGCAGCTGGGGGATGCTGTCCGCTGTCACCCTCCTTGCACCTCTGCAGCATGAGGAGCTGGGGATATGCTGCAACCCGTTGAATAAACTTGGGGTGAAGGCAGCACTCCCCACCTTGTGCTGGATGGGGTTCAGCCCCAGCTTCCTTTCCTGAGCCCAGAACTTTTGTGGGCATGCCATGCTGGTGGAATGCCCCAAGCAGTCACATCCTAGTGCATAGTGGCTCAGCATGAGGCCAAACTCCCCATCCCAGATGGGACACAGAGGTGACCCCCATCCCTGCACAACGTGCTTGAGCTTCAGCATCAAAGCTGAGCCCTCACCACGTGGGGCACAGCAAAGCTCTGCCTGGAGCAGGGTGTGTTGGGGCCCAAGAAACATTCCTGCTGCAAGGATAACAGAGGATCATAGAGGCTGTGTTTGTGGAAGGGGCCAAGAAGGGCTCAGGGAGGACAGAAGGTGCCTGTGTGCGGCAAGGGCAGGGGGGGCTCACAGGGGGCTGCCTGTGCCTTCCCCGTACCGGCTCATGGGCAGCTGGCACCTGTCCAGCCAGTCTGTGTACAGAGGGCAGCAGCGGCCTCGGGAAAGACTAAGGATGCTCGGGATGGTCTCAGGTCCTGGCAGGGCTGGGGCTGTTCCTGGAGTCTGTTATGGGGCTGAGGGTTGTTATTTCACTGGAGGGAAAGGCTTTGGTCAGAGCTTGCCTTGTGTTATCCATCACAGCAGAACCCTTGTGAGTTCCAGCAGCTCCCAGTCCCACTGGTGCATGGTCTGGTAATGCCTCCAGACCCTGTTGGGTCTGGGGACTCCCTGGGTGATGAGGACCTGTTGAGTTGCCTGTGGCAGCTGCATTCCTGATGCCTGGTAACCATGCTGCCACATCAGCATGTGGCCCTACCTGGAAGCCGCAGCAGGCAGTATCTGGTGACAGAGGCCACTTGTTCCCCACACTGGCCCTGCCCCAACAGGAGGGTCCAGGGTATGCTGAAGTGCCCCACTGCAAGTGCCAGGTCAGTGCTGGAGGTGCTCAGGACCCCATGGCTATGTTGCAGTGAAACTGGTGCTGGCTGATGCCCAGTCGATGGTCACTCTGGATCTGTTCACATTCTGGGCCATATGTTTACTGGAACCAGGTGGGTTTTCCCATCTGGGCTCAAACACCAGTGAGCACAAGTCTACACGTGGTAGAACCCTCCCAGGTGAGACAGCAGGTCTTGAAGCCCCACTGATGCTCATCAGGTGCCTGGCACCCCAGGTTTCTCCCTCAAAACCTGCTCCCAACCTTGGCACCAGCTTTGGATCCACAACATCTCCCTAGGGATTACACCTGAGCTGGCAGCCTGCAGGGCCACATCCTGGGCTGATGCAAGCAGCCGTGGTGCCAGGGTTTGGGCATCCCTGTGTGTGGGATTTGCTCATTGGAGTGTCAGTGGTACCAGCGTGGGTCTCAGTCCCATGTCACCCCACAGATGCTGGGGCTAACCCAAGCTCTGCAGCCCACCACCTCATCTCCTCTCCAAGCAGCAAAGATCAACCAGCCCTGAGGGTGATGCCGATCATGAGGAGCTTGGGCTGACTGAGAGAGGGTGGCCAGGAGGGCTCTGGAATCCCCCTCTCGTGGTCCTTCTGCAGCTCCTCGCTGCTCCATCCTGGTCTAGAAACCAGTTGGCCACCGTGCAAGCAAAGTTTGGGTTGGCACCCTGGTGCTGTGGCTCCAGGAGATTTCAGGGAGCAGTGGCAGGAGAGAATATGCAGGAGGCATCCACATTTCTCCCTGCCCCACCAGCCCATGATATTTTGCCCAGGGGAAAGAAATCCCTGGGGACCCCAGACTTCCCAAAATCTCTGGGTGAGCTGCATATCCTCATTTCATCCTTTGGCTGTATCCTGGGTCTCACTGGAGTCCCAGAGATGCCTCGTGGCTGTAAGTCCCAGTCACTTGTCACGCCTCCTCTCAGGAAGCATCTCCCTTCATCTTCTTCCAGCTGGCTGCTTTTAATTTTCTCTTTTTGGTTTTTATTATAAGGAAAGACATTTTGGAACTGCTGCTTCCCCTTCTCTGGGTCGTTTGCTCTTTAAATATCTCTGCTTGGGTTTTTTTTAACCTTAATCCAAGAAGCCAAACTATGCAGGGACAAACGTGCAGCACTGCCATCATATTAACAGCCCTGCATGTCTGAGGCCAGATTCCCTAATAATGGATAAGCGTTCCAGTGGGCATCCCAATAACACTAAATTTTATTGTAAAACAAGGATATGGTGCAAGAATCAAACAGTCCGAGCAGGAAATTGCAGCACGACTGGGGTACAATTGGGATTGGGATGCAGTTGGAATGTGCAGACAGAGCTTACAAATACCTGGAAATATCCATATACAGCTGGGATCCTGTCTGTGCACAGGGTTTTCATAGAATCATGGAATGTTCTCAGTTGGCAAGGATTATTGAGTACAGCTCCTGGCCCTGCACAGGACAACCCCAGCAATCCCACCATATGCTGAGAGTATTGTCCAAAAGCTTCTTTAGCTCTGGCAGCCTCAGGGTTGTGACCACTGCCCTGGAGAGTCTGTTCCAGTGCCCAACCACCCTCTAGGACCACACTTTTGCAGCCCTTGCTCCAAAGTAAGGCCCTGCCTGGCCTTGGAGGCAACTCGTCACTGTCCCAAGGGACAAAAGCCAGCGTTAATAGGGATTGGGACAAGTGCATCTGATGCTGCCTGGCTCTCTGGGAGGGTCCTTGCTCCCAGCTGGTTGCTGCCACAGTCCTGTGGGTACCCAAGGGCAATGCTGAAGCTGTGAGCTTCTGGGGAAGCCCTGCAGGGTGTGTTGGAACATGAACTCATCCAGCAAAAAGCCTCAAAAATTATGAAGCTGAAAAAAAACCATCCCTCCAGCCCAGACAACTAACTGCTGAGCTTCCTTATTTCATTTTTTAAACAACAAGGTTTTTTTCTGGTGGTTTGTCTCTTCCACTCGGCTTCTCTGCAGGTGGCCCTTCGGCAGGGGGGGATTGCTCCTACTCAGCTTCAGAATGGGAGAAGCTGGCAAAGGGATCAAAAAGTTGCAGAATTCGGGAAAAAACAGTGATGTGCATCTCCTGCTGCAGGCATCCTTTTATTATCCTTCTGCATCCTTCTGTAGAAGCAGACGGAAAAGGAAAATGCAGTCAGTGATGCTGAAGTAGGAATTAGTGGAATTAAAGCTGGCAACTAATTTCTTCCCCTGAGAAGGGGACAGCCACAGTGCTAGGACTCTCTTTGTGAGGTGGCTTTGCCAGGTTGCACAGCTCATGGGTGACCACCAGGCCACTCACTGTGTCCTGTGGGACTCAGGGTTTTGGGTGGCTCATCCCTCTGCCATGTACATCCTCAGTCTGGACAGTGGAGACCATCCATGGAGAGGGGAATAGATGGAGGTGTGAGGCTTGAACAGTCTCTGCTGCCCATGGCCTAGGCATGGGGGATGCTGGTCACCACCACTGCAGGTTGATGGCTTCTGTGGGCACTTGGCTGGAGGACCTGGTGGGGAGGTGCAGTGAGAGTTGTGCCTGTGCCTTGGATGCTGTCCCTGTCCCCAGTACCACCGGGAAGGTGGGCAAGGGTGTGCAGCATCCCACCCTCCTGGCTGGGAGGGGGGTACTGGGGGATTTGGCAGAATGGGCACTGACAGCAGTTCCTTACCCTTGCAGTGGCCCACCATGACCTGGAAAACACCCTGAACTGCAGCTTCATCGAGCCACCCTCTGTGGTGGACCAGCCTTCCCCATCCTGGTCATCCCGCGGCTCCTTCTCCTCCTTCGACACCACGGACGAGGGGCCAGTGTACTGCGTCCCCCATGAAGGTGAGCAGGGGATACATCCCCAGGAGACTTTGGGGACATTACCAGGGGCCTGTTCGAAGAAGAGGTGTCACCCTTGCACAGTGGGGATCGTGTCACCATGGTTTCTTGTGCCCCAGGAAGGGATGAAGGTGTTAGTCTTGCCTCCCATGCAGTTTCAAAGCTCCCTCCTCTGGCATTTGCTGTTCCAGGGTTAAGAGCCAGGAGGTCCCTGACTGGGAGGTGGGAACAAGGGTAGTCCAGGGGGAGCCCACTGTCCAGCAGGAGCATCTCGGTCCTTTCCCTCGTCAGGCACATCCCACCTGACATCCCCGTGCTCTCTTCCCACAGAGAGCGTGGGTGACAGCAGGGACAGAGGGACACCTGCCAGCCCCGGGGACAAGCTGGTGGCCCCCACCGGCGGGGAGGAAGCAGGCGAATACACATTCTTGAAGGAGACCGGCTCTGTCAGAGCTTTCCCGGGCGACAGCAGTGAGACACCCCTGCTCAAGTCTTCGGACAGCGAGCGCTCCTCCTGCGGCTCTGGCTCGGCCGGCGCCGCTCTCTACGCTCGGGTCGCCCGCCTCTCCAAGCAGTCCAAGGAGGAGGAAGATGCCACTGCAGAGCCCCGCAGCCCCGGGAAGCCACCATCCCCGGAAAGGACCAAGCCCCGTCCCCCAGACCCAGCCACTAAGCCCAAAGTCTCCTGGATCCACAGCAGGTACAACTCTGGCCAGTCCAACTCACTGCCAGCACCCAGCCAATCCCCAGACAGAGCAGCTGCCCACTCCAGCAGCCCCGAGCAAGGACAGGGCTTGGCCAAGAGGAAGAGGAGCCCGAGCGAGACATCAGCCAGTGTGCAGGGCAGAGTGGAGGAGAAGGGCAGCATGCGGGGCAAAGAGAAAGCGCAGAAGCAACCGAAGGAGCCTGGTGTCCCTGAGGGCAAAGCCAACCTCACCGGGGAGCCCCAGTCACCCTCCAAGCCCAAGCAGAGGAGCAAAGCCAGCTCAGAGCCGATGGAGAGCATCAATGGGGCAGTGCAGAATGCCTTCCGAAAGATGGGCACCTTCCAGCCGGAGCGGCGGGTCGGGGACTCCAAGGATGCTCCTTGCAGCCCCAGCACCAGCAAACCCCGCTCTGAGCCACTGCATCCCCAGCTGGCCTCTGAGCTGGCTGCCCAGCTGAAGGAAAAGACTCAGAGCCTCAACAAGGGGGACGGAGGCACCCGGGTGAATGGGGTGGGCACCCAGCGGGAGAAGCCCACGCCTCCACAGAAAGCCAAGCGTTCAGCAGCCACCAGTGGCCAGAAGACCAGCAAACCCTTGCTGCCCACCTCTCCCCACCTGCAAAAACTGATCCCTGGGGTGGCCGAGCCAGCAGCCGGGGAGCCCAAGTGGGTGGAGAAGTCAAGTGCTGTCAGTAGCCAGGATCAGGTTCTTCCCAGCGAGCAGGCAGCCAAGAAAACCCCCATTAAGAAGCCTCCAAGGAAGAAGAGCCGAGAAGCCAGCCTGGAGCCATCCAGGGCAGCTTCTGTGCCCGCCCAGGCAGTACAGTGACCAGGAGCCAGGCACCAGTCCCACACTGCCTGGCCGCACACCGGAAAGAAGGACATTGCCAGCACAACCAGTGGATGGGGGAGCCTGGACTGGGCAGGGGGCACTGGAAGAGCCTTGAGCCTCCATTTATCCCCTCCACCACTCATCCTCCTTTTTCCTTTAGTCACCCCTGCCCTGCGACCTGGTCCCTCCATCCATGCCCTGCTCCTGCTCCCTGCCTGGGTCTGGCAGCTCGCCCTCCCTCCCCATGCAAGGCAGGACCACAGGGAGCCGGCCCGGCCGCCACCCCAGGGGAGTCCGTGCGTGGCATACCCCCCCTCTATTTTGTAGCAGTATTATTGATCGCATAAGCAGCGCTTGTTGTACTAGACGTGCCCATGGTATATTCTGCAGTAATGGAGCCGCTCGCTTCCTGCATCCCACTCTGGTCTGTTGGGCTTGCAGAGCACCGGAGAGCTCCTCTCACTGAGCTGCTGTTCAGTGCCCAGGGCAGTGCTAGGCATGGCCCACAACCATCCTTGGCAGCAGACCCCCTGCCCCAGTGCCCTGGGCTCCAGGCACAGCTCTCCATTGCCGGTCCTGCCGCAGGTGCGCTGTGCCGGCGTGGGGTCGAGCTGGTTTCGACTGATGCCACCCTTCCTCTGCCCTGGGGCTGCTCCTGTCCAGGAGGAAGTGCTATTTATGGACGGAGCTGGACACCCTTCGGGCTCCCGCATCCCATCCAGCAGAGTTGGAGGGATTAGTTTGGTACGAGAGAGCCTGGCACCTCTGCAGAGTGCTTTCCTAATAAAAGTGTATTTCTTCCATAGCTGGATGCCATCTCTCCCTGCCCAGACTCCCCAGGGGCTGGCAACGTGCTGGAAATTGCCTAGTTTTACTTGAGTGCTATCCTGGTCCCAAGTGGTGTACAATGGGGAGATGGATGACATTGCAGCAAGTACAGGCAGGTGGTAACAAGCAGCAGACGGGGGGAACGCAGGTCCCTGCTGAGGCTGCTGCTATGTGCTCACCTGGCATCAGGAGACCAGCCCTGGGGGCAAGACAAAGAGCCCCTCATCCCCCAGTATCCAGCATACTCCCGGTGACTGACACTCCCCAGTGTAGCCTGGGTCAAGAACCTGCGGTTCAAGAGAGCTCTGGCCACTGGGCAAAGAGAGCCCAGCCCTGGCTGGGTGCTCAGGATGCTGGGACAAAAATGTGGGAGGATACTGAGGGTGGCAGTGGGTCCAAGGCTCTGACCCCAGCTTTCTAACCTCCTGCCCAGAGGCTGCCAACCCTGGCAGCATTTGAGGTCTCCACACAGCCCCAGACACGATGCTGCCATGGGGAAAGCTGGGACAAGCCCAGAGGCAGCCGAGAAGCAGGGGCTTCTCCCACATGGCACCTGCCCAAGATTTCTGAGCAGAAGGATGTTTCCTGCCATGAGAATAGGGGCTGTCTGCTTCCATGAGAGCCGGGAGCATTGGTGTCCACCACTGAGCTATCCTGAGCTCTGCCCACAGTGGGGGGTCATAGAATCATAGAATCATAGAATCACAGAATCATAGAATCAGCTGGGTTGGAAAGGACCTCCGAGATCATGAAGTCCAACCATTGATCCAACACCGCCGTGGTTCCCAGCCCATGGCACTGATGCCACATCCAGTCTCCCCTTAAACACCTCCAGGGACGGAGAATCCACCACTTCCCTGGGCAGCCCATTCCAATGGCTGAGCACCCTCTCTGTAAAGAATTTCTTGCTAATATCCAACCTAAACCTCCCCTGGCAGTGCTTAAGACCATACCCGCTTGTTTTACTGATAGCTACGTGGGAGAAGAGACCAATCCCCACCTGGCTACAACCTCCTGTCAGGGAGTTGTAGAGAGTGATGAGGTCTCTCCTAAGCCTGCTCTTCTCCAGGCTGAACAGCCCCAGCTCCCTCAGCCTCTCCTCATAGGACTTGCGTTCGAGTCCCTTCACCAGCCTCGTTGCTCTTCTCTGGACCTGCTCCAGCACCTCAATGTCCTTCCTGAACTGGACACATCTGGCTGATGGCCCAGAAGACCACCAGACCAAAAGGTCAACCACAGCAATCTCAGAGGTGATGGAGGCAGCTGGTGGACACCAGGATGGGATGAGACCACCTGGAACCAGGACTGCAACCAGCCCGGCATGGCACTCGAGGGGATGGGGCTCCAGCACACTGCTGGGCATTGCTCAGCACTGTGGAGCTGGAGCCAGTGCAGTGTCTGACACTGGCTGGAGAAGCATCATCTTATAGCGCAAAGCTGAAAAATGACATCACAGGACTTGTCAGTGTTGCTTCCCAGGATCCTGGTCACCTTTCAGAGTTCCTTCACTCTCCCTCCCTTTTCCTTCAGGTTTTACTTGGGAAGATGAAGGACAATGGCTAAAACTACTCCTGGAACAGGAGTACAGAAACAAAAAATGGGGACACTGAACCTATGAGACCTGGGATGGCATCCAAGCCCCTATCCCTCCACCACAGAGGCTGTTGGAGAAACTGAAGAGGCTTCCAGGAGACTCAGTTTAATAACTATCCATAGATTAGGAAAAGAGAAGGAAAGGAGTTGAATCCAGGCAATAAAAGTGCAAAAATTGAAGACGATTAAAGCAGAAGGGTTTGTCACAGACATCACATGGTCCTATACACATCTCTTCATGTCAGCACTGAAGAGTATTCAGGGGGAAACCAGCCATGATGCTCATGATGGTGACTCAGCAATGTGAATTTGGGAATTGCCCCAGCCTCCTCTTGGGGCACCTTCTCACTCATGCAGGCAGCAAAGCTGGGGCTGGTGCCTCAGGAAATGGGGCACTGTAAGCTCACCCCAGTCCCCGGGCTATCCTGGGACAGCAGAGCATCATCCAGGCATGAGCCCGCCCATGGGCTCCGATCACAGCCCCAGCCAGGCAGAGGAGGGCCTGCAAGTGAGCAGCCTATGGATAAATTCAAAAATCCCACATCACAGACACTGATGTGTGTCCTGGCAGGTCACCAGGGGCTCCAACCCAACCATCACATCAGGACAGCTGTGGCAATGTCTCACTGAATCTTGGGAATCTCCAAGGGTGGAGATACCCCAGCCCCCTTTGACTGTCCCAGGGCCATTCTCCCAGGGAGGAATTTTCTTCAAGGGTCCAACCTGAACCTTCAGTTGGTAGAGGTTTTACCCCATCGTACCACCTGGCACCACCAAGAAGGGTTCAATTTCATCATGAAGCTCTCTCAAGGGAGGTTTAGGCTGGATATTAGGAAAAGGTTCTTCCCCTAGAGGGTAGTCGGGCACTGAACAGGCTCCCCACAGCAGTGGGCACATCACCAGAGCACATGAAGCATTTGGACAATGCTCTCAGGGGCAGTGTGGGATCGTTGGGGTATCCTGTGCAGGGCCAAGAGTTGGACTGGATGATCTCTGTGTGTCCCTTCCAACTCAGGATATTCTGTGATTCTGTGATTCTATGACCCTAGTCACTGGCTGTTCTTGGAACCCTTCCTCCAGCCCAGCCCAGCCCACTCCACTTCTCCTGGCCCAATGCATGCCAGCTCCATGACCATGTTGATATCCTTTGTCCTGGCCTCTCCAGTTTCTTCGCATCGCTCTTGAACTAGGAGACTCACAACTGGACCCTTGCTTCAGGTGTACGTATGTGCCTGTGCCCTTCCCAGCAGCCCCCACTGTGGGCTTTGCCTTATTCTGAGGAACAACAAGCTGATGTTCAACCTGAGGTCCTCTGCTGCCTCCAGGGTCTTTTCAATAGAGTCTTTCCAGTTCAGATAGGTTAGAATCTTCTTCAGGCAATGTCCTGTGACGCCATGGATCACAAAGGACATGGATGAGGCATTGCCATCACCTCAGCATCATGAAGGACTGATGTCTCCTCATGATGTGACTGTGAATCTCTTTTCCAAGCATCCTGCAGACTTTCCTCCCACTGCCACATGTTGGATATCTCTGACTGACAGCTCCCCATGGCAGACACTGGTGAGGGGGCTTTGTTCAGGGGTCCACAAATCAGCAGAGGCTGAAAACCATCCATTGCCCTGCAGCTGAGAGCTTACCAGGAAGATTATACACGCTAAACACACTTATTGCTCTGAGCTGCTTTGCACCACTCTCTTGGACATGCAGAAAACTTTGACCTCAAGAAAAAACAGCTGAACCCAGTCATGACATGGAGAAATCCAGGTGTTCTGCTCCCCTGAGATGGAGCAGGATCCACCTTCCCTGATAGACAGGTAGGGTGTTTTGTGACAATGTGGTGGCCATGGCTGAGGAGAAGCAGTGGGTGAGGCTGGCGAGAGATGCTGTGATGGAGCCACCAGCCCTCCGCTCCACCAGCACCTCATCCACGGAATCAGAGGAGCGCAGGGACTCTTGTGGCCCCTCCCCTCCTCCACCAACACTGTAACACCGATCTTCCTATTTCCTCCCAATTTCCCAAAGCGAAGAAGGAGCCTTTGGGTTGGACAACAGCACGTTTGTTTTGGCTTGGCCAGCGAGCAGTGATAAAAGCCAGCCCGCTGCCAACAATTCATTTCCTATTTCAGGCCCTACCAAAAATAAACTCAGAAGGGAAACTCCAATGAGAACAAAACACGCAGGAGACAGCTCAGGGCTCCCAAAGCTGTATAGGAAATTTATCCCTCAGTGTTCACTGGGAAGAGGTACAGCAGTGTTAGGGGGAGTTTCGTGCTGGGGGGGGTGGATTATGAGGGGCTTGGGGAACTCCATCAGAGTATAGGGATATAAATATCTATTCAGCTGACACTTCCTGTAGTGGCTCCATGTGGCTACATTACACATGGGGAAATGGCTGTTTCCATCTTTGCCCCCCAAAATGGATGCAGGGGTCCCTGACTGCCTTCCCCAGGACACTCCAGGGACGGCTAGGCTGGGGGCACTGGGATGTCCCCAGGCCACATGGATGAGGTACTTGTGCAGCCACATCCAGCTGGCACAGGGCTCCCCGCTGCCAGGCTGTGCGGATCACGCCACAGACCGGGACCCCAAAGAAGTGCAGCCACTGCAACACCACCATCATTTCCCTTTCATCACTACAGCCATCGGCAACCTCAAGGCCCTGGAGGGCCCCGGTGGCATATGAGTGGCAATAAATAGAAGCCTTTTGCAGGCCATCACCTCCTGCTTGCGTGCCCACCCTCTGCCCACCAGCTCCGCTCCCATGCAGGGAGCATGAAGGAGCCCACAGAGCAACAAGGATGGGCACTGTGCTCCTGTGGGATGCCGGCTCCTGAAGGAAGGAGAAGGCTGTACCCAGTGCTCTGGGGGTTCCCATGAGTGGCTCTGGGACCCTGTGCCACCAGCCCTAGCATATGTATATATACACCCACACACAAAAATATGTGTGTATATATATTACATGCATATTTTTGTGTGTGGGTATATATATATATTTGTATGCCCTCCTATACATTCTAGGAGTAAATTTTTTTTATATTTCTAGATTTATTTTTATATATAGACATAGACATTCTCCTATATACTCCTGGAGTACATAGTACGTATACTTAAAAATATATAAGAATATAAGTATGGTTCTATACCCTTCTATATTTTTATATATATGTTTATATATTTATATTAATTTCTACTTATTTTTATATACATATGTGCATATATACACACACATACACACACATACAAACACTTATGTACTTATCTATTTATCTAGGCTGGAGGAGCTGAAGGTGAGGATGGAGAGGTCAGGCTGTTCCTGCCCCCAGCCTGCAGCATCCAGGTGCCAGCTCCATCCCCACTGACCACATGGCAGTGCCACCCAGGCACCTCCCAACACCATGCCCACAGACCTGGTCTTTGTGATGTTGAATCCAACAAGTGCTGTGTTGGGCACTTCCCTGAGAATTTGCAGTTCATGGGGCTCCAGCAAGGACTTGCTGGGAAACAGGGCAGCAGGATGCCTGGCAGGGATGTTACCTCCTAGCAGCAGCTCCAGGCTCTGCAAGTGGGACCTGGCACCACTCTAAAGTCATTTTGTCCCCACTGATGGGCACTCGGGGCTACGCAAAGCCACAGTTTATGCTTCTCTGCCCTCTGCTGCCATGCATCATATGGGCTTCAAACGGGGGATGGACCTTCAGGTCATTGAGGTCTCCAGGGGACCCTCTGCAGCCTTCAACCCTCCAGCCTGAAGGACAGGGTGCACATGAATGTGCCTTTTGCGGGGCACAGTGCAGTGCACACTGCAGCTGGAGCTCCCCACTCAGCAGGCATCAGGCGCGCAGGCAGCACCTCCCTGGGCTGCCCACCCAGCAACCCCACTTTGGCTCCATTTTAAGACTCTTCCTAACCCCATGGAGTAGTGGAAGCATTTCCATGTGATCTGGAGCACCAATTAATCCCTGGCCGCAATGAGCTGCACAGAGCAAAGGGACTTTAGCACATGGAGACATCACTGGACAGACCCAAGAGCCTGAGCCTTTATTTCAGCTTCTGAAAGCATCATTTGAGAAAAATCCCTATTTTTGCAGGGGAAAGCACAAGGGCACTCTATCAAACTGCTTTGAGCAGGAGAGGAGGAATAATTAGATGGAAGATAAGCAGAGGCTCCGGCACTGCGGGTACCTGATTCACCTCCAGGCCTGTGCTCCCAGCCACACCGCATCCGCTCTTGTTTAGTCTGTGTGGGAGCACAAATCACGGCACAGTGTCATCACTCTGCCCTGGTCTGGATTTCATTAAGAGCTACGTGATCGGCCCTGGCTGCTGGCCACACTCCCCCTGCAGAGCTGCACAGGATGCCAGGGCGGGGGTCGGGGCGTGGGGCTAAATGGGTGCCTCATCTGCAGGAGAGGAGTCGCAGCTGCCTTGTTGGAGTTTGGTCACCCTCAGGGCAAGGGAGTGCAGCCTGCAGCTGTGCCCTGCTCAAGTGGTCCTCAGGACCCACGAGTTGGGGTCTCTGCCCCTGGCCAAAGTCAGGCTGCTGACACAGACGGGCATGGATGGCAACTGGGCAGCCCCAGCCAAGGGATGGAAGGGACTGGCTGCAGGCTGCTGCATCCCTGCATCCCATCACAGCCTTCACATCCCTTGCAGTTCACTGCAACTCTTGCATCCCTTGGATCCCTTACATCCTGTAGCACCCCTTACATCCTGTTGCACTCCCTGTATCCCTTGCAGCCTCCTTGCATGCCTTGCATTCTTTATAGCCTACTGCAGCCTTTGCAGCCCTTGCAGGCCACCACATCCTTTACATCCCTTGCATCCTTTGCAGCCCACTGAATCCCTTATATCCCACTACATCCTTTGCATCCCTTGCAGTCTGCTGTGTCCCTTGCATCCCATACATCCTCTGCACTCTCTCACCCCTTGCAGCCCATGGCCCCTGCACACAACTCCCAGCCAAGCCCACACACTTCTGTCTCTTCACAGCTCATTCTTGGTTACAAAGCCCCATGCACTGACCTGGGAACACCCACACCAGCCATCTGGGAGCCCCTCCAGCATGTCCCAGGGGAGCAGCTCCTGCCCCTTGCTCAGGCTCTCCAGGCAGGGCTGTTGTCCACAGGGTGGTAAAGACCCATCACTCCACCTCAAACAGACCTGACACCCCTCTCTCTGCAGGTAATGAAGACACAGGATGTTTGTGGGATGCTGAGCCACAACCAACAAGAATTTGCCCTGGCTGAGCATCCATGTCCCATCCCAAGGAAGGTTGTGCAGCCAGGGTGTGTGTGTGCAGCACCTCCTCTGAGTTCCCAAGGAGCTCAGCCCAGACAACCAAAGCCTGGACATGTTCTCCAACATGTTGTAACAATGCATGCTCCTCACGGCAGGTCAAGTCGAGCTCTTCCAGCCCAGCAGCCCTTGCTCTCCCGGCTACACCTGCAGCCAAGCCAGGAAGGGAGCACAGAGGCTTTACCCAGCACCACTGAGAGCCAGCAACCACCTCAGTCCAGATCTTATTTTAGTTGCAGCTCAGGGGTGAAATTCCCATTCAGATACTCAGCTCCAGAGGCCAGAGCAGGGGAAACACTTTTACTCCACAGTGTTTAAATTGAAATAAATCCAGTGAGCCCGAAGCTGAGGCTTTGGTGGTCCCAGCCATGTGCTCCCCTCACCTGGGGGATGTGGTTGAGGGCCCACACAAGCTTACAATGGCTTGAAAAAGGAGAGGGGAACTGGGGATGGGTATCAAAGCCTCTGTGGTGGGTGACTACGCACCCATTGCAAAGCGGAGTCAGGGGACTGCTGCTGTAGCCCCTTCCCCAGGGCTGCAGGGGGCTGGTACAGCTCTTGGAGGATCCAAAGGGGAGCTGGAGGAGACCTGGGGAAACCATCCAAACCAAGCCAGCTGAGGAGAGACAGATCCAGCCCTTGGGGATAGGAGTCCCCCAGACCTAGCCCTGTGGGGGGTTGCTGCTCCAGGAACACCCTGGCTCCATCCCTCAGCCAGGGACTGACTGGCTTGGATTTGGGCTGAGGGCACCATGGCTTGGGCTGAACTGCTGTCGAGTCATCAGCTCTGGCACGTGCCATAGAGAGCAGAGCCACTGGTGGCATGCTCATCAGCTCCCAGCCCAGGCATCAGATGATCCTGACTTGTCCCTGGCTCCACAGTAAAGGCAGTAAAGCCATGTTTGGTGCAATCAGCACTGCACTGGCCTCTTTCAGTGACAGCTGGCTGCCCAGTGATACCACTCTCACCAAAGGCTGTGGAGGTGCTCAGGGCTCTGCAGCAGTAATTCAGAGCCGTGGTGACATGGCGGTTCTCCCACAGGGACTCCAAGCTTGGACAGCCATCTCCTGCGGACGGGTGTGCATTCAGGGTTCTCTGGAGGATTATTTCTTGTGGCAGTGTGCCCCAGTGCACTGTGTTCTGTGCACACCTTGCTCCTGTTGCCATCTCTGCTCAACTCAAGATCCAGCAAGGCCCTAAAAATGCTGTTTTCCAGCATTTCTGAGTGTGCAAATGTGCCTGCTGCAGGAAAGGGACATTGAGGCATCCTTTCCCTAAACAAGCAGTGGACAATTTTGCAGATCTCTCCATCCTGGGAGATATCTTCCATGCAGGTGAATATAAGAAGCCTGAACCCAACCCCTTGCTTAGGGCCAAGGCAAGTGGCTCCGGTGGGATACCGAAACCTTTGGCCCTCTGGATGACCCTGCTCATCCCACACCAGGTCACAGGCTGCATCCCATGAAGTGTTCTCATTCCTCTTCTTCTGCCCACCCTCCTCTGCACCAGCAGTGTGAGGAAAGCCCCGTGGCTGGTTTGAGGGCTCAGGAAGCAGCAGCAGGACAGGATCAGCCAAAGATTCCTCTGTGCCAAGGTAAGGACCATCCTGCTCTCCCGCTCAGAGCTCCCATGGCCATGAGTATGTGGCCTCATCCTGCCTGGCAGGGCACAGCACTCCATGCACACTGGCCAGAGGCAGCTGGAGCAGGATGATGTGGTGGAACCATGTGCAGGTCCCACTGGGCTCTTCCCCAGCCCCTCTTACTCCACCCAACACCCCCACCAGCATCCTGGTCCAGCAATGATCCCTGTGCAAACCAGGGCTGGGTACCTCATGGAGAACATGCCAGCTCAGTTCCCCTCCCTAGGACCCCCAAAATCCCAGCCTTTGAATCCCCGACCCTGCAGGATGCAGAGGCAGCACCCGGAGCTGCCAGGCTAATGAGGAGTGCATGGGACTCACATCTGGTAGCGATTGAGGCAGCAGTGCTGGGAAGGGAGGAAGCACAGATTTCCTGCAGCACAAAGGAAGGGAGAGGAATGTCCGCGGCAGAGCAGAGGGCCCGGCGTCCCCCCTCCCTCTGCCTTCACAGGGGTGCACAGACACCAGATTGTGCTCACTCCTTTGCTGGCACAGCTGGAGAGTGTCCCTGAGAATGTGTCCCCCTCTCCCCTGGGCTGAACCCCTCAGCTGCCCGGCTGTCCCCCTTTCTACTTGCAGGGGTGACCCCCATGGCCCCTGCTCACCGTCCTGGCCATGGACCACTGGAGCCTCCACGGCCTCTTCCCTCCAGCCTGGTGCCGCTCAGGGTCTGGGGTCGAGACAACCCTCCCCACAGAGAGACACCTCCAGGCTTGAACCCCCTTGAAGAGCCTTGGGAAGGGAGCAAAGCCTAGCGAGTCCATGAGGGCAGTGACGTCAAGGCAGGGGCTGCTCTATGCTGTGCCGATGGGGATGTGACTGTTGGAGGGGACAAGGCAGGTGGCATTTAGGTCCTCACCAGTGTGGCCAGCTGTGTGATGAGAGGCAGCTGGTCTGCTCCTGTTCCAGGTGAAGTTTGGTCACCATACCTGAGCACTCCTGTCTGCCAAAGGGATTTTGGGTTGTGCTGCTGGAGGAATTCCCTGAGGCAGCAAAACTCTGTGACAGCAGATGACAGAGAGGGATATTTAGCAAAAGCTGCCATCAAATCTTCATGGTGAAGGATAGCAAAGTGTTGGGGATGTTTTCATACTGATCCAGGATATTGCCCCAGCCAAAGCTGGGCAGCACAGCTCATAGTTCTGCATCAAAGGACCCTTTTTTCCCTTCCCCAGCAGCTCAGCAGGCTGCAGCACTTGTCCTCTGGCTCCTTCAGCACAGCACAAACTCATGGTGGTTCCTGAGGGTGGGGTTGGGGTAATTTGCCTGTTCAACATATGAGGAAGTCATTTCATGGGGATGTTGCCCCCAGGCTGGGGGAAGAGCGGGCGGGGCAGCTGATGGGCAGGACAGACCAACACAGCAACTCCTCTGCCCAGAGGCAGAGGGATCTGAAGTCAGCCCACCCAAATCCTCTCCACCACTTGGGATTTGGGGATCCTTGAATGGCAATTTGAGGCAATGACGGGGGAGGTGGGGGGGTAGAAAGAAGGTAATTTCTATTTAAGGATGTTTTTCCATTTGACTGGGGATGCTTCATGTTCTCTCACACATCCATTTCCAGTCCCCTCAAGAGGCAGCACAGCTTCTGTAGGCTTTGAAGTCTTATTAAATCCAATATTTTTTAAGCATTTTTAATCGATTTCAACGGGTCTTTCGTTTTGCTGATTCAAGCCAGAAACTTTTTCCTGTGATTGCTGCCATGAATGCACAGTTCAGCCTGTGCCAGCTCTCATCACCTACACCCCAGCACCCAAAGGGAGAACCACTCTCCAGGACTCTCCTGGAACCACGTTCCAGGACTCGATAACTCCGTGTGTTTTCAGGGATTGGAAGGGATCTGGGCAGCCACGCAGCCTTGACCTTCCCAGGGCACCCACAAACATTGCCCAGCATGGCCCTGGCGATGTGTCCATAGGGAATGTTCCCCAGCTCACAGTCTGGAATGACCTCTGACAGTGAAATCCCACCCGTGCCGGTGATGCCGGCAGTCACCTCATTTTTGGCCGCGGTAAAGTCACCCTGTGCCACCCATTCCAAAGCGGACAAATTCCGTCTGAAACTCTCCTGATAAAGTAATTTAAAACATCTGCAGCTACTTCCAAGCCGAAACAGCGGGACGCTTCGAGATCCCTCCCCGTGCATCACATGGGATGGTCTGTAGAGGAACCGGCTGGAAATCTCCGGCCGGCGGCCAGTACGGGTCGCAGGGCAGGCGGGGGCGGCGGGCCGTTGCTGCCGCCGCGCCGCCGGGAGAAGCCAAGACCGAGGATGTGCTGGGAACGGCGGGCGGGAGGGGGCGGGGCGAGGGGGCGATCGGGGCGGGGATTGGCGGATTCCGAGGGGCGGGGCGATGGCGGCGCGCGGCGGGTCGGGCTCGCGCACGCGCAGAGGGCAGGCGGAGCGGCCATGGCGCGGCCCGGCGGGCTGGAGGCCGAGCAGGAGCAGCCGCAGCACGTCCTGTCCCGGCAGCAGGAGCGGCACCGCCGTCTCCTGGCCGAGCTGCAGGCGCTCGTCAAGGCGCTGCCCAGGTAAGCCCGGCGCGGCGGGGTGGGGGCTGCTCGCGGCGCCCGCGCTGACCCGGTGCGCTCTCGCAGCCCCTGCCAGCAGCGCCTCTCGTATACGACGCTCTCCGAGCTGGCGCTGGCGCTGCTGGACGGGACGGTGTTCGAGATCGTGCAGGGGCTCCTGGAGATCCAACACCTCACCGAGAAGAACCTCTACAGCCAACGGCGGCAGCTGCACAGCGAGCACCGCGGTACCCGGGGGCCGGAGGCGATCCCGGGGGGAGATCCCGGGACACGGGAGGAAGGAGGGCGGCGCTGGGGCGGGAGGACACAGCGGGGCGGTCCTGGGGCACGGGGGTACGCTGGAAGTCAGCTTGGGAGCAGTGGGGGCAGCACTGCAGGGAGGCGGTGGAGACCCTGCAGTGGGAGACGGGCCTGGGGCATTTGTGAGGTGGGGGGTGACACGAGGGGGGGCAGGTTGTGGGGGCACTGGGGGGGGGACACGGGGGTCAGGTTCTGGGAATACTGAGGGGTGGTGGGGGTGACAGCTTGGCGAGGCAGGGTGTGGGTGCCTTGCTGGGGGGAGAGCGACGCCGCAAGGGGGGCATGTTATGGGAAGGGCACTGGGGGAGGTGGGAGTGGCACTGGGGGGGATCTGGCAGCAGCGTGCCCTCTTGAGCCCCCCGTGCCCGTGGCAGGGCTGAAGCAGGAGCTGTTCCACCGACACAAGGAGGCCCAGCAGTGCTGCAGGCCCCACAACCTGCCACTGCTCCGCGCCGCCCAGCAGCGAGAGATGGAGGTGAGGAAGGGCCGTGGGGGAGATGGAGGGGGGGGGCGGATGCAGAGCCGTGTCCCTTCCCGGGGGTCTCACAGCCCTGTTGCTGCAGGAGCACCGCAGCATCTCCAGAGGGTTTGACTGTTCCCACCCTGCAGCCTTGGGAGCTGCCAGCCGTCCTGGCTGGCCTTGCTAGCACAGACCTAGGTTCCCCACCCCATTTTGGAGGTCTCCTCCTCTTGCTCTGCCCTTTGTCCCCCCAGGGCCCAGGCTCTTGCCATCTAGGAGAGCTGCGGTCCAGGTATGATCTGGGAATCATAGTAGTTTGGGAGCCTGCTCCAGAGCTGATGCTCTCCACAGTGCTTTAATGATTCATCGCTGTCTGACAGGCTGAAGCCTGTATAGGAAGCAAGTGATAGAAAACATGGAGTAGGTGCATGAGATCTGCCATGATGTCATAACAAGTCAAAAGCAGAGAATACTCAAAATAAAAAAATCACATTTTTGTTAGTAGCACTGATAAGGAGGAAATACCTCAAGATTCCTAAGTGTAGCAATCGTTTCTGAGAGCATCCCAAGGTATTTGGAAAAGGCACTTGTAGGTCCAGTCCCAAAGGACTTTTTTTTATGTTGGTGATAGCTAGAGGCAAGTAGCCAGTTATGTTAATTGATGGAGAAAAATGGGGGAAGTTATTTTGCTCCATGTTAGGCAGATGAGAATTGTTTAAAGAGAGGCTCTTTCCTGCCTTTGCCCATGATAAGCACCGTGTCAGCACTCGCTGTTGAATCCTTTGGTGCTTCCACATTCCTCCTGTCAAGGTGACTAAAGCCAGGCTGTCCCTGTTATTCTGTCTCTGAGTGACTTAGACTTGCAGCAAGTAATAACCTCTACTGCCTGTTTTAAACATTTTCCAATGTTTTTTCACTCATTAAGTCACCCACATATGTCTCATTTTGCCTTATCTTACATGCTGTGCAACTTCATCCCAGTTCCTTTTACCTTCCCTCGCCTGTCTCCTGTTTTCTTCTTCTAGGTGTTAATAGAGTAACTTCTTCCCTTTTTTTCTCCCAGGTGTTAATACAGTAACTTCTTCCCTTTTTTATGCTCTGACAATTCTGCTGTAGAGCATTTTGGGAACAGATCAGTCATCTCTATTACATCTGATATGTGTCTAACAGGAACACCTCTGTGGTTAAAGGTGTCCAAGACCAGCTCCCATAAGACAGCTTGGGATCGGGCTCCCAGGGAAATTAACACAAGGTGTAGGTTTTAGATGTTTGGCTTCTCAGTAGAACCTGCGGTGTTTAGAAAAGCTTTGCCCATCATACAGGGTCATCAGTCACCAGAGCTGAAGCAAAACTTGTGTTTAAGCCTCAGTTTTCTTGAAGATTTGGCACTTTTCTATAACCCAGAATCAGATGCCAAATCTAAAACAATGTGAGACACTTAAATTTGGGGGTTTTTCAGCCCCAAGGGAAGTCACTCCTCCAGCAGAGTAAGTGGAGGAGAGGATGGTGTGGGCAGCACACTGAGATGGCTGGGAGGAAGGCAGATCTGGGGAACGAGGGATGTGAATCCGTTGTATCTCCTGCAAAGGGTATGAACCCCTGGACTGAAGAAAGTGTCAGGACAGAGCTTGCTTAGGTCCCTCAGCATCCCGTAGCGAAGGAACAGTCACCCCTCTGCTTCTTCTTCTCTTGGGGCTTGAGCTGCTTTGAGTTTCCTCCCGTTTATTCCAATAAGGTCCTGCCCTGAGTGTTTTCTCTGGAGCAGATGGTGTAGGATCATCTTCTGGTGGATCCAAGTCCTGCATCCTCCTTAACAGCAGGTGGTTTTGTGAAACTCTCTCACTGTGACATGCTAATTGCATCCAGGAAAGGTTCCAAGAAGTAGCTCTTGCTCTTCATTAGGTCAGGCCTTTTGCAGAGCCGTGGATACATCCATGCTTCAGACACACCTCAGCTCTTTCCCACACTGTCTGTGGTTGAGATCTCTGTCACTCAAATTCTGGATTTTCCCCGGGAATCGTGGCAGCGTGGATGCATTCAGCTCCCCTCCCAGGTCTGTTAAATCACCAGCCAGTGGTGTAGGAGATCCTGGGGTTTGTGACTTCTCCCTTTCTGTGCAGTGAGAATAATTTTACCTCATGGATATTTCCAGCTGAACACATGCCTCTGTTCTCTGTGTTATATAGGGGCAGCATTGCATGACTGAAATGTTGAAACCTGAGCCATTTATTTCTTGCAGGAGAATCACAGAATGGTTTGGGTTGGAAGGAGCCTTAAAGATTACCTTGTTCTAACCCCCTGCCATGGGCAGGGACACCTTCCACTAGACCAGGTTGCTCCAAACCCTGTCCAACCTGGCCTTGGACACTTTCAGGGATGGGGCAGCCACAGCTTCTCTGGCCAACCTGGGCCAGGGCCTCCCCACCCTCACAGGGATGAGTTTCTTCCCAATATCCCATCTAACCCTTGTCCTGTCACTCCCCCTTGTCCTGTCTCTCCGTCCCTTGTCCAGAGTCCCTCTCCATCTCTCTTGGAGCTCCTTTAGGCACTGGAAGGGGCTCTCAGGTCTCTCTGGAGCCTTCTCTTCTCCAGGTGAACCCCCCAGCTCTCCCAGCCTGGCTCCAGAGCAGAGGGGCTCCAGCCCTCAGAGCATCTCCGTGTCCTCCTCTGGACTTGCTCCAGCAGCTCCACATCCTTCCTATGCTGGGCCCCCAGAGCTGGAGGCAGCTCTGCAGAGGGGGTCTCACCTGAGCAGAACAGAGGGGCAGAATCCCCCCCCTCACCCTCCTGCTCACCCTAGAAGAATGAGACTGCCATTGTATTTTGATGGAATGTGATGATTCCTGTTTTTCTGTGTGGCTTGCAAGGGAATTCTGCTGCTCAGTGCACCTGGTGAGGGTGTATCACCTTGCCTATGCACACACAAAGGTGTTTATTTGAGCTGGGCTCTGCTCATCTCCTGCAGTCCTCCTGCTCTCTGCTTCCGCTCCCGATTTCCGGAGTGCCTTTGGCATCCACGTTTGCTGGGCTCTATTTCTTCTCTCTGCTGAGGTTTGGGCAGATGTTGACAAGGCAGGAGGGGCAGTGTCCTTCTGGTTGGAGCTATTCTGGTAAAGTCCTTGTTTGCTAATGTTCTCAGTCTGTCAAAAATAGAGCCCCAGCATTCAGATCCTTTCATGAATAAATGGGATCTGGGTGAGATTTGCAGCTCCAGCTCCATGTTAATGTCCAGGGAGTCTTTGGGAGGCATTCGAGCTGGCACTCTGATGAGCTTCAGTGGCCTGTGTTACTCCTCCAAGTCTCCCTTTAGCCTCACTTGAGAGGGGCACACAGTTGTTGGACGAGCTCAGCCATAGCTCAGGCAGTGGCTCGTCAGGAAAAGTTATTTGGACACTGATTGGTTCCTTGTGCTCTTTCCTCATCTCCAAACACATGGAGAGCAGACTGCTCCCATGACTTCCCTGCATTTTCTCGACTGGGAGCTTTGCAGGTGAGGTGGTAAGACCTGGGGCTGTGTGGGTTGACCACTGCAGTCACTGGGCTCATTAGGATTCAGGATTGCCCTTGGGTTTCAGTAAAAGTGTTAGAAATGAGAAAAAGCCAGGAGGAAAGCAGATGTTCCACTTTTTCCATTGACCGTTGTGTTTTTCAGGCAATGGAGCAACAGATCCGAGAGGAACAGCGAATGATGGATGAGAAGATAGTCCTAGAGCTGGACCAAAAAGTGACTGACCAGCAGAGCACCCTAGAGAAGGCTGGGGTGTCTGGCTTCTACATCACCACCAATCCCCAGGTTGGTGTTCAGGCAGGACGGGTGAGGTATTTTGACAAGGGCCTGGAGTGACAGGACAAGGGGGAATGGCTTCCCACTGCCAGAGGGCAGGGTTAAATGGGATATTGAGAAGGAATTCTTCCCTGTGAGGGCGGTGAGGCCCTGGCACAGGTTTCCCAGCGAAGCTGTGGCTGCCCCATCCCTGGAAGTGTTCAAGGCCAGGTTGGACGGGGCTTGGAGCAACCTGGTCTAGTGGAAGGTGTCCCTGCCCCTGGCAGGGGGATGGAATGAGATGAGTTTTAAGAACCATTCCATGATTCTGTTTGACAGTACTCTTGGGTTAATATCTTTAATTTAAAAAAAAAGTTCACTGTTAATGTATTGTGGATCTCTGGGTCAGACAGAACGATCTGTCCTTTGCCTCCCAGCTGGTGGGTGATGTGCCCTGGGCAGACCTCTTACCCAGTTTGTAACAAAGGAGCAGAAACCCAGGTAGCATTGGGCAGCATTCCCAACTTCCTGCAGTATTTTTCCCAGTGTGGAGGGAAGAAACACTGTGCCAACAGCCTGCATTCCTGTGACTCTCAAATGGGTCTGAATAACACGAAAATAAGTGATTTACGGTTTTTGTATCCAGTTTAACTGTACAAACTGGCTTCAGGAGTCTGTTTATTAGGCACCTTGTTCCTTCTTGCATGTGACTTGCTGGAGCTGATGATCTCAAACTGTGATTAGAGAATTGTTCCTAGTTTCCCCAGTGCGTTTGCTCTCAAAAGGTCTGAGCAATCACCTGAGTTTGTCCCTGTTGTCTTTATGCCACCACAGGAATGAAAAAACTCAAAACTTCCCAAGTCCTGTTGTAAAGCCACACAAGTTAGCAGGGAACGCAGAGACAGGCTGTTCTTAACTCTGTTTTTTCAGCTGATTAAATGTCAGTTAGATAAAGACCTACTGGTGAGAAAAGACAGCTTAAATGAAGCGAAACAAGCATTTTTCTAACACCCACCCACACGATTCCCAATCGTGGAGCCTTGAATAAGCCTCTCATTTTCCCTGTGCTGCTATTCCCCAGCTGTATAATGCAGGCAGCCCTTTCTCACCCTCCTGCCCTGCCTTTTATTTTGTTTTTGTAAGTAATAACCCTTAGCAGGGTTCCTGTTTGCTGGGTTTGTGTATGTTTGCTTTTAGGATAGCTGCCAAACCCGACCCGGATCTTGGTTTGTGCCTGTGAATGCCACCAAGAAATCCCTGCTGGAATCTGTTCTCCACACGGTTCCCATCAGCTGATGTGTTTCCTTCCAGTCTGTATGAAATGCCTGCTTATGCATTGGATGTATTTTTACAAAAATAGATTTTTATTTTCATAGCATCATGTCTGCAGGGCTGAGTCACAGCCCTGGGCTTACGAATTAGCAGCTCCACTGTGTTGTCTCTGAGATAAACATAACGAAGAAGGAGCAAATGGTAAAGGAACCATAAGCTGATGTTGGTGACTACAGGAGATGGTGTCTCCACTTGATCTCAGTCATGGAAAAGGGAGTTTTTGATGGGGAATGAAATGCCTGCAGGGAATTTGATGCACCAGCACAGCCATGTGTTGCACCTGGCTTGGACCCCACTTAGAGGATACCCAAAGCGATCCCTCGTCTTCCCGCCCTTCTGTGCTGGGAAAGGGTCAGGGAGTTGGAGATGCTGCTGAAGGAGGAGGGGAGGAACTTGGAGAACATCCTCTGGGGCATGTGGCTGTGCGGGTGCAAGGGGATGCTACTGCCCCTACTCAGCCTGCAGAACTGGCCAGCCCTCATGGCCCTTACACATTTATCACAGTCAAGAAGAAAGAGCATTTCTGAGTCCTTAAGGAATCTGAAAGCCCTAGGTTTCCTAAGACAGCCACGGTTTTGCAGCAGGTCTGCTAAAATGTTACTGCTCTATATTCTAGAGAAATGCTTAAACACAATGAAGCCTTTGGTTTCTATTTGCCTGGTTGGTTTTTTTTGTTCCCTTAAAATGTGTAGCTCTTGAGAGGTGAGTATAAGCCAGTCCTTCCTGCTTCCTGTAGCAGGAAGGTAGGGTAGGGTAATGGGTAATGGGTAATGTAGGTAATGGGATCATCTTATAGAAATGTCTCTTTCCCTTTGCAGGAGCTGACTCTACAGATGAATTTGCTGGAGCTGATTCGGAAGTTGCAGCAGAAGGAAGCTGAGGCCGAGAAAGCTTTTTACTGAAGGAGCAAATCTGCTATTCACTTTCCAAAGTTTTTCCTCTGACTTCCCTCTAAAGGACAAACTGTCCATGCATTTGCTTTGTATCATGTCAGGAAGAGGCTGTGGGTATAGAAGAACTTGCTGGGGCACTTAGATTAAAGCTGGGGTGAGCAGAGCCCAGCACAGGGGGATTGGGATCCTCAGGCTGCCTCTCTGGTCATCAGAGCAAGGTGTTCGTTGCATCTGGCTCAGTTAGGAGCTGATGAGCATGTTCACCTGCCATGAACATCCTGCAGTGTAGCTAAGGCCATTACTGAGCCAGGGCTGGACCAGCCGAGGCAGCAAACCCAGACCTGCTGTGTGGCAGTGGCCCTGTGTTTAGATGAATAAAACTTGGGGGAAACAACAATTCCAAGGTTTATCTGCTGGAAGATGCTTCTGTGTGTGATTGAAGGAGAAACAGCCTCTTAGACAGGCAGACCCTTCACAGACCCTCCTCCAGGCAGGTACCAGTATCATCTGTATTAAAGGAGGATTTCAGGCCTCACCCAGTGTTACTGGACTAATGTTAGCAGTGTTCCCACTGACTCAGAGAGCAGAGAAGGCTGGAGAGCTTTTGCTTCGTTCCTTTAAACCAGTTTCCAAATGGAGAGAAATAAAATGCTCTGCCCTGCCTTCTGGGGTTGCAGCTTTCTGAATGCCAGTGGTTATGATTAGGTCTGTCCCATCCCCAGTGAGGAGTATGGGGCTCATGGTGTGCTAGATGGAAGCGGAGAAGGAACCTGGAGTGTTTCTGAGACCTTTCAGAGTGTTGGAAGAACTTGTGGGGGGAGCTGGTGGTGAAGGAGACAAACATGGAAGATCTGAGCTACAAGGACCAATGAGTCTTTTGGAAATTCAGGACTGAGACCCCTTCTCATTTCCATCATGGGTGGGTGTTCCCTGTGGGGATGATGCTACCGTGGTTCAGCAGCTGGAGACAAGACCCACTGCTTGTATGGGGTCTCCACCTCCTGAATGAAAATTCTGAGCTGGAAAGTGGACTGGTGTGGGTCCTGCACCACTGCAGGGTCCCCACAAACCACCTGGAACTGTTGCCACTGGATCCTCAGATGGGAGCCCTGCACTCCACTGCTGAAATGGTGACGGGCAAGGTGGACAACATTCTCCTCTGGAGACATCTTATTCATCCTGTGGGAATACATGGTACTCACTGGTTCTTGACCAAGTGAAGTCAGCATCTGTGTTCAGATTCGTGGCCAGAGCTGTTAGCAAGGAAATTGCTTCCCGGGGTGAGGATGAGGAAAGCAGGGATGAATGATCACAGGAAAGGATGCCCAGATGCTGGGGGTCATGCTGCCTCCTAGAAGTTCCCCCCTTCCTTGACACAAGTGCTCTGGAATCACTGGAGCAGCAGCAGAGCAATGGTGTGGCTGGAGAAGCTTGGATTGGGGCTACTGCTGGTGGGTTCAGCCCCACTGCGCTGCCCTTTGGGGCGAGGACTGGAGCCCACCTTGATCTGGGATTGCTGGTTGCTGCCATCTCTCCAGGGGCAGCCAGTGCTGGGAATCACGGCGGCTGTTCCAGCACTGCCATGACAACAGCAGCTCTCAGGCTTCCTGCTTCCACCATCTGGCTTCGGATGGCTCTGCCAGGCAGCTGATTGGATCCAAGCTGAAATTTTCCATGCCTGTGGTCAGGTTGGGTTTCAGAAGGGCTTTTTGTCGAGGTAGAGAGCTGCAGGGGGTCAGTGGTGGTAACTGTTGGGCAGCGTTATACTAAGGGAGTAAAGCACCTGGGATGGCTCATGATCAGGTCAGCAGGGTTTAAGCAGATGAACACTTGCTCAGTCCCCCGAAGCTGGGCAGTACAACACGGAGAATACAGATATTTTTCTAAGCAAGTGCTGTTTGTGTCAGCAGAGGGTGACACCATCCCACTGCAAAGCTGTGGCACTGCCAGTGACACAGGTAAGACCTGGTGAGAGCTACCCAAAGGGGCTGGAAGTGCTGCCCAGGATTACTGGGCTTCAGCTGTCTCAGCTCCTTGGTTCAGTGACCTGTGCAGCCCCCAAGCTCTTGGCCGGTGCCCCAGGAACCCATGTTTGGGGGCCCCTTTGCTGGGTTCAGCCACCCACAGAGCTGGACTGTAAGTTCCTGCCCAGGGCTCCATGTGTGCCAGAAGTGACGTGGCAAGGGGATGCACCGGAGGATTGAGTTCCCCGTTCAGGTACAAGGTGACTGACAGGAGAGGTGCAGCCCCATGCCAGCCCCGTGTTCACCCAGGAGCTGTAGGAAGGTGAGTGAGGGGTGGCAGGAAAGGACAAGTTCTGTTTTCTGCTTCCTTTTCCTATACTTTGGGCTGACGAGGAGTGCAAGGTCCCCTCCAAGTAAGGAGGTCAGTTCAGTGTGGATAAGAGTGAATGTATTCAGCTAGGAGCCCTCAGTGTTGCACAGTGGGCTCTAAGTTGTCCATGGTGACATTTGAGGTGATGACTGCTGGATCCATGGAAATGTCAGCTTTAGTGCTCAGATGCCATCAGAAAATCAGATGAGACATAAGGAGGGGATCAGAGAAGAAAATGAAAACATTTTGCTGCTGCGAAGCACTCAAATGCAGATCCCTTCACCCCAAGAAGGGCACCCCAAGAACAGGCCCTGCAAAGGCCCTGGTGACACCAGGGTTCTGGAACACCTTCCAGCTGAGCTGGACTTCTTTATCCTTGACAAGGGGCCCAAGAGTGAACAGGGTAAAGATAAAACTATATATCACACACGGAGAGGAACTTCGCTCTCTACAGACAGAGGAGTGGGAGCATTGCAGGACACCTGTAACAGGCAGGTTTGGGTGGGACAGGTGACTGCTTGGGAAACTCCTTGCCGAGAGGGGCTGGAGAGGCAAAAGGTTTGTGTTGGTTCAAGTGGAGGTGAAGCACTTCTGGAAAATAAACACCTTTTGACTTAGAGATGGAGAGAGGTGATTCCCCTTCACTACAGAGCCAGGTGGAAGCACACAAGCTTTTGCTCAGGTTTTGTGCTCTTGCCCAGGCACTGGCTGGGCAGCAGGACTGTGAGCTGGATGGGCCTGTTCAGAAGCTTCCCTTCTACTGCTGCCCCTCCAGCCACTTTCCCCACACCACATTTGCTTCTCCATGACAAACACCTGAGCATGGAGGGGGGGCCTGTCCTCTGGGCAGCATCTCCAGAGCAGAGCGAGTAGAGGCAGAGGAGCAGGGTCTCAGCCCTTTGCTCCATCCAGAACTGTATCCATCAGAGGAGATTTAGGATAACTGCTCCATCATAGAATTCTGGAATGGTTTGGATTGGAAGGGACCTCAAAGTTCATCTCACTCAAGCCTTCCACTGCACCAGGTTGCTCCAAGCCCCAGCCAACCTGGTTCAAACATTTCCAGGGATGGGGCAGCCACAGCTTCTCTGGCCAACCTGGGCCAGGGCTTCACCACTGTCACAGAGAATTGCCTCCTAACATCTAATCTAATCCTGCCCTCTGTCCATTTGAAGTCATTCCCTGTTTTGTCCTGTTCCTCCATCTCTCGTCCCAAATCCCTCTCCAGCTCTCTTGGAGTGCCTTTAGGCACTGGGAGGGTCTCCCCGGAGCCTTCTCTTCTCCAGGTGAACACCCCCAGCTCTTCCAGCCTGCCTCCAGAGCAGAGGGGCTCCAGGCCTCGGAGCATCTCCGTAACCACCCTGTGCCCCGTTTCCGTGTGGCTCCGGCCCCGCACACACCCCCGTGGGAATACCCACCCTGGCGCCTTGGGGACCCCCTGTGTCAGCCCCTTCCTGGGCCTGGGGGTGCAGCCCCGATGCCCCCAACCTGTGCTCCCCGCTGGGGGGAAGACACCCCCGGGAATGGGACCAGAGCCGCCCGTAGAGCTCTCGCGGCCCCGGGCGCTCCCCCGCCCCGCCCGGCCCCCGCCCTTCCGCCGGCCCGGGGAGGCGGAGCCGGGCGGCGGCGGCGGCGGAGCAGGTGGGCCAGGGCCGGAGCGGAGCCGCGCGGGGCCCTGCCCGCGCCCGCAGGTGAGCGGGGCCCGCTGGCACCGGGAGCCGGGCTGGCATCGGGACCGTGGGGAGCGTCCCGTGGGAGCACGGCCGGGATCGGGAGCGGGGCTCGGCGCCGCCCGGGACCGGCATCGCGGCGGGGCTGAGCAGGGGCGAAACTATCGCCTCTCCCCGCCCAGGATGAATCCGGAACCCCCCGCACACCCTCCTTCTCGGGCCAGGGGTCCCCCACCCGTGATCACCCCCCAACTCGAGGATTCCCACCCGTGATCACCCCCCAACCCGAGGATTCCCACCCACGGCCACACCCCGAGCCCCGGGGATGCTCCGTTGCCCAGTGGGTGTGCTGCGCCTGTTGGGGGTGTTGGGGTTGGGGATCCCGGTACTGCCAACCCCTCCAGTCGCGGGGACCCAGGTGTGCAGGGCTGGGGAGTCAGCCAGCATGGATTGTGCCTGTTGTCTTCATGGGCCAGTGCCATTCCGTCATCTCCCATTGGCCTTTCCAGGACCTTTTGGCCTCTGGGACAGCCCCTATGGAGCGGGGCTGCACCAGCCCTCCAAGCAGGACCTGTGGCTTGGGGATGGAGTGGGACACATCTCCTGGCATGCAGGAGAGGGCGGCTGGGAGGGGAGAGCATCCCCAAAGTCACCGACTGGCCTGTGGAGCAGTCAGGAAGCAGCACCTTAAGGTCCCCAGAGCTGCGTCCTCCAACTGTCATGGTGGCAAGCTGCCAGCCTGGCTGATCCCTGATGCTGCTGTTTCCTGGTCTGTCAGGGGACTCACACGTCCTCGCTGAAGCTGCTCTGGACTTCCTGTTGCAGCCCCTGCAGCCTGTCTGGGCTTTCCCTGGGGCGTCAGTGGGATCCTGGGAGGAGGGAGATTCTGCATGCCCCCTTGGTGGGTTCCCAGCACACCAGGGAGAAGATCAGGTAGATATTGGATAAGGTGGAGGAGAAGCAGCAAGGAAACCTTCATCGGGGCCAGAGTAGACTGGTTTGGGCTTTAACTGGGAGATGCTGCCCTGGGAGTGGTGTGATTTCTTTCCCACCTTGCACACAGGCACAGGTCCCTGTCCTGTGCCACCACCCTGGAGGAAGATGTGCTCCATGCTGAGGCCCACACTGGCTGAGGTGTGAGGGACACCTGGAATGTGCCCAGTGGCTCTTCTACCCTGTCCCCAGAACCTGATACCTCCCTGCCAAGGGGATGCTCACCCCTTCCTGCCCCTCTGCCAGGTCTCCAGGCAGGGTCTCGCTGCTGAGGACCTCTCACTCTGCCGAAGGCAGGGCCCACTGCCTCCACGATGGCGAGATGGCTGCCCCGCTCCACCGACCTGACCCGCTTCTGCCAGAAACTCAACCGAGTGAAGACCCTGGAGGATGACATGATGGAGACATCCTTCAACAGATGCCTTTCCACCATCGACTTGACGCTGCTGGGCATTGGGGGCATGGTGGGCTCCGGGCTGTATGTCCTCACAGGCACTGTGGCCAAGGAGATCGCTGGCCCCGCTGTCATTGTCTCTTTCATCATCGCCGGCTTTGCCTCACTCCTGGCTGCTCTCTGCTACGCTGAGTTTGGAGCCCGTGTGCCCAAGACAGGCTCTGCCTACATGTTCACCTACGTGTCCGTGGGTGAGATCTGGGCCTTCCTCATCGGCTGGAATGTGCTGCTGGAGTATATGATCGGGGGGGCCGCGGTGGCCAGGGCCTGGAGTGGCTATCTGGACTCGATCTTCAACCACAAGATCAAGAACTTCACCGAGACCCATGTGGGTGCCTGGGAGGTGCCATTCCTGGCCCACTACCCAGACTTCCTGGCAGCCGCCATCCTGCTGGTAGCCACTGCCTTCATCTCCTTTGGGGCCAAAGTATCCTCCTGGCTCAACCATGTCTTCTCGGCTATCAGCATGGGCGTCATCCTCTTCATCCTCATCATGGGCTTTGTCCTTGCACAGCCCAAGAACTGGAGCACCCAGGAGGGCGGCTTCGCCCCATATGGGCTGTCAGGTATCATGGCTGGCACAGCCACCTGCTTCTATGCCTTTGTGGGCTTCGACGTCATCGCAGCCTCCAGCGAAGAGGCCAGGAACCCACAGAGGGCTGTCCCCAGGGCCATCGCTTTCTCCTTGGGACTGGCCACCGGCGCCTACATCCTGGTGTCAGTTGTGCTGACACTGATGGTGCCCTGGCACTCGCTGGACCCTGACTCTGCCCTGGCTGATGCATTCTACAGGAGGGGCTATGCCTGGGCAGGGTTTCTGGTGGCCGCTGGCTCCATCTGTGGTGAGTACAGGCAGTGGCGGTGGGAGCTGCCTGCCCCGCTCACCATGGGGGCTGGGAACACCCCCCAGCCAGTTTGGGTTTGGGTCTGATGGGGTCTTCCTTCTTCTGCCTGTCCCTCAGCAATGAACACGGTTCTGTTGAGCAACCTCTTCTCCCTGCCACGCATCGTCTATGCCATGGCTGAGGACGGGCTCTTCTTTCAGATCTTCTCCCGAGTGCACCCCCGCACACAGGTGCCCGTTGTTGGCATTGTGGTCTTCGGGCTGCTCATGGCTCTTCTGGCCCTTGTCTTCGACCTGGAGGCCCTGGTGCAGTTCCTGTCCATTGGCACGCTGCTGGCCTACACCTTTGTGGCTGCAAGCATCATCGTCCTGCGCTTCCAGCAGCAGAAGGTGGATGTCCCTGCACCGGCAGCTGGTGGCCGGCCCAACCCCGAGCCCCACGAGGGTCCATCCAGTGGTGAGCTGAAGGAGTACGAGTCCTTCTCCGACAAGCTGCAGCTGGTGGACAGGGACAAGAACAAACAGCAGCGGGAGCCAGGGCAGCTGAAGGCAGCGTTTGAGCCCTACCTGGAGTTCCTCAGCGACTTCTACCCAGGTGAGGTGGTCACAGTGGCCGTGGTGACCCTGATGGTGTCTGCCATCTGCCTCTGCTCCATCTTGGTCTTTGGCCACACCCACCTCCACCTGCCCACCTGGAGCTACTCCCTGCTGCTGGTCCTCTTCAGCCTGGGCTTCCTGCTCAGCCTCCTCCTCATCTGGGCACACGAGCAGCAGCACAGCACCCAGACCTTCCAGGTATGCCTGGGGCCCAGGCAGGGACAATCTCTCTGCAGGGGTCGGGGTGGTTGGAGCAGCTCTCATGGGCCTACAGGGGCCTCAGGTACAGCCTGCACTGTTACTCTCTGTGGTCACTGATCCCCAGGAGAGGACATCGCCAGCAGCTCTGTATCCATCCCATGGGATCACTCCTGCCCACCCTGGCCTCCCTCCTCTGCATCCCCACAACCCCACAAAGTAAGGAGAAGGACTCCTTACTTTGGCTGCCCTTCAGCTATGTGATGGAGCTCCTCTTCAGCCTCCAAACCTGTTCTGTGCCTTCTGTGCCACTGTCTCCTGTTTTCAGCCCATCTGAGCCCTGATGTGGTCAGTGCAGCCATGTGGATGGTAACAGCAGTGGTGACACCACCTCCCTGCCATACCCCTGCCCTGGCTTCTCCAGCAAGGACCACATTGGCTCTGGATCACACCAGGAGTTTGGTTCTTGTGATGATGGCTGTGCCGACCCTGTCAGCCTCAATCCCAGCTCCTGGCTCCCTTGTTCCTTTTGCCTGCCTTTTACCTTAAAAAAAAGTGCCACTTCTAGAAATTCCAGGGTGACAGTCCCTTTGTCTCCCATGTTTGCCAGTGCTGCCTTTTGTCTTTATGATTTTAAGGATGAGAAATGTGGTCCTGCAGGTCTCAGCCCCACTGGCTCCTTTCCTCCCACAGATCCCCCTGGTGCCCCTCTCCCCGGCACTGAGCATCATTCTCAACATCTACCTGATGCTGAAGCTCAGCTACATGACGTGGCTCCGCTTTGCAGTCTGGCTGCTCTTAGGTGAGTAATCCAGCTGCTGGGATGCCAGCCAGGACTGTGCCAGTGGCCAGGCTGTGCTGGAGCCGCTGCTGTTCCTGTCCCTCCTGCAGGCCTGCTCGTCTACTTCAGCTACGGCATGTGGCACAGCAAGGAGAACCTGCGGGAGCTGCGGCCCCAGCGCCTCAGCGCCCGCTACGTGGTGTTCCCCAGCGGCAGCCTGGAGGAGAGGGTGCAGCCGGTCCAGCCCAGCTCCCAGCCCACTGCTGGTCTCCCGGACACCGACACCGATGACTGCAAGAGATGACACCCCAGGGGATGGGGGGACCTGGTGATGGGAGCATCGGAACCCCCTCCCACAGTGAGGCCAGAGACCAAACCCCCTCCTCCTGGTCCCTATGACAGCAGAGCCACCAGGGCTGCCCTGGGCGTGGGGCTCCATCCGGAGAGGATGAGGATGCTCACCCTTACCACACGCTCCCCACAGAACGTGGAGGGGACAGCTCCCTCCCCCCCCCATCCCCTGCACTCAGGAACTGGGTCTCAGCCCAGTGCCTGCCCTACTCACGAGGAGGCGTGTCCTTGCCACCTCTCCCCGAGTGCACCCTGGCACTGTGCAGCACACCTCCTGTCCACTGGCACATCTATGCAGCCAGGGATGCAGAGGTTCCCTGGGGAGTGGGACAGGAAGCCCAGCGCTGCCTATCCTGGCTCTCATCCTGTCTGCAGCTCCGACTGCAGCCCCCTTTCCTCCTGCGGAGCCCTTCTGCCTCCCTCAGAGTCCCTTCAGAAGGAGGCAGGGGCCTCCCCACAAGCATCCCTACCATCCCTGCCATCCTCGCCATCCCCATCCCCAGGGCTGCTCTCCTCAAAGGTTGGGACTGAGGGGGCGGTGGTGGAGGAGGTAGAGAAGGGACATGGCCAGAGTGGGTGGCCCAGAAAAGCCAGTGGAGGCTGGCACGCAGCAACTCAACTGCATCTTCCCAGCTGCTGGAATTGCCCGTTTCGGGGGGAGCTGGGGGCCACGCCCGCTGGAACGTAATGCCATAGCCAGGCTCCTGCTCCAGCCCTGAACGGGCTGTGGGTGCTCAGGATCCCAGATGTGTTGCCTTGTCAATGGAGGTCCCCAGCAGCATCCCTGATCTGCCTGGAGCTGGCTCCCTGCTTTTGCTGTGCCCTAGCAGCACCACCTGCCCCACCACGAGGGGCTCAGCCCCCCATGATGCCCCTCCCAGGCTCTCTGGGGCTTGGGACGAGCTCAGCAGGTGCTTTTCAGTGTTGCTCCCTCCCCAGTGATCATCCCCATGTTCTGGGGTCACTCCAGCTACAAGGGTGTCATGGAGGGTCCCCAGCAACACTGTTGCAGCCAGTCCTGGCTAATTTGCCCATGGCTGGGCTAAAGTAGAAGGGAGGGGGGTTTCAGCATGTTTTGGAAGTCAGTGGAGCTGACCTGCCAGGCCTTGCATCATGGACACCTTGCTCCATTTTCATCCTCTGCATCCTGTGAGGAGCCAGGGACTGTGGGCAGGCTGGTCCATTGCTTCTCACTGACCAGTCCCTGGAGGGGCCTAGAGAGGCTGTGGGGATTCTCAGTAGGATATGCTGGCCCCTGGTGAACCCCTCTGTCTGCCGGCGCTGCTCCATGTCCCGCCTCACCCTTGCGCTGCTGCCACCGGAGCAGCACGGCCCCACTGTGCTGTGGCCCTGTTTGGCACCTCTGTTTCGTGGCTTGTGAGCACTGGCTGACTCGGTCACCCTCATAAACACTGGTTCTGCGATGGCTCTGGCTTGTTGTGCTCTGTGTCCCCAAGACTCCTGGTGGGAAGCTGCTCCCCAGCTGATGCTCAGGAAAGCCCCTTAAAAGCGTGGGGAAAGGCTCCAGCCAGACCCTCAGAAACCAGGACCCCACAGGGCTGGGATAGGCTGGGACTTGAGCGTTACAGTACACAAATACACTGATACTCACCCGGATGGGCCTGACTCCCCTGTGAACAGCAAGGACGATGCTGAGCAGCAGCGGGACAGGGTAACTAAAGCCAAAGGGATGGGACAACTTGTGCAATTAACAGGAATTAACCGATAACCTACAGATACCCCACCACTGCTCTTCTCTAGAGAAGTTTCTTTCCTGAGATAACAAAGTCCTTCTTCATTAAAAAAGCAAGTGTTCAACAGACACCTGGGGAGGCAGAGGCTGAACCCTCCTTAGAAACTCGGGTTTTAATCTCAGCAGTAAGTCCATTGTCAGCTGGATAAAGGCAAGTAGAAAGCACCACAGAGATACAACAGGAGAAGGGAGCCTGGCGTGGGGCTGGGGAAGGGCAGGAAGGTTCTCACAGAGCAGGATGGGCTGAGGGTCACAACACTTTAATCCTTCCCCGGTGGAGGAAAGTCAACGGCAGTCATATTGCCAGGGCTGGGCTCTGCCAGCAGGGTTCTCAGTCAGCCTTTTAAGGTGACAAAGACCAGAGAGTTGTTGAATGAGCCTTTCAACCATCGATATTTAATCTATTTGAAATCATTCATTTGTAAAAATGCACAGAAATCGCTGTTAGGCCACAGCACACAAAGCCAGCATGGGGACAGGGGACTGGCGGGGAATTAAAGGATTGAAGCGTAATTCCCAGGTGCCTGGGAGGCCAGTGGGGCCTCTTGAGCACACTTGTGTGTTGGTTTTTTTTAAACAGTATTACAAAATTGGTCGGTTCATGTGTCATACACCATCCTACTGCAGTAACATGCCCTGCACAAAATGTGTACAAATCGATTTTTAACTGACTACTCATTAATGCACACAGAAAAAAAGGGGGGTGACAGCAGCCACTGGCACCCTAGCAGCTCTCCAGCAGGGATTTGTGCCTAAAAATTGTATCAGCAGGGAAAAAAATAAATCCAAACTAAACAGCATCAGCAGGGCTTTAAGATGGCAGCCTGTAACGTGAGAGAAAACATCATCTCCCCAAATGGTACCTCCAATTCCAAACAGATTTAAAACTAAACCATCCCCATGTGCAGCTCCCAGAACTCCATTTCAAGCAGCCACTGCTTCCCTGTGCTGATCATACACCTGTTTTCCAGAGCAGTACTTTTCTCCAAATTAGCTTAAAAATAGAAATAAAGTCCTGTTTTCTGGGCAATGGTGTAATCAGGCTGCAGGAAATCAATCTAATGCCAGAGCTGCAGGGAAGTACGCAGGCCAGTGCTGGAGTGGCTGGTGCTGGGGCTCTGGGAACTGAGAAAGGCTTTAGGGGCCATGGGGCAGGAGCAGCTCTGGCACACGTGTTCCAGCTGGGCTAAGAGGGTTAATGTGAGCCCTGGATGATAATCCCCATGGACAGCGTGGGAGTGGGTAGGCAGCAGCTGGGGATGGCTGAGCCTTGCCAGTGATGCTGCTGGTCTGAGAAGACTGGGAGAGTAGCTACCAGGGCAATGCCGGTTTTTTGTGCCCTGTCCCATAAGGCAGGTGCAAGGAGACAAGGAGAAACGCAAATCCAGAGGGGAATAACATGGGATTTGTACTAGAGAGAAAATCGATGCTGGGGCTGCCACCCACCCCCTTTAAAGGGCAGTGAGTGACTGAGCCCATGGCCCTCAGCCTCGTCCCTGGGTGCAACTCGGAGATGGCTCCAGGGATGGCCATAAGAACTGAGCTCGTGATGATTTCAGAGGCTTCAGCACACAGGATCACTGCTGCTGCCCACACAGCCCCGGGGATGGGAGCCATGGGAGCTGCAGGGATCACTGGGCTGTGGGAGCCACAGGGATCACTGGGCAGTGGGACCCGCAGGGGTCCCTGGGCTCTTGCATGGGGAAGCGCAGGAGAGCAGGAGTCACAGGGGAATAAGCAGTCACTGATGCACTTGCATAGCTGAGCCCTGTCTGTGCTGGAGGGAGGAGGAGGGGAGCCCCGAGCACTGGAAGGGAGTGGTGGACTGGCACTCAGGACAGAGCAGCTCCATGTCCTAATTAAACCACTTCCCATCCTCACATTCCTAAACTATCCCTCCCCGTTCCCCACCCCCCCCCGCCCCGGCTCTGAAAGCAGCACTGACGAGCGGCTCGGTGAGGCTGGCTGTAAGTAATCCTCTCATTATCCCTGCCATTCTCCCCTCCTCCTCCTCCTCCTCCTGCAGACACAGCCTCAGGATGAGGTAAGCATCACACTACCAGTAGCGGTCTATCTTGTTCCTACTGCCGGCCGGGGAATGGCAGAGCATTAAAAGATGGCACAGACCAAGATGGTCTTGTTTTCCCCTCATCCCTCCACGACGCGCAGGTGCTCAAGCACGCGGGTCCACAAATCATTCCGGGAATTTTTGTGCTGTGTCTCAGCAGTCCCGGCAGCCAGGCTGCTCTGGGGCCACGGCTCTTCTCTGACTCACCACACTTTGTAAGGAGCAGGAATGTGCAGGCCTGTCCCGGTGGCAGACTCGGTTCCAACAGCAGATGCATCCACTGCATTCACTTTGGGAACAAAGAAGGAAAAGCCCATTTCCCCACATGTAACACACCACGCAGACACAAAACTGCACACACCAGTCTCAGTGATCTTAGAAGTCTTTTCCAACCTTACAGATTCTATAAAAGGAGAACAAATCTTCCCCATGTGCACAGGAGACACAGCATGAAGCAACGGACTGCAACTGTCATGAGGGAGATTTAGGCAAGAGATCAGAAACACTTCTTGAGGCAATGACAGCTTGGTCTGAGGTTAGGAAACATCAGTCGTCCATCAGAGGGAAGGGGTTGCAGTTCCTCTGGAGCCAGGATGGCTGATTTCTCATGATCCCATGCTTCCCTTGCTAGACTGGAAGCATTTTAGGGCAGCACTGTGGGTTTCAATCCTTGCTGGGACAAGAGCCAAGGCGCCTCTGGGCATGGCAGCATGCTTGATATCCTAAAGGACATGAAAGTCCTCAAGAAAAATGCTCAGAAAGCACAAAAAACCCCTTTTCTGTGTGTGGGGAGCAGCTGGAGCCACACTGCAGGATTGCTGCCTAGCCCTGACTCCAAACACACTTGTTAGTAGCTTCTACAGCTAAAACTTTGTGATCACCTATGTAACTTACACCAGAGGAGTTTCACGTGGAATCAGGCAGTGAGCTTCCCTGGAGTAATAATGCTCATTTTCCAGAAACAGGCAGCTGGAGCAGTCCCAGAGTGCTGCAGCAAAACAAGCTGGCAGATATTCTAAGTGATGGGCAGCAAGGAGAGTCAAGGCCTCAAAAGGCCACTGAGCAAAGTGAGAGCTGCTCAAGAATTCAGGAAAAAAATACCATTAGTGGCAATCAATATGGATTTGTGTAACCTCTGTGCTTTAATGGAGAGAGGAGCCTGGAAAGAGGCAGCAGTGCTGGTGTGCTATAGCACCTTCAAGAGGCATCCAACTGCTACCTGGCAATTTACGTAAAGAAAATAAAAAGGAAAAATATGGAATTGACACTTGGACCAGAAAAAAAGGCTCAGTACTGGAACCATTGAGTCCCTCATGAACAGGGGACTCAAAAAATATTCTGTTGAGTTATTGCAACTTAAAGAGAACACAACTGAGTTTGTGGAAAGAGGAACTGAGATTCCAGCAGGGGAGATCACCAGCAAAATTGGGAATAACTGGTATAACAGAACTACAGTTCTCAGTGTAACTCTCCATGTTAATTCCCCACAACCTTTTGCAGCAGCTGCCAAAGCACATCAAATCCCTCCAACTTCCCACACAAAACCTGCTCCAGCTGCCTGCTCCCACTTCTCCCGGCAGCCCTTATGGAGGGCAGATCCCACCTGTGCACGGAGCAGGCATGCGCTCCTTTTCCCTCAGCCACCTCCTGACCTCATCAAACCCACAGGAGAACTGGATGCTCAACATCCAGGGACATCGCCCTGTAAAACACTGCTGGCTTACCTGGTGTTTTTAGGTTCCTAAATGGTATGCTGATAGGTATATTGAGCCTAAAACCACCCAGCTCTGACTTCAGTGACTAATGAATCCATGTGTGTCAAGGCAGAGCCAAGTGGATCTTCTCCTTGGTGTATTTTTTCATAGGACTTTAATTTGCATCTCTTCTTTGGACAGCACAGGAAGGACTAGGGGCAAAGGACATAACAGAAACAATAAATGGTGAGCAAGTATTTTAAAACATAAGTACTTACACTGATTTAAATCAAGGCCCATAAAGCTTCTGTGTTCAATACATGCAGTTTTCATCTGGAGATCGAGGGGGTGGCAGGATGATTCTGACAGAGACAGCCTAGATTAACAGACCTGACAACACGCAAAAGACCCCTCCAAATGGTGTGGACAGAGAGATGTGAGTCCAAGGTACAGGCTTGATTTACTGGATATGTAACTATAAAATGATTTACACATTTATTGGACAAACTTCACTAGGTAAATCATAGCATTATTTTCAAATAAAGAAGATAAATCTTATAGAATCGCAGAATCATTTAGGTTGGAAAACACCTGTAAGATCGAGTCCAATCATTAACCCAGCACTGCCAACTCACCACTAACCACTAACCTCAGTAGCCCCTTTCAGCCTGAGAGGCTGGAAAAAATGTTTCTTATTTTAATGAGTAAAATTTTAATAGAATAAGAACTGTATATAGACTACAAAACAATTTCTGTATTCATGTATCAGTTAGAAATTAAATAATTCAAAACATTCATTATAGTAATTTTGACTCTAAAAAAGGAAAAACTAGAAACAGAGAAAGGCAATATGTCAACACACTGGATGATTTTTCTCTCTTAGTTCCAAGGTCTGTATGATCCTGGGTCATTGATGGCTCTTGGACAGGCACAAGGCCAACAGCACATCATGGCATTCCCACTTGTTTAAACAGATGAGCTTCATATGAGCTCTCAGAGTTTAAAAACAGGAGTGAAAACAATTTCCACCTCCAAGCCTTTGGCCAAGGCAGCTGCCCTTGACTATGGAAATGGTTCTAGTTGATTTTAAGTTTCTTTAATCCAGTGTTTTCTGCTATTGCTGTTCCAAAAATTTTCCTGAAGAAAAAAATACATGAAACCAAACAGTTTAAGAGTTAAAAGTATTGAGTTTAAAAGGAAGATTGAGTTAGTTCAACTGTTTCTCTGCAACTGTCTCTATTACCTCTAGGCAATTAGAACTACAACATATTATTTCTTTTTCTACCTCATTTACCACAAACTCAAAGCAGAAGCTGCCAGCGAATCATCTGTGTTCTCTGACCTCGGGTTGCCAACATAGCAAAGACTGAAAATCCAATCGCCATGACAAAGCTGGGGGCTGCTGCTCCTGCATGCAGCTGTGGCTGCCCAGCTCCTTCTCCAGCCTAACAAAGCCTGAAAGCCAACATGAGCACCAGGCAGCTCCCACAGCCTCCCGCCAGCTGTTTCTGCTGGCAGAGCAGCCAGCTCTGCTCTCTTTAACCCCTCCCAGAGCCCCTGGAAATCAGAATAGGTTTCCTCAGCAAGTGTTCTGCAAGTTTCCAGTGGGGCAGGAAAGAAATGAGGGTTCAACCAGCACAGAAGAAAAGGAAAACATTGCCAGGCTTGAATACCAGACTTGGGAGAACTGTTGGACTGTGAAAGGAACAGGAGGTGGGGCGGACAGGAGTGGAGACAAGCAGCCACTGCAGCCTCCAAAGGTAAACATAAGGAAAAAAAGCAGAATGAAACTGGGAAGGATGCCAAGTGAACAGCTGATGGCCAGAAGCGATGAGGATTAAGGTTGTTGTCTTTCTTGTGAGCCAGAGAAGCCCACTGAAGACATGGAGGATGTTCAAGGAGGAAGCTATAGCGGGTGAGATGCATGAGGATTGAGGGTTGTAAGGGAGTGGATGGAGAGGACGTTGAATTTTGCACGAAAGACACAAACCAGGGAGAACATGGATCTGGCAGACAGCACGAGGTGTGGCAAGGAAGAGAAAAAATTCAGTATCTTCCTTTCTGAGTTTGCGCCTGTGGCAGTTTGAGCCACATTAGAAATCTAAAATCCAATTTTTAGGCTTCCCCCACCCCTTCTCAACAATTTATCCTAACACTGGAGAGAACCTTTCAGGCCAGAGGCTTCTGTAGGGGAAGGGGGAAGTATATACATTTATTTACACAAATAAATACTATACAAACTAAAGGCAACTATATATATATATTACATTACTATCAGTCAGTCCTTTCAAGCCCCTCCTTTAACTTTAGTCCAGGAGCAGCCTTTAAGGCTGACATGTAACACAGTCTTTTGCTGTGGGAGTGTTCTGAGCTCCTGAACACTCCCCCCTCACCAAGTTCCAGCAGTTGTTTGTTGTAGTCTCTCCTCCTCGTGAAGTCTGAGAAGATAGCTTTGAGTCCTTGCTCTTCTGTTGCTGGTGATTCCTCCCTCTCGGTGTCTCACCTCAGTTCGTAAGCTGCTGTAGTGTAGCTTAGTTTATCAAGCGTCCACATCCTGGAATCTTCATTCCTCCACATCAGTTCTCGGCTGCCCCCGGTCAGCTTCGGCAGGCAACCCTCGAGCTCTGGGCTCGTCTCCAATTTCATCTGGGACTCTTCTCCCGAGTGCTGGGCCTACCTCCACGGCCCACTCTCTTAGCTCAGCTTCAATTCTGAGCCTCTCCTCCACTTACAGTGGAGGGAAAGAAAAAGCCCCCCCTCTACAGCTTCACTGCAGAAAAGGAGGGGGAAGAGGGCTCGGCTGCAAAGCCTGCCTCTCTCCTCTTACCTCAGGTGCTGTGAATCTCTTCCTTCACAGCACACACTCCAAATGCTGACTCTAATAATTCTAGCCAAAGGCTGAGCTGGGGGGTTGCAGGGCTCCCCTCTCCCCCCCGGAGGGGGAAGAGAGGGAGCCCAGCCACCCCCCGGCCTTGTCCACCTACCCGCAGCAGACACCAACAGCAAAACAACCAAGACAGAACTTGCCAACAGCTTCCGGTGCTGTGATATATGGTTTTGAGCAGAAGCAAACAACATGAGTGGTGATTGGCTCTCCAGGGAACACTGCCCTGGCACTCAATCACCTCTGAGCCCCCCAGCTTCTCAGGGGGGGCCAATTTCAAACTATGAGAGTGCCCATCACAGACAGTGCTGGAAGTAGAGAGATTTGGAGCACAGCTGCAGGGTGAGACCAGGAGTAGGGAGATTTGTGAATCTTCCTCTTGGAGATACACGTCTGGGGTTGCCCAAGGACAGCCGTAGATGGAGAAGGTGAAGTCTGTGACAGGAAGGTGCAAGAAGGAGAGAAGCCTAAAGGTTGAAAGGTGAGGGATGAGCCATGACCTCCCTAGGCATGTTCTGCACAAGTGGAGAGTCCAGAGGAATGGATGGGGAGTTCATCACAGCACAAGTGAGCCTGGTGACACCCGTGCTGACAAAGGCCCAGGGAGCAGTAGCTGAGTTTCATCTCACCACACAGGAGTGCTATGAACACAAGGGTGTAGAATTAAATAACAGCTGCTTAAAGTCAGGAGCCAAAGGAAAAGAGCACTATGCAGTAACAAGGTTGAGACCAACAAGAAAAGAAATAGTCAAAGTCACTAGCAAAGGGAGTCCCCAAACACAGGCTGACAAGGGTGTACATAAGTACAAGATTCCCCTTCAAAAATAATTTCAAGCTTTGCTAGGAAAGACAAGACTGGATATAGTTTAATTTATGTTGCTAAAGGATTAATTTATCTTCCCATAAAAATGATGAAAAATACTTCTGCTGTCACTATTCATGATGCAGAGGAAATGGAAAAGGTTGTGGCCCACTGTGCCCCACAATGTACCTCTCCGGGCATCACTTCTATGCGGCAGTCCGTGAGTACACCCAGAGAAAGTGCCCCTTTAGTTTACTTACAGATGCTCTGAATCCTGACCTTGACATTGAAGCCTGTATTGCTCCCAGAATCCTGCTCTCTGTCAGTGGGAATTCTAATTTCAAAAATATTTACAGTTAAACAGAAGCATGGCCATGACCTTGTGATTATAAAACACAACCTGGTCTAGCGGAAAGTGTCCCTCCCTGTGGCAGGGGGTGCGGCTGGATGGGCTTTACGGTTCCTTCCAACCCAGACCCCTCAGTGACTGTGTGGCTGTGGTTCGGGCTCAGGGTGACGGAGGGGACGGCCCGCCCAGCTCGTTGCGGCCCACTCCGCCCGCCGCCATCTCCGGCCGGGCCGCGCCGCTGCCATGGCAACGGGGGCGGGCCGAGCCGCAGTGCCGGGGGTGCCCCCACCCGCCGAGTCCTCAGTTCCTCGCGGGTGTTCGCCAACCCCGCACCCCGTGGCCTCTGTCCCCGCTCCGTGCCCGCCTTTCCCCCTCCGTGCCGCCATGCCGGGCTCGCCCTGCGGGCTCCTGCTCGACTACAAGACGGCCAAGTTCTCGCTGACGCGGAACCGGCGGGTGGGGCTCCTGCACCGGCTGCTGCAGCTGAGCGCGCTGGGCTACCTGCTGGGGTAGGGATGCCTGCCCCTGCCCTCGGGGGGCGGCCGGGGGTTCCTGCTGGGGTAGGGACCTCCCCGCCCCTGCCCTCGGGGGGCGGCCGGGGGTTCCTGCTGGGGTAGGGATGCCTGCCCCTGCCCTCGGGGGGCGGCCGGGGGTCCCTCAGCGTCCGCCCCCCCCCCCCCTCCCCCCGGAAGGTGGGTGCTGCTGCTGCGGAAGGGGTACCAGGAGCGCGACGCGGCCCCGCGTGTCGCCGTAGTCACCAAGGTGAAGGGGGCGGCTCCCGCCGGGGCCGCGGGCCGGCGGCTCTGGGACGCGGCGGATCTCACCTGGCCCCCGCAGGTACGGCCGGGCCCCGGGCGGGGGCAGGGGGGGGCACATAGGAGGTCAATCCCCTTGGCAAGGGAACGCCGCCGGTACCATTGGCCTCCCAAAGCCCAAACGTGGCCATTACTGCCTGTTCCTCCCGGTAACAGTGTCACAGGATATCCCCTGGACCCACCCTGGTGTCACCCTCCTCACTGATGGTACCTTCTTGCTTCCCAGGGAGAAAATGTGCTTTTTCTGGTGACCAATTTCATTGCCACAGCCCAGCAGGCCCAGGGCACCTGTCCCGAGGTGAGTGCCAGGGCTGCCCCAGCCCGGCCCCCAGGGGGTGGTGGATGGAGCCACCTGTCCTGCTCCTCGGTGGAACCCAGAGGAAGACCAGATAAAAGGGGAAAATGGATTTATATTCCCAACAAACCTGATTCCCCTCATTCGCACTGCTCCATAGCTCTTCCATGCTCATCTGCACTTGCTCTGTCATGCCTGCATGAGCCAAGGTGTATATCCATGCTCTCTGGCCAGAACTGCTTGTGGTGACCAGGACAAAGGACACTTGGGGCCTCACCAGCTCTGGGCTCCTTGGGTGGTGGCACTGTATGACCATTCCAGGCTTTCTACTGCCCTCGAACAAGGGGATACTTTGACACACAGTCCATGGACACCTGTGTCATGTTTTCTTGATAACTCCTTGCTGCAGGACTAATATCCATCTTAGCATCCTGTTTTTAGGAGGAACAAAACACAAGGTCTAGGTGGTTTCCCAGCCAGCCAACACTTAGTGGTATATGTTCTCTGAGAGAAGTCTTCCCTTTAAGACTGGGGTCAGGCCAGCTCCCTCCGCTGAGCTCTCCCAGGCTGGACCTGGCTTGGTAGATGGGAGCAAGTGTCCTTTAAGCTGAGCCGCTCCTGGCACCTTGTGCCTGAGCCAAGCACTGATTGTCCTAATGGTCCCTTCAGCTCCTGCTGTGGCCAGATGCTGTGGGAGAGGAGGAGCAACCCTGGTTTTGGGACAGGGAAAATGGCACTAATGATCCATCTTTAAAATGCTGACAACCCCTGAAGTCCTGACAGGGAGGAAGACAAGTGCTGTAGGGCATTTTAGGGCTCTCACAGGCAGCCACAGGCATCTCTCGGTGCTAGTTTTGCAGTGTGCAAGCCAAGGGCACAGAGAGCAGAGGATTTCGTCCCGTTCCAGTGCTGGAGTGTGTGTGGGTGCCTGTCCCAGCCTGCACCCCATGCTGATCTCCCCAGGTTCTGGCTTTGAGGCTGTAGGTGACATTCATATTTGAAAAGCTTTGAAGATTTAGCAGTGACAGCTTTTGGCTTTGCGGGGAGTTAGAGCAGTCTGAATATTCTCTGACTGTTCTTGATGACCAAAGTATTCAGTGCTGGCAGATCAGTGTGTCTAGGGCCAGAAGCAGCATCAAACACAAGCCGAGCTGTTTTAGCAGCTGTACACGCAGTTACTCCTTGCATCCTTTTATCCCTCTATTTTCCAATGTTTGTTCCTTTTCAGACCACCTAGTTCCCTCCTTTCCATGCCTTCTCTTCCTTCCCTAAACAATCCATCCCCTAAAACACCTGTGCAATACCCAAATGTTCTCCTGCATCCCATAATGACTCTATACCCCTAGGCAGCGAGCCCCCACCCAGCCCAAAGGTGCTGCTCCTCTTAGCTCACGTTAGTGGGTTTCACACCTAAACAAGAGGCTGAGGCTGTCCTGTGGCAGCCCTGGGAAGGCCTGGACAGACCCCCACTTCTTCTGACTCCATAACTGGGGGTTTCCTGCCTGCATTTGAGCCTCTGTGCCCCCTGGGTCTTGGGGAGGTGGGTTTCTAATGGGCTAGTGACTCCTGCCATGGCCTGGGGTAGCTGGAGAAGGTGTTAGTGGTATTCCCCCACCTGCCATCATCTCTCTGTGTTTGAATAAGAGGTTTTTACTGCTCCTGGGAACCAGGTAGGTCCAGAGTGAGGGTGAAGCTTTCCCTGTCTCTTGTAAAACTTGTGTTATGCTGGATTTAGGTCTACTAAGCTCTTCCCCAGGTCATTTGTTGTGGTGCTTTACAAGGTGCTTAATGGGCTCAGTCATTGAGGCCCTCATGCTGGTTCCCAGTTCCAGCTGAAAGGTCTGAGTTAGCTCTGGAGAATTCCTCTGCCTCTGAGGAGCAGGAGACATGTGCTCCCAATAGCATGGAGACAGGCGGGAAGGATTGTCCCTCAGACATGCCTCTCTCCTCATTGGCTGGAGGCTGTCCAGGGTCTGGACATGGTGAATGGTCTTTAACTGTTTGGGAAGTGCTTGGAGAAACAGGAGTAGAGGCACAGCAATGGGGGTGAGTGACAGCATGGCCTCAGGTGGCTGCACAGCACAATGACAGCACTTGTCTCTTGTCCCTCCCAGAGCCCCTCTGTCCTTGACGCGATGTGCACAGAAGATGCAGATTGTCCCATGGGAAACCCTGTGGTTCATGGCAATGGTACTGGGAGTTTTGCTTAATAAACATAAAATGCTAGAATGGTTTGGGTTGAAAGAGAACTTAAAGCTCATCCAGTCCCACTCTCCTGCCATGGCAGGGACACTAGCCCAGGTTGCTCCAAGCTCCATCCAACCTGGCCTTGAACACTTCCAGAGATGGGGCAGCCACAACTGCTCTGGTCAGCCTGTGCCGGGGCCTCACCACCCTCACAGGGGAGAATATCCCATCTAACCCTGCCCTATGGCAGTGGGAAGCCATTCCCCCTTGTCCTGTCATTCCAGACTGTTGTCCCAAGTCCCTCTCCAGCTTTCTTGGAGCCCATTTAGGCACTGGAAGAGGCTCTAAGGTCTCCCTGGAGCCTTCTCTTCTCCAGGCTGATGAACCCCAACTCTCTCAGCCTATCTTACATTCTCTCATTTTTAGGGATAAAAACTGGGAAATGTGTGATGTTCAATGCCACCCGTTCCACCTGTGAGATCTATGGCTGGTGTCCTGTGGAGAACAGTACCCTGCCCAGGTAATCACAGATAAGGGGATAGCAGGTATTGGGAGCTTTGATTTCTTCCCTCTGTCTAACCAGGAGCCTGACCCTGAGACTCGCCCAAGGGCAGCTGTGTTCAGGGAGACCTTTGACATCAGTCTCCCAGTCAGTTAAGGTCAGAGAACTTTACGCAAGAGCGTTTCTTGCTGCTGTCCATTGTGGCCAAAATTTTGGGATTGCGGATGAGACTGTGGAGCTTGGGGAATGGGGCTGTGCCTTGACCACTGTGCAAGACTTGAGTTCATTGGTGGTTGTTTTCCAGGAAACCTCTTCTGGCTGAGGCAGAGAATTTCACTCTCTTTATAAAAAACACTGTCCACTTCACCAAATTTAACTTCTCCAAGTAAGTACGGTGCTTCCCAGCCAGCCTGAGCCTGGTCCAGCCTCAGCACTGAGCCTACCTGTCGTGGGGCTGAGCACCTGAGGCTATGTGAAGCCATGTGCCACCCAGGACAGGTGGTGCTGGGCAGTTACAGGCAGGATGGATGTTCAGGTGAACACCCTATGTGTGCAGCTGTAAAAGCAGTGGGATGGGGACAACTCAGAGAGAGGGACTGGTCATGCCCATGTAGACACTGCAGAAAGCTGGACTAGGCCATCCAGGGAGTGAGACTGATATTTTTGCCTTAGTCCTTGCAAAGTGGTTTCACAGAAGCCGGGTAAAGGGCTGCACTGGCCTCGCAGCCCCAGGCATGCTGACTGTGCTGCCTTACCCTGGCAGAAGATGCAGTGTGGGGCAGCTGAACTGTCCCTGCTGTCACCCCTGGAGCACTGAGTCGAGCTGAGTGGGAGCTGGGTGCTGGGGGAGAAAGAAGAAACACGGGGAGGTACAGGGGAAGGCTATGGGAGATGCTATGAAAGATGAATACTCTCTGTGATTCCTCTGGGATGGTTTTACTCCACCCTCTCTCCATCTGAGGCTTTAGGCAAGGCAATGACTTTCCCCCCACTGAGAGCACTGGGGGGCTCACTCCAGCAGGAGGGTCCCCTTTTCAGTCCCACAGACAGGCTCTATGACCTCCCACACTCTGTCCCCCCGCCCCTGCTGTCTCAGGTGCAACACTTTACAAACCAGTGACCCCAGCTATTTCAAGAGCTGCACATATGATCCAGTCTTCAATCCCTCCTGTCCTGTGTTCCGTGTACGTAACATGGTGGAGGCAGCTGGAGAGCACTTCGGAGACCTCGCACTGCTGGTACTTGGTTTTTATAGAAGTATGGAAGATGACTCAAAATTCCCCAAGGATGTGAGCAAGAGGCAGAGGACAGGACTGACCCTGAAATGCTAAGGGAATGTATGATCTAGGAATGTCTGAACAGTAAAGAACTCAGCCAGTTTCTGATCCCGTGCTTCTCCTGGAGTAAAATGTGTTTTGCAGGGGGGGAGCATTGGAGTTCTCATCAAGTGGGACTGCGACCTGGACCACCCTGCTGCCCAGTGCCAACCACAGTATTTCTTCAGCCTGCAGGACACAAGGTACAATTTCAGGTGAGGATGCTGGGACAGTGGCCACATGGGGCTGTGGGATGAGCACACTGCAGTCATTTGAGATCTCAGTTCTGATGGGTGCTCTGATGGGGCACAGTTTGCAGGTGTCATTTGCAAACTCACCTTCACTCGGTTCACCAGTCTGGGTGGGAGTGTTGGTCTGCTGGAGGGCAGGAGGCTCTGCAGAGGGATCTGGACAAGCTGGATCCATGGGGTGAGGCCAGTGGTATGAGGTTCAACAAGGCCAAGTACCGGGTCCTGCATTTGGGCAACAAAAGCGCCATGGAATGCTACAGGCTGGGGGCAGAGTGGCTGGAAAGCTGCAGGCAGAAAAGGACCTGGAGGTGAACGTGAGCCCAGGTTGGTAAGGCCAAGGACACCTGGACTGTACCAGCAATGGTGTGGCAGCAGGACCAGGGCAGTGACTCTCCTCCTGTCAAGAAAGACATTGAGGGGCTGAAGCATGTCCAGAGGTGGGCAGGAGAGCTGTGGAAAGGTCTGGAGCACAAGTCTGATGAGGAGCGGCTGAGGGTGCTGAAGGGGCTCAGCCTGGAGAAAAGGAGGCTCAGGGGGGACATTCTCACTCTCTACAACTCTCTGATGGGAGGGTGGAGCCAGGTGAGGGTTGGGCTCTGCTCCCAAGTAACAATAGACAGGACGAGAGGAAACAGCCTCAAGTTGTACTAAAGGAGGTTTAGATTGGGTATTTGGGAAAATTTCTTCACAAAAAGGGCTGTCCAGCCCGGCAGAGGCTGCCCAGGGTGGTGGTGGATTTGCCATCCCTGGAGGGATTTAAAGGCTGTTGTGGCACTTGGGGATGTGGGTTAGTGGAGAACATGGTGGTGCTGGGTTAAGGGTTGGACTTGATGATCTTAGAGGGCTTTTCAACCTGAATGGTTCTGTGATTCCAAGACGATAGGAAATGGTAAATCAGGGTAGGGCCTGTTAGTACCAGGATGCTATGGCAGATCTGCTGTGTTTGCAGCTATGCATGGCATTACTTCCCTGAGGCAGGGTTCTCTGGCTGTCCACACCTGAACTGGGTGCACTGGGAGCTGTGTTTTCCCAGACTGGGTGCTGAGGGGATGCAGATGCCCCACTGCTGATGCCAGCCAGCGAGTCGTGGCAACACGTGTATCACCCAGGTCCCAACCTGGAGGATACCAGGTGTGCACAGGTACACGGTAGCCCCAGCAATTCTTTGGCACTGGCAGCCCACTTCCCTCACTGCTTTCTGAGGTGTGTCCAATGTCTCCCACAGAACTGCTTCTTACTACTGGGGCTCCCAGCGGCAGCTCTACCGGAACCTGCTGAAGCTTTATGGCCTCCGCTTTGACATCTCCGTGCACGGCCAGGTACCATGTCCTGCGCAGCCCCGGCAGCCCCCAGGGCTGACTCCTCGCACCACTCCCCACTGCTCTCCTGCAACCACCCCTGTGGCTTCCTGCTGCTGTTGCTTCTTCCCATCCTGGTGAGCTCTTCACCTCTTCCCAGAGTTTTCCAAGTAGAGTGGGAGAAAATTATCTCTTTCATTTAAAGAAAAACCTCTTGGTTATTCCCTGAGCAGGGAGGCTTCCCTCCCTGAGGGTCTGACACAGGGGCTGTGAAATGTTGTGTAGGCAAGGTGAGCTGGTCTGGGTTTATGGGCATCTCTGAGGGTCTTGAGGGGGAAGCACCCTGCCAAAGGACAACCTGAACTCTTCTGAACCTGGACAATTAATCCCCTTTTGATTAATTGTACCCTCAGGGACAAAAGGTGTGGGCATGATCATGGCTAGACATGGCCCAGCCATGTGAGCTGAGAGCCCTGAAACCTCCAGTGTCCTGGGCTCCTCCCACAGCATGGGCAGTAGATGAGAGGAGGATTCTGCCCCTCTGCCCTGCTCAGGTGAGACTCCACCTGCAGAGCTGCTTCCAGCTCTGCGGTCCCTAACATAACAAGAACGTGGAGCTGCTGGAGTAAGTCCAGAGAAGGCCACAGAGATGTTCTGGGGCTGGAGCCCCTCTGCTCTGGAGCCAGGCTGGGAGAGCTGGGGGTGTTCACCTGGAGAAGAGAAGGCTCCAGGGAGACCTTAGAGTCCCTTCCAGTGGCTAAAGGGGCTCCAAGAGAGCTAGAGAGGGAGTTTGGACAACAGCCTGGAGTGACAGGATCAGGAGGAATGGCTTCCCACTGCCAGAGGGCAGGGTTAGATGGGATATTGGGAAGGAATTCTTCCCTGTGAGGGTGGGGAGGCCCTGGCCCAGGTTGGCCAGAGAAGCTGTGGCTGCCCCATCCCTGAAAGTGTCCAAGGCCAGGCTGGACAGGGCTTGGAGCAACCTGGTCTAGTGAAAGGTGTCTGTGTCCATGGTAGAGGGGTGGAATGAGATGATCTTTAAGGCCCCTTCCAACCCAAACCATTCCATGATTCTGTGATCGCTGACACTACGCTGTGCAGCATCACAGACACGCAGTGCTCAGCTGTGCAAGAAGGATTCTGTACTGAGAGCTCTTGGCACCCTGAGAGATGTCCACAGCTGGACTGTCATGCTCAGCAGCGCCCTTTGCACCTGAAGAAGGTGAAGCACTGTGCTGGTTTAAAGGTAAACCAGCAGGGGAAATGAACTCAACTCAAAAGAGAGATTATAAGTCAGAATAACAATTTAATAAAATAATACAATAAGTACAATTATACAGACAAACAATTGGTTTTAATCCACAAAACCCAAATATATAACCCAGCACCTTGGGGCAATGAACAGAGTGGTGTTCTTTGGGCCCCCTGAGTCCAAAGGAAAAGTGAGGGGAAAACCTGTTGGTGAGAGTGCTGTTGCAGTCTGGTCAAGAGTGCTGTTGCAGTCTGGTCAAAGTGGTGATTGCAGTCTAGTTGAGGGTGGTGGTCTCAGTCTGGTTGAGAGCGGTGAGCTGCAGTCTTCCTCTGGATCCCACGAGTGGTAAAAAGGTTCCAAAACTCCAAGTTTATATATTCTCCAGTTCAGGCAGGAATTCTCAGTCCTTCCCTCAGAGCGGGGAATTCCATAAAAGGGTGTGAGGATGCTCAGTCCTTCCCTCAGAGCGGGGAATTCCATAAAAGGGTATGAGGACAGGAACATCTTCCTATCTTGCAGGCCTCTACTGCTAACAATTTCTGGGAAATGGCATGGAAGGCTATAGAATACACAGTTTTGGGTTACACCCACACCATGATGAACTGGTCTCAGCTGTCCTAACTAGGACAAGCACACATCATAGGACAGGATGCACCACTTCTGGGTAGTGAGGGCAGGTCCAGCAGCAGGAGAGAAAGCTGGGAGAGAGACTGTAACCCCAAAATCTCTCCCCCCACAGACCACCAGACTCATTTGAGCAGAGAGGGACACATCGCATCAGGGCCATGTTTGCTGGAATATGGTTCCATGGGTGGCAGCTGCAGCAAGAGGGAGGCTCCTGCCATGCCTGGGGGAGCAGGTGGGTCACAGTAACTTCTGCTGCCACTAGGTCACCAGCTGTCAGTTCCTTCTTTGACAGCCAAAGGGGCTTGGAGTCAGTGCAACAGCAATTCCTAGAGTTGGGCATGGAGAAATGTTCCTGGATCCCTCCTGCACACCCCAACTTTGTAGGAGGCATGTCCAGGAGTGCAGGGGACGCACCAAGGGCAGGGAAGCCCAGGGGACATGCACCGAAATAGACAACCCCATTGGTCACAAGGTCACATGGTTTTAAGGGATAAAAAGGGTGCTGATTACCATCTGATCAGGGAGCAGACTCCATTTCTTTATCATATAAAGACTCCATGTTACACAACTTTAAGCACACCGCCCCACAGCCCACACCCCTCTCATCACTCTCTACCCACTGTCTTCCCTCTCCACTATTTCTCACCAGGCTGGGAAGTTCAGCATCATTCCTACTGCCGTGAGCTTCGGCACAAGCATTGCCTTCTTTGGTGCTGTGAGTACTCCAGATACGCTCTTTTCCTTCAATCCATGGCTTGGGATTTGCGGTCATCAGTTGTTTCCCTGCCTGCCTGGGCACAAGGCTTCCTGGGTGCCAGTCAGTGTGAACAGGAGATGGTCTGGCAGGGTGTCAGCTCCCGTTTCCCTGTGACCATTAGCAGTAATGACAGCACTGGGATCCTGAGCACTGTCAGGGTCATGTCTCGCGGAGGCCGGGTGTTTGTGTGGGCCCTGGGAAGGAGCATCGCTGGGATGCTGCTGGTAGGGGAGAGCAGCTCCTCTCTCTGCTTCTCCCCTGACTCTAAAGTGACCTGGTGTCCTGTCACCAGATGGGGCAGCTCCTCATAGAGCCCTTATATGGCTCATCCCTTCCAGCAGGTAACTGGAAGGGAGCCTGAGGTCCCCCACCTGCCCCCTCTTTCGTCCCTAACATGCTCATCCCAGTCCATACACAGCTGTGAGGGCACTGGAAGAGCACTCCCTGTGTCCATCCATTGCAGCCCAGGTGATCCTGTCTGACCTCCTGTGCAGCTCATGGGAGCCTGTTGGGTCAGAGAGGAGCCATTGGAGTTGGCAGGTGACCTGGCCAGAGGCAGGGCCGGCTCGCTGCCCTCAGCACTGGCCCACAGCCAGCTGCAGGGCTCAGTGGGAGCCAGGGTGGAGGGCTAGACATTCCAGTGGGAAGTTTCCCTGCGTACAGTCTTCAACATCTGTCTGTCTCCAGGCTACAGTGGTCTGTGACCTAGTTCTGCTCTACCTGGATGCAAAGGCTGACCTGTATTGGAAGGAGAAGTTCGAGGAGGTAAGGGTGGGACCACATGGGAGAGAGAAGGTTGGAGTGAAGGTTTTTGGAGTGAATAATTTTATGATTTTCTGCCCCTTGGTTAAAACTCAGTTCACAAGATCTGGGAAGATCCTGGTGGAGCAGCTCTTAGTCTCCAGCTTTTGGGCTTGATGGCTGGTCTGAACTGGGAGAGGGATGCAGCTGGTACCAGGACTCAGGTTGCATCACAACCTCAGTTCCTGTTGGACAACAAGGGGTCCCCATGGGGACCTTACCTGGAAATGTGACCCAGCTCCACACTTATTCTTCTTCCAAAGGGAATCTGGCTGGACTCCATGCAGAGAGAGGGCAGCTCTTCAAAGCACATCCTGTGCTGCAGTTCAGTGACAGATTTTCATGCCTCACATGATTCCTGCTGTGGGAATTCACTTCCTTGGTGAATCAGTGAGTCACAGGGAGGCCCCCACAGAGCAGGAGAGCTGCCAGCCCTGCCTCAGTTCATCTCCAGCTTTTTCTGGCCAAGTCTTTGGAGCTTCTGAGGACTGAGATCCACCAGCTCCTGGTGAACTGCCCCAGGGCTGCAGCATCCTGCTGGTGGAGAATGTTCCTCATGCCAGATCTCAAATCAGGAGCGGAGTGGGAGTCTTAGAGAGTGAATCTGTTCTCATGCGACCAAGGAGAGCAGTGCAGGTCCACCTGGGCCATCCCCGTGCCTGTTGTACTGTTACCCCTGTTCATTTTTTTAGGCAAACCCCCCTAAAGGTAAGCCCGAGGCCTCAGCTTATGGACATCGGGAATGCTCCACCACAAGCACCCTTCCCTCCGGAGCCACCTCCAGGTAGACATGATGGGGGCATGGCTGCGGCCCAGGTGGAGGTGGGCCAGTCCTGGCCCAGGTGTGCACTGCTGGGGTTAAGGTCTGCCTTTCCTGGAGAAACATTGGCAGCAGCAGCAGCAGTTCTTGGCTCTTGGAACACAAAGCCATCTCAGCTGCCACTCCCAGCACTGATAACTGGTGCCGGAGCAGAGCTGTGCTGGGCAAAAGAGGCTTAAAGCACTTTATGTTTCTCCACATTCTGATGGCTGTGGGCTTTGATTTCCCATGAAAACCAGAGATGCAATGGAATAAAGCTGTTCCAAAAGTGGGAGGTGGCTCTGCTCTGTCTCTGCGAGTGGCTGTCAAGTTTTGGGATGCTGCTCTCGCACCTCGCAGCACCTGCATGCTTCCAGCTGGGATGGCTTCATGTGAGCTGCCCAGATCCTCAGGAGATCCCTGGGAAGCTCAGAGAGGATTTAAGAGCCCAGTTTAAGGCTCCAGCCCTGAGCTGGTACTTCCTGGGGGGTGCAGTGGCTTCTGCACCCCCAGTTTCTGCCTCCTGCCAGGGCTGATGCTCAGCAAGGACAGGCACAGCCCTGGGGCAAGCCGGAGTGTTTCAGAGGGGCTGATCCCTCATTCCCACCTGCCTCGGGCTGTATCAGCCTGGTGCAGGGCAGGGTTTGTCCGGGTCCGTGCCCAGGGACTGCTCTCTGAACTCCACAAGGCTCAAAAACACAGTGTCTGTGGGTTCAAGCACCATTTAATGTTCCCTACCGGGACTGACTGCATGGTTTGGAGGGGTCCTGCAGCATCACCCCACCTCAGCTGCCTGCCCCCCTGTGCCCCCTGGCCGGCCCCTCCTGCCCTCTTGGAAATGCTGCAGGTAGAACTGTGCCGCCAGCTGCTTGGTCATGGTCTTCAGCGCCAGGAAGGCAGCCACAATCTCGGCGAGGAGGAAGGCCAGGAACAGGCTGTGCATGGGCATCTCCAGTGGCAAGTGAATGACCTGGCTGTCTGTCAGCAGGAAGAGCAGGAGGGGCAGCTGGATCAGGAAGGAGAGTAGCAGGAACCCAGCCAGCTCAGGCACCTGCAGGAGCAGAACCTGCTGAGATGGGATAAGGAGGCAGCGGTGGGGTGGGGGGACCCTCTGTGACCCAGGAGCTCCCTGCATCACTGCCAGCCTTGGCACCCAGGTATCGGGGACGTCCTTGCCACGCAGAGCTGTGGTCGGATGTGGTGAGATGCTGTCAAACCCAGTGCTGGAGGGTTGCACCCACAGGAAGGATACAGCAGGAGGGCGAGTGGATCTCCTTTGTCTCCTGCCTTCAGGTCCTGCCTGCACCCATCATTCCCTTCTGGGACAACTCCAGGCAGAACTCCAGGAGGAAGGGGCAGTGATGGGCACTTGGGTTCCAAGTGAGGGGCCATCAAGCTCCCCCAGCTGGGCTGACCCTCACTGAGTATAAGGGGTTTGTGTGCCAGGGCAGGTGGTGTTTACCTTCTCCTGGAGATTGCCCAGGTAGCCCAGGTAGAGTCGGGAGCTCTCAGCCAGCGAGAGAATGAGGAAGGCTGTGACCAGCAGGAACTGGTAGTGCCAAGGCAGGAGGTGGTACTGTAAATGGGGGCACAGCCTTGTCCCAGTCAGCTCCAGCCCCTGCACCCCAGTCCAGCTGTCCATGCCCAGTTTCCCATCCCCTGTGCACCATTCCCTGCACTCAATTCCCAGATACCTGTGCCCTTCTCTCATCCCATTTGCCCTGTCCCCTGCACCCCATGCCCAGTGCCTGGGCCCTCCTCCCCATACCCAGTGTTCCATTCTCTGCCAGCTTCCGCCAGGCTGGTGCTCAGCTCTGCCCACTTTTCTCTCCCAGTTTAGCCTTTCCTGCCTGGAAAGTTCATGATTTCCATTTCTGGCAGCCAGAGATGAGCCATCTTGTCTCATGGGGCTCAGGCCATTTTGGAGACCCGTTAATTCTGAAGAGGCTCCCCTGTCCCCTGTTCACTGTTCCTCCCCTATGACAAGGGAGGCTGGGCAGGAGCAACTCCCCCCTCCCCATGTGCCCCGTGGGACAGTACCTTCAGCTGCAGCATCATTCCCTCAGCCAGGCACCAGACGGGGAAGTAGTAGACGTTGAAGTAGAGCATCACCTGGAGGGGCAGGCTGGCCAGCACCTCGTGGGCTAGGCAGGATGGGCAGGGGTGGGCAGGCTGCTCAGCAACTCTGGTGTCCCCCTATTCAGAGGGACCCCCACTTGCAGCTCATGGAGTGGAGCAATAGCCCTTGGGTACCACAAACAGCTCTTTGCAGCAAATGTTCTTATTTTTGCTCCCCTCCTTGGGGTGCTCCTGGCTCTGAGGCACCCAGGTGCTTTGGTGATGTGCTGAGCATGCTCGTGGTGATAACTCCCTCCCCAAATCCCCCTCCGCAGAGTCCCACTGCCCATACCTGGCTGGTAGATGTGGGCAGTGCCGCTATCCTGTGTCTTATTGGTGATGAAGAGGGAGCCGCTGAACGCCACCAAGCCCCGGCGCAGGTTGGGGGGCAGCGGGGTGTGCGCAGCCATGGCTGACAGCTGAGCCCTGCTCACCCCAGCCCGGCTCAGCCAGGATTAGCTAGGAGGGAATCAGTGGGATGACAGGTCAGGCTAATGCGCAGGGCCACCTGGCCATTGGCTCGCTGGGAACAGGGCTACTGAGCTGGGAGGGGGATGTGGGGAAGAACTGCCACCTTGGAACATCAAGCCTACATGGCAATCACAGGGTGGAGTTGCAAAGGAGTCGCAAGTCAAAAGCATCTCCCCTCCACAGTACCTTTAGGGGGTGAGCAGCAGGTTGTAACCATCACCATGACAGGGACACAGTGGTAAACTAATCAACTGCACCCTCTCCCAGCCAGGCTATATCAGCGTAATTACTGCTCAAAGCGCCCTGACAGAGGAGGATGCCACACAAAAGAATGATGCTCTTCGCCTGTAATGCTTCTTCAAGGCCTCCAGGCTCATGGAGCATTTACCCATCCCCGTGATCTCCCCTGCTAACAGGCTGCCCTGCTAACAGGCTGCCCTTGTAGACCTCCACGCTGCTCAGTGTCCCAAGACTCCATCCAGGCTCAGACAGTGGGGGATGGTGTGTGAGGGGTTGGTTGAGCCAGAGGTGAATGGCAGGGAAAGGAGATGGCACTGCAGGGACTTGAAATTTAAAATAACAGAATCATTAAGGTTGGAAAAGTCCTCTAAGACCAATAAGTGCAACCAATTAACCCTGCACTGCCAGGTATCCCACTAAACCACGTCCCCAAGTCCAACATCTACACATTTTTTTAACACTTCCAGGGATGGAGGCTTCACCACTGCCCTGGGCAGCCTGTGAAAGGGCTGGACAACCCTTTCCATAAAGAAATTTTCCCTAATATCCAACCTAAGCATCCCCTGGTGCAACCTGAGGCCATTTCCTCTCACCTGGCCAGTTGTTATTGGGGAGCAGAGCCTGACCACCATCTGGCTCCACTCTCCTTTCATGGAGCTGGAGACAGCAAGAAGGTCACCTGTGAGCCTCCTTTTCTCTGGGCTGAGCACCCCCAGCTCTCTCAGCCACTCCTCATCAGACTTGTACTCCAGACCCTTGCACAGCTCGGTTACCCTTCTCTGGACATGCTCTGTTAGTCCTACCCAACAGATGTGGTCTCATTTCATGATCTTCAGCCTCCAACCCACCCCATAAGGCATATCAGAGAAGCTGCCTCAAATAGTGGGAGTGAATGCTGCAAATGTGGTCTTTGAGGGCCAGGCACTGGCAAGGGACACAAGAAACCAAAGAAAGAGAGGATTCTTCTGCTTGATAAAGCCAAAATGAAATTGCAGAGCTCCCTGCCATATGCTGCCAAAAACAAACCATCCGGGGCTGAAAGTGTAGTAGACCAATGCCTGACTGACTGAAGTCATCGGATCATAGAAACACAGACTTGTTTGGGTTGGAAGGGACCTTTAAGACCATCTTGTTCCACCCCCTGCTGTGGGCAGGGACACCTTCCACTAGCCCAGGTTGCTCCAAGCCCCATCCAACCCAGCCTTGGACACTTCCAGGGATGGGGCAGCCACAGCTGCTCTGGCCAACCTGGGCCAGGGCCTCCCCACCCTCACAGGGAAGAATTCCTTCCCAATATCCCATCTAACCCTGCCCTCTGGCAGTGGGAAGCCATTCCCCCTTATCCTGTCACTCCAGGCTGTTGTTCATAGTCCCTCTCCAGCTTTCTTGGAACCCCTTTAGGCACTGGAAGGGGCTCTCAGGTCTCCCTGGAGCCTTCTCTTCTCCAGGTGAAATACCCCCAGCTCTCCCAGCCTGGCTCCAGAGCAGAGGGGCTCCAGCCCTCAGAGCATCTCTATGGCCTCCTCTAGACTTGCTCCAGCAGATCCATGTCCGTCCTCTGCTGAGGACCCCAGAGCTGGATGCAATACTCCAGGTGGGCTCTCACCTCAGTGGAGTAGAGGCAAAGCCCCAGGCGTGCTGTGCCCAACATATGTCTACCCAGGGGTCCTGCCAGCACATAGGGCAAGACATGGGCAGGGCAACAGGCACAGCCCAGTATCTAAGGAGCAGGAGCTGCTGGAGAGCTCACATCTGCACAGGCAAGCAGGGTGAGCAACCAAGAAGATACCTCGGCAGTCTGGTGAAAGTAACTGTGATGGGGCAATGCAGCTGGGGGTCACTAACAAGCTGCCTGTGCCCCAGCTGGATTCTCATTCCTCATGGGAACGGGCAGTTTTGTAAGAAGAGATGGAAACTTTCTGTCCTGGTATGAGAGGTTGCAAGATGTGCCTGGAGAGGTGGCAGAGAAGACAACCCAGCCTTGCCCAGCTCCAGGACAGGCTCACCACCGGGAAGCATTTGCCGAGGCACTGGACAAGGGCTCCCAGGTTCAACACCATCCCACACCACTGCAGAGTGGAAATGTCCATCTTTTGTGGATCCAGCAGACACACAATGGTCCCTGTTCATTGCTGTGTGCTGGAGCCTGCACATCCTGCCTACCTCCCCCCTGGTCATTCCGCCTGGGAAAAGCCTTGCAGTGAAACCAGAGAGACAAATCAGAGATGTGACAGACACTGGTAACATTTCTATCCAGCCAAGATCTGAAAGACTGGAAATAAATAACAGGTGAGATGGACACAGGTGGGAAGCCTCCAGAGAAGAGGTACTTGAATCCCCTGGTGAACCTGCAGAGTTGACCCAAGGTCTTGGAAGGAATCAGAAATTACCCAGATCCCAAGAATAGTATTGCTTTAATTCATAGGGGGCTAATCAAACTAAAAATATAAATCCTCTTGTTTTGGACTCAGGGTAAAACACTGACTGCTGGGGAAGGAGTCGCCCCCAGGACAAAGCACTGGAAACTCTCTGAGGAGATCCTCACCCTCCCACTCTGTTGGGTTGACAGACACAGGGCTGTGGCTGGTCAGGTCCACTCCCGAGCTGGAGACACAGCTCTTCTTCAGCAAGGGCAAGAAACAGGACAGCAGAGCACTTGCATGGTGGGCTGAGAAATGCAGCCTTGTCACTAGACGGCAAGACAGACAAGTGACAGACGATGGACGGCTCCTCCGGCTACTTTTCCTCAAGTAACGCCTCAGCAGCAGCAGCACCAATCCCATGATGTCATCAAGGAGAGACATCCCAAGGCTGGCTGGAAGGGTGGCCACCAAGACAAAGGCTGCAGCTGAGCTGCTTTCCCAGCTCTCCAGGGACTCCTGCTCCATACCCTGGGGATGGACCAAGAGCTGCAGGTGCTGGGATGGGACCAATGAGCTCCATAGCCCTCAGCATGGGCAGGGACCCACCTCTGCTGGGGGAGACTGGGCAGGACCAGCCTGGACCACACAATCACAGGCTGAACAGAGACCCCCCGGTGTGACCCCACCTCCTGGCCCACCCAGATGCCCCCTAGAGTGGGTGAGCACAGGCAGAGCCGTGGCAAACCCTGCAGCCAAGCAAGGAGGGAGCAGATGTCAGGCTCTGTGGGGATGCACATCAGAACTGTGCTGGGAGCGAAGAGAATTTGGGAAGGAGCATCATGCATGAAAGCACAGGAGCACCCAAAGGCACTCATGCTGGTTACAGAGGTGAGGGACGTGCATGGGGCAGATCCGCCTGGAGACCCTCAGCCCAATGGCAGCATCTGGAGCCACATGGCACCAATGCCCATTGCCACAGCCAAACCCCACAGTCTCTGAGGGCTGCTTTTCCAGTCCCATGGGAATTGCAATAACAGAGCCCTAGCCCAGCAAGCACCGGGGCAGAGGTGCCATGGGAGGTCCTCCTGGGAAGGTCAGTGCACAGTGTCAGGCATGGGTTCATCCAGGTCTCAAAGGGAAATGGCTGAGCCATGGGTTTCCCACCGGGTTGTGGAGCTGCTGTCCTGTCTCCCCACAGCAAGTGCAGCATCAGGACGGCACAGCCACCAGCAGTATTAGGAGCCTTTCCCTGTTAGCCAGGACATGTCTCCGGTTCTAAAAGAGGGAAAAACCAGATGGGGTGTTACTCAGCATGTGCAGCTCTCGATGCTGTCTTGGTGCTAAGTCCAGACATTGGTCATTGGTGTCCATCCCCCCACCCTGCTGTGCTGTGCCCTTCCTCTGCCCTCATTCACATGTCATTAAACTGTCCAAAAAGTCCGTGCAGATCCTCAATTCCATGTAAAACAGAGCTAAAACATTTTTGTTTTTTACTTAAACCCAGCCCTCCTGGCATTCAGCTGAAAATTCATGGAAAGCTACCAAACCCCCAGCAAAGCATGGTCCCAACCAACAGGCAGCTGCCCAGTCCCAGCAGATCTATGCCTGATGTGGCTCCTGGCACCTCCAGCCCTACCACCCAGCACAGCAGCATCGCCCCCCTGTGAGGGGGATGCAAAACATGGATGCCCACAATGTAATCAGTGTCCCAGGTGGGAATTAGGGATATGGCCCAATCAGGTGGCTGGCTGGCCCTCCTGCCAGCCCCCCACACCCAGCACACCCAGGACCCCAAATCGAACGTACTTGCCATGACGGACAAACAGCCTGAAGTTGTGAAAGCAGTAGGAGATAGAGAGAGAAAAGACATTCAGGTTTAGGTGGTCTGGTTTCCACCAGGCCCCCAAGCCTGCTTCCACTCCCCACTGGGATGCCCATGAGATACCACCTCCTTCCCAGCCAGCAACCATTTCCCAACGTACTGGGGATTACAGCACAAGAAATCCTTCCCTGTGAGGGTGGTGAGGCCTTGGCATAGGTTACCCAGAGAAGCTGTGGCTACCCCATTCCTGCAAGTGTTCAAGGCCAGGCTGGACAGGGCTTGGAGCAACCTGGTCTAGTGAAAGGTGTCCCTGCCCAAGGCAGGGGGTGGGATGGGATGGTCTTTAAGGTTCTTTCCAATCCAAACCATCCTGTGATTTTCTGAACCCTATCTCCACTAGGTGGACGTGTGACATTCTCCCCATCCCAGAGGTGCCCAGGGAGTCTGAGCTGGTTCAGACCTGCCTGGGGGCCGGGAGTGCTCCTCTCCCTGAGCTTTTGAAAAGATCTGCTTTTATTCCACATGTGGAAACATCCCTGAAACAGGAACCCACATTCCCTCAGCAGCTTTGGTTCCTACTCTAAAGTCTTCTTCCCAGCTGTTACCACCTCCCTGGCATTTGCCTTCCAGCACCCACCCTCAGCACAAAGGGCTATACTCTTTCCTCTGCAAGGTCTTAAAAACAAAGTGAATGAGAAAAATGCCCCCTGCCTATGAGCTCCACTCCAAGGAACTGGAGGCTGAGACACCACAGGCCAGCATCCTGGTACCACCAGCTCTCTGGGCTGGGTTGTGCATAGAGGGTTGAGCACAGGCTTCACACTCAGCCCCTCTCTGTAGATGCCCTTGACTGACTGGGTGCCCAGGGGCACCCCATTATCAGGCAGTGCTTCCTTGGTGATGTGCCGGTGCCCAAAGGCAGTGAGTATCCCCCTCCCATGCAATCCGTGCAAGGATTTGGGTCCTGGTGTTTAAGACAAACCCCACATGTGCAGGATGCCAGAGGAAGCTGGAGGAAGATGGGAGGCAGCACTGAGGGGGACGGAGTAAGCAGAACAGGAAGGGAGATGCAAGGATATACAGAGGGGGCAGCAGGAAAGAGCTGCCTTTGGGTGCTCAGCCCTGCCCTGCACCCCTGGCTGTGATTTGCTGCTGACCTGGCACTGCCAGTTTCCGCTATGTGTCTACTTACTCCACATCGCGCTTCCGGATGGTCCTGCCAGCAGCCAGGACCTCAGCCACCTTGGAGACGATCGGGTCGTAGTTCATGCTGGCCACAGCCACCACCTCATCGCTCCTAGGGCCGGGCAGAGCAGAGTAGTTAGGGCACCCTGGATGGCCACGGCTCCATCACCCAAAATCCAGCATGCTGGAGAGAAGCGGGAAGCAAAGAGAAACACCCACTCCAGAGCCAGGCCTGATCCCAAGGCATGAGCACCACAGGGACTGTGCTGGTGGCATGGGACAAAGGTCAGGACAGGGCTCAGAGCTGACACGGCAGGCTGGCCCCAGTGGTCCCACCAATGCTCATGTGCTGGCATAGTGAGCATCGTGAGGGTGCCTGGGGGAAAGAGGCAGCTCTGGCACCCTGGCATTTGTGGGAAAACACCACCAAAGTTGAATCTGACGGTGATAAAAACCTGGAGACCAGCAAGGATGCCTAGTGGTTGCTGCGATCCCTGTGCTGCTGCCTTCTGCCAAGGGAGTGGAGAGGCAGGTGGTCAGGATTTCCCCGTGGGACACTTGGTTGGGATGCTCCATATCCTCTTCCTGATTCCCACCTCCAAGAGGGCAGAGTGCCCACCTCTGAGCCGCTCCACAGGCACCAGGACAGAGGTGTCCAACACCAGGGTCCCATAGCCCCAGTGATGAAGTCCTCATGTATAGGGATGTCCAGGCCAACTGGCTGTTCCCCACCAGGCTCGCAACACAACCCCAAAGGTTGAGTGGGAAACCAATGAAGGAAGAGAATGTAAAAATGCTGGAAGAGCTTTGGCTAAAGGTCACAGGCAAATGAGAAAGGTTCTTCTACTTTGAGGTTTGCCAAGGTCAACCCAAGCATAAACCTTCAAAGACTGGCCCATGAGACAATTTTTGAAGAGATAACTGAATGGACAAAAAACGTGAGATCAGGGAAGGTGTGTTGTAAGATATTAAACTCTGGAGATACTGTTGAGTAAACTGAAGCATAGAAGCACCCATCAAACCAATATCTGCTCTTCAATCTGCTGCCAAAGAGCTCTGTGATTAACAGAACAAAGGACAGCCAGGGTGGGGGGATGTGTGCCTAGTTCCTAAGAAGAGGAGAGCAAAAGCCATGTTTCAGAGGACAATTCATCCCTGTGCAGCCATGGGAGTTAAAGCCATCTCTCACAGCTGTCCACAAAACCATGGGGCAGTTCCATCACAGACTGTTTTCACAAGGCTCCTATTTCTAAATCATCATGGCTAGGCTTCGTGAACGAAGATTTGGGAAAGGCTCTATCCACTATTCCTAAATAAGTTCACTGCAAATAAAGGAGAGCAAGTTTCCTGAGCATAGCCAGCTCCTACCTAGGAAACACAAAGTGGTTGGAGAGACCTATCCATCAAAACCAGGGGAAGATGTGCTGTTCCAAGGCAATGAATAACTAAGGTGTGTAAGGGAACTGAAAGGAGGACACACTCCACCAGTTGCCCACCAGCTCTGCCTCAAGCCCAGACAGTGCCCAACATGACCAGCCAGGAAGGTGGACACAGCCCAAACATTTCTGTCAGCAAGACATGGGGCAGCTGCTCCATTTACAAAATAACCCATGGGATCCTGGTGAGCCAGAGCATTCCATATCAGTGGTGGCTTTTGAACACTTTGTCAGACAGATGGGGAGCCTGTAGGAATCCCTCTTTTTCAAAAGGCCTTCAGAGGCAACAAGACTTCCCTTCCTGAACCTGGGATTTGGAGCAATCTTGGTGTGAAAGCTGAGGGAAAAGGGAGCACAGTGGATGTATCTACATTGTCTTCCTTCTTTTGCAGGGTTCAACACAACAGAAGTGGGGAACCATGAAGAAGACAGCCACAACAATTCCCTGGTCTCCAAGGTCTTAGGGGTGGGATGACATCAGTCTATTCTGGCTGAAGTGCTGCAGTGAAGGCAGTGTCCCATGGGGACATCTGCAGAGCACTGTCCTGTACAGGGACTTTCACTGACCTCTACACAGCTCTGACCAGTGAGAGATGGACAGCTTTCCTCTTCAAACTCTGGGGCAAAAAGAGCCTTATTGTGAAAGCAAATGCTGAGGATAGGCTGCAGGAGTGGGAACCACCAGTAGTTCCTGCAACAGCCAAGGAGGACCAGGAGAAGAGTCCAAACCACAGGGTGGGCACAGCAGAAGAAAGCAGAAGGAAATAGTAGGTTTGAGACTGTCCTCAGTCAAAAAGCATTAGCACCAACCAGAAGAACCACCACCAAATAAGAAAGAGGAAAAAATGCTCCAGTGGCCCCTCACAGAAGCACAAACAGGGACATTTGTGATGACAGCTGAGCAAAGCTGCAGGGGATACATTGGCTGACCCCCACCAGACGGTGCTCCTCAGTACCTCCGGCTCTCGGCGCAGAATGCCATCCTGGTACCCAAAAGACATCTCTGGGAGCCCCTCCTGGGTAGCAGAACAACACAGTGTTCAGTGGCGGACCCCCACTGCTGACCACTGGGTCCAGCTGCCCTGTGTGCCTGGGCAGACCTAGGCAGTCCCTGCCCCCTGCAGCCACCGCAGCACACAGAGCATGGGGCACAGAGCAGGGATTCCGCACCTTGCTCAAGGCGTTCCCTTTGAACAGGCCCCTCAGATGTTGAACTAAACCTGACCTTTCCTTTCTAATTAGGGTGGGGATAAAGAGCTAAATGCTCTGGTATGGAAAGGCTGCAGGAGGGGAACGTCCCCACAGCAGCTCTCCCCAGCACAGGTGGTGCCTTGGCACAAACACGCTCCTTTATGCAATTTTGGCCAAGGTGCCAGCACACTCTGAGCTGTGTCCAAGGTGCCAAGGGCCCCGGGTGCCAGCTAGAGCCCCATCCCCTGCAGCAGGTGTTTACCTGACATGTTCAGGCACCAGGAGGAGGAGGGTGAGAATCGGGGACCCATGGAGTGATACACTGAGCCCTGTGCCTCTCCAAGCCCGAGGGACACATCCAACTGCCAGGCTCCATTCTGGAGCAATGTGGCACCCTCAGGGAGGGAAGGCATGAGAGCCATTGGGGAGGGAACAGAGGGGCAGTGAGATGATCTCTGCAGAGCCACAGGTGGCTCCTGTCCCAGGCTCCCTCTTGATCCCTGCCTGGGTGCTGCTGCCGAGTAGTCTGATGGCTGAGCTGGGCAGCCCTTTGCTTCCCCGATTTCCCTCTCCCCATCCTTAATATCAGAAAGCACTTGGAAAAACCCCTTTGGCTCCGGTCATGAGGAGGTTCTATGGCCACTGTTTTCAGATTTGGATGGGACAAAGGCAAGAGAAGAATAAACAGCAGCAAATATTTTGGGGATAAATTCATGGTGCACCCAGTCTAAACACCCAACACGGCTCCAGAACAGATGAGACAACACATCCCAGCTATCAACACATCTCAGGAATGCATTCCCAGTAGGGTCCCAGTCAAGGGGAGAGGTGGGCTTCACTACAAGTGTAACAAAGTTCCTGAGCTGTTGCAAATGTTCACAGCTTGTTATAGACAGAAAAGGTTTTTGAGCTCGGTCTGTCAAACCAGAATCAGAATTGGTGATGTCTGAGCGCCCAGTCCAGCCCTGGTCACAAACCATTAACATGGTGATGAGATGGGAAGGAAATCTTTGATAGGCATTGCCACTAAAAGCCATCATCTGCTCCCCAGATTATGTGAACAGACAAAGGGCTTACATCTGGCAGAGATGCCAGGTCCAAAGACCAGTTTAACTTGTTCTACGATCAGCACATCATTTCTCCAGGGCCTTTTATTAGTGTCCCACAAGCTCAGTGTCCAGAGATGAACAAAACCAACTGACAGAAGCTCTGGTAAAACTATTTTCCAGTCTAGCAGAGCAATCTCAGATGAATGCCTGCGTAGAAAGATGGAAAAGAGAAACACCTACTTGGTATAAAATGCCACGAACTTCAGTTCATCTAAATCTCCCTGAATGACAACATCATCGAATCCTTCCGCATGGCCTGCAAAGCAGAGAAGAAGAAGTGGATTCAGCAACAATTCCTCTGTATCCAGCTCTAAGACAGGGTGTTTCACTCCAGAGCTACACGAAGAACGTCCTGTGGTGACCAAGAGACCAGCACAGGAAGATGTGGGTACCAAAAATAACAGAATCACAGGATGCTCTGGGTTGGAAGGGGCCTTAAAGACCACCTTGTTCAAACCCCTTGCCATGGGCAGGAACACCTTCCACTAGACCAGGTTGCTCCAAGCCCCATCCAACCTGGCCTGGAACACTTCCAGGGATGGGGCAACCTGTGCCAGGGTCTCACCACCCTCACAGGGAAGAATTTCTTCCCATTATCTAATCTGAATCAACCCTCCATCACGTTTAGAGAAGTGCACTTCATGGCAGACAGGTTTCAGAGAAGACACCAAACCCCTAAGAAGCCAGGCAGGGAAGCAGACCTGCGGCACAAGTCGGTGTGGAGGGTCCACAGCAAGGGACGTGGCTGTGGCTCCTCTATGCGAGGACACCTCCACCAGCACAAATGCCACAGCAGCCTCAGGAGCCCCTTACCCGCATACCGGATGCTCTTCCCAAACATAGCAGTCCACAAATATGGGACGGTGTTGATCTCTGTGCCATGGGCCAGCATGTTGAGTGCAGCGATACGGCCTGGAAGACAGCAGCAGCAGGATTGAGAAATTCCCACACCAGGGCAAGCATCATGGTCTGCCTTCAAGTCACAGCACAGCATCAACATCCCCAGTCACAGAGCACAGGGAAACCAAGAACTGCTGCTGAAAACACCCCACACAGTAACAAAGACCAAGCAGAAAGCATACGACATCGTCCAAGGATGGGCATGAACTCCTTCCCATGGTGCAGCTCCTACTCGTCACCTCCACTGGCATGAGCGATATGCCCATGAGACTCTTTTCCCCCAGCTTCTGGAACAGTGACAGGGCTGAGAGCATGCTGAGCTCCCACCCAGACAGGGATGGGATGGACAAACCCCTGGAGGCACGGTGACTGTTGGGATATGGTCCCTGCTGCAGAGGCATGTCTGGACCAGGGGGCTGTGTCCAAAGGTTGACTTGGGAGCTGTGGTTCCAAAACCTCTCACCCAGGGCACCCACCCAGAGGGAAACCTCCTCACAGGACTGTGGCCTTGAGGGCAGCTGATCACACCAGGGATTTCAGGCTGACGTGAAGGGGATTCAAGCTCTGCAACATGCTCCTGGGTCAGCCTGGCAGTGTGGGCAGCCCAGCTGGAAATCTGAGCCCGGGTTGACTTTAGGATTCGAGCTACTGAGCGCCCCCAGGCAAGGAGGCGAGCAGGCTCCTGCAGAAATGCAGATGCCAAGAAGCAGAGGGCATATCCCTGGGCACCTCTGTGCTTGTGACGAGGCACTGTTAGGCAAAGTTTGGCACAAATGCTGACAGATGAGGCATATTGGGCAGGATAAAATATACATGCTTCAAAATGTTCAATACAATCACCCAGTCTCCCTGTTGACAGTTATCTCATTCTCTCCTTAGAGGGTTTGGAAATTTCCTAGGAATCTGCAAAAGTCTCTTTTCTGCTAAGTACCTACCATGCATGTGGGCCATCTGCCAGTGGGGGACGTTCACCTTCTTGTTATTCCTCAAGGCCAACGGAAACGTGACAGCGTCTCCAGCAGCAAAGACCCCGGGGATGTTGGTCTGCATCATCTGCAGGGAACAGAGGTGTGCATTAGTGGGGTTTGTACCACACACAAACAGAAACAGAGAACTGCTCCAGAGCTGCCATGTCCCCAGGAACACACAGACAACCTCTGCTTGGCTGTGAGACCCCCACATGGGATTTCATTCAGCCTTCTTCACTTTCAAAGGAGAACACATGGGCAGGGACCTACAGTATCCCTTTTCCAGTGGGTTATCCAGTAAAAAGAGACATGGACTGGGGTCCTGGAGCCCCTCTTAGAAGTCTGGCATCTGTCAGTGTTTGCAGATAGAGCCCAGCTTATCACATGGATGAGCAATAAGCACAGGGTGGGTGGCACAGAGCCCCTGACAATGCTCCTTGCTCATGGCACACACCACCCATCAGCACAAGCAGTGGATACCTGGAAAGATGGATCTTTCTCAATTTCTTTCCCCCCAGAATATTCACACCATTCCAGGACAGCTCAGAACCAGATCCAAGCCAGAGCATTCAGGGCTGGGGTTTGCAAATCCCACACTTGCAAGGGCGGTCCCAGGTGCTCCTGATGATGCTCCCAGAATCTCAGCATCTCATAGAATATCCTGAGATGGAAGGTACCCCCAAAGATCATCGAGTCCAACTCCTGGCCCTGCACAGACCAACCCCCAGAATTTGAAAATTCCAGTTCTGCCAATCTTGACAGATAAAAAGCCATGAAAAGCACCTGTGGCAGCAGTTTGGAGTCCCCGGGAAGCTCTTCTGTGAGGAGAGGTGACCCAGTTCCTCCTGCTCTCCCTCCCACAGGGGCTGCCCCTGGGCTCACCTTGTTGACCACAATGAAGCCCTTGGAGTCGATATTGATGCCACTCTGCTTGAGGAAGCCCGTTGCTGGAACTGCACCTGTGGGAGAAAGCAAAGGCTGCAGTATCTGAGTGTCCCACAGCCCTGGGGGGCTGACCCCGAGACCAGCAGATCCCCTCGTGCCAGGACAGTCAGTCTGCCCAGGGAAAGGCATTGGCTGCCCTGAGAGCAGGGCCAGGCACCCTATGGAGACCCCACTGCATCAGCCTCTGCCTCCCGGGATCCCTGTCCTTCCCTAAGCCATCATTGTAATCTGCCCATCACCCTTTTCTAGTGCTTGGAGGTAATTTTCAATGTAATTCTCTTTTATTTTGAAAAAAAATTATATTTAAAAGGGAACCTTTGAGTTTCCAGCCAGGGCTCCCCCCAGTCTGTACCTTTGCTTCACCCTTCCTTTTCCTTTTTTAATCTTTTTTTCTCTCCAGCCTTCACAAATAAGAATGAAACTAATTCTGTGATTCTTCCACTCCACAGCATTTTTAAAAATTACAGAGATGGCAGGAAAGGGATTTTTTTTCCCCCTAAATGTAAAGGAGAAAAATACCCTCTTCTATGGGGTATTTTCTTTGATTTTATAATAATGGGGTATTCTTTTATTTTATAATAAAGGGTACATTTTTTGTTGCTGGCAGTAGCAATTAAAAAAAAAACAATTTAAAAAAGTTGAGTTTAGGGAAGCTTTAATAAAAACAACTTGAGGTGATGAAATTGCTTTGAATGTTTTTTTTTCTGGAAAACCCAAATGCATTACTATTTCCCAAATATATTTTGGGATGGAGGCTCTAGAAAGGCATTTTTTAGTTACTCAGATTCATGTGTGGCAGCCAAGCAGGGCTGGCCTATCACTGCCAGCACCCCTGGCTACCCAGCCCCAAGGAGCCCTTGCTGCCACATCCCCTCCAGCTTCTCCAGCACCAAAGAGAGCCCCCGAGCCCCCAGCTGAGCACCACACAACCCCTTACCAACACCAACAACACACACGTCGGCACGCAGGACCTTCCCACTCTTCAGCACAACCTCCTTGAGCTGCAGGAGACACGAGGTGGGGGGGGGCATCACAGTTATTTTAGGGACAAAACACCCTCTGCAGCAGCAGGAAGCCAAGCTGGCAGCTCGCCTCCTTTGTGACATGCAAGCTGACCATAAATGTTAGAAAAGCAACAGGAGGAGGGTGGGAGCAATGAAGCCACCTCACACACCACGCTGGTGCACTTTTGCTCCTGGGGAGACTAAACCCAGGAATATGAATTTCAGGGACTAGGAAAGAGGGGAGAGCAAAGCCCCAGCAGGGAATAGAACAGCAGCCCTGAGGGATGCCATAGCAGTGCTGCCGGGGAGCCCCTGCCCACACCCTACCTTCCCCTCCTGCTCCCGCAGCTCTGACACTTCTGTCTGCATGTAGAACTTCACCCTGTTGCTCTCGAACATCTGGAGGGGGGACAAGGGACAAAGCAGGGGACATCAGAACCCTGAACCACCCCTAGTCCTGGTGTCCCTGTGCCCCCAGCACTGCCCTGTCCATCCCCTGCGCTCGCCTTGACCCGCGCTGCAAAGGGAGTTGGCACCCCCACCCCTCCAACACGAGTCCAGAAGAAGGGGATCTACAGCACATGGACCATGAGAGGGAAGGCACAGCCCGCTCTGTCTACTGACTGCTGCCATCACAGCTTTGTCAATAAACGTTAAGTAAATTAATTAGTGCAATAAGTGATACAAGCAGAACCCACTCTGTTACCAACCCTCCCCTCCAGATGGAAAAGAGAGGTCACCTTCATGACAGCACGGCCAACCCTCTCCCCAAAGAACTTCTTGAAGGGGACTTCCTCCAGCTCCACCAGGGACACCGAGTGGGCCCTCTCCGCGAGGTAGGCAGCCACCTCCATCCCTGGGGAACGGAAGCAGGTCTGAGTGGCTGTGGGAACCACCCCGGCACTGTCCTGCATCCCTAGAATTCGCTGCAGCAGAGGAGCCACCTCACCCACACTGACTGGGAAGGTTGGAGTTTGCGCTACTGGGAGAACTGGGGAGGCACTAGACCTGGTCACGCAAGGGGCCACACCAATTCGGGTATTCTTCAATGTAGATTTTGAAGATCAAAGGGAGGAACTGGTCATGATGAAGCCCCAAAGTGCCCTGGTGTAGTGGGTTTCTATGGCTAGGTTTGGTAGCAGCGGGGCTACAGGGGTGGCTTCTGTCAGAAGCTGCTAGAAGCTTCCCCTGTCCATGGTGAAGCCAATGCCAGCCAACTCCAGGACGGGCTTCCTGCCGCTGGCCAAAGCCAAGCCAATCAGGAGTGATAGTAACGCCTCTGGGATAACATATTTAAGAACAGAAAGCTATTGCGCAGAAAGAATTCCAGCCAGGGAAGAGCGGAGTGAGAACATGGGAACAGCAATGCAGACCCCAAGGGCAATGCAGAAGGAGGGGCATGAGGTGCTCCAGGTGCCAGAACTGAGGCCCTGCAGCCCATGGTGCAGAGCAGGGTGAGGAAGCTGTGCCCCTGCAGCCATGGGGGAGCATCAGGGTGCAGAGACCCCCCTGCAGCCCATGGGGGACCATCGGGGTGCAGAGACACCCCTGCAGCCCCTGGAGGAGCCCACACTGAAGCAGGTGGATGCAGGAAGGAGGCTGTGACCCCATGGGAGGCCCAGGACTGAGCAGGGTCCTGGCAGGGACCTGCAGCCTGTGGAGAGGGAAGCCCACACCAGAGCAGCTTTTCCTGGGTAGGACTTCTGGCCCCTGTGGGGGACCCATGCCAGTACAGCTCATCCATGAAGGACTGCACCCCATGGAGAAGTGACCCATGGGACAGCAGTTTGGGAAGAACTGTTGCCTGAGGGATGGACTCACACCGGAGACATTCCATCAAGGAATGTCTGCCGTTGGAGGGACCCCACAGGAAGCAGGGAAAGGACTACAACCCCTCTCCCTGAACAGAAGCAGAAACAACAACTGACCATAATCTCCATTCCAATCTTCCTGCACCGTTGTGGGGGAGGAGGGAGAACATGGAAGGAAGAAGGGGTGGGGGAAAGGTGTTTTTTAAGATTATTTTACTTCTCACTCTTTTGATCTGACCCTGTTAGTAATAAATTCAATTAATATCCCCACTTTGAGTCTGTTTTGCCCATGATGGTGATCAGAGTGACATCTCCCAGCTCTTAACTCATGAATCCTTTGCTGTTTTTTTTCTCTCCTCTGTCCGGTTGCAGAAGGGAGTGAAAGAGTGGCTGTACCTGGCACCCAGCCAGGGTCAGCCCTCTACACCTGGGAAGCCATAGCACATGCAACAATGGACCTCAACCAATGGAGGCCTTCCTCCTACAGCTGGGACTCTCAGCTGCAGTCTGAAAAAAGCTCTTGGGAGTCACTGTTTTCTCTGATCAGAATGGGAGAATTTTACTGCTAGGAATTGCATGGGCACCTCCACCAAGACGTTTTCTATCTATGGGGTTTTTTTATGGAAATTAATCTTTTTGATGACCTGCAGTTTGCAACTGGCTCCCCACACCACATGCTTTTCTGTAGATCATACTGATCGAAGCATTAAAACAGGTTTATCTTTTATAAAAGAAAAAAAGAAAACAAATAATGAAAATTTAATAAATTCCCTCACTAATAAACATTTGTGTTTAAGGCTTGCAGAGCCCACTATTATTTTGTTAGAACCATGTCAACCATAAAGAAGAACCATCAAAGAAACCGTATTTCAAAAATTCACTGCTCTGCTAAAATGTAAAAGAGAAATAAACCCACAGGCCCCCACTCACCAACAAGACTCTCCTGACTGAAGTCAAATCTAGACACACCAGATTTGAAACCACCTGAGCAGTAGTACTGGCCTTGCCATGTGCTTTTCAGTCTGGGACAGCAATATCTGTGCCTCTGCAAACCCAGCCTCTTCAGAAAATCAATTTCTTCAGCAAGGAGATGTCCTCACATGCACCCAGGGCTGGAGGTTGGACTACCCCAGGTTCAGTTTGGGAGTGGGGGTTACCGCTAACTGGGCAGTAACAAACTGGGCAAGGGTTTGGGATCATCTGCAGGAAAAGGTGGAGAGCTGGGAAGCAGACACCGCCTGCGCGAGCACTCACCCAGGAAGGATGCTCCCACGATAACCACGTTCTTGCTCGTGGCCAGCTTTACCACACGGTTGGCATCTTCGGGCGTCCGGATGTTGAAAACATTTTCCATCTCCTTGCCTTTGCAGCTGAGAGCTTTGGGCCTGAAAAACACTGAGGGTGCTACAACTGCTTTTCTTGACCCCATGGTGGCTGCAGTGCCCAATCAGGACAGCAGGCACCCCTTCTGGGGCTCCAGCAGCATCCCAGACTCTTTTTTCACCTTTCTCTGGGTCGGAGACATAACACGGAATAACACAAATGCTGGTGGACAACAGTCGAGCAGGGGATGCTGGGCAGCCACCCCAGACCCCAATGTGTACCCACGGGGCCGGGGGAGCACCTTCCTGGGGCAATGCAGCACAGCACAGGACAGGCACAGCTTTACAAACCTGTGCTAAACCACTGGCATGTCCTAACATTTAATGGGAAGCTTAATGGGACACAGAAAACTCACTCTGTCCTCCAGCAGTGCTTTGGAGCCAGATATTGAAAGTTTGATAAGGTTCTGAAGATGCAGGCTCCACTCTCCATTCCTGTGGGCACATTGCTGATGCTGTATCAGCTTAATCATGCCCTCCCCAGGCACTTACTGGAACCTATCTATTTTTAAATATCTGACCCCTGCCTGACTCACATCTGGAAATGGGACAGATGATCCTAAAAAATTTAGGTACCTTAAAAAACATTTACCCAGTGTACCTGCAGCTTGTGTATGAGGATTTTGAAATTATTGCCAAAGGCTTAACGTCTTTTGAACCTAATTCAGCTTCTGGTGTACATGGCATTTTGGCTGCAGCACTGTACACCCCAATGCCACCCATTCACACCTAGTGGGGCTGTTGCTGTGACTGGCAGCACACTGGTTTTCAATGTGAGTCGCTGCTCTGGCTGTTCCGCAGCATCCCTTCCTCAGATGATAACTTATGCAGGGACTGCATTTCTCATTCTTTGTTTTATGGCTTGGTATAAGGAGCACAAGGAAGGACAGCCAGGATGCCTTATTTTCACCTTGAATTGCCAATTTTGACAAACCTCCTATTGAAAACAAACTGACCTGCTACTTTCAGGGTGCAAGGGACAATGCCAGTCTGGGGCGATGCCTGGCATCCCAGCACATCAATACCACCTTTCCTACGGCTGGACAAGGTTCAGTCCTGAAAACTCCCATGCTGGAGGCAAGGCTCCCAAAGCTGTTAGGCTTGGGCGGCAGCAACACCTTATTAGGGCTGCAACAGTGAAGTGTTAAGCTTTAATTGCTGAGAAAGATCTTAAAGGTTGGCAGGAAATGAAAGATGAAATTCAGAGGGATGTTAGGGTTGAATGTTACTGAAGAGTAAAAAGAGCAACATGGCAAAAATTACCTCTAAAAAAAAAATAGAATACTTCCACTTTGGAGGGTTTTTTGTTAAAGAAAATATGTTCAAGGTCCTAGGGCCACCATCCCTGGAAGTGTTCAAGGACAGGCTGGATGGGGCTTGGAGCAACCTGGTCTAGTGGAAGGTGTCCTTGCCCATGGCAGGGGGTTGCTACCAGATGAGCTTCAAGTTGCCTCCCAAGCCAAACCATTCTCTGATTCTATAATTTTATAAAATATGATGTAGATATATATATATGAAATAGATGATGATATATAGATATAGATGTAGATGCAGATACATACAGATATATCCAATATCTTTGGTGTTCCTTGACTTTTCCACAAACACTCTTGTAAACAAATTCAGCGTCTCAATTCACCTGCCATATTTCACTCCTTATCCCCAGGCACAATCTCTTCATATTCTCAGATAAAACAGTTTCTCTTGATCTTTAAGATTTTTGTCTGTAGCTTACATGTTTCCAGTCGCTATCAGCAGCTTGTTGTATTCCATCTTAAACCCATCTTTGAACACGGCTATCTTGCTCTTGATATCCACAGCTGCAACCTGAAATCATTCTTAAATAATGTTAAGGGATGAAATCCCAGACGTTAACCAACCTCCCAGCCCAATCAATTCATCTGTCAGGTTTTAGTCTTCCATGTTAGTTTATTAGTTTTAGTCGATTAGTTGGTTGGTTTTAGTCTGTTTGTTTTAGTCCCCCCAGGCCACAGCTTGGCCAATCCAGACCTTAAATATTCCTCATTACCTTTTCACAGATCCTTGAAGATCTCCCAATATAAATAAGATAGTGGAGAGAAATGTTTAAGCCACTGTCTCTGCTGCTTGAAGGCTGATTATCCTAATCAGAGGGCAATTGGCCACCCCAGATCCATGTGAGGGTGCTGGCAAATGGCAGGTAAGAAATTATGGCCACACCATAGTCACACCCAGGGTGTCCTTCCCACCACAGGAGCATCGCATTAACTGTGTTTTGAACAACCACAGGCAACAACCTGTGCTCTGGGGCACAGAACAGGGGGCTGGGGTAGACCCAACATTTATGCAATGGCATCCAGTGAGCCAAGAACAGAGACACATTCCCTAAATATGACCTTTGCGTACCAGTGCTTGCTGGTGACAGCCTACAGGAACACACAGGACTCTCCTTACCTGCATTTCAGTCAGGACTTCAATGTCATAGGTGCAGAAGAACTCCTTGGGGCGCAGGGCAATCTGCTCAGGGTGGGAATCCATTGACTGCAAAAAAAGAAGCCATTTTTCCATCAACTGCTGGGTGTTGAACAGCTGAGTGAAGAAGCTGCTGTTACCAACAGAAGTCAGTACTAGCCTGAAGTCAGCACTTATGGCACAGGTTAAGGGAGCAGTTCTACAGGCTGGAATTAAAGCCTCTTCAAGTAAAAGTTGTTACGAGAGGCCGATCTGGGCTCTGGTTCCTTCTCTGCTGCCTCGGTGTGGGGCTGCTACTGACCAGTTGAGGCAGTAAGTGCTTTTGAGAGTTGGCAAAGCAGCCATAACTGCAGCTCCTCACAGCACAAACAGGTTCACAGGAGCCTCATTTTATAAGGGTGGTAAAACGCTGGCATAGGTTGCCCAGAGAAGCTGTGGCTGCCCCATCCGTGGAAGTGTCCAAGGCCAGGCTGACGGGACTTGGAGCAACGTGGTCTAGTACAAGGTGTCCCTGCCCATGGCAGGGGGATGGACCAGATGACCTTCAAAAGTCCCTTTCAACCCAAACCACTCTATGATTACTTGGAAAACAATCAGTTACCAGGGGAAAGGGAAGGTAGAAGAGCAATAAGAACATGCAACATTAACATACAAGGACACACTTTCAAAAGCACCCAAGTAACACTGCACAAGTTCCCTCAAAAGCTGAAGCAGGGCACGGGCCTGTATCTGCTCATCTTCAGCTGTAAGAGCTTCTTGCTTTTCCCAGCCTTCCCTGATCACTGGGGTGAGATGTACATTATCTTTACATGCAGGGTTGAGCCCAAGTTCATCTGCCCTGCTGACTCTGTGGAGACAAGCTCAGACTTAGGCTGAGGACAAGCTGAGCATCAAGTGACCTGCTGGCTGTGCAGGCTGCTCCCTGCTCCAGTGTACCCCTCCTTGCCTGCAGCGTACCAGGAACAGTCAAGCCCTGCAATTTATCACACAGCACTGAGCTGCAGCATCTACCTGTGCCAAACAGGCATGACATTTGGCCTTGACCTAGGAGGGATAAGGGATGCAGGAATCAAGGGCTTTCCCATCTGTCTACGGGGATGGATGTGCAAGATTCTTATCCCCAGAGGTGGCTTGGTCAGGGGCTGGGATGAGCCTCTGACTTCAGTCAATGCTCTGCTGAGGAGAGACCTGCATTGAAGAACTCGAGGCAGGGGCAGGGTCATACACGTTTTACTGCAAATTCTTTAAATACTCCATGTTTACAGAGAGGAATACCCAACCCCATTGTGCCAGGAAGGGCAACATAGAGCAGTGCACTACCACCATAGGTTTTGCTGCTGCCTGGTGCTCTGGAGATGGCAACAGAGACATGGCAACACACCAGGGAGGTGGTCACGGTCCAAAGGGACAAAGAGGAACAGTTCGGCAGGACCTGGGGACAGACTGATAACAAGCTTTCGGCAGGGCAGAGGAAGGGCAGTGCTGCAGTTTCAGGGAGTAAGAAGTCTGCTGCTTACAGCATTGTGCGCTCCTCCTGCAGTAACTCTGTACATGATTAGTCCCACTCGCAAAAGGATTAAGAAAAATCCCATTTTTCTCCTAGCCTGTTCCCAAAAATTCAGCTTTCTCTTCCATGGGTTTTGTGCACCTTCTAAAAGCAACTACAGCCAGAGGTGTTTAGCGGAGAGTTTAACAGATCATGTACAACACCTTTGGCATGTGAAATGTTCTTACTATTTAAGAGAGAGAAGAAAAGCCAGTCTAAGACTCACATGTGGGGATAAGTGTTTGGGAGAGCTGCCTGGCTGGGACAGGGACTCCAAGATTCTCTGAGCTCCCCAGCACAACCTCTGTGACTCTTAGATGCAGGTTTCAGCCAGCTGCTCCTCACCGCAGGTGGGAATTACCCAAGCACAGAAATAGCCTGAATGCTCCCAAAAAAGCCATGCGCATGTTTGCCTTTCTTTAAAAATCCCTTTTTTTTGCTTCTGGAAGCAGAGTTAGATGCTGTGATTGTAGAGTACCATCCCCCATGGATGATTGAGAATCATCATAATTATGGTATGGAGCATCCCTGGGCAGCAAGAACCATGCACTCATAAAAAAACATGGTAAACAACACCATTTTTCCACATGCCTCATTTCATTGCCTTTAAGATTTTGATCCAGACACACATTAAGATCTACCCAGGTAGAAGCTGGCTAAGACAGTTACTGCTAGACCTGTGAAGAATCATATAAATCCTTGAGTGGCTTGGCTTGGAAGGGACATTAAAGCTCACCTCATTCCAATCTGCAGGGACACCTTCCACCAGACCAGGTTGCTCCAATCCCCATCCAACCTGGCCTTGGACACTTCCAGGGATGAGGCAGCCACAGCTTCTCTGGGCAGCCTGTGCCAGGGCCTCACCACCCTCACAGGGAAGAACGCCCTTGTTTCTGTGCTGGAGTGCTCGTAGTTCAGAGTTTGAACAACTCCTTTTTTGCGTTTCATATTTCAGTCACAAACAGGAAAGAAAATTCAAGGAAAACAGAGAAATTATGAATAAGGAGAGAGAACCATGCTGCTGCAATGAATAACAGTGGGGAAAGGTCCTAGAGCAAACCTTAAAACTGGGGAGGAATATGGCATACCCAGAGTGATACAAACCTTACTGAGCTTTGGTCTGTCGTAGGGCAAGTGTCTGTCCATTGTGCACATCACAATCCGGTCAGAGAAACCTTCCTGGCGCAAGGTCTCTGCACAGACCAGCCCAGCTGCCCCTAAGGGAGAAGGAGACCAACGACAGCCATGTGTATGGGGCATTGGCAGATCTGAGCCCTTTACTGCTAAACCTGCCAGGGCTGAGTCCAAAATCACCATCTCCACCAGCCCTGGCCTCACTTCACTGCCCTTCCTAAGTTGAACAGCTCACACAGGAAGCTGGTCAGGGCGGATGCAGCAGGCAAGAGAAGGGACCCTCTGTCTAAGAAGTGTGCCATTAATCCTCTTGTCTGTCCCTAAAGTGTCACGAAACCACAAAGACCACACCTGAGGAGTGCTGCTAATGCCTACACACCTCTCACAAGCTCCAGGGCAGAAGCAGCTGCTCAGACCCTTGGACTTCTTTAGTCGGAGAAGGGTCTGCACACCCAGCTCCTGGTAAATTTATGGTCAAGCATGGAGGGCAGAGAGCCCTCCCTTCTCCACAGCCAAACTGTTGGTTGTGTGACTCACTGTAGAGCATTTCCCATGCTATTTCTTTAAGGGTTTTTTGTTGGCTTGTTTCAATCACAGAAAAAAAAGGGCTAAATCAAACAAAAAGCTTCCTAGGGGCATGCTGTTCCTCTGCATCCAGGCAGCCTGATGGGAACATCCCTTCTTCCTTGGCCTAATTGTGAGACTGGAGAGCTCAGGTGAGAAGTCTTGAGTCTCTTCTCAGCCAAGGAAGCCTTGCTTGATAATAAGTGTTTCTAGGGACATGATTTCTGTAACGCCAAAGAGATGGACCTGGACAGTATCATGGTTTGGTCCCTCAACAAGATACTCCCATTGATGGAGGCAGGGGACAGTAGAAGAAGAGACAGGTGGGTGGACATCCTGTGCATGAAGCCAGGAGCAAGCTGAGCCAGAGCTGATGCTGCACTGATGCCAGGATGACCCTCACATGAGCAAGGGGCCGCAGTCGATTGCCCTCAGCTCTGCTGGGCATGGCTGGATCTTGGCCCTTGCTGCAGGGCTGGATGGCATTCTCTTACCAACACTCCTCACAACCCCAGATTTGAAATCACCTTTCCCGTCCACCAAAACAGACTTTGGTCCTTAACAGACCTGTAAATATAGCTGGTAAAGCCTGAGAAAGTTCCTTCAGCAGTGGCTAATGTTGCCTGTGGAGTGACTTCACTGAGATTGTGATGACTGTCCAGTCCTGCCACACGCCAGGACATTCCAGCTGACCTCAGGGAGCAGCATATACTTTACACCCCAGCTTTCAGGCAACAAGGGCACAAGGAAGGGAAAAATGTCACCCAGCAGCGACAGAAAAGCCAGTTAGGCTGGTTTTCCCCTTTGCTCAGGCTGTGAGATGCAACTTAGACGATCCTAATTTCTACAGCTTGGATCTGGTGACCTGGGGGCTATAATCCATTAAGAACAACACCCATGTGCCAGGAGCAGCCATTCCCTCGCAGTCCCAGGTCCAGCACCCTCCATTTCACCACAGTGTGGTCAAGCCTTGGCATCTAATTCAATCCAGAAATTCAGTAGATGGGCTTCACCCCATCAGGCTTTCTAAAAAAATGGCAATACACAAATGAAGATGGGACAAGAGAAAACAAAAAACAGATTGGTAGATTTGCTATTTTGGCAGGGATTTGATATTTGTTGAGAAAGTGGAAGAATTTATCTTCAGAGAAGCACCTTGAGGTGAGAACTTTGGAGCTGTAATCGGATGAGACAGTGATGTACAAGGTCCAAGAGAAAAAAGTGTATCCACATTACAGGGACACCTGAGAGGACTTTACACTCATTAGCTGTGGAAATCTGGGGTTGCTGATGTACTTGGGAAGGGTGTAGCAGGAAGAGGGTTCAGGGTACCCACTCCAAAGGACAGCAACAAAGCTCCACAGACGGGAGCACAGGGCACCTTTGGATCATTAGCATGTAGGACAAAAAGGCTCAGGAAGACCCTCTAGTCTGACCCTTTGCACAGGAGGGACGCAGGAGGGGGTGACACAGCACACAGACACTCTGCTCCCTGCACCCCTGCTGGGAAGGAGACACACATGGTGGTCCCAGCACTAGCCATCCTTACCTGCACCGATGATCAGCACGTTGGTACTGCTCAGGTTGTAGTTGCTCAAAGAGATGCACTTTGCCATCATCTTTGTCCTCTTCTGTGTCTGAAGAGCCTGTGCCACCACCAAAAAGGAAAGCCATTATCTTTACTCAACATTAACCTGGGCAGGCAGGCAGGGATGGGGACAACTGCAGTAGTGTCATAAACCAGCTTGGATAGGAAGGGAACAACTGGGTCCTTGTACTGAACAAGGACTCAAACCCCTGCTCATCCAAATACCATTCCAATGTCCGGTGTACTACCCTTTACAAGTTACTAAATTAAAATAAATCCACCATCTTCTGCAAATCCATCCAATCCGTTTCTGAAAGGGCAGGTGAACTCTCACCCCACAGAGCTGGGAGGAGAGGGGGAATAGAAAAAGCAGTCCAGGTGTGTTCTTGTGCAATTCTGCACCAAGAGATGAAGTGAGAATGAAGAAGTTCTATCAGGAATTTTATCCTGCACCTGAGCAGAGCTTGTATACCTGATATCCAAAGCTGATGGACTTGTCCAATCCCCCAGATTGGACCCTGTAAGGGTCCATCAGGCTCTGAGCCACTGGATCTGCACATATACACATGCAAATGAGCACCAAAAGAAGGCTTTTCATGGAAAGAAAGATTGCAGTGGCCTGAATGGGCTTCATTCTGCATCCTGTCAGGGGATGAGAGCCCTCTCTGCCCACACACCAGATTTCTCCCTAGCAGGAGCTGATGTCTGGGCTCAAGAGGGAGCACAGGTAGCCTTTGGCATCACTATGCCACATTCAGACAAGGCCCAAAGGCTGGTGGAAGAGGCCTGTTTCCACGGGCAAACTAAATTAAAAGTTACTCTGAGCTTAAGGAAACATAGGACAAGTTCAGGACAAACACCCGAAAGATCTGAAACCTTTGGTTCACCCATGCTAGATACTCACACATCCCTCTGCCCAGGCATGGCTTTCCTGCCACAGGACCAAAGGAAAAGCATTTCCCCCACCCCCATGCACATAGAGCAAAACCCAAAAGCATCAGCCTTGGTTTTGGGATGTCAGTGGCCCATTACCTGCTTGCTTGCTCGGATGTACACCTTCTCCTTCTCAATCTTCACCTGAGGGTGACAGAACAGCAGCAGTTTGCAGGACAGTGAGGGCTCCCTCTGGGCAACAGCTAACAAATGGAGCAGCAATGGCAGCAGGTTGCCTGCAAGAGCAGCTCAGGCCATAGCAGGGCTCATCCCAGCTCAAGGTTGTGGGATGTCTCCTGTCTCGTACCAACCATGCACTGATGCTCAGTGTACAACTTAATTTCTATCCCAGGCTTACTTATGGTTTCTCATTCCCAGCCCACTCCTACTCGAGACTGGGTACCTACTCCCCCAGGGTCGCAGGAGGTGTCTGATGCCCATGGGTGGGTGCAAGGGAGGAAGAAGCTAGGTGAAGGTGCTGCTCTCCACTACCCACACCAGCACATCCTTGGAAAACATTCGCTCCATGCCATAAAGAACATTGCTTATCCCAAAACAAAGAGACATTTTGTGGGTGACACTAATCTGAGTGGTGTGGTTGATGCTCTAGAGGGAAGGGATCCATCCAGTGGGACCTGGGCAGGCTGGAGAAGTGACCCCATGGGAACCTCATGAGGTTCAACAAGGCCAAATACTTGCTGCATGTGGGTTGCAGCAATCTACAACATCAACCTAGGTTGGGGGATAAAGGGATCGAGAGTAGCCCTGAGGAGGGCTGGGATTGTTCAGCCTGGAATTGTTCAGCTCTAAGGAGCCCCTTCCAGTGCTTAAAGGAGCTCCAAGAGAGCTGGAGAGGGACTTGAGACAAGGGTCTGGAATGACAGGACAAGGGGGAATGGCTTCTGAATGAGAGAGAGCAGGAATATTGGGAAGAAATTCTTCCCTCTGAGGGTGATGAGGTCCTGGAACAGGTTGCCCAGAGAAGCTGTGGCTGCCCCATCCCTGAAAGTGTCCAAGGCCAGGTTGGACGGGGCTTGGAGCAACCTGGTCTAGTGGAAGGTGTCTCTGCCCATGGCAGGGGGTGGAACAAGATGGTCTTCAATGTCCCTTCCAACTCAAACCATCCTGTGATTCTGTGTTTCCTCTGCTGCTGCAAGGACAAGGGTCTCACCTGGAACCTGGGTAAACTATCCAAGCCGGGAAAGTCCTCAATGTCACCTGTGCCGATGTTGAAGCAAGCTCCATGCCAGGGACAGCGGACTCTTCCTCTGGACAAAACTCCTGCAGGGAACACAGCAGAGCAGGGTTGATGCTGCCCTGCAGATGCCTGCCATTCTCTGGGATGGCACCTCTCCTCCAGGACACATGTCAGCTGATGTGGACCTGGATGGGCAACACTGGACTTCTCTCAACATGCACATTGGACAGGCTCATCTGCTTGGGACCAACTGGGATCCTATATGGGCAATCCCTTCTAAAATGCCCTGGATGGCAACATCCCCCACGTCTCTGGGCACAGCTCCAAAGCTGTCTGCTCTGCCTGGGATATAGCCTCCATCTCCAACCAGGATGAGGCTGTCATCTCCACAGTCTCATCATCCTTTTAAGCCCCAGTAGCACCCAGAGGAGGCAGTGCCTCAGAGCATCACTGATTTAGAGCACGTGTGTTCCAGAGCAGACTCTGACACAGCAAGGTGCCTGCACACACCTGGAAGGCACAAGCATGCCCAAAGCCATGCGTTCATTTCTCTGGGTGTTTGCTCAGAGGCTGCTACCTTGGACTTTAGCTTTCCCTGCTACAGTGCTGGGGCAGAGCATTGGCTACCATGTGGCCATAGACCAGTATTGAGCTTGTGCCTGAGGCACAGCAGTGTCATCATCACCACGTGTGGGGATGGAAGGGTAGCCCCTGCGCTTACTGCTGCAGCAAATTCTCCAGTGAGATCCCTGTGTGACAGCCAGTCTGAGGAATGTACCCACAGGTCTCTGAAAGGGCAGGTGAACTCTCACCTCCAGGGCAGCATGGGGCTCTTCTGCCCTGCTCAACTGGCTCTCGCCCCAGGTGAGGGGCTGAGAGCATGGCTGCTACTGCCAGCACTGCTGCTGGGCCAGTGATGCCCAGAGGACACACAGTGCAATGCTCTGGCTGTCTTCCCCAGCATCCCACTTCCAGTAAAGAGTCCTCCTAACCTCAGTTTGGGTGATGCACTTCCACACACAGTCAGACCAGCACTGCCTGATGCTGCTGCTTAGGTTCTGGGCAGGGACCTGCCTGAAGCCAATGCTGAGAAAGTGCCAGGATGCATATTTTTAATGCCAAGATGGGAAACCCCCACATCTCATCCCACTTCAGTCAATAACATGAGTAACATTCTTCTTGCTACTGAAAGGATCTCATCAGCCCAAATAGATTCCTCCTTTTGATTTACAGTCACTAGTAGAAGCCCCAGCCCTGTGACCAACAGTGGCAGCTGGTGTCAACTGCAACCAGAGCTGTGGCAAAGTGCTCTGGGGAGGTTTGTGCAACCCCAGCCTGCTGCCCGTGCCTTCCCCAGCCAGAAGATGCCCAGGTGATGCTAAGTGTGTGGCATGGAACTGCCCTGTGCCCGGCAGCACAGCTAGGTGAACACTGGGCTGTTCTTTGCCCACCCTGTGATGCCCTCAGTTGCTCTCCCAGGACAGGATGCAGACTAACCTTTGACCAGTGGAGCCCCATAGTGGGGACACTTGTGTCCCACGGCGTGGAACTCACCGCTCTCCTTGATGAGCAGAGCCTTCCCACAGCCCAGGTCCACTTCCCTCATCCTGGGGAGGAGTATGGAAAAAGATGACAGAGCATCCACCTCACAGCAGATGCCACCCTCTCACCCTACAACCCAGACCTGGTCCTGCCAGCTCCCTGCCTCCTTCAGTTTGCTCCAGGTGACTACAGGTGTGGGTCAGTCCTTGTCACCAGGCCAGTTTTGGAGGTGGATCTGTTGTCCCCAGTGTGGGGCACATCCAAGCTGAGTGGCAGCATCTTAATCCATCACTGTGTCAAGAGGAAGCCCAAAGCACCTCCCCAGCTGCTGGGGAAGCTGGTAGTGGGAGCAAGAACCCAAACTGGTTTTACTGCAACCTCCCCTCCCCTCCTGGCCCCAGTGGATAAGCAGGTCCCTGCCAGGCTTGTATTCAGTCTTTGAAAGCAAACACAACATGTCTCAGAGTTGAAAACCAGGAGGGGCGACTCTGCCCCTTGGAGTCTGCCTCCCACACCTCAGGGGTTTGTGCTCTGGTCCTGGCCATGTCACAGGGTCAACAACATGGGTCACCTTTTGCTGATAAATCCCTCACGACAGTAGACACCCGTGTGTGACCTCCTTGATGTTTCCCTTAGCTGTTTTTGCAGAGTGAAGCTCACACAGCAACCTTCTCCTAGCACCAGGCTCCGGGCCTCAGCTGTAAGTCACCAAAGGGTTTCACCTCCTCAGTGCTGCTGGGTTCAGCAAACAAACCTTGAGCCATTCTCATGGAAGGTTCTCTTTGACATCTCCAGTTTTTGATAGAACCAAAGGGAACAGTCTTAAACTAAAAGAGGATCAGTTTAGTTTACATATAGGAAAGAAGTTTTTACAATGAGTGGTGAGGCACTGTCACAGGTTGCCCAGAGCAGTGGTGGATGCCTCATCCCTGGAAACATTCAAGGTCAGGTTGGACATTGATTTCAGGTTAGACCTTGGATCTTCATTTGTTTTTTCCAACCTGGAGGAGACTGAGGGGAGACCTCAGCACAGTCTGCAGCTTTCTCATGAGGAGCAGTTCTGATCTCTTTTCTCTGTGACCAGTGACAGGACCCGAGGGAATGGCTGGAGCTGTATCAGGAGAGGGTTAGGCTGGATATTAGGAAAAGGTTCTTCCCCCAGAGGATGGTTGGGCACTGACCAGGCTCCCCAGGGCATTGGTCACATCCCCAAGGCTGTCAGAGCTCAAGGAGTGTTTGGACAACGCTCTCAGGCACAGGGTGGGATTGTTGGGGTGTCCTGCTGCAGGGCCAGGAGTAGGACTTGATGATGATCCTTGTGGGTCCCTTCCAACTTAGGATATTCTAAGATTCTATGGACAGGGCTCTGAGCAACCTGGTCTAGGAGAGAGCCCTTATTTTGCAGGGAGTTGGACATGGAGCACAGAGCTGCTGTCCCCTGGAAACTTCCCCTCTTCCAGCCAGAAAGCCTATTCCCGCACAGTTTGATGTTTATCTGGAAATCCTGGTTGCTCCCATTGCACGGAGTGGATCATCTCATCTACAGCCAGCCCTGACGTTGCCTCTGGGCTACCAAACATACCACTGTGCCCACAGCAAACCCCACCTGCTCAAGGTGGCCACTGGACAAGTGTGATCCCGGAATGCTGTTCATGCATGCCAAGTTCCAGGGTCTTGGAAGAATGGGACTGACTTTGCATGCTCATTCCTCTTTAGGTAACATCCCAACTCTATCCCACCACTTAAACCCAGGCTACAGAGACGCTTGTCCCACTCTCTGTTTCCATGGAGATGAAAATGGGGCTCAGCCCATCAGCACTCCTGTCACACCTTCAAACCCACCTTGGACAAGACTTTGGGCAGGTGCCTGCTCCACCACCATCAACTGTCTAATGACAAATGCTCAATTTCCCAATTTTCTTGTCAATTTCCTGATTTCCTTGCCATCATGGGCGAAAACCATCAGAGTTCATCACACCTGCCCTCAGATGCAATTTTGTTCCAGTAACTTGGCTGCCCTGCTCCCTAGTGATGCAGCTCTGCCCGCTCTCCATGCAGGACACTTGGCACTTGGAGCTCTTCCCTCAGCACAAGCAGTACAAGTCCTGCTGCATTCCTCAGCTGATTAAACCTGTTCAATGGCAACCATAACTCCCTGGGAAGATAAGATAAGTGAAAGAGTTTACAGCTTACCCAAGGAGCTGTGTGAGCTGAGAGAGTCAAAACCAAGACCTGGTGTCTTCAAAGCAGCACACAGCCACCTGCAAGGCTCCAATCCTGCACTCACTCCAGAGAAATCCAGAGAATTATTTACACTGTCCTGCAGCCTGTTAAACTGTTTACTCAGTTGGGAATTTGTCCTGTTGCCCCAATCCACTCCCCACTTGGGAAGCATCAGCTAAAACTCAGCTCTGGCCAGCAAAGGACCTTTGCTCAAGAGCTGTGGGAGCACTGGGGGCTGTTTTCTGTCCCCCCACTTAGCCTGCTGGGAGGCTGGCTGGCTGCAGCAGCACCAGTTTATCCATCAGTACCTTTTACTGGTTCTGCTGAGGTCATGATGGTACCAGAAAGACAGAAAGGATGGGCAGAAAGCATACCCTGTGCTTGCAGACTCCACTAACACAATGCAGTGGTGCCTGAACCCTAGTGCCAGTGCTGCGGCCGTGCCCTCGCACACCCCTGCCCAGCACACTACCTGGGAGAAGCATCCTGGAAAATCCCTCTGGGTACCAAAGCAAGAGGACTCCTTCGGCCTGGCCCATTGCTTTACATGAGCTGTGGGACCCTCTCACAGCACCTCTCTCTTAATATGGACTCAGCCTGCTAGAAAACAGCTATTCTCAATCTAAAATGTCTAGTGGTGGCACATCTCCTGCCACAGTTGGTAGCATGTTTCAGCAGCTGATGCACACAAGACTGAAGCGTGGGCCCGGTTCCCAGACCGATGCCAGTTCCTAGCCCAGGTTTTAACTGAGGAGTTCCCTGCTATGGCCACCTGCAGCCATGTGTGTTCTCACAGGCTGCAACCAGCTCCTCCTCACCTTCCCTGCAGCCAGCAGAGCTCTCCAAATCTTTTCATCTACCATACAGCCTGCTTCCCAGTCAATCTATTCATAGAATCGCAAAATCACAGGATGGTTTGGGTTGGAAGGGACCTTAAAGACCATCTTGTTCCATCCCCCTGCCATGGGCAGAGACACCTTCCACTAGACCAGGTTGCTCCAAGCCCCGTCCAACCTGGCCTTGAACACTTGCAGGGATGGGGCAGCCACAGCTTCTCTGGGCAGCCTATGCCAGGGCCTCATCACACTCAGAGGGAAGAATTTCTTCCCAATATTCCTGCTCTCTCTCATTCAGAAGCCATTCCCCCTTGTCCTGTCATTCCAGACCCTTGTCCCAAGTCCCTCTCCAGCTCTCTTGGAGCTCCTTTAGGCACTGGAAGGGGCTCTAAGGTCTCCCTGGAGCCTTCTCTTTTCCAGGCTGAACACCCCCAGCTCTCCCAGCCTGTCTCCAGAACAGAGGGGCTCCAGCCCTTGGAGCAACTCTGTGGCCTCCTCTCTAGCAGCTCCATGTCTTTCTTGTGCTGAGTACTCCAGAGCCGGAGGTAGTACTGCAGGTGGGCTCTCACAAGGGCAGACCAACCTAATTTTCCTACATCCTTCTTGCTCTGGGATACTAAAGCAGAGCACACTCTTCTAGTAACACCCCAACACAAAGTCTGCAGACACAGAAGCCTCCATGACACTCGGATGTTCAGGCATCAGCCTACATCTTGACCCTGGAACAGTACCATCCCTGTGCAACCAGTATTTCCCGGGGTAGTCTCCCCTTTTTGCTTCACTCCATCTTCAAGGCAATTCCAGTTGCTGCCTGTGCTCTGCCCTGGGTCCTCCTGCTGTCACTACCCACCTGCACAGGAGGCAGCAGGTTACCCATCGTCTCCCAGGAGAAACTGTAGCCACTTTGCTTGCCCTCCATTCCAGAGCATCTCCACTGACTCCTCATCCCCACCTCTCACTGGAGGAGGACATTTGCCTCCAGGTCCCAATGGCCCTCCAGCACTTCTCTGGGCTCAGCAGAGCTTGAAGAGTCATAGAATCCTGAGTTGAAAGGGACCCACAAGGATCATCATCAAGTCCTACTCCTGGCCCTGCAGCAGGACACCCCAACAATCCCACCCTGTGCCTGAGAGCGTTGTCCAAACACTCCTTGAGCTCTGACAGCCTTGGGGATGTGACCAATGCCCTGGGGAGCCTGGTCAGTGCCCAACCACCCTCTGGGGGAAGAACCTTTTCCTAATATCCAGCCTAACCCTCTCCTGATACAGCTCCAGCCATTCCCTCGGGTCCTGTCACTGGTCACACAGAGAAGAGAGCAGTGTTGCCTCTCTGCTGGCCCTTACGAGGAAGCTGCAGACTGTGATGAGGTCTCCCCTCAGTCTCCTTCTACAGACTGAAAAATCTGTCATGGTTTAGGAATGGTATTCCCCAATTTAGTGTTCCCACTAAAAACCCACTGCCGCTCGCTCCCTTCTCTCCTTCCCCCTTCCCTCCTGTGGCTGGCTGGAGAGAAGAACTGGAGGCACAAAAGGTAAAGATCACCCGTTGAGATAGAACAATTTACTGGAAAACAGCTGTGAGATAAGAAAAGGAACAGTAACAGCAACAATATTAGTAACAAAAGTGTACAAAAGAGAGAGTGATTTACATGCAAAAATGCTCACTACCGAGTTGAACCCAATCTCAGCCACACTACCCCACTGCTCCTTCCATGGGACCAGCATTACCCAAAACACTCCCTCCATCTCAGAACCAGCATTACCGCCACACTTGCTCAACTGGAAGGAATCCCTTCTTCCCCCTGCCTCCAGAAATGACATGAGGTGTTATAGAATAACCTCTGGGTCCTGGTCATGGCCCCTCCTGGCTACTGTAAAAAATTAACCCTGTCCTGGCCAGAACCAGGACACAAGCTGCTCCTCATCACATGAAGACTTAATCCAAGAGAGTCCAAGGCATCCCTCTGTAGAATGGTCTAATACATAAATTCCCATTGCAATGAAAAAAAACTAATTTATTCCTGGATGAACTTACCTAACAAGAAGAATTTATGGCCCATGAAGCCCCTAAAGTTTAGCCCAAAGTAGCCCGTAGTACATGGATTATTCTAGGATATTACTACAGGCAATACTTCAATCTAAAGCAAACAGCTGCCAGACTCCTGGTGTGTCCCACACACCTGACATTGCTCCCTCGCTGGAACGAAAGCTATTCCAAACTATTTTCTTCCACACATGGACGGAGCCCGCTGAGATGTCGGTCATCAGCCTGATGGAACCTGTACTTCTACCCCAGAAAAGAGGTATCAGCCTGTAAAGCACTGTGATGGGGACAGCCACTTTTTAGACTTCAGAAAACTCTTAAATCAGGGCAGTGAATGTGCGCAGCGGAAGCGTGTTCTCATTTGCAAAAGATCTGAAAAACTGCATCCTTAGTGAAAGAGCAAATTGATGAGCTCAGCTGGAAGAGCCAGGCACTGCAGCCAGGATGGAGCACACAGCCTGCCCCATCAGCTCCCCCCATGCACTTCTTGTGCTGCTTTGTAAAATCACTAAGGCTATAAATTTATAAAAAATTGTCTGGGTTGGCTAACACAAGCCGAGCAGACCCTCCTGAGAAATTCTGCTACAGAACATCACCTCTTTCTGAGACAAGTCCCAGCACAGGCCATGCCGGGAACAGCAGACCTTCTGGTAAAAAACAGTTGTCACTTGTCCACAATATAATTTTTTAAGACTAAAAAAAATGTTTATTTTACTAAGTTCAACTATTATCTCCAGAAACTCTAAAAATAAGACAAGGTGTTCAGATTGGGTTATAAAGTCTCTCAAGTTTTATCTGCAACAAGTTTAGGCACTTACTGTCCATTCTCCAGGTCCTTCACATGGCAAACGGATGCTTCCACCATGTCCTTTGGGTTGTGGTAGGGATTGCTGGCAATTGGATGTTCCTCGAGGTGGTAGTGCCGGGCAGTTCCATTGACTTTGTAGATCAGGGGGCTGGCTTTCCCATTGGGTGACATCTCCTCCTTGCTTCTCTCCTTCTCAGGTATCACAACTTCAATTTTCACTTCAACTGCAGGAACAAACAGAAACCTTCATTAAAACGAAGCCAGAAGTTTTGCTGCCGTTCTGTCTCTCCCTCCTCTCCTGAACTTGGAAAGGAGCTGACAGACATCAGAACAGACATTTTTTGCTGGCTTCCCTGAGAAGATAATACATTTAATATCAAACTTGGCTTGATTACCTGAGCCCATTATCCCTCTGTTCTTTCTGCATTGGGCACTTTGTATTCATAAAGTACATATTCTTGCAAGCAGAGTCATGAGTCATCGGTGCAAAACAACCCCTCAGCCACAGCTCTTGTTCTGTTCAGCGGAAAACAGCTTCAAGCAGCTTTATGTGAGGCACGCCAAGGCCTCTGGGGTTCAGGCAGACTTCAAAAAACCCTTTTTAGTTGTTTGTAGGTAACATTAACTGAAAGAGAAAGCCAACACTGCATGGTGCATAAAGCTGCTTCATTAGATGAAGATCAATTAATAAAGAACTAGAAATACTAAAATTATTTCCATATGAGGTTTTGAGTGTAGAGTGAGTCCTCAGCATTACGTAACAGAAGCAAGGATGGTCCATTTTTCTCATGTGTCCATCACTGAACAGGTCTGACAACAAACCATCCCTGTTCTGGGGACCAGGGTACCCAGGGACACATGGGAGCAAGGACAGTGGGGAACAGAGGGGCTCTTCTCAGTCACCCAGATGAGGATATGCAGAAGTTACTGTGAGAGTGGTGAGGCCCTGGCACAGGCCAAAGAAGCTGTGGCTGCCCCATCCCTGAAAGTGTTCAAAGCCAGGTTGGACGGGACTTGGAGCAACCTGGTCTAGTAGAAGGTGTCCCTGCCCATGCCAAGGGGCTGGAACGAGATGATCTTTAAGGCCCTTTCCAACCCAAATCATTCTATCAATCTATGTTCATCCAAGCTCCCTGAAGGGCAGCACTCACCCATCCTCCCCACTCACCCACCCAGCTGCACCCCCGCCCACTGCCCCATGCCTGGGGTAGGCAGACTGGGCACAGAAGCATCAGAGAAAGCCACTGATGAGCTCTCACATCACAAAGTGGAAAACATCACTTTATCTCCTAGGGACTTCATAAAGCTGAAGCCATTAATATTAATAATAAACCCCAGTGAGTTCTATAGCAAGCCAGAGGGAAGTGCCAGAGATTGGTGAAGTGTCTCAAGCACAAAGGAGATCATTGAGCTTTCCCCATCTTATAAAGGTCATGAACAGGAAAAGCTGTACAGAAGATAAAAATTAGAGTTCATAAACTAAACAGGTTAAGGAAAGGCCAAAAAAGAGGGTAAAAATAAGACCTACAGCAAGAGAAGGGCCCTGAGTCTTTCCAGCCTCATCTGTTGTCCCAAAACTTTTACTGCAAGAACATTGAGAGGACAACAGAAGAACAAGTCAGGGGGAAGGCCATTTATTTTGGAAGGGAGAAAAGCAAGTGGCCATGGCCACCCAGGCGCTGGAAGCAGGCAGCTGTCTTGGGAGTCCTGCAAGTTTCTGATGTTTGTGTCAGCTCAGCAGGGCAAGGGATGGTGTAGCTTTTTGCCAAAGAGCCAAACCTCTGCACTCACCAGGGCAGGATTCACCGGGGGTACTGATCCAGGAAAGTGATTTTCCATGTATGAATGCTGAATTAGCGGAAAACAGCAACTTCTCTTGCCCTGTTGCAGCTGCAGGAGTTAATGCAAACTAACAGGGCCAGCACCACGCATTAAAAAAACCAATACTGCTATATGCAAATCTATTCCTGGAGCTCTAGAGAAGCAGCCCAGCTGCTGCAGGTACCCAGTGAAGAGGCTGCTCTCCATGAGTACTGCTTTCCTAGGGCACTGGGAGAAGCAGACATGGATTTTGGAGGACAGAATTAGGAAATATAACGAATGCCCATTTATGCCAGTCCTGGTGAAATACTTCTGGCCAAAGAAACAGGAGGCTCATGTCATATGATTTCATAGTCAATCAGATTTATCTGCAGCGAATTAGGCTGAGCATCCTTGCAGCCAGACTGCGGAGCCAGAACATGTCTCAGGATGAGACCAGGCTGGCACCAGCAAAGCCAGCAGCTCTGAGCCCTAGCAGTGACATTGATATCAGTGAATTCACCCGGCAGGAAACAACCTCCATGTCTCACTTGGCTGATGCCCCAGGGCTCTGTTTTTCAGAGCACATTTGGGTCAGGTGAGCACTTGGAGTGCTCACTAGTCCATGGGCATATGAACCTAGAGGGATGAAGATGGAAATGTAGCTCTGCTCTCTTCACTTCTTCCTCAGTCAGAAAAACATATGCAGGAAGCAGCAGGTCTCTGGTACCAGTATGTGACTTGGCATTGCTTGGGACTCACTAACACTGCTGGACAAATGCCCAGAGCAAAAGAAAAAGAGGTATAAAGCCGTCTCCCTTCCTATTTCAGGCTCCACACTTCACCATTTGCCTCTGTGGGAGGCAATTCCCACTTGCCTCTCGCCAACATTTCATCCCCCCATCTCCCCCTTCTCATCACTCTTGGTTCCTACATGGGGTGTCCCTCTGGCCTGAAACCTGCATTCCCGAGAGATGATCCCTCCAGGAATCCAGGGCTCAGCAGCACCTGAGCTGATTCAGCAAACTGCTTCAGTTGCCATCAGGGAAAATGACATTTAAATGAAATATTTATAAACCCAAGTCTAATTCTGAAATCTGACTGGTAGTGGGGCTGGGGCCAGCACACTCGAGCCCTTTGACAGTCCTATCCTATAACTGCTAGAAGAGAGCCTGGACCTTAAAGCAAACTGTTTGGAAAGTTTTAGGCATGTGACTACAAATCTGGACAGCAGACAGCTCCTCAGGGACATAGAGATATGGATATCAATATAGATACATAAGTATGGGTATAGATATAGGTATAATTATAGATTATATAGATAAAAATATAAATAGATATGTATAGGTATAGATAAAATAGATGAGAGAGAGAGAGATGTGCCGGCTTGCCCTGTGCCATCAGCATCACATAAACATATCCCATACATAAACATATGTGTTTATGTACATTTTTAATATATATCTATACATACATACACACATTATACATATATATATATATATATATTAGGGACTAGGAGGCCAGGGCTGTAAGTATTTTATAAGAATGTAGAAAAAAGCAGAGGAACCAGCTGAGCAGGTGCTCATAACACCCACATACATCACAGCACTGTCAGCTGTCACTTTTCAAAAATCCTGAGTCAGCTCTCCAAAGTCACAGAATTGTTTAAAATACAGAGTCTTGACAAGACTATAAATTTTTACTCATTTTTTTTTCTGCCAGGTTTTCAGCCTTTAGGTCAAGCACTGCTGGGACCCTACACATACACTCAGAAACTGCGTCCCAACCCCATTCATCACAGTTGGCTTACGTGTTGTTTTCACACAGTGGCCACAATGCTCTTGTGCTTTGCCTCATGCCACTCACACAAGCAGTAAGTCCTTAACACCCCATTACATCTCCTGTAATTTTATTCCTTCTCCATCACTATTCACGGCCTTGTGGGACAAGTCAAAGCCTCTGCCTGCTTTTGGGCAGGTACCTGAGACATGAGGCTAGAATTGCTGGCATAGACCCCAGAGCAGGAGCTGGCAGGTAGCTGGGCAGCAGTGCAGGGCCATGGACATTATTTTAAAAAACAAGGGTAATTAAAAGACTTCTTTATCACAGAACTGGGTTTCCAGTATGGCTCAGAGCCCTTCTAGAGGCTAAATTTAAATTATGGGTATCAGATCATTGAAAGTGTACTACTTAAAATGAGAGAAACCAGGAAAATACTGAGTTAACATGGGAAGAGAGAATTGCCATGCACCAAGAACTAACTTGAACCTGGGGGAGTCTGGGTAAGATGAAGATGCCTGGCCATGGGGCATGGAGGAGCTGAGCTGACGAGGGGAGAGCAGTGAGTGTGCCTTCCCCAACCCCAAAACCATGTGATGCCTCGAAGTGTGCTGCTCAGGGGCTGGAGGCACAAGGCAGAGGAGCACTGAGGGCAGGGAACAGTCTGGTATGGGTTGTATGGTGCCAACAGTTCCAGGAGCAGTGGAAACCAAAAAAGCATCAAGGGATGATGCTGGAGGGAGCAGCAAGGTACAGTGAGCACAGCCAGAAATCTCAGTTTACCTCATCAGGGTTTATTTTCCCAAAGCCAGCACAGAGTAAATCCACCACCATGGGACACGTTTGGGGGCTCACTGTGCCCTGTCAGAGCTGTGCTTTCCAGGCATTCCCCAGGCACTCCCATTCTGCCTCAACTACAAACCCCAATGAGAGTAACTTCAGGTGGTCTCAGAGAGACTCCAAACCATTTCTATTGACCACTTCTTCCCCTCCTTCCAAGGCAAGGCTGGATGGGGTTTGGAGACACCTTATCTAGTAGAAGGTGTCCCTGCCCATGGGAGGGGATCAGAACTAGTTGGTCTTTACAGTCCCTTCCAGCCCAAATCATTCCGTGATTCTATCATTCTATTAAAAATGACAGCTCGTGACAAAATCACCATGTCAAATGTGCCTGGCTCTGCTCTCCTTCTCCAGATGATGTGTCAGCAAATGCCATGCTCCCAAAAACCAGGATGTAGGACTTGCCAGCCAAGCCTGGGGGCACCCTCAGAGCCAAGCTCAGGTCACACAGGCAACAGCACCCTCTCTAGTAGCATGCAGCATGCCTGGGAATGGAGCATGTTCCCTGCTAAACACATTCTCTGTGCAAGGGCAAAGCCCACCCCCAGACATTCCACGTGAAGTGGAGCAGCTGCTTTGCCCCACCATCAAGCACTGAGCCCAGCAGGAGAAGGATACTCACAAGTTATAGGTTTTGAAGCCACTCTCCCACACCCTGCTGCCGCAGCTCACAAGAGCTGGCGCTGGTGCATGATGGTTTCTGTCTCCCATCATCCTGCCCAGGCTGTGCTGCAAGAGCGGGTGCTGGGATACCACACAGGCTGCCAGCTCATCCCCAATGCATCACACAGTCAAGACAAACCCCAGGAAAAATTATACAGAGACTGAGAACTGGGCCTTCAGAAGAGGATCTGGCATCACGGGACTGCAGCACTGGAGATAACAGCAGATTACTTCATTGCTTGAACATAAGCTCTTAATTAAACACTGAAATATCGGGACAGGGACAGGCACTGCAGCAGCAGCCAGATCTGGGGGCTGGCCAGTGGTACAGTCAGCACATCTCTTTAGGGATCCAGGACTCCACTCCCCAAAGCTCTTGTACCACCCATCTGCTCCTCAAAAAGTGACATTTGTGCAATGCCAAGGTTATCTTGAGAGTGCTCAAGGGACTAAGGGTCTCTCTTGGATATAAGGAGATGGAGTAGATATAAGGAGATGGAGACCTTGTGTACACCTTAAAAAAGTGTCTGAATCAATTCCCTTGACTTCAGGTTGCATCTGAAATATTCCCTTCATGTGGAAATAGAGCAAATGTGGAAATGGAGCAAATAACTCTACTCTGTCCCTGCTTCTTATCTGGACAGGGAATAGGTGGATTCTTAGAAATAGTAAAGTCCAGTACTCAGCTCCGACGGTGTACAATTCCCACATGAAATGGCTGTAAAACCCCTTTGCTAGAACAATCAGTATCCTCAAATGTCTCTGTTTACCTCCCTGCATTTGCAGGTTTTATAACTGTGAGATGATATAAAGATATAAACAGGGTTTTCATGAAGAAAACTTACAGGTCACAGTGTCCAATGTCATATTACCTTGGTGATAACCTATAACATAACCACAGTACAGGTCAAGGGCAGAAAATCACCCTTATTTTCTCCTCGTGCCTTACACAAAGGCAGGGACCTCACTCCTTGGATGTTCAGTGGTTCACAACTCCTATTGCCCTTCTGATCTTTTGAGTCCTTCAACCTGAAATCCCCCCTGCCTGAGGCAGTGAAGACAAATTGCCAAGAAAAGGTCCCCAAAAGACATCTGTCCACCCACAAAGGCTACACATGGATGCTAACTGATCTGACAGCACCACTGATTCCCCTTGCCCTGGGGCACAGGGAGCTAGGAGCTCTCCTCCATGGCAGCTTTGGCAACACTGCCATGCCGCCCATGCACCAGCATCACTCCTTGGGATCCTGCACTGGGGTGATGTGGGTGCTGCCAGGTATGATGAGTGTGGGTGACCATGTGGTGCCTGCTCATGCCCAGCCTGCTCAGGACAAGGTTGAACATCGACACTTCCACACCACCCCTCGATCAGCCAGTTTGCCTGGGCAGGCAGCACCACAGCCCCTGCCCCTCCCACATACACCCACCTTCCCCAAACCACAAAGCAGGGAGCCCACCCAGCCCAGCCGTGGTGGGACCATGCCAGGCAAGGGGGGGGGGGGGACATCCTTGATGTCCAGGTGCCTACAACTGCTTTCCCCACTGGAAGCAGTACACATGGACAGGCTTCGCCAAGATAATAAAATCCCAACAGCAGAGCAGCCCCAGGACTGCAGGGAAAAAAATAAGGGCTGGCCAGTGAGTGACAAAGCTGCAGCAGAAGGAAGGTGCTGGAGCCCCACGTGCCTGTGTGGGGATGGCTGTCACACAAACCTGCCCTGGGGCACGAGAGGGGCAGCTCTGCCCCAGGTACAGCAGAAAGGCAGAAGCAGGAGGGTGGTGAGGTACAAGGAGATGGGACCGGGTGGAGTTGCCCCCCTCGTGCTGCAGGGTGAATTTCCCTCCCACCTGCCCACCACCCCCCTACCACCACCTACCACCCCCCCGGCAGCGCTGCTGCCCCCCCCATCTCCCTGCCTGGGAGTGAGAGAGCCGAGGAATCTGGAGGGATTAAGAACCCAGTAATCCTCCCTGCGGGAGCCGAGCATTAACATTCCCCCGGCCAGCGTCCACTGCTGACCTACTTCTCCCACGGGGACGGCAGGATGGGGCCTCGGCCTTGGAGGGCACTCACCTGGTTTGGGCTTGGAGAAGCATCCTCCCATGGCGCCGTGCGGGATAGGCAGCGGGGCCAGGGGCGGGCAGGTCACCAAGGGCGCGGGCACATCCTCGCATGGTACACGGCCAGCTCGCGTGTCTCGGCTCCGGCGTCGATCCCACGTGCCCTGGGTAGAAAAGTACTGTGAGAGCCAGGTCGGGACGGTGGGTGCAGCAGGGAGGGGAAGGCAAACTCGTGACAGCGCTGCTGCCTGAGCCCACAGCTGCAGGCAGGAGCAGGCAGCACCAGTACAGTGGGCACACATAGCACGGGGGCACTGAGCCCCATGCACCTCCAGCGACCCAAGGGACAAGCGGACAATGTGCTGCTTGGGTCACCGTGCTGGGAGCCACTGGTAAATTCAGTTATGAAGTTTATAAATTCAAACATCAAAGTTAATTACAAAAACCCTCATATCATTTATGGTCAGATTTTAATAACTTTTCAAAGCCCTGCCTTTGGGAATTAAAACTCTAAGCACACAGGTCACAGCCTAAATACAATGATTAAACCATAAATACATTTCAGTTGTTTTTTTCCTGTTATTATTAGGTATTCCAGTTATGCTCATTCCTGCAGAAATGCCATTGGCTTTGGAACAATTAATTAATTAAAGGGTTTTTGATATCAGACCATTTTGTATCAACATCCTTTTTTTATACTATCAAGACCAATTTTTTTAATGTTTGAAATCAAGTTGTGTTTCTCTTATTAGCTTTGACTTGGAGTGCTCTCAGATTTGGTACATTCAGATAAACCTTCTCAGTTACACTGCATGACTGAAAATAGCAAAGACTCGTCCAACACAGTGGCAATAAAATAGTATATTTAATTCATTTTACCCTCTCCTACCTGAATTGAACCAATTTACTATGGGTTTGTGATATATTATTCAAAAAGCCCTCTGATCTGGGCGGGAAATTAAAAACCATTGCCAAATTATATTTTAAGACAGACAAGGTAGGCTTTTCTGTAGCTTACAAAGTGCCTCAAGGTCTTTACGATGAGAACTAGAGAAGTGCCAGGAGACAGACAACAAGCCCTACACCTTCTCTTCTTTGCTTAAACACCAACTCAAAATAACAGGATGTATCCCTCTGTTTCCAGAGGGATGCCATGCATGGCAACACCTCCACCAAGCCCCAAGTGTGTTGCAGAAGCACCTTCAGAGCCTGGAGCATGCTGAATAAGCAACCCAAGCCACAGGGGAACACGAGCCTGGTGCCTTGCACATGGTGCAAAGCAGACACATGCTATTTGATACTGAGCACTGAGGGTACCAGGTTGGAGCAGACTATTAACACAGCAAAACCAACCCAACATTCCCCACAAAGAGTGATCAAATGTGTGTGGAGCCGCTAAAAAATTTCATGTGCAAAGACGGATCATTAAATGCAGAAGGGAAGAACCAAGAGTTCTTCTCCAAGAGCATCCCAGGGAAACAGCATGACAATGTCTGTGCAAGAGCAAATGCCAAAAAAAATGCCACGTAAGAAGATGCACAAATGCAGAGGAAGATTGGGGAGCAGTGGGGAAAAACAGAGTGGAGACATCACATGCAGTAGCTGCTGTACAGCCCTTTGCCAGAACCAGCAGGGAGAAAAGGAAAATAGCTTTGTAGCAGGCAAACCAAATCTTGAGCTTCTGATGTATCAGTGATACAGGACAATAATTTAGTGTAAAACACATAATGAAATATTGCCACAGTTGCCTCAGGAGCAAACGAAGCCCCCCTCCACCCCAACCCAGAGCAGCAATTTGCAGTGAGTTTCCTGCAGCAGAAGTGGATGTTGCGGCAGCAAGACAGGGTCACGCTCCAGGCAGGCAGTGCCCTGGCAGCATCCCAGCATTCCCTTGGGAGATGCTGTGCACACGGAGGAGCACAGCAGGGAACCCCAACTACCAGGCAGGCAGCGGGATGGATGGCAGAAGGGTGGTTCCCAAAGATGCCTCAGCAGAGAATCACTCCAACTTCTCCAACCCCTCCAGAAATGCTGATGCAGGACTGGTTTCCAGCTGGTCTGGCTGGTTTTAACAGGGACTTAGGGGCATGTCAGAGTTCCTGAATGTCAGCCACTCATCTGACATGCCTTTACTTTGTTTGGACCATAAAGATGGCAATCTCCAGTCATTCCCTCAGGCCCACTTCACATCTCCCAGTTTCCCCATTGATGGTCCCCCCAGCCCTTCAGACGCACTGAGACACTTGCACCTCCCAGTGCAGGTCAGAGGGAAGTGGTTGATATCAGAGGTGTCTTCTCCACTCCCAGCATTAACCAGGCAAAATCAAAATGGTTCATGGTAGGATTTCAGATGATGCCACGAGAGGAGAAGCCACCTGACTGCCCCCAGCCTGAGTCCCAGCAAGGACATAGAGATGCTTCAGAATCAACTGAGCCCCAGCTGGTTGTAGAGGCACCAGCCTGCCCTGCTGACCAATTCAGAGGACACAACAGGGCCACATCACTGCTAGTGGCATCCAGAGGCACCGAACCAGAGCTAGATCCTGCAGGAGTCATGGCCAAAATCTCCTCTCTATTAGAAGAAGGAAATAAGCTTATATACAACACGCTGTAGCTGAACCCAGGATCCCCCGTAAAACCTTGCTAAGTCCTGAAGGGTGATGGCCTGACCTGCATAAGGTGCCCATGCCCCAGTAAACCAGTACATCATCTGTTGCCTGAACAAAACGATACTCTGTGCCACACAGCTGCGCAGGAACATCTTCAACATCTTCTCAAAGAGGCAACTGTGGTAGTGCTGAGGAACAAACTGCCCCATCCCTAAAAAAACCAGAGTGAATGGGGAACCAGCCCTGCACCAGGCTGTCTGCAGAATTCCATCACCCACAGAGAGCACTTCCTGAGCACATAACCAGGGACACCAGCCTGCTCTAAACAGGAGAAACAGGGACAATAATCCAACAAAGAGAGAGAAACAATCCAGTGCTACCAACCCTGCACACTTCCCCTGCATGGCAATAACATATGTAAAATATGGCAACATCACATTTCAGTGTGGGTCAGGGATATCAGACCAGACAGACCACATGGCTCAGCCCAGCCCACACTTCCCACCAGGCTCAGACAGTCTGTGCTCGGAGCAGGATCCAGAGCCTGCACCACTTCTGAGCGGTGCAGTGCTGGCAGAGCTATTATTAGCACTGTGCTTCTGCTCACTGCGGTGCCCCAGGCTCCTGTTTTAATCAAGTGCTCAGCTGTGACTCCAAAATCTTTTCCAAGAGCTAATGTGGCAACTGTATAACTATATCAGTGTACCAGTACACTGTAGGTATAAATAACGTTTCCCCCCTGAACATCAGTTTGTGTTTATTGCCGCAGTATCATTTCCTCACCTGGCACTCAGGTCCTTCCCATCCAGCTGCAGCATCTGTCAGCATCTGTCCTGCTGCTGTGAATAATCCTGCATTGCCTGCCTAGAAATCTGGCACAGATCTGAGCACCAAGCCGTGCCCAGTGACACAGGCATCTCCCCAGAGACATCAGTTTGCAATCCAAGCTAGCTCCAGCTGGAGACCTCTGTGGAGCACTGAGCATGGACACACTCATGACATTGTTGATGGAGTCCCCTCAGCCGTGACTTACCTGCTGTGGGTCCTCCCACAGCTACATCTCCTCCACTGCCCTCTCCTTCTCTTGGGCCAGATCCAAGCCAGCCCTGGGGCTGCTGGGGACACAGTTCAGGTTCTCAAGAGTCAGGAACACAACCAGCAGTCCAAGGAAACCAGATAACAATGGATGCTCCCACCTGCCACCACCAGCAACCGACATCCAGTCACCCAGGGAGCTCAGGATCATGTGCTCAGCCAGCCTTTCTTTCTGATTTTCAGATTTCTTGATTTTCTCCTCTCTTGATTTCCAGATTTCCTGATTTTCAGATTCATGGAAAGCCAAGGTCCACACAAATGAGGATGAGGAAGGTCTCTTCTAGGACACAGACCAGGATCAAAAAGCAGAGGTCAGCCAGAGATACCTCCCAAGGAAGGCATTCCATCAGGATAAGGAGGAGACCTTCCCATGGGTCGAGGAAGAATTTCTCAGTATTGGAGGACTAAAGAAAACAATGGAGAGGCAGGCAGTGTGGGCCATGGGATGGCTGTTTCCCCAAAAGAATGGGATCAAAGGGACAAACAAGGAGACGTGACACCTCTCAGTAGTGTTGAATGCAGGAAGGGCAACATGGCAGCCTCAATGCAGTTGTGGTCATGACCATGCTGGCCTTCATCTCCCATCAGGGTGGTATCTCTTGCTCTGCACCTTCTGCCCAGGATCATGGACAAATTTAAGCTAGAAGAGATCTCTGGTGGTCATCTGATCCAACTCCAGATGTTGACATACCCACTTAGATTAACCTTAATGCTGTTTAAAGCTTTGGAGAATGGACTCACCGCTATTCATGACTTGACCCACTAACACCTGAGGGTCCTCAAAGGTACCAGATCTTTTCAGATGGGTATCAGTGGAAAAGATTCAGTGGTCTGCAAAGAACAAGAAAATCCATCCTTGGCATTTGGAGATCAACCCAGAGCTCCCCATTCACACCACATTTGGCAGATGCAGCACTCAGAAACGGGAAGAGGAGATGTTAAACGATTTCACTTCCTCAACACTTTGAAGCATGGAGAGTTTCCCACTGGGACCAGGAATGACATCTTTGCTCCCAGGCATATCACTTCTGGAGTATTTCGTCATGCTCAGACTCCCTGACTTGCCTGCAGTAGAGGAAAGGTTGGGCAGTCATGTTGTCCCCTGGAGCCATGGCAGCTCCAGGGGGTCAGGCACAGGGCTTGCTCAGATGCTCAGGGAACAGCTCAAAGACAGTTTGAGGTCAGAAAAGAGGTTTTTCCCTTGGAGATTGACACAGGTGCCTAGGGGCTTTTGCCTTCCTCTGTAGCTCTGAGCACAGCCCCTTGCCAGGGCTCCTCGGGGCCATTTCTGGCCAGGGATTCCCTGCTGTGGCAGGGCCAGGACTCCAGTTGTGTCTGTGATCTCTCTGCCTCTCTTTCCCATGGCAGCTTTGTTTTTCTAGTTTTCAGTCACTTGTAGCACAGGTCCTCTAAGGTGATGTCCAACAGCTCTGCACTCAACAGGAGCTGCTGGTTTTCAACTGTCCCTGCATACAATAACATTTTCTTTTTATTGCATCTGGGTTCTATTGTCTACAAATATTTGCCTCTTTTCTGTCCAGATAACTTTGTCCTTCAGAAGCTTTATCAGTTCCTGCAGAAAATTTTTGGACTCAGAGCACTGTTACAGCCATTTGAAGAGCTCAGCATTTTCTTCTTGGGACATCCTTTGTGGATGTGTCTGAAGGGTCCGCATTTTTTTCCTGCTCTGTATAAGGACTGATCTCCACATCTCTTGGAAGACTTGCTTGTCTGCTCCGCAGAGTGAAGGGGACCATGTTCCTGTTCCAGCCACTGAGATCTGGCTCTGCAAGCTGGTTCCCACACTCCCCAAGCAGGAACACAAGAGAAGGGGGCAACTGGAGGCTTAGATCATCTGGTGTCACTGTCCATGCTTGCAGGGAAGAGCTGGCTCTGGCTCTGACTCTGGTCCCCACTGTGGGGAAAAAAACAACCCCTGATCTCAAACCATACCCCATCCACTGCAGCTCTGCCAATTCTCTGTACATGCAAAATATTGTCTTTAACACATGGGACAGCGGGAGCCATGGAGCAGCCCCAGCAGCAGACCTGTTTTGGTCACACCCTTGAACCAAAGTGAAGCACAGACCCCACTACAATCTCACCCTGACCCTACACACACCCACCACCAAACAATAGACTCACATTCCTGCTGTGCTCTTTCAACAAGGGCTGCCTGTTTCTCTCACTTTTCTCGGGATTTGCTCTAGTTCCACTCTCACAGTGATTGCCAGAACTATGCAGTGGGCCACCACTCTTACCAGGTTCCCCCATGCCTGGTGCAGCAGCATTAGAAAGACTTAAGAGTGGTGACTCCGTGTCCCCCTGTCCTTGATGAGTACACCCAGACTATCCTTCTCCATCATCTCCTGAAGGTCAGCTCTTGTTTCACTCTTAGTACCACCGTGCACAATCTCACACCCCACTTCTCCATCTCTGCTTTATAGGGCGACTCCATAAAGCAGTAATGCTGAAAACCACAGCAACCACTGGCACAAAGTCCTGCTGACACCCTGAGCTGCCCGCAGCCTCCCCCTCTGCACACTCTGGGTCCATTCTCCACCCGCTGTACCACCCTGGGTGCCACAGCCCATTATCCTGAGGAGGATCCCCAGTGTTTAGGATCTCCAGTTCCTGTAAAGGTCTTGGCTCAGCAAAATCAAACTGCCTCGTCTCCAGGACAAGCCAGGCTCTGCTGCCAAAAAAAGCAGCTCTCTCCTCTGGATGCTGAACTCTGAGCACAGCCCAGGCATGGTTGGAGCACTGGGGGGCCCAAGGCTCTTCCCCCACCCCACGGACCATGTTGTGCACTCTGTGTTATCAAGGCAACATGCAGCAGCCCTGCTCTGACCCTGGTGAGATGCATAGGGCTTGCCCATCAAATGAAAAGAAGACAGTAGGAAGAGAATTAGGTCACACAGAAGAGAATGTGAGAGGGGATGATGTTTTTAGGGCGGGGAGAACTTGTATTTCTAAAATAATATGGGTATGAAAACAGGCGGGTCCCCATCCTAAAGTTAACACTTCTGTCAAGAATCACACTACCAAGGATTGAGTTCCACAATGCTGTGGCTCCCAGTGCTCGCACAGATCAGGTTCCCAGAATGAGGTGCTCAACTGGGTGAACACCCCTGTGTTCATGTCACTGCCTCTTGACTCTCCACCTCGAGGATGCTGCACCTAGGACACACTCACACTGCTTGTGCAGACATGCCATGCACTGCTGCCCAACCTCTGCCCACACAGCGGATGAGCCAAACTCAAGGGGGCTGGCACACAGGAACTCCCTTTTTCTCTCCCTGGCACCATAACCTCCTTTTTACCTCTCCAGCTCTTCAGCCCCTTTCTTCCCATTTGATAGCCCTTCAGCCAACTCCCCCTTCCCTCCACCCAATGCTCCTGCTCCCAGGTTCCCGCCATTTCCATACCCATCCTGATCCTGTTACTTGGCCTCTGCTCCAGGGTCCCCTAGATACTGACACACAGTGACTCTGACATCCTCAGAGCCCTCCTTCCCCTCCTACTCCCTCCTCCACTGCCGGGCTGCCAGGGAGCCCCCAGCCCCTCTCATCACAGCCCTCCCCGGCAAATCTTATCTCTGCAGATGCTTCCTGGTGGGGGCCAAGATTTGCTTTACACCCACCTGGAGAAAGCAGCGGGTTTGGCTTTGCCAGGTGATTTCCTTTTGGATGGTCCCAAGAAACAGAAGCAAACTCACCCTGCAAAACGCCGAGAGCAGCTCACGGCCCCAGCAATGGGCTGTATGGCCCCATCTCACCGCGGCAGGGAGGGATGAGGGCAGGGAGTGACGTGCGCTGTCCCTGCTGCACTTCACCTTGTCACCAGGAGTTTGTGTCAGCGGCAGCACAGAGAGCTACAAAGTTGCCGGTTAATGTACCCCGCTGGCTCCTGAAGAAGCGCAGTGGGAACGCCCCGTCGGAGCACAATCAGACAGGATTGTTTTCCTGGCTGCTGCTTCAGCAATTTACGCTCCAGGTTAAAGGCTCATTTGGCAGCGCTGTCACTGCCGCCACTCCACACACCTTCTCTGTGAGCTGGACTGAAAATCATTAATCATGAGATTTGGTTCAGATCGCAAAGGTTTGCTAATAAATAGCACAAATGCTGGAAATTCTCCCCAGGCGCAGAGTGCACGATGCAAAAATCATTTCACAACACGAGAGAGTTCTAATTCTCAATTACTGCACTACAGGCAGCCGAGTCCCTGCCGTGCTGTCCCTGCCAGGTCCCCCTTGCACAAGAGCAATCCGTGTTCCCCACAGGAGCTGGAGCAGGGCAGAAGGAGTTTATCCAGCAATGTTTTCCGAGACTAACAGCTACAGCAGAACACCACAGTCCAGCTTCCATCCACCACAATCAGAGGTGGATGTCCCCTCTCAAAGGAGATCTTGCAGTTCATAGAATCATAGAATGTCCTGCTGGACAGGGACGCACAAACATCATGGAATGGCTTGGCTTAGAAGGGACCTTAAAGCTCATCTCATTCCACTCCCCTGCCATGGGCAGGGACACCTTCCACTAGACCAGGTTGCTCCAAGCCCCGTGCAACCTGGCCTTGAACACTTCCAGGGATGGGGCAGCCACAGCTTCTCTAGACAACTTGTGCCAGTGCCTGACGACCCTCACAGGGGAGAATGTTTTCCTAATATCTAATCTACCCTCCTTCAGTTTAAAGCCATTCCCCTTTGTCCGGGTGGGATCACTGTTCCCTGAAACAGGGACAAACAAACTTGGAGAACACACTGGCGGAGGGACACGACACGCAACACAAGGACCCAAATCCGGTTTTCCCCCGCGACCCATTTTTTTCGCTGCTTTGACTTTCTGGGCAGTTGCTGCATCTCAGGAAAGTTGCGGACACGCGACGCTTCCGCACCGCCTCCCCCCGGCTCCGCCGGCAGCTCCGGCTGCAGAGGAGCCCCCGGGCCCGCCGCGCTCCTCGGTACCCCCGGCACCCCCGCTCCTGAGGGAGCAGCGGCGGCCCCTACTGCCCACTCCCTCCGGCCGGAGATGCGGTGAGGTCCTGGGCAGCGGTCTTGCACCGGGAACCCCACTCCCCTCACATCTTCCCTGGAACGGGTCTCCGCCACCCCCGCACCTACCTGGGTAGCCGCCGCTGTGCCGGCGCGGCGGGCGGAGCGCGGCCGGTGCCGGGGCGGGGCGGGGGGAGACACGCCCCCGCCGCGGGAGCGGAGCGGGAGGTCCCCGCCGGCCCTGCCCGTTCCCGGGACGCGCGTGGCGCGGGGTACTCCGGGGCCTCGGGCACTCCGGGACAGTTCGGCTCTGCTGGGTCCCGCGGGGTCGCCGCTGCCGGGGCTGTTCCTGCCCTCCTGAAATACCCCGTCCCAGCCCTTCCCAGGTGTCACTTGGTTTACATTTTCCTTATGGATACACACGTCTCTGCTCCCCCCTCGGAGATCTACGCCCCCACCCTCCCCCTGGCACGTTTCTGTTCTCCCAGAAAACTCTTTCCCTGCCCATCACGTCTGGCAGTGTCAGCATCTCCCTGCGCCTTTTCGTCTCACATGCCCCAAATCTGTCCTTTATTTTCACTCAGTGACTTTTGAGACCACACTGGGTACAGAGGAATTTTTTTTCTCCGCCGGATAATTTGTCTCAGATCGTTGCTGTCTTACGCCCTGATTATATATACAACTCCCTGAGGTTTTGCAGGGGCAGTTCACTGCTCTTCAGTGTCCAACTTCAGTTCCCTGCTCCAAATGGGAGCAGGAACAAGAGGCTTAACTGGGCTGTTCAGCTGCAGTTCTCACTGTTGTTAAAAAAAACTACCCATGGATGGAGCGTTCCAGCATGGAAGCTCCAGGGAGCCACATCCCTCCACAGCCTTGGGAGAAGAACTGTGGGTCCTCATGGAGCTGCCTCAATTTTAAGGCAGGAGAAATGATCCCAGGTCCACTGTCTGCAGGCCACCGAGCAGGAGGAACCCTGCATGTGGTGCTGCGTCTGGCTGGGACATGGTGCAGAGCTCATCCCACAGGGTGCAGGGACCCCTAGCAGACCCATCACCTCCATTTCCCTACATGGCATGCAGGACTTTTGACCTGTGGTGTGGAAAACTGCTCCTATGCAGCTGCCAAGCAAACAGCAAGGATTGAGCCTTGGAAGGAGACAGTAAATGGCTTTGCAGGGAATTATCATGACAGCAAGCCATGGGTGGCAATGCTCTAAGCTGAAGGAGAGTAGATTTAGATTGGATACTGGCAAGAAATTCTTGGCTGGTGAGGCCCTGGCACAGGTTGCCCAGCGAAGCTGTGGCTGCCCCATTCCTAGAAGTGTTCAAGGCCAGGTTGCACAGGGCTTGGAGCAACCTGGTCTAGTGGAAGGTGTCTCTGCCCATGGCAGGGGAGTGGAACAGATGAGCTTTAAGGTCCCTTCCAAGCCAAACCAGCCTGTGACTCTATGCTCAGCTGGCACTACAAGTGTACCTTGTGGGGCCGAGCATCTCACTACAGGGGGACAATGAGACACCAGCAGCACTGTGGGGCTGTGCTGCCCTGGGAACGGTGGGAGATGCAGCTCTATCTGCAGTGGGGTGACTGGGCAGGGACCCAGAGGGATGAATGGCTGGCAGTCCTCCCTTCCCCATAAACCCAACAGAGCTGCTGGGTAGTTCGTGCCTACAGCAGCACTGAGATAGTGGAAGGTGTCCCTGCCCATGGCAGGAGGGTAGAATGAATTGATCTTTAAGGTCCCTTCCAAGCCAAACCATTCTGGGATTCTGTGATTTCCTCTGCTACTGAAGGGCAGTCACGTTTACCAGCACCTAAATCCCGACCTTTCAATGCCAAATCCACAGTGCATAGCAGCAATAAGCCCTCTGAACCACCCAGTCTCAGCCCTGCCCTGCTTGGCTGATTCAGATGCCAGCCATGGACAACCACTGTCACATCTGGTGAGAAGCTGCTGGAACAAGAGACCTTGGTTTGCAATCCAGGGCTGATGCCTCAGACCTGTTTGCTCCCCTGAGGGAGGGTCTGCTGCTACAGAGCTGCCTACAAAGGCTTGTTCTCATGTACAAGCCACAGTAAGACACAGACGTTGAGGCGAACCCATCATCAAAACTTGCCCTCGTTTCCCTCCAGCCTAGTATACCCAAAATGACGAACATTCACTCAAGGAGCAAACAAGTAACCTGACCCCCGCAGCAGCCAGGTGGCAGAACCATGAAAAATGGCAAAGAGAAACAGGTCCCTGCATCTTCAGGGAAAGTCTGACTCAACAGCAGCCACTCCACATTCAGAAGAAAGGCAGCAGGATATTTTTAAATTCCATTCTTCACCGCCACAAAGTCAGTTCCTTTTCGGACCATGAGAATGCTTTCATTGATCCCAATCTCCTGCTGCTGGACACACCAGTCAGGGCAGGACAGTCTGCTGTGGTGTCCAGGATCTACAGAGATTTTTTTTTTTTTTTTTTGGGTCAAGCTCAGGCGAAAGTCAGACTTTCCTAAGCAGAGATAGCAACTTCTGGAAGCTCAAAGGAGCTTCTGGGGAGTGCTGAGTGACACAGTCTCCACCACATGCTCCATGGATTTGTGGGTTGGGACGAGGCCTCTGCCTTACTCTGTACCACCTCACATCATACGATGGGGGGTGGCAGGGGGAGAGGAAAGGGCGGAGGGAGGTGGGTGTCCCTTCTGGTCAGGCAGTAATGAAGTGATTAGTTGGGGTAATGTCGAGTTCTGCACGTCGAGCACTTGCGTGTGAATTGTTCACCTCTCTTGTACACTCTGTTATTAATATTGCTGCTATTACAGTTTGTTTGGCGGTTCTCGCGGGGCCGCCCCTCGGGTCCCGCGCGGTTCTCGCGGGGCCACCCCCGGTCCCCTCCCCCCCAGCAGGAAAGGAGAGTGGGAGCTTCGCCGGCGTGGCCTTGTGCCCTCGTGAGAAAGGAGAGAGAGAGAAGAGTGGAAGCCTCGGAGTACACAGAGGTTTGCCGGTCTGGTTTGGGGGGGGTGAGGAGGGTGCCAGGCAGGCTGTGGGGGTCCTCGGACTGGAGGGTGGTCAGGTAAGTAGTGCGTGGGAAGATATGAGGAGACACAGTGGGGGAGGTCAAGATCAGGGTGGATAATAGTTTCCTCTGAGGCTTGGAGATCTTGGTCGGGCTGGGGCCTGGAGAGGTCTTCGAGCCCTAGATGGGTACGGTGGCCAGAACAGTTTCACTCGTTTGTCTGTTTTTGGTTCACCCGTGGCTACTACCCAGGTTTGGTATGTCCTGGACTTATTTGTTACATCCTGAAAGGTTGGTCAGGACAAAGGGCTGATCCTGGGTGCTTCCCTGGGATGAATATAGACAGATGGCAGAAAGCTAGGTAGTGTAAGACTTGACCTAATCGTTTTTAATAGTAGGAATGCAGCCTGTATACCCCTACGTGGTTGCAAGCTATGCTGGCGATGGTACATGCCTTCGGTAGGGTCGCCCATGCCAGACCCAGGTCAAAACTGTAGGGTTGGATACAATAAATCTGTGGGCAGGATGAGCTCATTAGCCTTCTGGCAGTCATCCTAGGAGAAGGACAACTCTAATCCCAAACCCGGGCAGGTGGAGCTCGTTTAGCCCTGTAAGGCCATCCATCTAAGAGAAGGTCACTCTAATCAAACCTACGTCCTGTGGACCTCACTGCCACCGTCCAAGCTCGCTTGGCCCTGGCAGATGAACCTCAGGATTAAAGGGTGGGTTCAGTTCCGCGCATACTGCATCTCACCTAAAAAATCCATTGCGCAGGCTTGAAGGCTTTACCCACATGCAAAAAGTCCTGTAGCGACGGGCAAGGGTCGAAACGGCAGGTGAAAGATGCACTGGGAGCCGCAGACCCAACCCTGCATGCAGGCGGTTCAGGATATTGGTCATTTGAGACTGACCGGAGATGACAGTCTCTTGAGGCAGCACCCTGAACGACCAAGCAGCCTTTCCAAGGACAGCACTGCTTGCTCCACTCAGAGAGGGGCCTAGAAAAGGTGGCCTAAACAAAGCTCATCTCCACCTTCACCCGGTTGGTTAACCGCAGGCCAACGGGCATCTTCCTCCAATGCGGTCGCACAAAGATCAAAAGACAAAGGCACACACCTGCCTCCAAAGGTGTACCTAAATTAACTCTAGCATGTTGGAACATCAGAACCATGCTCGATTCTGCGGACAGCGGACACCCTGAGCGTCGGTCTGCCCTAATTGCCCATGAGCTGGCTCGTCTCAACATCGACATTGCCGCTCTCAGTGAAGTCCGCCTTCATGAAGAAGGCAGCCTCAGAGAACATGGTGCCGGTTACACACTCTTTTGGTCAGGCAAGCCCAGAACCGAAAAACACCTCTCAGGAGTCGGCTTCATGATCAAAAACTCCATTGTTCCTAAACTCGAAAATCTGCCGACAGGTCACTCTGACCGCATTATCTCCCTACGCCTTCCACTAAACAACAAGCAACATGTTGTCATCTTTAGTATATATACCCCAACTCTCCAAGCTGACCCTGCTGAAAAAGATAAATTTTACACTGACCTGCGCCTCCTTACCCAAAAGGTTCCTGCAGACGATAAGATCATTATCCTTGGTGATTTCAACGCCAGAGTAGGCAAGAATTTTGAAGCCTGGAAAGGAGTATTAGGCAAGCATGGTGTTGGAAACTGCAATGATAATGGTCGACTTCTGCTAGAATTCTGTGCAGAGCAACAGCTCACCATCACTAATACTATCTTTCAGCAGAAAGATAGTCTGAAGACAACCTGGATGCACCCCCGTTCTAAGTATTGGCACCTCATTGATTATGTCCTGGTGCGACGGAGAGATGTCTGCGATGTCCATCATACCCGCGTAATGCCCAGCGCAGAATGCCAAACAGACCATCGGCTGGTGCACTGTAAACTCAATTTCAAGATCAAATTCAAACCAAAAAGGGGCAGCATCCCAAGGAGAAGACTCCAAGTTAACAATCTCCATTCAGCCACAGTAAGAGACAGTTTCCAGGCAAACCTTCAAACTAGGCTCGAAAACATTCCCACAGTTTCTGCAGATTCCTCTCCTGAAACAATCTGGCACCATATCAAAAACAGCATCCTGCAATCCTCCGAAGAATTCTTAGGGTTCTCCCTCAAGAAGAACAAGGACTGGTTTGATGAAAACAACCAAGAAATCCAAGACTTGTTGAGGAAGAAGAGAACCGCCCACCAAGCACACCTTGCACTGCCATCCTGTCACGCAAGAAAAACAGCCTTTCGTCTTGCGTGCAGCAAACTCCAACAGAAACTCCGTGACATCCAGAACAAATGGTGGATCGATCTAGCTGAAAAAGCTCAATTATGCGCAGATACAGGTGATCATAAAGGCTTCTATGAGGCCCTGAAAACAGCATACGGGCCTACATACCAGGTACAAAGCCCCCTACTCAGTGCTGATGGCCAAACACTTCTGACAGATAAAACCTCCATTCTGAATCGATGGTCTGAACACTTTCAGACTCTCTTCAGTACCAGCCGCGTAGTCCAAGACTCAGCAATTCAGTCCATCACACAACAACCAGTAAAGTATGAATTGGATACCGCCCCCACTTTAGGAGAAACCCTCAAGGCCATACAGCAGGTGAAAATCGGCAAGGCAGCTGGGATTGATGGAATTCCACCTGAAATCTGGAAACATGGGGGCCTTGCACTCCACACCAAATTTCATGAGTTCGTGGTGCGCTGTTGGGAACTCGGCGAACTACCATCTGACCTTCGTGATGCAGTCATCATCACCTTGTATAAGAAGAAAGGAATTAAATCTGACTGCTCAAACTATCGTGGCATTACTCTGCTCTCCGTTGCTGGCAAAATCCTGGCAAGAATACTCCTGAACAGACTAATACCCGCTATAGCAGAAGGTATCCTTCCTGAAAGTCAGTGTGGTTTCAGAGCCAACAGGAGCACCACAGACATGGTATTTGTCCTCAGACAACTGCAAGAGAAGTGTAGGGAACAGAACAAAGGTCTCTATGTAACCTTTGTCGACCTCACCAAGGCTTTTGACACTGTGAGCAGAAAAGGTCTGTGGCAGATTTTGGAACGTTTAGGTTGTCCCCCCAAGTTCCTTAAAATGATCATCTCACTCCATGAGGATCAGCACGGCCAAGTCAGATATGGCAACACACTTTCTGAGCCCTTTTTAATTAAGAATGGTGTGAAACAAGGCTGCGTTCTCGCTCCTACCCTATTCACCGTCTTCTTTAGCATGATGCTCCAAAGGGCCACGGCAGACCTCGATGATCAGGACGGTATCTACATTCGATACTGTACTGATGGAAGTCTATTCAATCTAAGGCGTCTGAAGGCCCACACCAAGACCTTAAACCATCTTGTCCGGGAGCTGCTTTATGCCGATGACGCCGCCCTTGTTGCCCACACAGAAGCAGCCCTGCAGCGTTTAACATCCTGCTTTGCAGAGGCTGCTGAGCTCTTTGGACTGGAAGTCAGCTTAAAGAAGACAGAGGTCCTCCATCAACCAGCACCTCAGGAAGTCCCCCATCATCCTCACATCACCATTGGCCAATCAGAGCTCAGATCAGTCCAACAGTTTAATTACCTCGGTAGCCTCATCTCCTCAGATGGCAAGATCGACGGAGAGATAGACAACAGATTAGCAAAGGCATATAGTGCTTTTGGAAAACTCCATAAAAGAGTATGGCGTAATAAACACTTGAAGAAAAGCACCAAGATCAGTGTTTACAGAGCCATAGTGTTGTCTACTCTCTTATATGGCTCCGAATCATGGGTCATCTACCGCCACCACCTGCGTCTCTTAGAACGCTTCCATCAACGCTGCCTCCGCACAATCCTAAACATCCACTGGTCAGACTATGTGACCAACACATCTGTTCTAGAGCAAGCAGCAGTCACAAGTATTGAGGCCATGTTGATGAGAACACAGCTGCGATGGGCAGGGCATGTCTCAAGGATGAAGGACCACCGCCTCCCTAAGATCTTGCTTTACGGTGAACTTGCCACTGGCTGCCACATGAGAGGAGCCCCAAAGAAAAGATACAAGGACTCCCTGAAACAACATCTCAGCCTCGGCCATATTGATCACCACAACTGGTCTACTCTGGCCTCCAATCGGGAGGCCTGGAGACACACCATCTATAACGCAGCTGTCTCCTTTGAGAACACACGCAGGATCACCCTCAAGGAAAAAAGGCAACGCAGAAAGAACCGTATATTGCAGAATACACCATCTAAGGAGTCTTTCTGCTGTGCCTTTTGCAATCGGATATGTCTGTCACGTATTGGCCTCATAAGCCACCAGCGTGCCTGTAGCAAATGTGGACAGAGCCTTCCCAAATCTTCGTTCGCGAAGCCTAGCCATGATGATTACAGTTTGTTTAGCATTTCATTGCTATTTCCAGTACATTTTTCTTATGCCTACCCATGAGCTTTACCTTTTGTGCCTCCAGTTCACCTCTCCATCCCACTGCAGGGGGGAGGGTGAAGGAGGGGTGGGAGTGAGCAAAGGGCGCTTTGTTTGGAGTATTTCAGTGGGAACACTAAATTGGGGAATACCATCGCTAAAGCACAGCACTGTGGAATCAGGCTATGAGTGTGTCTCTGCTCCTTATGGCTGAGGATCCTCAGTGCAACCAGGATGTATTATTAAAAGGAGGATGAGAACACAGGTGGAGTGGTGCATCACTCATTTCATGACAAGGACACAGAGCTGACCAGCAAGTGACAAAGGAGGCAGTGAAGGGGACACACTAATCCATGGGCTACCCAGAAACCCCACTGGGGCTGGCCCGCCCAGGAGGATCAGCCTGGGCTTTGCCACTGCTGAATGTGCGAACTGGGGGGACTCGGACACAGGGAGGGGTGGGGGAATGGACCCACAGGGATGAGAAGGGGAACGAGGAGGAATAAAACAGGGGGCATAAACCTGGGCCAGTTTGGGCAAGCCCTGTCCATGGTCACCACAGAACTTTTATATTTCTTATTAAATGTTTTATTGACTATTTCTTTGTGTCATGCCACTCTGACCCAGGTGTGTGCTTCAAGGACCCAGTGCCAGCTAGTGATGGGGCCTGTGTGCGCACCAGGGGATTTGGGGTCACCTGCTGGAGAGAGTGGGGTCCCAGTGCAGCCACTGGCGTGACTGAAGGGTCTTTAACTTCCAGCCATGGTGTGGGAATGGTGTCCCTAAAACTAGCTACTGGGGGCAGGAGAGCAGTGTGAGGGAATGAGGGGCTCTGTGCAGCTGGAGCTGAACTGTGTCACTGCCTATGTGTCTGGTGGGTTAGAGAGTATCCTTTGCAACCACGGGTGGGGGCGTGTGTGTCTGTGCACTCACCAGCAAAATTCCAGCTGGGCTAGCTGGTGAGGCAAGGCCTGTGGGCTGGGGCTGAGGGCCGAGGTCCAGGCAGGGCTGCTGGGGGGACACTGGGCTCATGTGGGTGCTTGGGGGGCCCAAGAGTGTGTGTGTGCTTGTGAACCCCGGGTGTCTCTCCCGTCTCTGCCAGCCTAGAGGAGGAGGGGAGGGGGCTGGGGTGTGATGAGGCTCCTGTGCAGGATGCTGATGACAGCAGCGCGTTGCAGGAGGCCGTCTGTGTGTCCTGCGCCTGTGAGTCCTGTGTCTGTGTCCTGCGTCCGTGCCCACGCGCGTTTCTCTGGGACCTGTGCTCACCTTCGATGCTGTCTGAGTCCCCAGCGGGGAAAGCAGCAGCCATGTCCTCGGCCCGGGCAGAACCCGGCTCCAGCGGCCGGACGGGGAGTGCCGCTGGGTGGACCCCTCTCTCCCGTTCCCGTTCTCCAGGAAACCTGCAGCCGGAAGCGGCCGCGGCCGCCGCTCCCCCCTCCCGGAGTTGTGACGGGGGCGGGGCGCGGACAGGAGCCCCCCGCCATTGGTGGGATTTGTCCGCGGGGAGGCGGGGCCTCGTTCTGATTGGTGCTCTGGCCGCAGGGCGGGGCTTTCGCTCTGGCGGGATCGCGGCGCAGCGCGGGAAATCCTTTCCTGGCGCCGCTCGCGATGGGGTTCCGCGGCGGCGAGCCCGCGGCAGCGCAGTGGGGGCGGCGGGCGGGCAGGCTCCAGGAGCCGGCGGATGGCACGGGGTCCGGTCGGGACGATGCCCCCGCGCTGTCCGCGATCAAGCGCCTGGAGCGGGCGCAGCGCACGGACCGGCTAGACGCGCTGTTCGGCTTCGAGCGGCCCGCGGAGCCCGGCGAGCGGACTGGCTGGCTCATCAACATGCACCCGGTACGGGCCGGCAGGGCGGGGGGCGAGCAGGCAGCAGATGGGGAACGGAGGGGTCCTGTGGGAAGACCCCCGGTAGGGCCTAGGGAGGGATTTCCCACAGAGAGACCCTAGGCGTACCAGGAATGGGGGTCCCACGGAGATACCACCGGTGGGGCTGGGGGACAGGGGTCCCATGGGGAGGGCACCGATACGGCCCGTGGTATGGGGAGGTGTCCCGCGGAGATACCCCACATAGGGCGTGGGGGAGACAGTCTCCCGGGAGACCCCCGGTCGGACCGGGAGAGCAGGTTCCCACAGGAGACCCCAGCCCTACACGGCGGGAGGGGTTTCCATGGCTATACCGGCCCTCCCATGGTTCCCTGGCCCTACCAGGAGGGAGGCTCCAGGGTGGGAGGGTCCCGTAGTGGCGTCTCGGGCGAGTCTCATGGAGGGACTCGTTGGGTCTTGGTGCCTGTGGGCAGACGGAGGTGCTGGATGAGGACCGGCGGTCCGTGAGTGCGGTGGATTACTACTTCATCCAGGAGGACGGGAGCCGCTTCAAGGTGGGTCCACGGGTGGGGAGGGTTGGAGTGTGGGGTCCCAGTAGGGAACCTGCTGCCATCAGCCATCTGCTCTCTCCTAGGTGGCCCTGCCCTATAAGCCTTATTTCTACATTGCCACTCAGAAGGTGAGGAGGGGACCCTGGCAGAGATGAGATCCCCAGGGAAGAAGACAGCATCCTGGGGAGCTCGAGACCTCCTGGGCAGCCTGCTTTGGGATGGTCTCCTCCCAAGAGACAGAGACACGCTGCTCAGCTCCAGGGTTTCTTGACAGGGCTGCGAGCGGGAAGTGTCCTCCTTCCTCTCCAAGAAGTTCCAAGGGAAGATTGCAAAGCTGGAGACTGTCCCCAAAGAGGACTTGGACTTGGTCTGTATCCCTCTGTGCTCTTAATCAGTGGGGTTTTTTGGACCTTGCACAGCTCTAGTGATGTAGGAAGGGATGAGTAAAGAAGGAAAGCAGCATGCTTGACTTCAGTCTCCTGGTGCTGCTGTGGTGTCTCAGAAATGTGTTTGTTATGGCTAATTGCTTATCAGTGATTATGTTTCTGAAGCATATCAGCTGTTTCACAGTGTGTTCAGCACATTACTTGTAGGAATTAAAGTGGTTGGAGGAAGAAGGATAGTGTGGGAGGGGGATGCCTGCTTGATCCACTCTTCCTTCTTCCCTGGGTGAATCTCACTCTCAGATGCCTGCATCAGTGGGACTGGCTGGGCCCTTGCTCTGCTGCTCTTGACATGCCCACCAGAGTCTCTTCTTGGTGCTTTATTCTCCCACCCATCAGCACCTCTTTTTTGGCCAGTTCTTCCACCTGCATCAGTCTCGTTGGCCTTCCCTCATTTGTCACGGTTCCCCTCCCTGAACTGCCATTCTCTTGCTGCTTCGCAGCCAAACCACTTGGTGGGCCTGAAGAGGAACTACATCAAGCTATCCTTCAACACGGTGGAGGACCTGGTGAAGGTGCGGAAGGAGATTTCTCCTGCAGTGAGGAAAAACAGGGAGCGGGACCAGGCGAGCGATGTTTACACAGCCATGTTGTCAAGGTGGGAGCTCCCTGTAGGGAAGTCAGTCAGTCAGTCCCTCATGTTAATAATTCATAGAATCATGGAGTGGGATCTTTAAAGGCCATCTAGTCCAATCCACTTGCAATGAGCAGGGACACCTTCCATTATCCCAGATTGCTCCAAGCCCTATCCAGACTGGTCTTAAGTACTTCCAGGGATGGGGCAGCCACAGTTTCTCTGGGCAACCGTTGCCAGGGCCTCACCACCCGCTTAATAATTAGACTCCCTTGATTATTTCCCAGCTTTCCTCAGAGGTGTTGTCCTGCCTGGGTCTGGCCCTGGCTGTGCCTCTTTGCCACCCATCTCCAGGCTGGATCTTCCAGCTCCATGCTGCACATCCCAAAGGCTACCTCTGGGATGGCATGGCATAGCATGGCATGTGGTGGTATCTATGCCTGTACCTCAAATAGTTTGCTTGTTCCCTGTGAAAGGATCCTGAAAGGCACTGGGCAACCTTATTTCTAGTTGTAACTAAAAGGGAAAAAATCCAGCATTTTCTGTTTCTCTCCTATCCCTGACTCCTGCTGCTGGTGTCACCAGTGACAGTGGCTGTCCCTGGGAGACAGGCCCTCTAGTAAGGCGGCTGCTTCCCTCTGCTCTTGCAGTGCTCTGAGTGGAGGCAGTCTAAGCATGGATGAGGAAGGAGCCTCTAGAAAAATTGCCAACCAAATGGACAACATTGTGGATATGCGAGAGTACGACGTGCCCTACCACATTCGCCTCTCCATCGACCTGAAGATCCATGTGGTGAGTAGGGAAGAGCTTTGCTCCTGAAGCACAGAAAGTTTTTTTTCTCTCCAAGACCTTCACAAAGGTATCTGTAATGATGATTCCATGTGTAGAGCCTAGTCCTGTGCTGCTGGGTTTCTTCTTAGTTAATGACACACGGAAAAGATAATTGATTGATGCACAGCCACAGTTTGAGCCTTTCTTCTGGGCTGCATGTGATTCCTGCAGTTCTGTCCCCAGCAGCTGAACAGAGTGCCACAGGGATCTGGCCCTCTAGTAAGGCACTGCCTGCCCTCCTGTCTCCACAGGCTCACTGGTACAATGTGCGATACCGGGGCAACACCTACCCCCCTGAAATCACCCGCCGAGATGACCTCGTGGAGCGGCCGGTGAGCACTGGGTGGGCAGGGGTCCTTCTGTCCAGGTATGTCCACCCAAGGGACTGGTTTCTGACATGCTGCTGCTGTCACACAATGGTGGCAGGGGGAAAGCTGTGTTTCCGGGCTTGGGTAATGATTTTTGGGTTGATAAAGCACTAAAATGATTAGAGGGGAGGTTCTGGTTCACTTGCACTGGGCTTTAACTTCAAGTCAGCTCTGGAATATTTTCTAATGAATTTGGTTCTGCCCAGGATCCTGTTGTTCTTGCCTTTGACATTGAAACAACCAAACTCCCTTTGAAGTTTCCTGATGCAGAGACGGACCAGATCATGATGATCTCGTATATGATTGATGGGCAGGTAAGGCTAGCAGGGTGGTTTCCTCAGGTGATTTCAGGCTCCAGCAGCGAAACCAGGCAACAGCCCAGCATTCCCCTTCAGCCCTACTGGCTCCAGGCTTGCCACGCTGCCAGCTGCATGGTGAGGCTCTGGAAATGGAATTAAAGTCTGGGTGATGCACATGATCCTGAGTTTTGTGACACCCAGCTCAGGTTGCTATTGTTTCTCTGAGGGAGAGAAACAAAGCTGTTGTCCCATGTTGCCTCTCCATGGTCTCCCTTTCTGATGGCCAATGGATGACTCCGAAACAATTGTTCCCCCTTGACAGAAGCTCTGGTTTTTGAGAGGAAAATGTCCCATTGTTTGGACAGCATTTTTGGGTTGCCTGTGAGCCCAGTCCTCACTGCCTCCTTGTCACCTTCTCAGGGCTACCTGATCACAAACAGGGAGATTGTCTCAGAGGACATTGAAGACTTTGAGTTTACTCCCAAGCCAGAGTATGAGGGTCCATTTTGTGTCTTTAATGAACCAGATGAGGTAAGTCAGTTCCGCTCAGTAGAGTTTTACCTGCCTGGGGTTCTTGTTGGCCAAAGAGAGCTCATTCCCTGGTAGACTGCCTCGCTGAGAAATGCAGTGAGTCTGGTAGGGCTGGCCAGGCTTTCAAGTCTTGGGGCATAAAAGTAAGAATGGTCAAGTTTGGGCTAGGTGCAGAGGAGAGGGGAAGGGTGGAGTAAACTGTATGGTATCAACCGCCTCTCCATGGAGGAGATGAAATTCCTTAAAATACATATCTTTTCTGTTTCGTCCCAGGCTCATTTAATCCAGAGGTGGTTTGAACATGTCCAGGAGACCAAACCCACCATCATCGTCACATACAACGGAGACTTCTTTGACTGGTAAGACCAGGAATGACAACTAAGCTGGCAAGGTGTCACCTGAGCTGGAGAGCAGGGTCAGGTTCCATCCTCGACATCCTTCCATAGCTCAGACAGTGGGGAATCCATGTGGAATGGCCACTTTGTGCACCTCACCAAATCCTCACCAATCCGTTGCTTGGCAGTAGGACTTAATGAAGAGTCCCATCCATCTGCCTGAGCTGCTTTAAACCCTTGGCAATGTGGGATTGTTGGTGTGTGGATGAGCCCAGTCATGGGAGAGCAGGAAGAGGGTCAAAAGAGACCTGGAGGATACTGGGAGAGGGGTGCAGGTAAGCCTTGGGAAGCAGGGGAGAGGAACCACATGCTTCCACCTCCAGGAGCAGGATATGAGCAAGCAGCTTTGCCTCTTGGGTCACACTGCAATTCTGTTATAGAGCCACAGACTGGTTTGGGTTGGAAGGGACCTTAAAGATCATCTAGTTCCAACCCTGTTGCCATGAGCAGAAACACCATCCACTAGACCAGTTTGCTCTAAGCCCTGTCCAGTCTGGCCTTGGACACTTCCAGGGATGATGTGTCCCCATGTCCTGCAGGAAGTTTTCCCCATGGCAAGATACACAGATAAATCACAAGAAAAATTCTTTAGGCAGTTTGTAACAAAGTGGTTATGGAACCATTGTTGGAGATGCAGGAAAATGGCTGTTCTGCTCCTTTTCTTCACACTGCCTCTTTCCCCAGGCCCTTTGTGGAAGCAAGAGCAGCAGTTCATGGAATGAACATGTATCAGGAAATTGGGTTTCAGAAGGACAGCCAGGGAGAGTACAAGGCATCCCAGTGCATCCACATGGACTGTCTGAGGTACTGAATGCTGCCACTGTACAATATAGCTGCGTCTTTATCTCTTGGGTTTATGGTTGTATTTGAATACTGTTCTCATTCTGTCTGTTGGAAGCTTTTGTGAACCTTCTTCATCTGTGTGATAATCCATTTCTGTGATGTCTTCTTCCCCTTGGCACGCTGCCTCGCACAGGAGCTGCCGAGTCTTCCCCTGAAGGGCTCCCAGGGCTGGCTCATGCCCTGCAGCCTCAAGTGTTTGATGGATGATTTGGGGACGTCAGAGAAAGGGCAGGTTAAGATCAGGCCATTGGAGCAGGGAAGGGACTGTAGCCTCACCCACCAGCCTCCTGGCACAGCCAGAAGAGGAAATGACACATGGGAAAGAGCAGTCTGGGCTCTGGAGCATATCTGGATGTCCTTGCAGTCCTGCCTGGTCTTCTTCGGCGGAGAAATGCTTATCTTAAAGCCACTGAGGGAGGAGCTGGAAGGTGGAAATTCTGAGCATTGGGGATGGGATGGACAGTGGGGTTTGTCCTGGTTGGGATAGCTAAAGTTGGACAGTCTTGTACCCCACTGTGCCTGGGGACTGGGCTGTCCTCAGTGAGAGATCCCCGTGGCAATCCACATCCTCTTCACAATCCTAAGCCTGTTTTTAAGGTTTTTCTCTGCACAAAATGATATTTTTGTGATTCTATCCAGGTGGGTGAAGAGAGACAGTTACCTCCCAGTAGGAAGTCACAACCTGAAAGCAGCAGCTAAAGCAAAACTGGGTTACGATCCAGTAGAGCTGGACCCTGAGGAGATGTGCCGGATGGCTACAGAAGAGCCTCAGGTAATCCCTCCTTGTGCTCTATGGGAAAGCAGCCTAAAGGAGCTGCAGTATAACTGAATCTGAAAGTTAAAAGTGGATTTTGAGAAGTGAACTCAATCTTTCTCCCCAAACTACCAATGCCTTAGAGCTCATGGGGAGAAGGAACAGGATTCTACTGAAGTTTTTCTGGCCCTGACGTTGTACTGTGCATTCTCTGCATTTATGTACACCAGTGTGAGGTGACAGGCACCACCGAAATCAGAAGCACTGTTAAGAGCTGATGAAGGGACAGGAGAGGGTTAGTGCTCCAGCTGTCATGGGCAGGGGTTCTGCTGAGCCCTAGAGCAGCTTCCTGAGTCCCAGACAGGGTGGATTCTGTGTCTTCCTGTTTCTTCCCAGTCAAAGATGACATGTCGCTGTGTGATTAGAGCTAGAGCAAAGTGGCTTTGGAAGTAACGTTCTTTGTAACCTAGGTTATGGAGAAATACACCTTTCCCTTCTTACTGCTGATACAAGGACGTCCAGCAGGAAGCAATGAAAGATCATTGTCACTGAGCTGCTCTGTCATGGGATTGGGATTAATTTGCCTCTCTCCTTCCCCAACAGACCCTGGCCACGTACTCAGTGTCTGATGCCGTTGCTACCTACTACATGTATATGAAGTATGTACATCCGTTCATTTTCGCCTTATGCACCATCATTCCCATGGAGCCTGATGAGGTGAGTGCTTTCCCAAAATGATGATTTCTTTGCCAGCTACGTCTCCATTGCTGCAGGGATGCTCTGGCCACAGATCTGATTCCCACTGCACCCTCTGCACCTGTGGCAGGGAGGAAGGGAGGGTGGATTTAGAGGCTACTCCTTTCTCCCACATCTCCTGGGATGTTTGGAGAGAGGTGTCTATGAGAAGATGACACCCAAGGTTGGTAGTGCAGGGCTGGAGCAGAAGGAAGTATGGCTGATGATGCCAAGTTCACTTGCAGTCATGGCCATGCAAAGCTGGGTCTCCTGATGGCTCCAAGCCACATCCAACCTTGCCTTGAACACTTCCAGGGATGGGGCAGCCACAGGCTTCTCTGGGCAACCTGTCCCACTCCCTCACCACCTGCGCAGACAAGAATTTCTTCCTAATATCTAAATCTACTTTTTTGAGTTTAAAACTGGCTTGGGTTTTTCTTCTGCAGGTGTTAAGAAAAGGATCGGGGACGCTGTGCGAGGCACTATTGATGGTTCAGGCCTATCATGCCAACATCATCTTCCCCAACAAGCAGGAGCAGGAATTCAACAAACTTACAGAAGATGGGCATGTGCTGGACTCGGAGACCTACGTGGGAGGCCACGTGGAAGCACTGGAATCTGGGGTCTTCCGCAGTGACATTCCCTGCCGCTTCAAAATGGTAAGGGACCAGCAGCTGGCCCCTGTCCTTGTGGAGCAGCATGGTTGGGAGTGATAACCAGTCCACTAGTGTTGGTATCTCCAGTGTGTCCCTGCTGGGCTTGGGCAGCACCTAGAATGACGGAATCAGTAGGGTTGGAAAAGCCCTCTAACATCATCAAGTCCGAGCATTAACTCAACACAGCCAAGGCCACCACTGAACCATCCACTTCCAGGGATGGTGATTTCATCAGTAGCCTGGACAGGCTGTTCCAGTGCTTGACAACTTCCAGGAGATCCCGGGCACATGAAGCTGGGCTGGGAATGGGTAGGAGGAGGCCTTCAGGTGGCCATCTGTGCTTCACTGGGAAAGCAAGTGTCACATGTGTCACGTACTGGAAGCAAGCCAGAGCTTGTTGACAGCAAGGGAGGATGGTGAGGTGGGGTTTTAGGTTTGTTTTTGAGCCAGTGGTTCTTGGAAGTTATGCCTCTGTCCCTTGGGGTTCTGTCCTCCCTCTGTCCTCCCTCCTAAACAAAGCTTCTTCTGAACCCTTCCTGAGGGTCTTTTACCTGTTCCTGGATCAGGTTGCTACCTTCATTACCTCCCCCCATGCCTCAGTATATCCCTTATAGCTTGTAGCTCCCCAAGCCAGGGCGGGACAGGGGTGCAGGGCAGGAGCTGCCAGTCTGCAGCCAGGGACAGCTGCCCACAGCCTCCTCACTGCCATCCCCACATCCCTGCAGAATCCTGCTGCCTTCGACTTCCTGGTGCAGCACGTGGAGAAGACGCTGCGGCACGCCATTGAGGAGGAGGAGGGTCTGCCCTTGGATCAGGTCACCAACTTCCAGGAGGTACAGCACCTGCAGCACAGCTGAGCTGGGTGGGAAGGGCTGGAGCTGCAGGTGTAAGTGCTTGTTTTGGTTCCATTTGTGCTCTACATGGAGAGACCAAGAAGCTCATCTATAGACTGAATCCATGAGGATCCCCTTGCCTGGACACTGGAGACCAGCCTGGGGATCAGGGTCTCTGTGCCATCTGAGGGATGCAGTTCCTGCTTTCCCGTTTGCAGGTTCAACCAGGAGCAAAGCTCTGAGAAAGCTGGAAAGGGATTAGGGATTTAGAGAGAAGGCAGACCTCTCAGATATCAAATACTCATGTTCTTCTTGTTCCCACTTTTTATCAGCTACAAAGTGCAGGTCACCCCTCTCCAAATCCAAGTCTGAAGTTTCTTGGAGGACAGCACCAGACTGGGGACTTCTGATCTTTGCTGTTGTCTCCATTAACCTATTTGCACTGAAAAAGTCCTTGATCGTGTTGCATTAGGAAGCAGCTGCTCCCTGCCTTGTACCCCTACAGAAAAGCTCACCTTTGAGGTCCAAACCAAAACCTAAAGCACTGGTGGTCAAGGATTCCCAGATCTCTCCTTTGGTCCTTTAGATCCATTCCCAGAATCTGTGGCAGGTATTCCTGTGAAGAAGTAAAGGATCAAATTCAACAAGTATTTGACTTAGTAACTCCTTCCTGCCTGAGTTTCACTTCCCTTTGTCTTGCCACAGATTTGTGATGAAATCAAGGTCAAACTGAATTCCTTGAAGGATGTCCCCAACAGAATTGAGTGTCCGCTTATATACCATCTGGACGTGGGGGCCATGTACCCCAACATCATTCTGACCAACAGGTTGCAGGTGGGTAACATCAACCTTCTGTTTCCTAATTTGAGATGACCTCGATCATCCCTCTTGATCCCCTTAATAGCAAGGGCTGAACTTTCTGCCCAGGGGAGGGGAAGCAGATAAGACTGGGTGTGAAATTCACTCAAGCTGCCACGGAATTACGGAATCACAGGATCATTTTGGTTGGAAAAACCCTCTAACACCATTGAGTCCAACCATTCCCTTATCGCTGCCAGAACTCCTACTAATCCGTGTACCCGAGTGGCCCATCCATATGGCTTTTAAATCCCTTCAGAGATGATGTCTCCACTACCACACTGGGCAGCCTGTGCCAGTGTCTGATCACCCTTTCAGTGAAGAAATTTTCCCTAATATCCAACCTAAACCTCCCCTGGCACAATTTGAGGCCCTTTCCTCACTTGTTGCCTGGGAGAAGAGGCCAACCCCCACCTGGCTGCACCCTCCTGTTAGGCAGTTGTAGAGAGTAAGGTGCCCCCTGAGCCTCCTTTTCTCCAGATTGATTTCCCCCAACTTCCTCAGTTGCTCCTCATCAGACTTGAGCTCCAGACCCTTCCCCAGCTCTGTTGCCCTTCTCCGGATACCAGGTCTGCAGAGACTGAGCTACAGCTTTAGCTAGGACTCTTCCCCCAAAAACAGTTGTTGTTTTGAGGGTTTTATATTCCAGAAAGGCTCCAGGAAGGGGAACTCACTGAGTACCATCTCTGCTGTTCACACCTGTGCTCTCTTGCTACTAGCACCTGTTCTGGCATGAATTGTCATTTGGGTACCTATTGCTTCTAACACCTGTATGTCTGTCACTGCGTCCAGCCCTCAGCTATGGTGGATGAAGCCACATGTGCTGCCTGTGACTTCAACAAGCCAGGTGCCAACTGCCAGCGCCGGATGACGTGGCAATGGAGAGGAGAGTTCAGTAAGTACGGGAAGGACCATGCAGTCCAGCCCACAGAGATGGAGTCAAATTCTCACTTCTCCCCTGATCGCTGGGGACTGATCACTGCCCTCCTCCGCAGTGCCTGCCAGCCGCAGCGAGTACCATCGCATCCAGCAGCAGCTGGAGTCAGAGAAGTTCCCTCCACTGTCCCCCGATGGACCACCCCGTGCCTTCCACGAACTCTCCCGGGAAGAACAGGCCAAGTATGAGAAAAAGCGCCTGGCAGGTAAAAAAAAAACAATCGAGGTCGTGGTCTGGGCAGTGTTTTGCAACCTGGACTGTGAGTGGTATTCAGCATTAGTGACCCCTCCCAGGGCTGTGGGGTGAGGTCAGACTGACTGGCCTCAGAACTTCTCAAGCTGTCAAGCAGACTCCTGTGTGCTTACAAAGAGGAGCCAGGCACTGGTACCTCTGTCAGTGTTTCCCTTTGTCTCTGGAGAGCCATGGATTTGAGCTGAAACACGAAGGGTTCCATTTTTTGTAAGGCTTCTAATTCAAGCCAGTTAATGAAAAGGAAACGTCAATGTTATCCCGTCACCTGGAGGGATGCCGTCCAGCAGAACCCTCCAGATGGCTGGGGGCAGAGCCTGAGTTTGCTAATGGGCCATACAATTAGTTTATTTCTGCCTTCGTCCTTGCATCTCCGTAATGAGGTGCTGCTTCTCTCCATGCTGGGATCTTCCTCTTCCTTTCCAGTAGGACTGTCCCCTGTTTACCAATGCCTGACGCTTAGCTGTCTCCGTGTCCCTACTATGCCTATCCCGCTGTAGCAGGGCAGCCAGCCCTGAGAACCTCCATCTGCCTCCTCCCTTGACCAGATTACTGCCGCAAGGCGTACAAGAAGATCCATGTCACCAAGGTGGAGGAGCGAGTCACCACCATTTGCCAGCGAGAGAACTCTTTCTATGTGGACACGGTGCGAGCGTTCCGGGACCGCCGCTATGAGTTCAAGGGGCTGCACAAGGTACCAAGCTTGTGCTCAGCTGCTGGTCAAACTTGTCTTGGCAAGGCCAGGGACCTCTTGTGTCTTGCTGAAAACCTCAAAGAATTACTCCATTGGCTTCCCACTGGCAGAGGGCAGGGTTAGATTAGTTATTGGGAAGAAATTTTTCCCTGTGAGGGTGGTGAGGCCCTGGCACAGGTTGCCCAAAGAAGCTGTGGCTGCCCCATCCCTGGGAGTGTTCAAAGCCCGGGTGGACAGGGCTTGAAGTAACCTGGTCTAGTGGAAGGTGTCCCTGCCCATGGCAGGGGATTGGAACGAGATGGTCTTTAAGGTCCCTTCCAACCCAAACCATTTTAGGAGACCCTGGGACTCTACCTCTGGCAGAGTTAATTAATGGGCCAGTTGCTTTGCAGTTCCTCCCAGATTCCTCTTCTGCTGTGAATCACAGGGCTGGCAGAGAGGCTTATTCTGCACTGGTGGTTCTGCTGTTAGCCAGATGTCATGGATTGCTGCAGGCAGTGTATTGGGTTCTTCCCTGCCCACATGTGGTGCAGCACAGCTGATGCTGGTTGCATTCTGATGGATGGTGGGAGCTACAGGTCCCTTCCGCTGAGTGACAAAGTGCCTCTGGACAACCCCTCCTGTGCTGCAAAAGAAAAGGGGATGTTTAACTCATGCCAGCTGATCTTCGGCAAAGATACTGCTCTAGAGTTGCAATGGTATACTGGGACTGAGTGGGAATCAGTGGGAATCACCACCACTGGTGGTGATGCGTGAAATCATCCTGGCTCTGCCTCTCACCGTGCAGGTGTGGAAGAAGAAGCTGTCAGCAGCAGTGGAGATGGGAGATGCCTCTGAAGTGAAACGCTGTAAGAACATGGAGATCCTCTATGAGTCCCTGCAGCTGGCCCACAAGTGCATCCTCAACTCCTTCTATGGATATGTTATGCGGAAAGGGTGAGTCTCCCCTAGGCAATCCAGTCTCCTCAAGAGAGGACCCTTGGAAACCAGGATTGTCTTGGTGAGGTATTCACTTGCTTCACCTGCTCCTGAAGCAATAAGATGAGGGTGGGTGCTGCCTGTACCTCTTGCTTCTACCCATGACTCCTCATCCTGGAGTCTCTTGCCAGACATTAAATTATGGGAATCTTGTCTGTTAGTGGGTCTCCAGCTTTTCTAGAGCATCATAAGTAGAGAACTTCATAGGAGAACAATGTTCCAGGGCCAGTGTTGATGTGTTTCTTGCCCTCCTTCCCCTGGGCATCTTCCTGCCCTTCCATAGCTGGATTTGGGAGGAAGCTTATTATGCTCTTCACTGTGACTTCTCTGCTCACAGAGCTCGCTGGTACTCCATGGAAATGGCTGGCATCGTCTGCTTCACAGGAGCAAATATCATCACCCAGGCCAGAGAGCTGATCGAGCAGATTGGGTGAGTGTGTGCTGAGCTGGAGATGAGCAGATGATCCATCTGCATCTAGGACAGATGTAGGAGCACCCAAGCTTTTGGGGGGATGGAGCACCTTTCCTATGAGGAAAGGCTGAGAAAGATGGGGGTGTTCAGCCTGGAGAAGAGAGCTTGGAGCCTTAGAGCCCCTTCTAGTGCCTAAAGGGCTCCAAGAGAGCTGGAGAGGGACTTGGGACAAGGGCCTGGAGTGACAAGACAAAGGGGAATGGCTTCACAGTGAAAGAGGGAAGGGTTAGGTGGAATACTGGGAAGAAATTCTTCCCTGTGAGGGTACTGAGGCCCTGACACAGGTTGCCCAGAGCAGCTGTGACTGCCCCATCCCTGGAAGCGTTCAAGGCCAGGTTGGACAGGGCTTGGAGCACCCTGGTCTAGTGGAAGGTGTCCCTGCCCATGGCAAGGGGTGGAACGAGATGAGCTTTGAGGTCCTTTCCAACCCAAACCAGTCTGGGACTCTGTGATTCTATGAACGTTCAGATTCCTGACACTGCTATGGTTATTCCGTTGTATTTGATTTTCTTTGCAGAAAGGAACAGAGAGTGGATGCAACAGGCTGCCGCTGCTTTTGTGGGGGACATAAAGCTGATCCTCACCTCTCATCCACTTTTCTCCTGACACTGGCCTTTATTCCTTCTTTAGGAGACCTCTGGAACTGGATACTGATGGGATTTGGTGTGTCCTCCCCAACAGCTTCCCAGAGAACTTTGTCATCAAATCAACCAATGCCAAGAAGCCGAAGGTGACCATCTCTTACCCGGGAGCCATGCTGAACATCCTGGTGAAGGTGAGTTTGACATCAGTCCAGGCCAGCTCTGCAGCTTGGGAAAAGAGATGGAGACCTGATGAGTGGGGAGAGCTCCTCTTCCATCCGCACTCCTCATGTAGCAAGAGGTGTCAGGGCTGATGGCCCTGGAGAGCATCTGAGCAGAGGGGGTGAGGCTCGACATCCTCCAGCAGAGAGGGGCAGTCTGTAAGAGGGCAGGTTTGGTGTATACTCACCTGTGCAGATAGGAAGTCCAGAGCAAGGTCTAAATACATCCTCTGCTCACTCCAGCATCTGTAAGACAAAAGAATATCGTTTCAGGGTCCAAAGCATTTTTCTTTTCAACAGGCAGGACAGATGTTTTGATTTTTGAGTCCTAAATTGTGCTGTTGTTCCCAGAGGGATCCCTTTGGGCAGGATGTGTCCTAGGGGCATCCCCTGGTGTGACCAGCCAGCTGTGGAGTGAAGCTGTTCTCCTGGGACTGTGCCCACAGGAAGGCTTCACCAATGACCAGTACCAGGAACTGCAGGACCCAGCCTCGCTCACCTACGTCACGCGCTCGGAGAACAGCATCTTTTTTGAAGTGGATGGTCCGTACCTGGCCATGATCCTGCCAGCTTCCAAAGAGGAGGGCAAGAAGCTGAAGAAAAGGTGAGATTTCAAAGCTTCAGGTTACCCTTTCCCTGAGTAACAGCGTGAGGATCTCGTTCCCTTTGTGCACCTGGGCACGTTGGTCTTTGCCCCCGTAGCCTGCAGCACGCTTGACTCACTGGCTTTAAATGGTAAGTTCCTTACATCGAATCATCTTTGAATACAGCTGCGCACTTGCCTCCAGTGCCATTCTATGGCAATAAATTTTAGCAGATAACAGCAAAATGACATTTCTCCAGCCTGGTGACCAGACATCTCCCTCTTTGGCTCTGAGGTGTGCAGGACAACTTTGACTTTCCTTCTGAGGATTTCTGCTTGCATTCAAGCTAATCTGATTAAACTCAGCAGTTGCTGCCTTCCTATCTCTCAGGAGTTCACAGACCTCCAGTAACACTTTCCCTAGGTGTTTCCCCTTCCTTCTCTGACTGTAAGAGGGACTGGATCCTGCCATTACTGTCACATTATAGGATAGTTGTACCCAAACTTCACTGCTTTCTCTGCCACCTCCTAACCAGGCACTTGAGCTAGAGCAGTAGTATCCAGTGTTTCAGGGGGCAACCAACAGACCTGGGTCTGGCTCCAAAAAATGCTGTCACTGCCCCGAGCACTCTCTGTCCTCACAATTATGTACTTCTTTGTGCTTAATCCCCCACAGGATGAGCACCAGCACACACCATCCTCTCTCAGCTTCCCTCCCCTCCCCACTGCAGGAGTCGAGGTAATGCCCAGCTCTGAGCAGGCTGTGCTTGTAGGACTCCTCTCAGGGCCTTTAGTTTCCAGTAGGTTGGGGATGTTAGAAATAGCATGTATTTCCGGTCACTTTCCATGCAAAAGGGCCTGAAGGTAGAGGAAGGAAAGGGAATGTGAGTAGGTAGGAGAAGGGCTGGCCAAGCCACGTAGGTTTGAGTATTCCCTGTCCTCACTGTTGGTTCCCATAAGAACAGGGCTGTGAAAGGCAAAAACAATGCAAGAGAAGAAGCAAGAGGGAGGAGTGTTCCTTAGGTGTGGCATGGCTACATCCAGTTTCCTCTGAACCCCTCTGCCACTATTGGAGTTGACAGAGTTTCCTTCTTCTCTCTAAACCTCTTCCTAATATCTTCATTTCCCCACCTGGCCTCTCACCTCCCACCCTTGTGTACAACTACTTGTGTACAGTTAAGATCATTCTCCACCGAGTAAGATCACTCCACACCCACAGTGCTCTATCCAGGTCAGGGTTCCTCAGCACAAGAAACATGTGGCTTCTGGAGCAGGTCGAGAGGAGGCCACAGAGATGCTCCAAGGGCTGGAGCCCCTCTGTTCTGGAGACAGGCTGGGAGAACTGGGGGTGTTCAGCCTGGAGAGGAGAAGGCTCCAGGGAGACCTGAGAGCCCCTTCCAGTGCCTAAAGGGGCTCCAAGAGAGCTGGAGAGGGACTTGTGACAAGGCCTGGAGTGACAGGACAAGGGGGAATGGCTTTACAGAGAAAGAGGACAGGTTAGATGGGATATTGGGAAGAAATTCTCTCTGAGTGTGATGAGGCCCTAGCCCAGGTTTCCCAGAGAAGCTGTGGCTGCCCCATTCCTGGAAGTGTTCAAGACCAGGTTGCACAGGGCTTGGAGCAACCTGGTCTAGTGGAAGGTGTGCCTGCCTGTCCCAAGGTGGGACAGGATGATCTTTAGCTCCCTTTCACTATGGTTCTATGAATCAGTGTGGGTGAGCTGGGGCAAGAACGGATGTGCTTTTCTAGACCAAGTTGAAGTGGTTGCTAGAGCAGCTGTTAGATATTTGAGACTATCCAGATGCCCCCATGTCTCCTCTGAATGCACTGGATGATGGCTGTGATGGGTTAGTGAAACTCCATGAGAAGGAAATGGAAGTAGGTTAGATCATCTTATTCTGCCAATAAGATATTCCATACCATGCTATGTCAACTCCAACAGAAACAGAAAGGAAACCAGTGCTCTCTTCTTTTCTGGTTGCCAAGCTAGTTTCAGGGAAGAAAGCATCAGTTGTTCGGGAAGTATTTTCTTTTTTAGCTCTTTGTTGTATACATACTGCCTATAATGCCTATCTTCGTGTAATATAAATAATATTTCTTAGCAGTTTCGGTTTCTCATAGTTTTTTTTCCTTTTCCTCTCTCCTTCCCCCCCCGTCCGCTTTCTCTGCAGGGACATGGGCGCAGGCCTAGTGGATACCTGGTGTTCAGCCAAAGTAAACCATTACAATGGCACAATGGCGTAGGGAGAAGAGCCCTGGCAGGAGGGACACCAGCGGAATCCTGACTTGTCCCTTGGTACAGGCCAGGTTTGCTCACACTGTCTCTCCCAGGTACGCGGTGTTCAACGAGGATGGGTCCCTGGCTGAGCTGAAGGGGTTTGAGGTGAAGCGCAGGGGAGAGCTGCAGCTGGTGAAGATATTCCAGTCATCTGTGTTCGAAGCCTTTCTGAAAGGCAGCACGTTGGAAGAGGTCTATGCTTCGGTGGCCAAGGTGGCTGATTACTGGCTGGACGTACTATACAGCAAGGTAGGCACAGCTCAGCATGTCTGTGCTCCAAGGTGGAGCCTGGGAAGAGCGTCCAGGCTGGCTAAGCACTGTGGGGAGGGTGGACTTTGCTTGCACGGAGTTGGTGGTCCCTTGTGCCTCTTTCACAGCTTTGCTCAGTCAGTTCGTAGATGACACTGAGCTGGGCAGGAGTGTTGATCTGGTGGAGAGCAGGAGGCTCTGCAGAGGGATCTGGACAGGCTGGATCCATAGGCCGAGGCCAGTGGTGTAAGTTTCAAACAAGACCAAGTGCCAGGTCCTGCATTTGGGTCACAATAACCCCATGATTGGGGGCAGAGGGGCTGGAAAGGTGCCCGTCAGGAAAGGCCCTGGGGTTGCTGGTCAACAGCAGCTGAACATGAGCCCAGGTGTGCCCAGGTGAGCAAGAGACCAATGGCTGCTAGGCTGTACCAGCCATGGTATGGCAGCAGGACCAGGACAGTGCTCCTCCCCTGCGCTGGGTGCTCCTGAGGCACCTCCAGTCTGGGGGTCAGTTTTGGGCCCCTCACAACAAGACATTAAGGGGCTGGAGCGTGCCCAGAGATGGGCAAGGGAGCTGGGGAAGGGGCTGGAGCACAAGTCTGATGAGGAGCAGCTAGGGAGGCCCATCCTGGAGAAAAGGAGATTCAGGGGGGACCTTCTTGCTCTCTACAACTCCCTGACAGGACAGTGGAGCCAGGTGGGGATCGGGCTCTGCTCCCAGGGAACAAGGGGAAGGATGAGAGGATGGCCTCAAGTTGTACCAGGGAAGTATAAGTTGAATAATAGGGAAAATTTCATCCCCAACAGGATTGTCCAGCCCTGGCACAGGTGCCATGGGCAGTAGGGGAGTCACCATCCCTAGAAGAATTTAAAAGCTGTATGGATGTGGCACCTGGGGAGTGGTTGGACTTGGAGGACTTTTCAACCTGAATTATTCTGTGATTCTATGAAACCAGAGGGTGAGAGGGACAGAGTGCATGGCTGGATCCTTGTCACGACCCACCGGTCAGCTACATGATGTTCATTATAAATTCTCATCGGGCTGAATAAGGAAACTGGACATGGGTCAGGAAACTCATGTTTTTATTGTACAATTCCCATAACTCCAGCAACCAGCACACTGCTTAGATTCAAAAGGTAGTGGCTAACAAGCCAATTCTTACCATAGACTTCCACAAGAGTGGAGGCAAATGAGCCCTTAATTTTGTATGGAACACTTCAATAAGTTCTCAACTCCCACCTCAAACTCCTGCAAAAGGCACTGGCTCACAAGCCACAATACACCAATATTCAAGGTGATGGCTAAAAAGCCACAACACACCATTACACAAGCTCCCCGCTACCACAAGAGAGTTCGTTACAGAGTAGAATATGATAGCTGTGCTTTGCTCAGGCAAAGCAAGGGAAGAAAACAAAGAATATCACTAGTCCTTAGATCCTGTGTTCATCCTGCCATGTGGATGGTTTGGAGCTGGGGCAAACAATGAGATAAAGAAAGTGAAAGAGAGGAGAAAGAAGAGAGAAAAAAGGAAGAGAAAGGGGGGACCCAACCTGCTCCCTTCTGTAGTTAACCTGGTGCATGCCTCTTATGTAAACCAGACTTTTTGCGCTGATTTGTTCATGCATGCACAGCTAGCCCTTTGAGCCCTCCTCCTGGAAGTAAGTTGGATGGGGAAATTGAGCATGAATCTCAAGGTGGAACTGGACGTTCACGGTTGATTCTGAGTTGGAAGGGACCCACAGGGATCATCAAGTCCAACCCTTAAGTGAGTGGCCCATTCAGGGATTGAACCTGTGACCTTGGTGTTATTGGCACCATGCTCTAGCCCACTGAGAGTCTTCTAAGTATTGTATATGTTATTGCATACAATCCAATAAGTTGGCTTAGAACACACTGACTCACTCCTCCAAGCACACCTTTCCTGTAGCAATACTTTGAATGTTTTAAGACAAAAAAGGCTTAGGTCTGGTCCTCTACACTCCTTCATTTTGTGATGGTGTTGTACAACAAGTTCTTGGTGAGCACAGCTTTGCGTGCACAACACAAAGCTGTGTTGTCACAGCCCAGCGTGGCACAAACTGGTGCCAGCCTCAAACCCATGCTCCCTCTTTTCTATAGATCCTACTTGCAGCTGCTACAGGAAGCAGTTCTCAGGCTCCATGTAAAGAGACACACCAGCTGGGTGTAGGTGCTTCCTCTTCCTGACAGCAGCAAGGTTTGATCGTTAGGTTTTTGCTGACTTTGGGTTTTTCCCTCCCTTTCAGGCTGCCAACATGCCCGATTCAGAGCTATTTGAGCTCATCTCAGAGAACCGCTCCATGTCACGCAAGCTGGAGGACTATGGGGAGCAGAAGTCCACCTCCATCAGCACTGCCAAGCGCCTGGCAGAGTTTTTGGGGGACCAGATGGTGAAAGACGCAGGGCTGAGCTGTCGCTTCATCATTTCTAAGAAACCAGAGGGTTCTCCAGTCACCGAGAGGTAACCCCACCTGGAGGGGCCAGGGCTTCTGGAAGTGTGGGAGCAATCAAGAGGGGACAGGCAGGTATCAGGAAGGGAGGGAGCTGGTATGTTGTAGTCAGGTGGTCATCTGAATCTGGCACAGACCACGAGCAGGGTGACGGGTAACATCATACAGCCCAGTGGCCTCTCGGGGATGGGAGAAAAAGCCTGGAGGGTCTCCACAGGCTGGGAGAGAGGACTGTGGAGTGCTAGGACATTGTTTCCCTGCCTTCCCCAGAGCCATCCCCCTTGCCATCTTCCAAGCCGAGCCCAGCGTGCGCAAACACTACCTCCGAAAATGGCTGAAGAGCCCCTCACTGCAGGACTTCAACATCCGTGCGGTGAGTGAGGTGTCCATGCAGATGGCCTGGGATATGGGATATGGGATAGGGGCTTGTCCCTTCAGAGGTACCACCTGGGCAGTGGCTTCTTGCACTCACAAAGCAGGGTGCTGGGGTGGGAGGTCCTACAAGGTTGTTTGATCCTACGTCTGGCTGCACTTCTGCTTGGCTTTCTTCACTGCCCAAACTTTGCCCTCTTCCTAGATCCTGGACTGGGACTACTACATTGAAAGACTGGGCAGCACAATCCAGAAAATCATCACCATTCCTGCAGCCCTGCAGCAGGTATGAGGCAGTGGGGGAGTGGGCAGAGGAGGGTTTTGGGCAAGAGACTCGGTCTGATATGGAGCCACTCTCCAGGTAAAGAACCCAGTGCCACGGGTCCGGCACCCAGACTGGCTCCACAAGAAACTCCTGGAGAAGAATGACGTGTACAAACAGAAAAAAATCAACGAGCTCTTCATTTTGGAAGGCAAGAGACAGGTGAAAAGGGTGAGGGGAAGGTACTGGTTGTGCTGATGGGGCTCTACTCCTGCAGCCCCCATCCTCCCGCTGTCCTTGCTCCCTCAGGTCCTCGCCAACCAGCCTGTGGAGGGGATGACCAGCTCACAAGTTGGTGACATAGAGGACTTTGGGGCTGTCAAGATCCCTCAGCCACTGATTCCTATTGCAAATAAGCGGAAGCGCATCCCTGCTGCAGAGGAAAGCCAACAGCTGTCCCAGGACCTGGAGCTGTCCCAGTCCTGGCGGGAGATCCTGGGCCCACCTCCACCCCTGGGCACCACCAAGGTAGGTGAAGCAGATTTATAGCAGATCGTGCAGGGGATGCCTCGCAACTGCGCTTGTCCATCAAGGCAGCTTGGATGCTGCCAGGAACAAGCTGTGGGTCTCCCTAAACCCTCTGCACATACATGGCTCAGGGATACAAAGAGAAATATAACCAGGAGACAGAAATACAACCACTGGTTGAGAAAAAGGGGGGGTGACTTTGCAGCTGGGGCAGGAATGTAGTGTGGGTCTGGGGGCTGGAGGGCTGGGCTGTATGGCATGGCGGTGTGGAGCTGGGAAGCCTGTGCTGTTTCATACATGCTGTCAACCCACTCAGGAAGAGCGGCTGGTCTGGCTGCGCTTCCACCAGAAGAAGTGGGAGCTGCAGGCTCGGCAGCGGCGGGAGCGGCGGAAGAGACGGCGGCTGGAGGACGGCGGGGTGGGGGCAGGTGGAGGAGTGGTCCGCGATGCCTCCTCCAAGGGGCTGAGCAGCTACTTGCGCCGGACAGCACGCAGCATCCTGGACTTGCCGTGGCAGGTCGTGCAGGTACCAGGGAAGGAACCTGCCACAGAGCAGCCCAGGGTACAACCCTCACATTTACACTCTCTGTGGTCAAACAGTGAAGTTCAGGAACCCTGACCCCAACGCCATGCAGGTGTTAGCCCTGTGGAGTTCAGGTGGGGCTGCAGACCCTCAGGCTCATGCACATCTGGATGGAAACAGGCACCCACAAGGTCATTCTTGGTGAATCTGGGATGTGTGTGTAGATCTGCCAGTGGGGCAGCTCCAGTTCGGCTCATGGACAGCACTGGGCAGTCAGAGAACCACAGAAATATCTGAGGCCAGAGGCAACTCTGGGTCCCTCTGGTCCAATTCTCTGCTCAGCCAGGGCTGCCTAGAGCCAGGGGCCCAGGGCCATGTCCAGGAATATCTCTAAGGATGGAGAATGCACATCTTCCCTGGGCATCCTGGGCCAGGGCTTGGTCACTCTCACAGGGAGAAAGTGTTTCTGACGTGTAGAGGGACCCTCCTGCATTACAGTCTGTGCCCACGGTATCTGGTTCTGCCATTGGATACTTTTGGGAAGAGCCAGGCTCTGTCCTAGAGAGGTTAGGTATATAAGTGGATGAGATCCCACTGAGCTTCTTCTACTCAGGGATGGACAGTCCCAGCTCTCTGAGCCTTTTCTCATGTGAAAGATGCTCCAGGCCCTTCTTCATCCTTGTAGCCCTTCACTGGACTCTATTTACTACGTCCATGTCCGGTGCTGAGGAGTCCAACACTGGGCACAGGATTCCAGTGGTACCTGAAAGCATACAGTGTACAAACGAAGAGGTGGGGTAGTGCCACCCAGGTGTTTTCACAAACCTTTGTTATGCATGGCCACCTAAGCCCAGCCCCTGTCACCGCTTCATCCTCCAGAAAGGCCTCAGAGCTGCAGGTCCAGCACATCAGAGTAAATTGGGTGACATCATCCCCTGGAGTTTGTTGGCCTGCCTGAGGCAGTTTTCTTCGTGGTACCCTGGTACAGTAATAGGACACAGGTACTCCAGAGCTGAGAGCGATGACTCTCTTTAAGACCCTCCCTCTCTTTTTGGCCACTAGCTGAACACATAGATCCTCAGAGTGCTCCACAGCATAGATGTAAGCACTGATGGCTTGTTGGATCTCCTGCTAACGCTGACCTCGTCCCCTGTGTCCTGCAGATCGCCGAGACCAGCCAGCCTGGGCTGTTCCGGCTGTGGGCAGTGATAGGGAGTGACCTGCACTGCATCAAGCTGAGCATCCCCCGTGTCTTCTATGTCAACCAGCGCGTCCCAAAGCCAGAGGAGGGGACAGCCTACAGGAAGGTGAGGACCTGTCCCTTTTGGAAGGGGAAGCAGCCACTTGTGTTGAGATGAGACACTTCACCTCCCCTGCAAGGAGGTATTACAAACATCTGCCTTGCAACACCTCACTGTCCCATTCCATGAATATCCCTCATCCAGGCCCTAGTCCTTCTGCTAATCCCAGCCTGCCTGGAAAGCAGGTTCTGTGTTACAGGAATTTGTAACGTGCATGAGCATAACTCACTGATTTCCTTAGGAGAGAGGAGCACCAGGAGATAAGCTCAGAGCCTAGCTCCTGGCAGCGGTGCCACATGGTGGGATGTGTCCCAATAATCTTGTCCCTTTCCTTGGCAGGTGAACAGGATCCTGCCCCGCTCAAACTTGGTTTACAACCTGTACGAGTACTCTGTCCCCGAAGACATGTACCAAGAGCACATCAACGAAATTAATGCGGATCTCTCTGCTCCGGACATCGAGGGAGTGTATGAGACACAGGTAACTCCTCCAGGTGCTCGTTTTTAAGGATTGCTGAGCAGTAGCTCATTAGGTGAGTGCCAGTGGCAAGACATCAAAAATCCAAGACCCTGGACAGTAGAGAACGGGGGGATATAGATATGCTTATATGGACAGAGTATCAGAATGTGAGTTACGGTGTGTCAGGGAAAGGGGCTTCAGTTTATTTGGAGTTAAGAAACTTAGGAGAAAGAAGGTATCTAATAAGCAGAACTGGTGATCTTCCTCTAAACTAATCCAGAAAACCAGCCTGCTTTGAAACCAGGAAACAGAAGGGGTATTTGGTGTAAAGCTGGGAGAAAAGTGTAGGCCACACTGTTGTGGAGGCTACACTGAGTGGAGTTAAAGAAAGCATAAAGGCAGGTGAATTTGATACTAAAATGCACAATAGGATTATTATGGATCAAAAGTCTTTGCCTGAGTAGGACAAGCTTGGTGTGAGCAGAGGTGCCACTGGCTTTGAATGCTCTCTGAGATGCAGGAGGCTGCAAGGGCAAAAGGAACATCACAGAGTTAGGAGACTTCAGCTACTGATGTTACTGGTATAACCTATTCCAGTGGGGCATGGTGAAAGAAATCATTTTTAGTCACCTTAAATTTCTGCTTTTGGAGAATTTGGACAAAGGTCCCACAAGGCAAGGCACAACTCTTAATGATTACATGGAGCCTGTGAAATCCTGTGGTGATGAGAAAGGTTGAACCATATATGCCATCAGCAATTGAAAATGGTGCCTACTAAACCTTACTGATGTTTAGTAAGCAGCACCCAAAATTTACTTCAGATTACTCTGCCAAAGTGAGTAACATGTACCCAAATTCATCATATCTGTAGACCTTCCTCTAGCAAACCGAGTCCTCTCCGCTCCCATGGTGTTTAATAAGTGGGAAGAGGAAAAATCAAGAAACTTAAGGGGAAACTAAAATGAGAGGCTAAAGTAAAACAAGGGGCGTGGAGAAGTTTTAAAAATATTAAGGAAATTAGATGATCATGGGGTAGCAGCATCTGTCCTGTGAGGGGAGGCTGAGTGAGCTGGACTGTGCAACCAGAAGGAAGAGAGGCTCAAGGGGACCTGCTCGACAGGAACAGGGGAGGAGAGGAGCCAGGCTCTGCTCTGGTGCCCAGGAGAGAACAGGAGGCAGTAGGCACAACCTGAAACATGGGAAATTCTGTGTAAATATATGAAAACACTTGTCTTGTAAGGGTGGTCGAGCAGGTTGCCCAGCGGGTTGTGAAACTTCCATCCTCAGAGACACACATAACCCAGATGGACAAAGACCTGGGCAAGCAAGGAATGATCTGTCTTGATCTTTAAGCTGCAATGCAATTCTGAGCCTGATCCTACAAAATGTAGCAGGAGTGACCTAGGAGGATGCGAGGGAGGGAACAGTTTCCCTGCAGGGATGGGGCTTAGATGGGAATGCTTCAGCATGCTGAAGAGATGTGAAAATGGGATGTACTAGGGATCTGTACAACTAAAACTGGCATAAGGGAAGAGCAGTCAGGCAAGAAATGTTTATTTATTGGTTCTCATTGGTTTGGGAAGAGGTCCCTCAGCAAGCCATTCAGGAGTAGTCTCCTGCAGAGGTGGAGTTGACAGCTACAGGATTAAAAAAACAGGGTGGATCTGTGATGGACCTCCCACTATGCCAATTATCTGGAGCCTCTGCCTTAGAGTGCCAAGCCACAAGTTGCAGAGCTGCAAGATTGCCCAAATATTGCTCCACGTGTCCTCCAAAGTACCTTGATGGTGGAATGTGGGGCTAGATAGGAACACGTGGATTTTGAGATACCTGTTATGGTATGTCATACTTGTGGTTTTTAAACTGAGTTGTTCTAGGTTTGCAACTCCCAAGAGGAGCTTAGTAACAGAGCATTGTTCCATCACATCTCTCCCCATCATTCCAGGTGCCACTGCTCTTCCGTGCCCTGTCCCACCTGGGCTGTGTGTGTATGGTCAGCAGGCAGCTCATCCAGCACCTGGCAGGGCGAGAAGCTGAAACTTTCGACATCGAGCACCTGGAGATGCGGTCGCTGGCCCAGTTCACTTACCTAGAGCCAGGTGAGGCATCCTGAGAGTGGGGCTCCTGGGGCATCCAAGATCTCACACCCATGGGTACCACTAGTGCTCTGTGTCCCTAGGAAGCATTCGCCACATCTACCTGTACCACAGCTCCCAGGGCAGCAAGGCACTCCTGGGCCTCTTCATCCCCTCACAGCGCAAAGCTTCCGTCTTTGTGCTGGACAAGGTAAGGGGCACTGTGAAGGGTGGGGGATCTGGGGTGCTGGTGGGTGAGAGGCTGGACATGCCCTGGCTGTGTGCACTGTCAGCCCAGAAACCCCCCATGCCCTGGGCTGATCCCACAGCATGGGCAGCAGGGGAGAGGGGACTCTACCGCTCTGCCCCCTCTGGTGAGACACCCCTGCAGAGCTGCCTCCAGCCCTGGGGGCCCAGCATAGGAAGGACGTGGAGCTGCTGGAGCGAGTCCAGAGGAGGACACGGAGATGCTTCCAAGGCTGGAGCCCCTCTGCTCTGGAGCCAGGCTGGGAGAGCTGGAGGTGTTCAGCCTGGAAAAGAGGAGGCTCCAGGGAGACCTTAGAGCCCCTTCCAGTGCCTAAAGGGGCCCCAAGAGAGCTAGAGAGTGACTTTGGACAAGGGATGGAAGTGATAGGACAAGGGGGAATGGCTTTACAGAGAAAGAGGACAGGTTAGATGGGATATTGGGAAGAAATTCTTCCCTGTGAGGGTGCTAAGGCCCTGGCACAGGTTTCCCAGAGCAGCTGTGACTGCTCCATTCCTGGAAGTGTTCAAGGCCAGGTTGGACAGGGCTTGGACCAACCTGGTCTAATTGACCCCAAGTTGTGCCAGGGGACATTTAGGTTGCATGTTAGGAAAAACTTCATGGAAAGAGTTGTCAATCCCTGGAACAGGCTGCCCAGGGCAGTGGTGGAATCACCATCCCTGGAGGGATTTAAAAGCCATGTAGATGTGGCACTTGGGGACATGAGTTAGTGGTGACCTTGGCAGTGCTGGGTGAGCAGTTGGACTTGATCTTAAAGGTTTTTTCCAACTCGAACGATTCTGTGTTTATATGGTGTCCCTGCCCATGGCAGGGAGTTGGACTAGATGACTTTTAAAGTCCCTTCCACTCCAAACCATTCCATGGTAGGGTCAGGCAGCGAGAGGTTTCTCTGTGCATTGCCCCTGGCACCGCGCATCCTGGGGTGTCTCTCCCCCTGTTCTGACCCAGTCACCCTTGCACCCAGGTACGCAGCAACCAGATGCCAAATCTCACCACCCTGTTCTCAGCGGAGCGTGCAGCTCTGCTGGAAAAGGTGGGCGAGGAGCTGCTGCCCCCAGACAAGCACACCTTTGAGGTGCGTGCTGAGACTGACCTCAAGGCCATCTACAGAGGAGTCCAGCGGCTGCTGCTGGGCTACAAGGTGAGATGAAGGTGGGAGGTTTTCGTGGGACCATGGGGACTAAGGAGAGGGTGGAAGGCACTGGTGCATGAGTTCCAACAGCACCTGTACATAACTTCTGAGCCCAAGGTCAAGGGTCAAAGTGGGTGCTGTGTTTTACTTGGGGATCTTACCTGGGGCAGTACCAGCAGCAAGGCCACCTCAGGATCTCTCTCCATCTCTGTGCTCAGCTGGAGAGTTGGTGGCATGGAGGCGAGTGGGCGCTTCAGGAACGCTGAGGTTTGCTCCCCACTGTGGGGACCTGCTGTGGGGACAGGGCACCCAACACTGCCAGCTTCCTGCTGAGCAGGTTAGAGGCGTACCAGGACATATCCCTTTCTCCTTGGTGCAGGATGAGCGCCGGGGCCCCACGCTGGTGGCTGTGCAGTCCAACAGTGACCTGAAACGACTGGCAAGTGGGATTCCCATCATCGAGGAGTTCCCCTTGGTCCCCATCCAGCTGGTGGATGATGTCAGCTACTCAGTCCTGGACTGGCAGCGCCATGCCGCCCGCCGCATGATCCGTCACTATCTCAACCTGGACACTTGCCTCTCCCAGGCTTTTGAGATGAGCAGGTGCCATTGGTGGCCATGTTCCCCTGAGGCTGCCGTGCCCTCAGTGGGATGACAGGAGCTGCTTCATCCCTTGAGGGTACAGGCATGGTCCTTGTTTTCCTTGCAGACATGCTCACCCCGATGACCACTTACCTCTCTGTGCCCCAGGTACTACCACATCCCCATTGGGAACCTCCCTGATGACATCTCCACTTTTGGCTCTGACCTGTTCTTCTCACGCCACCTCCGTCATCACAACCACCTGCTGTGGCTGTCCCCCACAGCCCGCCCTGACCTGGGGGGAAAGGAGGCTGATGACAACCGCCTTGTCATGGAGTTTGATGAGAGAGCCTCAGTGGAAATCAACAACCCTGGCTGCTACTCCACAGGTAAGGAGGGAAGAGGGTTGTAGCACTGAGTAGGGCAGAGCTGGATCCTGCTTTATGAGTCCTGCAGAGGGGTGGATGTGGTCCCGAAAGAGTCTCTGTGGTGACAGCTGTTACCAGCAACTTTTGGGTTTCAGCATCAGTCTGGGCAAGGTGGATGCTAAAGGCATGTCCTGGGACAGGGGAGGCTCACCTATGACATGTGCAGGCATCAAAATATGGGTTCTTTATCAATGAGCAATGACAATAGCACTTGGCAGACCACCTGCAACATGTCAGCCCAAGCTCACCTGGTCATCCCTGGTGACCTTGGGACAGGTCTCTCTTAAGCAGAGGCAGCTTGAGTGTATTCAGTTCTTCTGAATGCCACTCCTGCAGCTTCCAGGAAAAATTGGTGGTCCCTAGAGGGTCAGTAGGTCCAAATCTTGTGGGAAGACAAGGTCTGGTTGAGACAGTCATGCCTATGAAAGCATCTCCCTGCTCAGTGCAGCTGCACCTATAGAACACCTTGTACCTGTGAAAAGCACTTCTGGCAGCAGCAAGGGAGGGTGTCCCTGGTCCTTTCCCTGCTGACAGTTGTGTCTGCTCTTAGTGTGTCTGGAGCTGGATATCCAGAGCCTGGCTGTGAACACCGTGTTGCAGTCCCACCACGTGAATGACATGGAAGGAGGCTCCAGCATGAGCATCAGCTTTGACGTGATTCAGCAGGCATCCCTAGAGGACATGGTGACAGGGAACCAAGCTTCCAACATTCCAGCCAGCTATGATGAGACTGCCCTCTGCTCCAACACTTTCAGGTATGGCTTAAGGGGCAGCAGGAGGTAGAGCACGTGGTCTCCATTCTGGCAGAGCCCCTCAGGACCAGGTCTCGAGGGCAGAGCAGGTGTCTTCTCCCACACATTGGAAGATCCTGAGCTCAGAGCTGCCTGGGGCATCAGCCAGCAGATGTATAGGGATGTTGGTGAAGACTTTGCTCTTCCTGTTTCTCCTTTCTTCGTGCTCCACCAGGTTATGGAGTCACATACTTACCCTATGGCTCATGTGCCAGGGCCTGGACAAGGGAGTTTCTGCTCTGAATCCTCCAGTGTATCTGAAAACATGTTCCTATTGGGAAGGTGGAAGGAGTTGCTGGTAGCTGGTGGGGTGATGCTGCTCTCTGCTTGCTGGCAGGATCCTGAAGAGCATGGTGGTGAGCTGGGTGAAGGAGATCACACAGTACCACAACGTCTATGCAGACAACCAGGTCATTCACTTTTACCGCTGGCTCCGCTCTCCTTCCTCCCTGCTCTATGACCCAGCGCTTCACCGCACACTCCACAACATGATGAAGAAGCTTTTCCTGCAGTAAGTGAGGCCTGGAGTGTGCCAGGCTGACAGATGGGGAAGGGACAGATGTGACGTTAGTGACCAGGATGCTGGTGCCCACAATGATCCTCCAAAAGAGGTGGGCAGTAGAGTGCAGTGGACCTCTCATCCTCTTTGGGTGATCTCCCTTGAGCATTGTTGCTGCACGTTGACTCCTGACTGATGGATCAGCACGTCTTCCATGGGTTGCATCTGCGCCTTGGACATTGCTTTCCCACCCACTGACCCCGCTCTGTGCCCTGCTACAGGCTGGTGGCTGAGTTCAAGCGCCTGGGCTCCTCCGTGGTCTACGCCAACTTCAACCGCATCATCCTGTGCACCAAGAAGCGGCGCATTGAGGATGCCATCAGCTACATGGAGTACATCATCAACAGGTGGGGTGCACCTGGAGATGTGACTCCCAGGTGGTAGGGCTGGGGCAGGGTTCAGGCTAGGAAGGAGAATGCTGATTTTTTTTGCGTTCTAATGGGCCTCAGAACTCAATTTATTACTTTTTTTTTGTGAAGCTACTGAAGGGACAAGGCTTCCCAATTTTCTTACTGTCACGCCTGGAGTAGAGATCTGTCCTCTATAGGCAGTATTCTTGTAAGATTCAATCCAGAAGAGACGTTTAGGAGAATCTGAAATGCCCCATAACTCGTCCCTTGGCTGCTTCTCAGCATACCAGCTGTGGTACAGGCACCTCGACAGTGATAGGATGGGAGAGGGGACACCCCTCTCTCCTGGCCAGCACCACCTCCCCACGGTGTCCCATAGAGAAGGGATGATGCCAACACAAGGACTGACTGCAGTCTCTTCCCTCTAGCATCCACTCCAAGGAGATCTTCCATTCTCTGACTATATCGTTCTCCCGCTGCTGGGAGTTTCTTCTCTGGATGGACCCAGCAAATTATGGAGGTATCAAGGGAAAAGTGGATTCTCGCATCCACTACAGAGAGGTAAGAGATGGGAAGCATCCAGTCCTCTGGGAGCAGGGTCCTGGGGTTGAGTGGAGTGGGGAGGTGTTGGCTGGACATGAGAAAACACTACAGCATCACTAGCTCCTCCAGAAGAACACCGGTAAGAGGCAAGCATTAGAAGAGGACAGTGAGGAAGAGGAGGAGGAGGTGGCAAGGGAAGAAGAAGAGGAGGAAGGGGAGCCAGATGTGGAGGAGCTCCTGGAGAACAACTGGAACATCGCGCAGTTCCTGCCCCAGGCTGCCTCCTGCCAGAGCTACTTCTTGATGATTGTGTCAGGTGAGTAGTCATGAGGAGGGGATGAGGTCATTGTGCCCCCTCAGTGCCAGCTCCAGGCAGGAGCTGGAGCCTTGCCCATGTCTCCCCAGCCTACATTGTGGCCGTGTACCACAGCATGAAGGAGGAGTTGCGACGTAACACTCCCGGGAGCACCCCCATCAAGAGGAGGAGCACCAGCCAGATGTCCCAGGAGGGTCTGGGGGAGCTGGGGGCCATGCCTGGTGAGTGCTGAGCCCCAGGACAGCCCTGCTGCAGGCAGAGAGCCACCCACCTCGTCCTCATGTGCCACCAATCAGTTCAAGCGCTCTGTGCTTCATCCCTCTAGGCATGATCACCTTCTCACAGGATTATGTGGCCAATGAGCTCACCCAGAGCTTCTTCACCATCACCCAGAAGATCCAGAAGAAGATGGCTGGTTCCCGCAATGCTACAGAGCCTTCAGACATGTTTCCTGTCCTGCCTGGCTCCTACCTGCCACTCAACAACCCAGCCCTGGAGTTCATCAAATATGTTTGCAAGGTCAGCAGGCTGGGCCAGGCCACTTGGCTGAAAGTTTGGGGTCCGGGGCTGCAGCTTTCTGCCAGGAGAGATCTACAATCACTTTGCCATGCTCTGCATTCATATGAGGTCACAAGGATACAAGCTGTCCTGCTAAGGACACTCTGCTGGTAGGCTTACCTGGCTCTTATCCTTGCAGGTCCTCTCCCTCGATGTCAACATAACCAACCAGGTGAACAAACTGCACCGGGACCTGCTGCGCCTCATCGAGGTGGGCGAGTTCTCGGAAGCAGCCCAGTTTCAGGACCCATGCCGCTCCTATGTGCTTCCTGAGGTCATCTGCAGGAACTGCAACTTCTGCAGGGACCTGGACCTGTGCAAAGACCCTGCCGTCTCCCAGGTGCAGCCTCTTTCCTAGGGATACCAGAGGCCCCAGTACAGCAGTCCATCACTTTACTCATTTTATCTCTGAACCTTTTTGCTTTACAACTCTACTTGCTGCTCATGATCACCCTCACCTAAAGCAAATTTTCTGTTCATCTTTTCTACCTGTGTGTTATGGGTCTGAGCATCCCTGGGCTTTGGCTCATGTTCTGTTCCTCTTCAGAAACCAGTTCCACCATCCCAGTGCATTGGACTCGTGGTGCTCACCTCCCTCTCTTTTGCCCCTAGGATGGGTCGGTGCTTCCCGGATGGGTCTGCCCCAGCTGCCAGGTGCAGTATGACACCAATGCCATTGAGATGGCGCTGGTGGAAGCCCTGCAGAAGAAGCTGATGGCCTTTGTGCTGCAGGACCTGGTAAGTGCACAAATTTCCCCCCTCCACCCATTCCTGTGACTGTCTGAAGCCAGACACATTCACTCTGCCCCTGGCAGAGGGGCTTGGCCTCATCTCCTGGCCCACCTGAACCGCTTTGGCCTGCAGATTTGCAAGAAGTGTCACGGTGTGAAGGAGATGCACATGCCCGTGTACTGCAGCTGCGCTGGAGACTTCACCCTCACCATCTCCTCTCAGGTACTTCAGCACCTGCCCAGCCCAGCCCTAGGCCAGCAGCTTGGCAAGGGACAGCAAGGAGCCCTACAGTGCCCTGTGCCTCCTCCTGATGCTGCTCTAACTGCATGTCCCCTGGCATCTGCTGAGCTGCCCTCTGCCCTACCAGCCCTGCCCAGCCACTCCCTTAGAGCCCCCCACTGCCTGGGGTGCTGGGCAGTCTCCTTCCCTCCCTGCTTCCTTCTCACCAGACCTTCACTGACCACATCAGCGTCTTCCAGAACATCGCCCGGCACTACGGCATGTCCTACCTGCTGGAAACCATTGAATGGCTGCTGCACACCAACCCCCAGCTCCAGCAGTGAGGGCTGGGCTGCTCCTCCTGCCTACTCTGTGCTCTATCATCCATGGAGAGCAGTCCTGGACCCCCTTGGCCATGGAGATGCTGTGCACCCCTCCTGCAGCAAGGAAGGGGAAGCAGAGCTGTGCCTGGGACTGGGCTGTCCTGCCCCCAGCTGCCTGGTGGGGCCTGGGAGGCTCCAGGGGCTGAAGCTGGGCTCCCCACATCTGTGCTGGCCCCCAGGTGTGGTTTTAATGTTGCATTTCTGTAAATAAATGGGTTGTAGAAGGCAGGTGTAGCTTTTGGGGGGCAGGGAAGCAGGGGCTGTGGCTCACCCCTGGATGATGCCTGCAGCTGAGGGGGCACAAGCTGTGTCCTTGCTGGGCAGGATGGACCAGGGACCTGTTCCTGTCTGATCCCTAGGCAGGGGGGCTGCAGCCTGGCCATGCCCCCAGTGGTCCCCCTCCAGCTCCAGGGGAAGGGGCTGCAGCACTGGACCCTAATGTGACAGTGGCTCCCTGCCAGCGAGTGTGTGTCTGGTGTATCCTGCATTCTGGTTACTGCCTTCAGCCAGGCTCTGTCTCCTGCTCCTGCCCTTTGGGGGAAGAAGCCCCAAGGGCTGCAGGCAGAGCTCTGCCTGTACTTCGAGTCTTGGCTCTTCTCTCTGGATGATGCCAAGATGCAGTCGGAGCTGACTTCTTCCAGTGACACTGCCCTGGTGGGGCAATGCCTCCCTAACCAAGGCAGCGGAGCCCAGCAGTGCACTCCTGCCTGCCTCAGCAGGTTCTGCAGGCAGCAGGGTTGGGGTCCAGAGGGAGCTGAGAGGACCTTATCCTGTTCCTGCATCCATGCAGCAGGACAAGCAGCCCCAGGTCCCCACCATGGAGCTGTATCAGGGCAGGTTTAGGCTGGATATTGGGAAAAGGTTCTTCCCCAAAAGGTGTTTGGGCACTGGAACAGACTTCTGAGGGCAGTGGTCACGGCCCCAAGGCTGGCAGAGCTCAAGGAGCCTTTGGACAATTCTCTGAGGGACAGGGTGGAATTGTTGGGGTGTCTGTGCAGGGCCAGGAGTTGGACTGGATGATCCTTGTGAGTCCCTTCCAACTCAGGATATACCACGATTCTACGAAAAGTGCTCGCTGGGCCCCAAGGAGCAGCTGAAGCCCCTGGAGGATCCCAAAAGATGGGAAGAGCTCTGGGCTGGGCAGACATGTAGGCAGGATGGAGCAATACCGCGGTCCTGTCAGGATGGGCTCTCTCACTCCCGGTGTGCGGGTGGGCAGGGGCTGCTCTGCAGGACCCTCTGCTCCTCCATCCTGTCCTCATCTCCAGCTCACACCGGAGGTGGTCCCGGGGTGGCACTGCCGTGCTCCTGCTGCGCTGATGCCTGCTCCACCCCAAACTCACCGTGCTCCGGCTCCCGGGAACCCCAGCAGAAGCCGAGGGAGGGCAGGAGGTGCCCGAGCGCGAGGCCGGGGCGGAGCAGGACATGGAGCCGCAGGGACCGGGAACGGGGCCGTGGCCGCAGCACCGGCGGCTGCGGGAGCCGCCCTGCCCGCAGGGGGCGCTGCAGCACCGGACCGGGCAGAGCCGTGCGGATGGGATGGGATGGGATGGGATGGGGTGGGATGGGATGGGATAGGTTCAGTTCAGTTCAGCGGGGCTGGGCTGGGCCGAGCTGGGCTGGACTGGGTTCGGCTGTACTGGGTTCAGTTCAGTTCAGCTGGGTTGGGCTGGGCTCTCCCGGGCCGGGCTGGACTGGGCTGGGCCGGGCTGGGCTGGGTTCAGTTCGGCTGGGCTGGGCTGGACTGGGTTCGGCTGGGCTGGGCTGGGCTGAGTTCAGCTCAGCTGTGCTCAGCTGTTTTAAGGTGGGCTGGACTGGGTTCAAATAGATTTTTACTTATTAAAGCCCTGACATCCTAGGTAGCAGCCCAAGACTGCTCCAAGGAAGGTACCTGGGATGCTTTATCTCTTGGATTAAACTGTATCCTCCTCATTGCACCCAAGACTCCTCCCAGTCACCTCCTGGAGCTTTTGGATCTGTGATTTTGAGACCTTAAATCCCAGGTAGCAGCCCCAGACTGCTCCAGGGTAACTGCCTGTGATGTTTTGCTCTTTGGTAGAAGCTCTCTGTTCCAGGATCCAGCCAAGACTCCTCCCAGGCATCTCCCAGAGTCTTTTCACTACTGCTCATAAATCCTGACATCCTACCTAGGTAGCAGTCCCAGACTCCTGCAGGAAAACTACCTGAGATGGTTTTTCACTGTTTGAGAAAATTGTATCCTCCAGGATCCACCCAAGACTCCACCCAGGAATCTCCTTGAGGCTTTACACAGTTGCTTTAGTCCTCTGAGAACTCAGTAGCAGCCCAAGGCTCCTTCAAGGAAGCAACCTGAGATGACTGTTTTGGAATGATCTCTCTCTTCTGGGATCCAGCTGAGATTCCTCTCCCCTATCTCCTGGAGTCTTTTGCCTTGTTCTTACAGTGCCCTGTGGTCATGGGTAGCAGCCCCAGACTCCTCCAAAAGAGGCCTCCAGAATAACTTTTCTCTTTTGGAGGACTCTATCCTCCAGGAACCAGTCAACTCTCCTTCCCGGCATCTCACAGAATCTTCTTACATCTACTGTAGGCACCTGAGATCCCAGGCAGAAGCCCCAGATTCTTCCAAGGAAGAAAGAGATTATTTTTGTCTTTTCAAGGAAAATGTGTCCTCTGGCAGCCACTTGAGACCCCTCCCAGGCATCTACTGGAGTCTTTTAACTTTATTAAATCAAGACTTTAAACACAACTGGCCCCAATCCTGAGCCCTGGGGTACCCCACTAGTGACCAGCCCCAGCTGGATTTAACCCCATTCCCCACCACTCTCTGGGCCTGGCCACCAGCCAGTTCTTACCAACACCCATCTACACCATGGGAATCAGTTTATCCAGGAGAATGCTCTGGGAAATGATGCCAAAGGCTTTACTAAAGTTGGGGTAGACACACCCACAGCTTTTCCCTCATCCACTGAGTGGATCACTTTGTCATAGAAGCATTGGGGGTGCTGTGAGTATCCAAAGTAAAAACAAGCCACCTTCTGACCAGCACTGCCATTTCTTCAGGGAGGCTTCGGTGGCAGATTTCTGGAAGAGCAGCTGGATTTGCTAATTAACTCGGTGGTTTTCTAGTCCAGGTTCACTCCCCAGCCATGGGCTCCTTCTGCTGCTCACAAAACTTTGGTGCTACTGCAGAGTAGCCATTCCTGACAGCTGTGGCGGACCAGGCATAAGTGTGTTTTACTTCAAACATTCTGACTTATGATAGGAAAGGTGTGATTGGTGGAGGGGGTCCCACAGAGGTGAGACGGTGCGTTCTGCCAACTGTGTTCTGAGTCAACTTCTAGCTCCACCTCAAGACTCGTTCTCAATGTCTGCCCCCCAGCTCACTTCCAGGAGGAGGGCTCGGAGGGCTGGTTGTGCATGTGTGAACAAAATGGTACTAAAAGTCTAGTTTACATAAAAGGCACAGACCAGGTTAACTAGGAAAGTAAGTAACTAGGAAAGTATCTCACTCTCTTTTTACTCCCTTTCTCTTTTGCTTTCTTTGTCTCACAACCCCAGTTCCAGACCATCCACGTGGCAGGACCAACATGGAATTCTACAGACTGGTGATAATCTTTGTACTCTCTCTCCCTTTTCTGTCTTTATTTCTCTCCTCCCCTGCTTTGCCTGGCAAAGCTTGGCTATCATATTCTACCCCATATTCTGTAGTGAACTTTATTATGGGAGCAGGGAGTTTATGGAATCGTGTTGTGGTTTATAAGCCAGCACCTTTGAGGAGTTTGTTTTGGGAGTTGAGAACTTATTGAAGTGTACAGTACAAAATAAAGGGCTTGTTAGGCACCACTCTTGTGGAAGTGTATTTTAAGAATTTAAGGGCTTGTTAGCCAACACCTTTTGAGCCTAAACAGTGTGCTGGTTGCCAGAGTTATGGTGACTGTACAGTAAAACATAAGAGTTCCCTGACGTGTGTCCGGTTTCTTTGTTCAGCCTGATGAGAATTTACAATGAACATCGCACCCCCTGACCACTGGGTTGTGACAATGGCACGGGCTAAGGCCACCATCTTTAGTCAGGGACAAGTCCCGCTTCCCTTTGCACAATCCCTTGTGTTGGCAGCGTGCTGTGTCTCCAGGACTTGCTCCATGAATTGCAGCTCTGTCACTACTGACAGGCTTTAACAGCTTCAGGCACAGCTGGCCTCATCCTGCTGCTGGCCAACATCTGCAGGGGCTCTGTGGTGTGGCTGTTCCCAAGGGTTGCCCTCTGTAGAAATTGCTGGAACTGTGTGTCTGTGTGTATCTGTCTGTGCCTTGTCTCTATGCTGGACCTACAAATGGGAGCTGCCAGAGCCATTTCATCAGACTGAGGCAGGAGAAGTCCACAGTTTGGTTGCATGAGACTCAGCTCCAGTGGGAAGAAGAAATTGCCTGGGCCCCAAGGCCATCTTAAATTGGCTACTTCCTTTACTAGAAGCAGTGAAACTGGCTTTATTGGGAGATGTGTGGGTTCAAGGGGGAGTCCTCGAGTTTTTAACCTTGTCCTGCACTTGTACCCTTTTGCTTTGTGTGGCGAAGATGTGGATGTGGCATGGATGCTGTGTGCCAGGGCGGACAGGATGCAGCTCTGCCAGCCTCCATGAGGCTGCAGTGCTCAGGGTGGAACTGGCTGCACGCTGGCCCCAGCTCTGCCCAACTGGGTGCTGTGTCTTGTTTGCCCAACTCTGCAGTAAATGATTCACCAGCACCACACACACTCCCACTGTGGGCACCTAAACTTCCCCAGCAGTTGCCACAGGCAGAGCTCAGTCATATCCACCGTACACAACAGGAAGCAAGCCTGAAGCATGTGAGAACTTTTTTCTCTTGTCAAAATGCTTTGGTCCCTTCATCTCATTTCCAAAGAGATGAAAATACCAGCCCACAGTTTTCCTTGAACACTGAAAGAAAGGAAACTGTGCTTTCCAGAAATGCCTCAACCCCATGACCTTTCCTCTCCCCAGCGTGCCAGCCCACAGCTCCTGCCAAGCCCCCACACACTCTGGCAAGTGGGTCCCTGCTCTGAGTTGCTGCTGCTGCTCCTCCTGCTCATGGTTAACCCAGCTTCTGCTGACTCATCACTTGCCTGACCTTCACCTGGAGTGCGGTAATATGTACCAGTCAGGTACCACTCCTCCTTGCAGAGCTGCTTCCCTCTGGGTAGTTTCCATAATTTAAAGGGAGGTGTTCACAGAGGCAGTAAAACCAGGTGCTCACAAGTTCACAGTGGTGTAGAGAATTGCTAGGGGCTCAGGAAAAACAGAAAATGGTAGGAATTTTCTCCTGCCATCTGTATCTGACCTCTTACCAAAAACCTCTTGGAGTGATTTTGGGGTGGTTTTCTTCTTCAGTTTCCTTCTGTCTTGGAGCTTTCTGTATTCTCCTATAGGCAAGGCTGGTTATTTATTGCTGGAAGCCACTCCAGAACCCTGGCACACCACCTTGCTGAGGGTGGAGGTCGTCTAGTCCCTGGTTCAAGCAGGCAGACCCGTTGCCCAGGGCCTTCAGAGTGCTCTTTGACCCTTGGAAAAGGCCTTGAGGAGGCTGCAGCTGAGAAACCAGGGCAGGAGACACCTCCTGTGAACTGCAGGACCCACAGATGTCCACAGAGCCTGATCATCCCCATCATCTCTGCAGCCCAAACCTGCACTGAAAATAGCTGACAGACCCAGCTCTGCTAGCAAGAGACAAGAAAATTCTGCCTCTTTAGGCCCTTCACCCATAAACCGGTATTAGACAATATATCCTAGAGGGATAGCCCTTTCCTTAAGGGACTCTGGGCTTATGCTACATGGTGATCCCAGCACAGCCTCCCCAGGGCCTGGGGCCAGACACGTGGGTCGTCCTTGCCCAGGGTGGACTGAGCACCCACAGGCACTAGTGACACCCCAGCCTGAAACAGTGCTCTCCCCTAGAGCCAGACCTGCAGGGCACAGGTGAGTTGAGCTCACCGCTCTGGCCTCTGACCCCATGGGGTAGCCAGGGAGCGGGGAGATGCCACAAAAGCAGCAAAATAGCCTGACTCCCACCACATCCCAGTGCGTCAGCTGATGGAAAGCATGAGCAGCCTGATGCAGCGGCCTGAGGTACTTCTGGCTGCTGTGTGCTGAAGGTGTCTACACAAGTGTGACAGAGTGGCCCTGGTACCGGGTCTTGGTGCCCAAAGGAGGGGAACCAGTTGGGACAAAGATGTCATATGGACCCAGGCTCTCCTAGGCAGAGACAGGTGAAGGACAAGGGGGCACCCAGGTGGAGGCTGTTTAGGCTGCCAGCTTGGGAAGTGCCAACCCATCATGTCCAGCAGGGAATGGAGTGACTTATGGGTGCATGGCAGAGTCCACAGGAGCCCTCAGAGGTCTCCCCTGGGTCTGCAAGCTGCTTGAACCTCAGCTCCGGTATGAAGTAACTGAACCATCCTTTTGCTCATTCCAACTCTTATTTTGGCTTTCAACCTTTACAAGAGATTTCCTCACATGAAGTTTTTTCCCTGCTCTTCCTTCCATGTCCAGAGCCACAGATTCCCTGGATGCCCTACTGCTCAGGATGGACACATGTTCCTCTTTTCTTCCACAAAGCTGTAAGTTCCAGCTTAGAGCAGTGGAAAGCAGAGAGGCTTTTATGCAGTGCTGCAGCAATTCCTTATGTAATACCATCCTGGGAGCCCCACAGGAAGGGCAGTGTCCCATGGTGGTCCTTGAGCCACTGGTGTTTACATGCCAGACCTGGCTGGGGGCACCTGAGGCTCTGCATGGGGACATAAGTAGGATGTGGCCAGCAGCACGCATGGTACACGCACGCAGGGGAGCCAGCACTGCCAGCTGGCTGGGGCAAAGGACAAGGCTGGACATGTGGACAGTGAGGGGTGTGTCAGCACTGAGACATGGATGAGGCCCTAGGTCTGGCAGCCACTCACACAGTCTGGACATCCAGTCCCCGCCTGTAGGATGTTTCCATGGGAGGCATCACGCTGGCGCCCATGCTGGCCTGGGGGGTGCAAAAGGAGAAGGAACGAGCCCTGCCATGAGTCAGAGTTCAGGGCAGATAAAGTCTCTCTTCTCCTTCAGCCCAAGTCAGTTCCAGTCCTGACCACCTCAGCAGCCTCCACTGGCCTCACTCCAGTATGAGATCCTTCTTGTTCTGGGAAGCCCCAAATGGAACATGGCATGCAGAGAAGGCAGGGAAGAATTGCTTCATCAGCCCATTCCTGCGCTCCTGCTGACCCAGCCTGAGATCTGCCAGCCACCCTCGCCACACAGACTGTGACTGTGAGCATCTCTGTCAGAGCTCAGTGCTCCCACTCTGTAAGCTTAGCAGTGCCCTGAGCCCTTGGCAGCTCAGCCCTGTGCTGGCCTTGTCTGCAGCCTTGAGCCATGTCAGTGCAGTTGGGCACAGGGCTGGCAGTGCTGCCATCAGGGCGGGTAGCCCAGGGCTCAGCCCTATGCCCAAGCTGTCCCTCCGGACCACCAGCCTCATACCAGCAGCCAGCAGCAGGGCAGTAGCCTCATGGTTACATAGCGGGGAGTTACATAGCTGGCAGGGAGCCAGCCCTGTCCCCTGCTTGCTGCTTGGGCGGTGAAGGTCGGAGCACCAGGGATCCCTGCTTATCCCCTGTTATCTTCCAGACAAACCCAAACTGCGTCCTGAGTCCCTGACACACTCACACACTTGGCAGCCAAGGCTGCACTGTACTGTTCCATAGATCCCTCCCCGTGGGGTCCCACGGAGCTGTGAATACAGCCTGGGCATGGGGCAGTCCCGGGGGTGCTGGGGGTGAGGGGGCACAACTCACACATGGGGCAACCCCGCAGCCACTAGGGGTGCAGGGGACAGGACAGGAGCACAGTACAGTGTGGTAGAGTCCATGGCAGGAGGGCTCTGTAGATCCCTGTGGGCTGGCGGAAAAATGGTCCTCCTGGGGCTGGGGTACCTCTGAGCAGAGCCCTTCCCAAGTGCTAGCATGCCAGCCCCCATCCTGCTAGCCCTCATCTAGCTGGATGAAAACAGCCCCTGGGGTGGAAACATCCTTCCACAAGACATGGGAGACCTTTGAGACACCTGGAGCAATGTCACGGGTGGCACACGACAGCCCTATCACCGTCACAGGGTGGACTCTGCCCTCTCTGCATTGCATGCTGTCAGGGAAATCCTGATAAGGTGAGATAAGCCATCACTGCTGAGCCCTATCTATCAGCCTCTGGTGTCCCCGGGTTAGGGTTAGGGCTCGTGGGGCTCCACAAACTGCCCCTCCTGACCCCGCCGGCCTGCAGAACCCCAGTAGTGCAGAGCATCAGCCTGGACACAGACATGGCCCTGGAAGGAAGAGCCATACCAGTGAAATCATGGTGGTCCTTCCTTCCTTGCTTCTGTCCTTCTTTCCTTCCATCCTTCCTTCTGTCTTTTTCTTTCCAGCCCCTTCCCAGCTCCCTTTTGGCAGAGAGGTGCAGCTGGACTCCAGTGGGCCAATTCTCCAGAGCAGGGCTGGCATCCCTCTGGGATGGGGGATGGGGGTTCCCAGACTCACTGGCCAAGCTGAGATCTGTCCCACAGCCCAGCTATCCTCCTGGGGTATTTCCAGGGGAGAGAGATCCCAGTTCCCAGGTGCATATTGTACAGCATAGGTTGGGCCACCAGTTGGAAAGCAGTTCTGCAGGGATGGACCTTGGGATTCTGCTGGGCACCAGCTGAGCAGGAGCCAGGGATGTGTCCTCACAGCAGCAACCCCAGCTGCACTAGGCAGAGCCGGGCAGGGAGCATCAGCAGGAAGCTGTGCTGCTCCAGCTGGGATCACCCAGACAAGGCACAGACATGTGGGGTGAGTCCAGCAAAGGGCCATGACTGTGGTGGAAGAATTGGAGCACCTATCCTGGGGGGAGCGGCTGCGGGAGCAGTGGCTGCTGTCTGGAGCAGAAGAAGTTCGGAGAATCCTGCTAACACACAGGCAGGGAGGGTGCCAAGAGGCCACAGTTTGTCTCTTCCCAGTGGTGCCTAGCGCCAGGATAAAGTGCAATGGGCACAAACTAGGACATGGGAGGTTCCTTTGAACATCAGGAAACAACTTTGTACTGTGAAGGTCAGGCAGTAGCAGATAATGCCCAGGGAGGCTGTGGAGGCTCCATCCTCGAGGATCCTCCAGCCTTGAACAGTCTTAGGCCATCGGCAACTTCCACAGGAGCTGGGCAGGACAGTGCTCTGTGTCTTGACTGCATACCGTGCCCCTGGGCAGAGGCATGCTTACAGCCCATGTGGGTGCATGCACACGACTGGGCACGCACAGCACACAGACACGTGCACACACACACACACACACGCACATGCGTACACATGTGCACAAGGTGAGTGTGCAGGCACCTGCACACACCTGCACACACACCTGTGCCCAGTCATGCACGTGAGGGCACATGCATGGGTGCCCAGGAAGAGAGAGCATGGAGTGGGTGCGGCTGTAGCAAGGGCTGCCTAGGATGGGGGGCCAACGGGACAGGAGAGTGCCCTAGATGGGGTGGTACCCGCGATGGGCGGGTGCCTGCGATGAAGGGGTGGTACCCGCGATGGGGAGGTGCCAGCGCTGCCCCTCCCATTGCCCTGCCCCAGGGCGGGGCGGGGCCTGTTCGGCGTGGGCCAATCAGCACCGAGTCCGCCCCGCGCGCGGGGTTAAAGGGGGGCGCGGGGCGGGGGCGGTGCGCGGGATGTGGGTGCGCGTGGTGCTGGCCTGTGCGGTCCTGCGCGCATGCGCGCGCGCCTGGCCCGGCGGGGCCGTGTGCGCGCGGGAGGCGGCGGGCGGGGGCGGCGCGCGCTACGTGGCGTTCCTGGGCCGCGGTACCGGCACCGGCCCCGCGCTGGTCGAGAGCGCCTTGGCCGCCCCCGGCCGCCTTCGCGCCTGCTGGGCCCGCCGCGACCCGCGTCTTGTCCGCGCCTTCCGCGCCGCCTGCGCGCGCCGCCCGCCCGCCGTGCCCGGGGCCGCGCTGCGCCGGGCCCTGTCCGCGCTGTGGCGGCGCCGCGCCGCCTGCACCGACCCCGCAAAGGCGGGAGCGCAGCGCCAACGCCGCCGCCGGGGCTGGACGCTGCCGGGCACGTTGTGGTGTGGCGCCGGGGACTCGGCAGGGAACTGGAGCGAGCTGGGTACGGGGCGGCGGGGGGCGGCGCGGGCAGCTGGGCTCCCTCCGCGGGGTCGCGCTCACCGGCGCCTCCGCAGGGCTGTTCCGCGGCCCCGATCGGTGCTGCCGGGAGCACGACCAGTGCTGGGCGCAGATCACGGCGCTGCAGTTCAACTACGGCATCCGCAACTACCGCCTGCACACCGTGTCCCACTGCGACTGCGACGCCAGGTGCGCCCAGGGCCGGGGGAGGGGCACCGGGAGGGCTGGGGACACCAGCCCCGCTCACCGATCCCTGCCTGCAGGTTCCGGCATTGCCTGCTCGCCATCAACGACACCGTGTCCAACATCATCGGCGTCACCTTCTTCAACCTGCTGGAGGTGCCGTGCTTCGTGCTAGAAGAGAGCGAGGAGTGCATCCAGTGGCACTGGTGGGGCGGGTGAGTGCCTGGGGTGGGGCCCCGGTCCCCAGTGCACCCTGCCTAGCTGCCCTACCGGGCATGGGTTGGCTGGGCTGGTGTGCAGGGCCTCACAGCATGTGGTGTCCCCAGGTGCGAGCGTTATGGTGTTGTACCCTTGGCCAGGATGGTGCAGCAGAGTCAGTACCACCCCAGCCTGCCCGCAGAGGAGAGAGGCAGCTCTGCTGCACAGCCCCCGGGTAAGGGAAGGAATTCCTCTAGAGCAGGGCGCAAGCGGCTCCGACAGGAACTGGAGCCGAAGCCTGGGCGCCACCAGGCACGGAGACCTGAGACAGCCCAGCAGGACCCAGGTATCCCTGCGTTGGCCAGGGACAGGGCTGAGCCCACAGCCAGGCACCGAGCAGCGCAGCAAGGGCTGAAGCCTGGCCCCCCAACAGCACTGACCACGTTGGGACAGGATCCAGCTGGAGCAAGGAGCGCACTGGGAAGAGCAGAGCAAGGAGCTGAGGGCTTGGCCCACCCTTGGGATGGCAGTGTGAGACCCAGCCCAACCGCAGCAGGATGGAGTGGGCCCACCCCAGTGCCCAAGGTGGAAGAGCGCAGGCAGCAGGGTGAGCTGGTGCCGTGGGTAGAGCATGCACCACAGCTGGGGTGTCTCAGGGCCTCAGCCTGGTGGGGTCATATGCTGGGGGTGCCCTTCACCTCCCTGCTGTCCTCAGGCCCAGGCAGGGTGTGCAGGTGCTACAAGCACCTGGGTAAGTGTGAGCACCAGATCGCACCCCACAAGGTGAGGTACCAGCTGCACAACGTGAACAGCCAGACACTCCTCCACTGCAACTGCACCCGCAGGTGCGTGTCCAGGAGGAAAAGAGCACTGTGTGCAGACAGTTTGGGATCAGAGGAGGTGGGCTGTCCACCCTGGCCAACACCTGCTGACCACAGCCCTCCTGTGCCTGCAGGCTGGAGCGGTGCCTGCGCAGGGTGAGGAACTGCAGTAACATGGAGGTGGCTGTCCTGGCTAACCACATTGCCACAGACTGCTTTGTTCTGGAGCAGCTTGCTGCCTGCAGCCCAGGCAGGGGTTCTCAGGACAGGTAAGTGCCAAGAATCAAGAGGCTGTGGCCTGTGTGGGGCATGAAGCCAGGAGTGTAAGCACTGGCCCCTGCTCTGCCATGCCATGAGCAGGCTGCAGGGCAGGCAGTGGCTGTCAGTGCTGCAGGGTTACACTGACATGCCCAGCTTTGCTTCTCCAGCAGCTGTACCACAGTGACCAGGGCTGTGCTTTTACCTGCAAAGCGGCTCAAAAAGACCCTGAGGCGTTGGGGCTCTCTTCATGTGAGCTCCAAGACCAAGCATCCAGACTGGAAGACACAGGCCTGGGGAGGCACCCTCTGTGAGCAGTGCCAGCACCTGGCCATGGAGCAGGGGCTGGGTGCTCAGCCCCACACAGTGCCCCGATGATGCCTGAGCAGTGCTGCCTTGGGAAGGAAGGGGAGGAAGATGTGCTGTGCAGTAGCTGCAGCCTACAGCTGCTTGGTTCCTGGTCCTTTAGACAAAGGATAGCAATGAGCACAGCTGCTGGCATGACTGCATGGAGCTGGGGACCACAGCCAGAGCAGGCAGAGGGACTGAGAAGACTCAAGGAGTTGTGGTTGCCATCCACAAGCATCAGAGTAAGGGGAAGAAAATAGGAGGGCTCAGGAAAGGGGAAACTTATTGTTTTCCCTTCCCAGTTGTGCTCTGGGGCCAGGGGGATGGCAGGGCCCCCCACCCCTATATTGGTGACCCTTCAACTGGGGGGCCTGAGCAGTGAGGTGTGATCCTGACCCCCCTTGCCCAGGCACAGTAGGATGGCTGGGGTCAGTCTATGCATGCAGCAGAAGATAAATAAAGAATGGTCAGAGCATGGTCTATGGTGCCAGGGCTGAGCCTTCTGCCCCCTGTTCACGCTGCAGCCCCCACCCCCAGGGCTGATCCTGCCCTCTGGCAGTGACCACAGTGCAGCTGGAGTGGGCAGGATCGTTTATTTTGTTGCTTGCACTATGTCCAGGCTGAGGCACAGTGGTAGAGCAGGGAAGGAGCAAGCTTTGATCTCTGGGGTACCCTGGGATGGTCCTCGCTCTGTGCCCATCACCATTCCTGCCAGAGCCCTGCCTTGGCCTCCCCTGCCACCTTGGGTGCAAGGCCAGCACTCCTGTCATGGGACTGAAGAATCCTGCATGTGGAAGTTCATGAGGGTCTCCCCAAACTGCACTAGACCAGCTTTGCCCACCCTCCCCTGGGTCACCTCCCAGCCCTGCCCTGGGGAGCAGCTTGGGCTGAGGGGAGCAGAGGGGAGTACCCCTACCTGCCAGGCACACAACAGGGGTGAGGAGTCACTGCAATAAATAAGGGAGGGGGTGTCTTAGCAGGGAAGTGGCAGAGGAAAGCACACAGCGAGCGCGCTATGGGGAGGAGGAAGGGGGCCACTGCATCAGCGGCCCATGGCACAGCTATGGCTGTCCAGTTCCTGGGGGCTGCAGCCCTCTTTTGGGGATGTGCCACAGCCTGGGGGGCTGGTGGGGCTCATCCTCCGGCAGGGATAATAGCCCTGATCCACATTCTCTTGCCGCCAGCCCAGAGCCTTGTCAATCATCTCCAGGCGGAGTGCAGGCAGCAGGCCCAGGTTCCGGGGGTCAGCCCTGGCCAGCGGGCTGTCAGTGGAGACACGCTGGGAGCCACCCTGCTCCTGTACAGTCTGGTAGAAAGAGCTGCCCTCCAGGTTGTCAGCTGCCTGCCTCAGCTCCTTGCCTTTGGCTCCACAGCACCCCAGCTCTTCCTGGGGCACATGGATGGTGGGGATATCCCTGGGGGGGCCGCGGCGGCTCTGGGGCGAGGGGCTGCGGCTCGTTCCCCTGTCCCGGCTTGATGGCCGCAGGATGAGACCCTGGAACTTGGCCAGGCTTGGGCTTCGGCTCCGGTGCCGTTTCATCTTGCCCGGGCTGGGGCTACGGGATTTGGGGGCCAACAGGACAAGTGTACTGTCATCCTCTTCTGAGCTGCTGCCTGAGCTGTCCGTGGGGCTGCTGCCCTCCTCTGACCTAGGCAGGGAGATCTGCACCCCTGCATCAGCACTGCTGGCTGACTCTCACAGGGGGCTGTGGGGTACCACAGCAGCTGGTCTCCCCCAGCCAGGGATCCCCACATACATCCCTCCCCCTGCCTCCCCCAGCCCCTCACCCTCGTCTCTTGGCTGTGCTCACCTGGAAAGGCTCAGTCACACCAGCGATGCTGCTGGAGGTGTTGCTGTAGTATCCAAGGATGTACTCGCCGTTCCCCTTGGGCAGCGCTTCCTCAGAGAACATCACCTGCAGCCCAGAAACACCTGGTGGACACCAGGGCTGGGCACAGGGGTGCCCCCTCCCACCTCTAGCCCCAGCCAAAAGCACAAATTCCTGCTGCCAGCACCACAGGCCTGACGGAGGCTCAGCACAAAGCAATAAGGTGCCCTCCGCCCCCATCCAGGGGCACAAAGGGGCCATTGTTCCCCCACAGTGGGACAGACGTGCCAGCAGGGCTGGCCCCAGCTCACCTGTGCACAGAGCTGCTTCTCTAGGCAGCGCTCCCCATCATCACTCCTGGCCCAGACATAGGACACATAGTCTTTAGGGTGCCGAAAGCCTACCTGTGTTACACAGGAGAACACAGGTGAGTGGGGGAACATCAGCCCCACTTGGCACCATCACCCGTGCCTGGCCTGCACTCCCTGCTTACACCAGGGAGACCCAGAGCTGTCTCACACCCCCCAGGTGTACCAGGGCCCTGTGGGGCCTGTGGAGCAGGAGGAAGAGGGAACTGCTGGACCTGAGCCTCCTGAAGCAGAGCCACGTCATGCTGCCAGGGGAAGAGAGGGCACAGCTCCATGCTCTGCACCCATGTTCGCTGGTGAGGGGTAGCTCAGAAGGGACCCCCGCAGTGCTGTGCAGTGCTCCCCACTCCCTCCAGCCCCAGCAGCCCCCAAGCCCCTACCCGGTAGAGTCCTATCCAGTCCCAGGAGCTCCGGTGGAAGCCAACAGCCATCTTGTACCTGACAACTGCTTGCTCAGGCCTGCTCCACTCGTCAGCCACATAAATCTCAACCGGGGGCTTGTCCACCTTGGAAGCAAACTGTCAGAGACAGGTACATGGTGAGCAAGGGCATGGCAAAGAGCTGCCCCTGTTGCCCAGCGGCACCTCTCTGGGTCTGGGCCGCCGTGCATACACCCACAGCAGCCCCCAGCCAGGGGCAAGGCAGCTGAGTTTGCCAAACAGAAATAAAGTACGCCACCCCCCACAGAAGCTGGGCATCCCACTCCTGCAGCTCCTGCCTGCATTCCCACCAGCCCTGGACAGTGCTCACCTGCACAGCAAAGATGGCAGCTACTGGCTTGTGGTCGCTGACGGTGTACTCCATGTGGCTGCAGTAGCAGAGCTGGCTCACCGACAGCACACCCCGGCTGGGCCGGTGCCTGCCTGCCCCCAGCCCTTTGCTGGGGGATTTGATCTTCCATAGGATGCGGTCAGTCCAGGCAGGTTTTCGCTTCTTGGCACTGCAGGGCACAGAGGGGCATCTCTTGCCTGGCAGGGGCAGTGGGCTCTGACCCAAACTGCCTCCTCCTGGCACTAAGGCATGCATGGGCAGAGGGTGGAGCTCATCTCGGCACTCAGCTCAGCGTGGCTGCAGGGATAGACCTGCACTGGCACCAGCACTGCAGTCGTGTCCCAGTCCAGCCCATGCCTGCCCCAGCACAGCTGCTCCCCCCACCCATCCGCACAAGCATCCGCCCTGGCTCTGAGCCTCACTGCTCCTGCATCCCTCTCCCCCAGCTCACGCCCAGCTCTGCTCTCCTACCTGCTGTCGTACTTGTTGGTGCCGACATCAAATTTAAAGGTGGGTGGGAAGTTCAGGGGTCCCTCCTGAAAGCCTCTGAGAACAGGCCAGGTGCTTTTGGCAATGTTCAGCTGCGGGAAAGAGAGAAGGTAAAGGAGCACACCAGCCCCCATGATCAGACCAAGATCTCTCTGGTCTCACACAGTCACATCCTTGCCCCATTCCTGCCAACTCCCACAGCTCTCAGGGTTTGTCCATCTATGCCAGCAGCCAGTTTGTAGACCCAGTGCCTCAGGTCTTCCTCACACTAACAAGGGAAGCATGTGCCCAGCTCAGTCTGACCAGGGACTCTGCTGCCTCTTCCCCACAGAGACAAGAGAGCCAGAGCTCCTCCTGCCCTATGGGCTGCAAGGGGACATGTCCTGTCCCACAGCTGCACAGACAGTTTTGGGGAGAGTCAAACACTGCTCAGGGCCCAGTGGAGTCTGGCAACGTGCCCATCCCTCACCTGGTCCTTCTCCCAGAGCTGGCTCAGGACGTTGCTGTCGATGGCATACTTCACAAAGCAGATGTCCAGGCTCTCAATGCGGAAATTGAGGTCCCCAAACCAGAACACAAGGCTGTGGGAGAGAGGGCAACGGGCTGAAAGGGCTGAGGCTACTGGAGCTGGGGACAGCAGGGGAATAATGTCCCCAGACTGTGTGCAGCCTCAGCCTGCAGCACAGGCACTCTTGGGAGCACTGGCACAGGTCAGCACTCAGCCGGCAGCCTGGCCAGCTGCCAGGAATCTGCAAGGTAGGACTAGGCATCATTAACCAAACCAGACAGACTGCCCTGAGCTAAAATCGAGGGTGGAAATTTCCACAGTGAGGCACCCACCAGAGTCAGACTACACAGGCTGTGCAGAGCTGGGCCCTCCACCTCACCGGTCCCAAACCACAACTGGACTAGTACAGCAGGAACTGCACCAGGCCTGAATGTACCCTTACAGGAGACCAAAGACCCCTCTAAACACCTACCCCATCATGCTGAGTTCCCACTGAGCCACGGGACAATTCTGCAGTTCTGCAGACAAGACCTGATCTCCAGGCTGTGCTGGGATGCAGAGGTCAGACCCCAGACCCTACATGGGGGAGGGTCAAGGACTGGGGCTGGCACTAGAGCCCAGACCGGGGAGCAAAGTGGTGGGGTACGCACTCGTGGTCCAGGATGCCGTTAGCCACACGCCCCTCAAACTGCTGCATGTGCAGTATGGTGGCAAAGTCCTCCTTGCGCTGCTCCGCCTTCTCCAGGTGCGCTGGCAGGTGGCAGTTCAGGAAGCAGACCATGTGGCCGAAGATGGAGAGACGAACACTCACCCCACCCTTGTTGCCCTGCACCGAGAGGATCCCATGACTCCTTGGGAAGCCAGCCCCTTGCCACCTTCCCCCAGGGCCACACTCACCCAGTAGCCCCCTAGCCCCGTCCTGGTACAATCTGTCTGGATGTCCTGCAGAAAGGGCAGGTGGTAGTACTTGGCAAACACCAGCAGGATCACACCTTGCATCCGCACCGTGCTGACCTGGAATGGGAGCAGGAGCTGGAGCAGGATGGTAGAGAGCCCACAGGGGCCATGAGGCAGCACCTCCATCCTTCGTGTACCCCCCCATCCTGCAGGTGACTAACAGCATGTTCAGTTCAGAGATCTGTGTGCACCCTCCTGAACACCGACAGCCAAGCCTGAGCCTCAGAGATGCTGGGCTTATATATGTTCTGGGGTGAGTGCCTCCGGGAGCCGAACCTACCTCCGGGCCCACAAGCTGCTGTCAGCAGCACAGGCCAGTTCCCACATTCACCTCTGCACCCTGGTTCAACGCAGCAGGACACAAGAAGTGGCCCCAAAGCTCCAGAGGGGAAGCATAAGCATAGGAAAAGGAGCAGGGTGGCACAAGCCAGACAGCTCACTGGCAAGGTGCAGCACTGGCCCCCACATACTGTTTGGAGGCTACAGGCTGTCTCTCCAGCCAGCTCTCCCACCGCACCTCCCTCTGCCCTGCAGTCCAACTCTCCCTCCCTGTGGCACACCTGCCTGGCAGACAGAGGGAACACCAGCTGCCAGCTTCTTCAGGACTCCTTACCAGGATGAAATGGAAGGGACTCAGCACATCCATGAAGAGCTCGCTCCACTGATCTGTGAAGAGGGCATCCTTCAGGCGCTTGTTTATCTTGGAGTTCACCTCCTGCAGCCTGGGAGGAAGGGGATAGGTCCCTCAGCCACACCAGGAAAGTGTCTGTGTCCCAAGTAGTGAGAGCTCCTTGGGAAAGTTGCCAAAGCACAGTACTGGGGAGCAGTACAGGGTGGGAAGGGCAGTTCAAGGGAAGACCCTAGGTTTAGAGCACAAACCAGCCACGTCCTTGCTCCAGTGATGCTGGACCATGTGCTGGCAGGAGGCACAAGTGGCCCTGAACCCAGGAGGCCTTGGCCCCTTCTAAAGCAGAAGCAGTTCAGCTGCACAGAGCTGGGCAGCAGCCTAAAGCCCATCTCAAGGTGCAAGAGGGGCTTAAAGGGCCTTTCAGTTGAATCAGTCTCTACACAGAAGTCAAGTCTCACCAGCGCAGGGTGTCCAGATGCATTCGAGCCACCCAGCTTGGAGCAGCAGCAACCAGAAAGTTAGTAGTGCTCCTCCCAGCTCAGCAATTAGTGAAAAGAAGGAACAATGTCCACAGAGAACAGCAGAATCAGGAAGTGTCTTGCCCAAAAATATCAGGTGCTTGGTGCACAAAGACACAGGTCAGAGGAAGGAGACAGCCAGAGATGCCGGGAGGTGAGAACTGTGGGATACCCTGCCCTGGACCTAACACGGTCCCAGCACATCCCATGGTGTCAGCTACACCCCCCACCCCATCCATCCAGCTCAGGTCCATCTCCACAGCCCACACAGTCCCATCCCACTGGTCCGCAAGGCCGAGGAGACTGGGAGATTTGCTCTAACACAGTGTTATAGCTCTGGCAGCCTCAGCCTTCCACCACTATCCCCTAGGAGCTCCAGGGCAGTCCCTGGCAGCCTCCTGGAGGCAGATCCAGCTCTCCTATATCACACTTGCAGGCAGAGGCTACTTCCTGCTCCCTGTGCAAAGACACAGTGCAGCCCCGGCCTTAGCAGGAATCCACACACCACCACAGACCTCAAGGGACCAGTCTGTGCTCAAATGCTGGCAAGCTCGTCTCACCACCACACTGTGGCACTGCCTTGCAAGCAGCTCCGTGTACCAGGGGCATGGAGCCAACCCAGCTGTGGGAGAACAGCAGATCTATGCCCTTGAGGCCTGCATACCATGCACAAAAGCAGAGAGGAGGAAAACACTCCCAGAGAACTTGGGGCAGGTGAGTTAAATGCCTCGACAGACCTGACCCCAGGACTGCCATGGCTCACTTGGCCTGGCACAGCCAGCCTCAGGCTTGTTGAGGATTCAAGTCTAATCAGTACTCAAGGGTTTTGGTTCCTCTCAGCACTCACATTCTACCAGGAGCTGATTGCCCATCACCTTTTCGGATATATTACCATTTGTGATGTACGTGCCTCCCTCCTCCCCGGGACTCAGGGAGGCTGAGGCTGCAGCTCTCCCATTCCTCATGCCCCAGGGCTGTGGGGATCCCCTGAAAAGGGATACGGCAGAGCAGGGGAGGGGGCCTTGCACCTCACCGTCTTACCCAATGGCGATCATGTCCACATCGTTTGTCTCGCCCGTGTTGAGGTGCAGCAGGGATGTCACATCATTCGGGGGCATGGCTGTGCCTACGTTCCAGGTGACCACTGTGATGCTTGGGAGGACAAAGGAAGAACAGGCTAACACTGGGGCTGAGAGGGATTCCTGTCCCCCTGTTCAGCCCCCAGCTCCACCAAGGAAGCTTTTTGCTGGCAACAGAAGTAAAGACTGAAGCTTAATCAGAGCACATACACCTTAACTCCCGTTTGAGGGAGACAGGTCCTTGCTTCCAAATTCCCCCAGGATCTGCACTTGATAATTCTAAAAACCAGCACAAAGAGCCCTCATTTTCATCACCACCAGCTGATACAGGCATGCTGGCACAGCAGGCAGCCTTCAAGAAAACTGCTTCCCCTCCTTTCCCCAGGAATCACGGCTCCTGGCAAAAAAGACCCGGATCTGAGTCCTCAGCCCCTGCCAGCCCTAAAGGCCAGGGCAGCGCATGTGACAGCGGTTCCGCAGCCCCGAAGCGGTGTCCTTCAGCAGCACAAAGCCACATCCCTCACAACACATCAATGCCATTGCGCAACGGGCACCAGCAAAGGGCCCGTGGGCTCATTTGGCAGCAGCCAGGAGTCGTCTCAGTCTCAGGGACATGTTTCAACAGGGAGGGAGGGCAGTGCCCAGGAAAGCCCCAGTGCTCGGAGACAGCGGGGGCAGGTAGCCCGTGGCTCTGTTATGATATCCCGCACGGACAGCGGCACCAGGCATTCTCCTCACAGGAGCCTGCCTGACTGCAGTCCCGCACCCCAAATCCTCCAGCTGAACCCTCCACAGTGGGAGGAGAGGTGCAGCTCCAAAGCACAGCGGAGACCTCGGCACTGCGCCCCCTGTCCCCGCGATGCCCCCGCGGCCCCACTCACCGGAAAGCGCCGTCCTCCGAGGCCCGTCCCGGGCAGTCCGGCAGCGGATCGCAGGCGTCGCCAGAGCCGGGGCGGCCGAGGGGCCGGCCGAGGAGGGGCAGCTCGCCCGGCTCCGCTCGGGGGGCCAAGCCCGCCCACCCGCCGGCGAGGAACTCGCTGGACACGGCCTTGGGCAGCGCGGGGGCGCGGGGCACGGCGGGGCTCGCCCAGGCCGCGATGTGGTCGCTGGACTCCGCCTTAGGCAGCATCTCCCGCCGCTCCGGCGCGGGAAAGGCGGCCCGGCCGAGCGCTGTTGGAGACAGAGGGCCACCCGGCCCGGGGGGCAGCAGGGCCGGCAGCGGGAGCCCCTCGGGCGGGGTCCGGCCCGGGGGCCGCTCCTCGGGCCCGGCGCGCCGCGGGCAGCCGTGCCCGAAGGGGTCGCAGGCGGCGTCCGGCCGGGAGCTCCTACGGCCGACCGGGACGTCGCCGCTGAGGAAAGGCGCCGCCGAAGCCCCTGCCTCGGGCAAGGGCCGGGCTGCGCCCCCGGGGCCGCGCGGGAGGCCGGGCCGGGGCTCCGCGCCGGCGGCTGAGCCCCGGTCGGCGCTGCCGCGCCGGGCCGGGTCCATCGGCGGGCGGAGACCGGAGCGGCCCCGACCCGGCCCCGCGCACCTTGCGGCCCCGCCACGTGACGTCACCACACCATGACGTCAACGCCCGCCACCTGCGCGGCGCCTTAAAGGCGCAGGAGCATCCCCGCCTCGCGCGCACCTGCCGCACCGCCCTGCCGACGTGACGGCCCGAGACGCGCCCCTCCTCTGCCCCCGCCAGCCTGTCCTTACACCTGCACACCCGTCCCTGCTCACCTGTCCTTGCATCTGCACACCTGTCCTTGCATCTGCACACCTGTCTTTGTGTGTGCACAACTGTCTTTGCACATGGATGACTAACCTCGCTCATGTACTGCAGTCCTGCACGTACACACGTACACACATCTTTTGCGCATGCACAACAGCCATTGCAAGTACACACCTGTCCTCACACACCTGCCCTTGCCTATGCACCTCTGCCTCTGCCTCTGCACCTCTGCCCCTGCCTGCCTGTCTGCCTTAGTGCATTATTGTGTGTGCAGCTGTGCTCACCACTGTGGCTGTTGTGTCAGCATGTGCCGGGTGTGTCTGTGGTTTGCTGTGGAGTGTTTGCGATGTTGGGTGCATGCACACCCTTGGGCAGCCGTGAGTGTGCGCAGCTGCTTGTGTGTGGCTGTGTGTGCAGCTATGTTTGTGGCTCTGTGTGTAGCTCTGTGTGTGTGCAGCTGTGTGTGTGACTCTGTGTGTGTGGCTGTGCGTATGGCTGTGTGCAGCTCTGTGTGGCTCTGTGTGTGCGCAGCTCTACGTGCAGCTATGTGTGTGGCTGTGTGTATATGGCCTTGCATGGAAGGCTGTGTGTGAAGCTGTGTGTGCAGCTGTCTGGCTGTGTCTGTGTGTGCCTCTGTGAGTGGGCGCTGCTTTGTCTGTGCACAGCAGTGTCCCTGTGCTTGTCCTATTTACAGGGACTGGGACAAGTTTATCACCATGTGGATATAATCAAAACTGTATTCTACACCCTTCCGATGGACTGGTAATAAATGGATTGTTTGCAGCAGCTGCCCAGGGCACACCTGACACCTCAGGCTACAAGCTGGATGTTAAACAAACCCTGAGAGACAGGGGAATGTTCATTTATTTGCACACCAATGACTCAGCTGTGATAACTCCCCTTCGGAAAGGCATTAACACCTTCAGCCCCAGCCTGAGGGGTCATCTCTGCTAATGGACCACCTCTGACTGGCATAATAGGCAGCTGCAACACCCAGACCATCAAGGACTCCAAAAATATCCCATGACTCACAGAGTTAAATCACCCATTGTGAAGCTCCCTGCCCTGGTGGAGGTACTTGGCATTCCCACCTGAACTTGAGCATATATAAACTTCGGGTTTTGGGACTTCTGGTCAGATCCAGAGGATCCAGAGGATCCAGAGGAGGACCAAAACTTGGACAGAACTGCGATCATCATCCGGACCAACAGGTTTTCTTTTACTTTGCACCCAGGGGGGCCACGTGATGCTCAACACAGGGGTTGACAAACACCGTTCTGTTCTTGTCCCAGGGTGTGGGGTTACACATCTGCTTTTGTGGGTTAAAACCAGTTTTTCTCTCTATTGTTGTATTCATTGTAATCTTTTTAGTAAATTATAACTCTGATTTGTAATCTCTCTTGAGTTGCGTTCATTTCTCATGCCAGTTTACTTTTAAACCGGCACAGTGCTCCAGTGCAGCATAGGCAGGTATGAACACCTGTGCTTGGGGTGCATACACACGCACGTGTGTGTGTGTGTGTGCGTGCCTAGAGGGAATGGGGGACCAGGTGATACGTCTTGCCCTCAGCTTGTACTTGCCAGCACCCAGGGAAGGCTGGAGCTTGAGGAGGAGGAGAATCTTGGTGAAGTATGGAGTGAGGTAGAGGAGGATCCTGATAGGAGAGGACAAGGTCCCTGGGTCCCTGTGGGGTTGACTCACAAGCATCAGGGGAGTTGTGGTGGAGGTGGTTCCTGCCATCACGGAAGTACTGTGATCAATAGTGACAAATGGGACAGGATCAAGGAGAGACAATGTCACTGCTGGCTTCTGGAGGGGTGTAAAGGGGGATCCAGGGACCCAAGACTGATCTGCCTTACCTCCATTCTGGGAAGGTGACAGAGCAGCAAGTCCTGGAAACCATTGGTGGACACATGAACAACAACTCATTGAGGGGGTCAGATTGGCTTGCCCAAGGGGAGGTTCTGCTTGGCCACCTGATCCCCTCCCGTGATAGAGCAAGCAGCCAGCAGACACAGACAGCAGGGGACAGTGTCCACCTGCACTGCAGGGAGGCCTTGGGCACTGCCTCCCATCTGGTCCTCCTAGGGAAGCTGTTGGTGTACAGGCTGGATAAGTAGAGGTCGAGGCAGGAAGGCTGGATCCAGGGGTGGTGGTGAACGACGCACAGTTTCATGGGAGGCCGGTCACTCACAGGGTGTGTGCAGCTGCAGTGTGGAGAGTGTGTGTGTGGGGCGGGTGTGTGCATGCAGGGGTACATGATGGCTTGCACATGCAGAGCTGCATGTGCCTCATTTGTGTGAGTCCATACAGCTGGGTGTACATATAGTGGTGTGCGCACACACCATTGCACATGTGACTGCCGGTGCTGGTGTGTCTCTATGCACTGCTGTGTGTGCTGATGTGTCCGGACATAGGCACAGCTGAGAATGGCTGGAGGGAAGGTAGGAACGTGTGTGTGTCTGTGTGTATCTGTGTGCTTCTGTACAGACTGCGCATAGCTGTGCAGAGCTGTGGGCACACACCCGTGCATGCGTGCGCGTGCAGCTGTGTGAGCGTGCACAGCTGTGTGTGCCCGCACGCCCCCTGCCCGGGTGTCTCAGGGTGTTTCAGTGCGTGCTGTGGGTGTGCAAGGAGGGTGCGCGCGCACCCCCGGGTCTCTCGATGTTTCAGCGTGTGCCGTGCGCGTGCGTGGTGTGCGCGTGCACGGGTGTCTGTGGTGGTTGTGCGCGCGCGCCGCCGCGCAGGCGCGGTGTCGTGCGCGCGCCCGGGCCGGGCGGACGTGGCGGCGGTGAGGGCGATGCGGGCGGTGCCGCCGGAGCCGGGGCTGTGGGTGCTGCTGGCGGCGGCGCTGGCGGCGGGTCGCTGCTCGGAGCTCCCCCAGCTCCGCGGGGCCACGCTGCGGGACCTGGCCCGGGGCAAGGTGGAGGTGAGCGCGGACAGGGCGCGCGGGGAGGGCCGGAGGTGAGCCGGTGCCCGCCGAGTGCCTGACAGGGTGTCCCTTTCCTCAGACCTGCGGCGGGTGACGGCTAAACCGCCTCAGGGAGGTACGTAGCGGGGCCGGGGGGCGCGGGGAGCCGGGGCCGTCCCGCGCTGAGCCGGGCCGGGCCGTGCCGGCCGCTCTCCGCAGGTGAAGGCGTTCGTCACCCAGGACATCCCGCTCTAGTACCCGGCGGCGGCGGCAGCGCTGGGGCCCTGCAGGAGTGCACAGGATGGGATGGGACGGGATGGGACAGGGGCGGGACAGGATGCGAGGGGACAGGGTGTGAAGGGATGGGATGGAAGATGGGACGGGCTGAGGGAAGGATCAGATGGAGGATGGGGCTGGGTGAAGAGTGGAGGACGGGATGGTTGGGGGATGGGATGGGTCAGGGCAGGATAGGAGGATATGGAGGATGGGGTGATATGACATGTAGGACAGAAAGGGATGGGATACAATGAAGGATGGGATGGGAGAAAATGCGATGTGACAGAAGGGATGGAGGACAGTATAGAATGGGCAGAAGTGGGACGTGATGGAGGATGGAATGGGATGTGATGGGACAGGGGCTGCATGGTCCTGCCCAGTGCTGTCTGCTCCTTGACACATCATCCAGCCATAACCTGGAGATGAAACACCTGCCCGGTGCTGACCCCGAGCTCGTGCTCCTCAGCCACCGGTATGAGGAGCTGGAGGTGAGTGGGCAGCGTGGCACCCACTACTACAGGGCCTGGGGTGGTCAGTGCTCTGTGGATGCCAGGCTGCAGCCCCTGTCTGGGCGCAGAGAATCCCCCTGAGTGACATGACCCGGGAGGAGATCAACCGGCTGGTGCAGGAGCTGGGCTTCTACCGCAAGGAGACGCCTGATGCCCCCGTGCCTGAGGAGTTCCAGTTTGCCCCTGCCAAGCCACTGCCCACACTGCCACCCCCCCAAGCATCCACCACTGGCATCAAGACCCCACTCAAACGTGACAAGGGAGAACACCCAGACCTCTAGTGAGGAGTGCTGCACTTGGGACAGGGTCCTGCAGCCAGTCCACAGCACAGGGAACGAGGGTGTTACAGCAGCTGGGGATAGTGCTGTGGAGTGGCAGAGCTGCCCCCCCCCCCGCTCTTGCTTGGTGCTGTGTAGCCTCTGCCCCAAGGATGCCCTGGGTAGCTCAAACTTTGAGCAGGGGCTTCCTGGGCACTGTGGGCATCCCAAGGTTCCCATGTGGTGGTCGTTGCCTTCCCATGCCTGCCTGCAGCCTGTTATCCCTGGCCAGTTAGGAGGAGCAGCATTCCTTGCACTCCCTTGCTGTGCCCGGAGGTTTAGCTGCTCCCGGCAACTGGGCAGCTGCATCCTACCTGCATGGGACAGGATGAAACCCTCAGCAGAAAGCGACAGGTGCTAAGGGTAGATGTGCTGAGTCCCAAAGGTGGGAGAGCTGCCCCAGGGAGAGGGCTTTACCCCCCAGTAGGCTTATCTTGTATCCAGCACCCAGTAAAGCCTTTATATACAGTTGGCTGCACTGTGTCATCTTTTCAGGGCAGGCTTGGTGGTGTGCATCCTGCACTGCTCTGTGCCAAGGGGAGCTGGGTGCCCCAGAGCTGCTCAGAGGCAGGAGAGGATGGCAGGATCACAGCCACTGCTGGTGAGCCACAAACCAACCTGTGAACGAACTGTGCTGTTCCTGTGCCACCCTCCCACCCCACACAATGGAGGGATGAAGGTGGGCACCACGGCTGCTCTCACAGGGCACAGGGGGACGGGCACGAGCCCATGAGCTGGTCCTGTAGTGTTGAGCTATAGCCCCATGGCTGTGCTAGCCCAGTGAAGACATCTGGTCCTGAGCCAGGGAAGGAAGCAGGGCACAGCCAGGCCTGAGGGTGATGGGGGGCAGGGGGGGGCGCACAGCAAACCAACAGCACTGGTCAGGGTGGGGCACTGAAGGTGCCTCTCAGCTCCAGACATTATCAATGAGTGGAGGAGTACCCTGTGTCCCTCCAGGCTGGGCAAGCAGTGGGGCTGCAGGCAGAGAGGCCAGGAGTGGCCAGACTGCCAGTGCTCCTCAGGCACTGCAGTATGTGCTGTGCCACTGGTACAAGGACCTGAAACAGAGGCATCACCCTAGGTAAACCTTTATTGTCTGGCTGGTGTTGGTACACGTGTCATTACAGGTGTAGAGACGTGACGGAGGGGCGAGCGGCGCTGAGCGCGTGGTGCCCTGAGCAGGAGAGGGGAGAAGGGGCTGCCATCCTGGCTCGCTCCTTCAGCCTTGTGCTCTCCTGTGACCTCTCACCCCTGCCCGCTCCCCAGCCCACAGGTGCTGCAGCCCCTAGTGCAGAAGTGCCCCAGGTGCACGTGAAGGTGGGAAGCAGGGTGTCAGCACAGCTGTGGAGCTGTCCCCAGGGAGGTGACACCAAGCAGGGCCTGCGGTGGGCAGAGGGGCTTCCTCACAGGGAGCCAAGGGAACCACTGACAGGTGCTGCCTGTGGGATGCCTGGCTAGGCTACACGGTACGGTCCTGCTCAGCCACTGACCCACACTGTGCCCCAGGCCTGAGAGCGCAGCTGTGCCACCCAGGGACACAGGAGTGCTGCCTGCAGGGTACACAATTCCTGGAGAACAAATAACTTAACAGGCTGGAGCGCAGGGGGCAAGCCAAGCCAGGAGCATCCCCAGCAGTGCCTGCCTGGCCCTGTTCATGGGGTCAGCCCGCAGCTGGCCAGGGCAGAGGCAGCTCTGGCAAGGCAGAGGCATGGGACTGCCTGGGTATCAGAGTTCCCCCTGTCCCCAGTGCCAGACCTGTGGCCCTGCCAGACCCTCCTGGGGCAGGCAGCTCCCCTGCCCACTGGCAGCCCTGGCAGCAAGGACAGTAGGGGGGTGGGCAGGGCAGGCTCTAGCACTCTTTCTGCCGCATGCGCAACTCGTGGCGACGCAGGTGGTTGTAGAGGGACTGCACGTAGGTGAAGACGCACTTGGCGTCTGGCTTCTTCCCCATGATCATCATGTCTTCGACCTCCACCAGCGGCACGCAGTCCACCAGCGTCCTGCAGAGGTGAAACCCTCAGGCAAGCTGCCCTGCGTGGAGGCTGGGATGGAACCCCACACTGCCCAGGGCCTGCTTGCATTGGGCACTGCTTCCCTCAGCCCCACGTGGCTCCTGCCAGCCCTCTGGTACCCCCGGTCCTGCCGCTCCTGGCGCTGGGAAGATTATGTGTTGCCTGCCCTGGAGGCTGCCTGTCCTGGGGGGTTTGTCCACCTGCCTGCACCCCTTGCCCCCCAGTGCTCTCTGCCCCAGCTCTTGGTGGTGGTAGTCACGCCCTGCTCAGGCTGTGCCCACCCCTCTCCTCCTCCAGCGGCTGCTGGTGCCCCCTAGGGAGAGCCCTGCTTGCCTGCACATACCTCTGAAGCCTCAAGCCCCACCGGCTGGTCCAGGGAAAGCAGGGATGGGGGGCGGATCTCGGTCACAGGCTGCCCCTCACTCCTGCTTCAAGCCCTGGCCCTGCTCCTCTGCCTCCTGCCAGCCCGGCTCCCAGCTTTGCCCCAGACTAGAGCTCAGGCCTGCCTGCCCCAGGCCCAGCACTATTGGGGTAGGCACTGCCCTGCTTCAGTGAGTTCAACCTGGTCTGTGCCTACTGCCTCCTCTCCCAGCTCCAGCATGGTGTAGGGGTCCGTGCAGGACCCTGCTCCAGCAGCTACCAGCCTCGGGGGGCCATGGCAGATCAGCCATGGCTGTGCCCCAATCCCCACAGCCTCAGGGCTCTACCATTGCTCCTCTGCTGGGGTGCCCACCCTGTCCTCACCACCCATCCAACTCCCTGGGCCGCTTTGTCCCCAAACTGGGGCTCCCTGGGTGCTCAGGGCCGTTAACACGATTATGGGTCACTATGACAACCAGGCAGGGCATGGAGGTGATCTAGCCACCTCCATCCTCTAGTCTTTCTACTGGGGGAGTAGGTGCAGGGGGAGGGGGGGCAGAGAAGCAACCCTGCCACTGCTGCAACCCCCATCCTGGCCCTGCCCAGGCCCCTGCATCCCTGCCAGGCATTGTCCCCTTATGGGAACTGATGGTGCTGGAGCACCCCGGCTGCTGCTGCTGCTGGGGAAAGGGCTGTGCCAGCACTGGGGGCTGAGCTGGCATGAACTGGCAGCCCCCGCTGCTGCCATGGCTGGCTCAGCTGCTCCGGCCCTGGGCCACCCTCCAGCAGGGCTCTGCTGCAAGGACAGGATGCACAAGGAGGGTCCAAATCCCATGCTGCCACCCACCACCACAACACCCTCATCTCTGTCCCCCCCTCCCCCTGCTGTAGCCCCACGGTGTGCCTTGACCCTCCAGAACAGCCCCTCCCTCCCTCCCCCCCTCTCTGAGGACAGACCCCCAGCTGTTGCCAGCCCCTGGGGAGCACTAGGGCCCAGGAGATCCCCACCCCAGCCCCCACAGTCCCAGCCTTCCCATGGTGCCTTTGCTACGCTGGTCAGTGGGCTCTGAGCCCACAACCTGGCTGGCACCAGCCCCACCTCATGATTCGGCCACCGTGGGGATGGGGGGGCCCCACTCAGGGCCTTGGAAAAGCCCCTGCCTGGCTCCGGGGGTGATGGCGGAGTAATGGCAGCACACAGAGAGCAGCTCTGCCCTTATAAAGCCATTGTTTGGGCTCCGGTGTGCCAGTGCTGTGCAGAGCCAGGGGAGCCATGGCTCTAGCACCAGACAGGATGCTCCGAGACAGGCACAAACACTGCAGGATAAGGCAGGACCTGAGCCTTGAGTCACACTTTCCAGACTCCTGCTTCTGCCCATATATGAGCAGGCAGCACCTCGGGGCTGGGCATATGCACGCTGGGGAGGGAAAGGAGGCAGCAAGTGCAAGCAGTAATGCTGCAGCAGCCCGGGGGGGGGTCACCCACATTCAGGCGGCGCCACTCAGAGCACAGAGCCGAGTCCCCAGCAGCTCATCCTTGGATCAGGCTCAGCCAGGGGGAGGGATCTGTTCTCACTATTGCCCTCCCCAGAGCTGGAGAGTCAAGATCCCTATAGCATGACACAGTCCCCACTGCCCAAGCCCCCATGGGTGCTATTCCAGAAGGCCCAAGGACAGTCTGCCTCTGCCCATCTGCCAGCTGCCTCTGCCCATCTCCTGGCTGCAGTGGGGCCCTGCCTGGCACCACCGGGACTTGCCCCTTGCCCACTGGCATCCCCCAGCCTTGTCCCCAGCCGCGGCAGCTGCTTCCCAGCCGAGCCCTGGTGGTGGTGGGGCACGGGCAGATACTTGGAGGGGAAGGTTCTCACCATTGGTCCTTGGGGGGGGTGACAATGGGCTACGACTTTTTGGTTTTTACCAGCCCCTTCTGGACCAGGCAGCGATAGAATTCCTGAATGTATGTGTACACACACTTCCAATCTGGCTCGCGCATCCGGACCATGTCCTCCACGTCCAGCAACTGTGGACAGTCCGCGTGCTTCCTGGGTGCAGGGAGAGAGAGGGGCAAGCCAGTGACCACAGCCCAGTCAGGGAGGGGAGGAAGAGAAAACAAGAGACACAGATCAGTGCAGTTCCCATCCCCCCAGAAGCTGCTCTGCTCTGGCATGCTCCGGGGGTGCGCGATGCAGGGGCAGGAAGGCTCCGGGCACCCCGTGCCAAGGCCATTCAGTGAGACTGGAGAGCACAAGCAAGGGGAGGGGGAAGGGGCAGCAGGTGAGCGGCGTGGAGAGGCGTGAGGTTCAGAGGGAAGGACAGACAGAGGAGGAGGAAGAGGAGGAGTGAGGTGTTCTGGTGCGCCAGGTGCTCGGGGAGCGGGTTCCAGAGTGGAGCGACGCTCTATATAGCTCCTATATAGACCTGTTGGGAGGATGGCGGGGCAAGCCCAGCCCTCCTGCCCAGCTCCGCTTGGAACCACGCAGCACAGCCCTGGTGCAGGAAGCTCAGGAGAGGACGCTCACAAGAGCTGGAGGAGGAAGGACGAGAGGCCACCTGGCTTCCAGGCTGGAGAGATGATGGCTCTCTCAAGTCCGTGCACTGGTTCCCCAATTAAGGCAAAAAATCCATTACCAGGAGCACCAAGAGCCAGGCCCGCAGCTCCCTTCTTGCTCCACTAAACAGCACCACGGCATCCAGGGAGCTCATGGGAGCCCCCAGCTCACCCCATGGCCCCGGACACCAGCCGAATGGGACCCCCACCCCTGGCCCTGCCCCCAGGCAGGGTACTGAAGGAGAGGAGTGGAGGGGTGGGAGAGAGACAGAAGGAAGGAGAGAGGGGCTGGCTGCCAGCCCTCCAGCTGGGCGCACTCCCATCTCTCAGCACCCAGGAAAATCAGAAGCAAAAGGGGAAGGGAGGAGACTAGAGAAGCTGCAACGGTGTTTGAGCCTCTATGACTGTGAAAGGAGGTACCTGGCACGGGCAAACCCCGCTACCCACAGGCTGCAGTCCCAAACCCGGCACCTTGGGATGGGATGTACTGCCTGCAGCCAGGTGGGCTTGGGATCTGCTGCCTTGCCCTGTGCTTGGGAACCCAGACCGCCACACTCACCCTCTCACCACACAAGACTGGGCTGCACTGGCCTCTCGTGACTCTGCCCAGGCAGCTGCTGCTTTCCCACCCAGCACCCAACCTTGTTGCATGACATGGGGGGAGCGACACATATGGGCACCCACCTCCAGCACCATCACCCCTGTGTGTCCCCCCTCGCCCCAGCAGCGAGCAGAAGAGGCTGCCCCAAGCCACCCCAAGCTCATATGATGGCATGAGAGGTACATACTCTGCAGAAGAGAAGGCCACCTCAAAGTTGTGGCGGCGGTTCTGGGGTGTCAGCTTACTGTAGTCAAACGCATCAGGGAAGAAGTTGTGGACCAAGGCACAGAAGGCCATGCCATCACTCCAGCTGGATGAGAAGTTCTGGATGTCTACATGCTGAGAAGGCAAGAGAGTTACCAAGGGACAGAGTGACCGGCCCTGGGATGGGAAGAGGAGGTGGCACCCACCTCGTAGCCCCGGGTCTTGGCTCTGCACCAGTCCAGCAACATCTGCTTGATACTGTTGGCATTGGGCACGCCAAAGCTGGAGGAGCGCTGCACACTGGTCTGTGATGCTGCGGGGTTTGGTGAGCTATGGCAGGAGACACAGGGTGTTATCCATGGGTGCTAGCTGTGGGGTGTTATCTGCACCGTGTTCACTGCCCCAGCCAGCCTGCCCCAGGCCCAGCTTCACCTCCCGCCTTCCTTCTGCAGCTTCTCCATCATGGCCTTGCGTGCCTGTGAGGTTGAGGTCTTGGGCAGGCTCTGAGCCTTCATTAGCTCCTTCTTCTTCTCTGCCTGACGCCGCTCCAGTGCAGCCAGGCTGCTCTGCCTGGAAGCACTCTCATCTTCACGGTCGAAGACGCTGGGAGAGAGATGAACAATGTGAAGGGGGCTCCAGGTGGCCCAGGGAAGGGCAAGCAGTGGCCTCAGCCCATTGCCAGCCCTGGCACTTCAGAATCCTCCATGTGCCTAGGACAGAAGAGAGTGGCTTAAGGTCCCCAGCTGGCAGACATCTTTGTGCCCATGGAAGGACCCATGAGGACCTCTGAACATAGTGAGTATACCCCAAGGACCAGGAGGCTTTGGGGACACCCTCGCACAGGGACACCACAAGCACATGAGTGACAGAGACCGTACGTGCCTGTCCCCGCAGACACCACCACTCACCTGCCGGTCTTCTTGGACGAGGAGCTGTAGGATGATTTGGTTTGAACAAATGTGCTGTTACCACCTGCAGAGAGAGAGGAAGGAAAGAAGCCCTGGGCAGGAGCTGAGGCAGGTGGGACTTGGCCTGCCCCAGGGCAGTGATGCCCCAGGGTTATACTCTGACAATGCTGCAGGGAAAGGGCAGGGAAAGCTCTTACTGTCCGATCTCTTCACATAACTCGACTCCATGGTTGTGGTACGGGAGGTCTTGGTGCCATCACCTGCAGAGACAAGGCAACAGGAACAGCTGGGCTGGGAGCAGCAGCACCCACAGACACCAGCTGCTGTCAAGCACCCTCACACCCATGCAGTGCAATGGGTAGAAGTCCCAGGTGGTAGAGGCATGGCAGGCAGAGGGAGGACAGAGGGCACGTGCCCCCCAGGCAGAGCAAAGAGGACAGCGCAAAGCAGCAGAGAGCTGGGGCATCCCTCAACCCCTGAAGCCACTTGGCTTGAGCCACCTAGAGACTGGGAGAACCGGGGTGTAGGGGACAGGAGACAGGCCGAAAACATAGACAAGGCCCTGCTACCCCAAGAGAGTGGAGATCAGGTGGAACGTCACCAGAGCAGATCCATTAATGATCCCCAGGCAAGCTCTGAGCAAGCCAGAAACTCAGCCCTGCACTACAGTGCTGCTCCCAGAACAGTCAGGCCAGACCCAGGACAAATAGCGAGTGGCCGAGGAGCTGTGGTGGCAGAGCACTGGGAAGGATTCTGCATGGCCACTGAAGGGCCAGCACACTGGTCAGTGAGCCCACTGCCCCCCAGCCTGGCCCGTACTAGACTGGACGAGACGCTCAGTCTTGGTGACGGTGCTGCGTGCTGAGCCGTCAGCTGACTGAGTGCTCTGCGTGGTGGTGGTCTCGGTGGCGTGGCCAGCCCTTCCTGCCATAGCCTGGCTCCTAGCCTCCTGCAGCCGCTGGTCTCGCTCCTTCTCCCGCTGGTCTGCAAACAGAGGTGGAAGACAGCATCAGCAGTGAGAGGCAGGGTGGTGGACACAATCCACACCACACCAGAGGTCCTATGGCTGCTGTTGTCCCACAACTGGCTCATGGGAAGTATGATGTCTTCAGCCTGGCACAGCCTGGGGGGCAAGAGAGGACCCAGCACGCAGCCTCCAGCTTCCCTGTGGCTGGACAGCCCCACTCTAGCACTCCACACTGCCTCCGCCACTGCTCCAACCCCAGTGGGAGTCACTGTTCCCCAAGTACCTCGCTTGCGCTGGCGCAGCTCCCGCATGGCATTTCGGATCAGCCGTCGCTCCTCAAAGTCTGTTGTCCGATCCAGCTGCAGGAGGGAGAGGTCAACATCACTCCTCTGCCATCAGCTTGGGGTCCCTTTACTTTCCCCCAGGAGCCCAAGCCAGAGGCAGAGGTACCATCTTATCCAGAACATCCTCATCCTCAATCCTGCTCAGCTCCTCGACATTCAGCTTGCTCCTTCTCTCTACCTCCCTCACTTGCACCTTCTCCATGCCGTTGGGCAGCTCTGGCTCCAGCCTCAGAACCTGGGGCTGCTCCACCACCTCCGGATCCATCTGCAAGGACAGCACAGTGCAGCTGAGCCCCTGCCAGCTCAGCCACCTCACTACCGCTGCTCAGGATCCAGGCCCCCACCACCCTAACACCTGCTCAGTGCCACAGGCAGTGAGGACTCTGGAGAGGATGGGCCACATGTGGCATAAGAGCTCTCAGCTGGTGGGACACTGCAGGCATCTGCAGTGCCTAAGGCAGGCAGGGCGTCACGCCATCCCCCTGTGGCACTCACTGCCCCTGGAGGGCCCAGCAGTCCCTGATCTCCTCCCAGTCTGGCTGCCAAAATATCTCCAGATACTCCCTGTTCCCTGTCAGGAGGTGGCCGGGCCCCCAAGCAGGCAGGGGCTGCCTGGGGCTACAGGCTGGGCAGTGCCTGGTGCCCAGCAGCAGGCCAGGTGCTGGCAAGGCCAGTGCGTGCTGTTAGCAGCACAAGGGATTTCCATGGAATTAAGGGACTTAGTGGAGAGAAGAGCTTGTGCAAGAGATCAAGAGCCTCCCCCGTATCCCTGCCAGGATCCAGGCCAGCTGGGCTCCTGCCTGAACACAGCCAGGACGCCAAGTCCCTTTCAGCCTGACCCCCCAGCAATGCACAGCAGGCAGCGGGCCAGGCCCAGAATAGGGCACAGAGGCAGCAGGGATGCTGGAATTGGCCTGGAGCAGACATGCACACACCTGGCTCAATCCTGCATCCTGCAGCCCAGCACCTGGCCCATGGCAAAGCCATCGGCAGGAGCTGACACTGGCCATATGCACCCATGCCACCACCTGTGCCAGGCACTGCGGCAGGGGCAGGACAGCTGCCTGTGGCCTCCCGCCCGGCACGCCAGCAATGCAGGCACTGCAGCCGTGCCACAGTGAGCCCTAGGGGTGGTAGATACTCATGGTGTCGTGTCCCTGTGCACTGCAGCCACAGTTCCATCTCGTGCCTGGGCTCCAGACACCCCTAGGAGCCCCAGGGGCCGGTGCCCCCTCCCACCCCTTGCCGTGGGGCAGGGCTGCCCACACTCACGCTGCTGTTGGTCCGGGAGAGGTGCAGGGCCGATTGTTGGCGCGTGCTGGAGAAAGTGGGTGGATGGGCCACAGGGCCGCTGGGCTCCTCGGTGCCCTCAAAGTGGGCGCAAGGGTCCTGTGCTTCCAGAAAGAGGGTGCTGATGTCCTCCCCAGGGGGCTCCTGCAGCCCTGGTGCCAGCAGGTCGAGGCAGCGGCCCAGGCGCCCCAGCTCTGCCCGCAGCTCCAGGTGCTCCTGCTCCAGTGTCTGCAGTGCCTGCACCAACGCCTGCACCCCCTGCAGCGCCCACTGCAGCTGCCCCTCTGCCACCCCCCGGAACGCTGCCAGTTCCCGACGCAGCTCAGCCAGCTTGGCCGTCCCGGCCTGTGCCAGCCCCTCCAAGCTGACCCCCAGCATGGTGGCGGTGCAGGCACTGCAGTGAGCCTCGCTCAGCTGTCTGTTGCCCTTTATAGGGGTGCAAGGCACCCCCCCAGCTGGAGGCCAGCCCACTCCCTGCCTGTGGGCTATTCTGGTCCCAGCAGCTGGGGGTCCCGCACAGGGGTGCTGAGCCAGGCGACACACTTGGCAGTGTGTCCGGCTTTGGGACCAGGTGGCTTGGCAAGGGGAGCTCTGCAAGTGGCCCCCCTGCCCTGGTGGCTGCCAGGGCCAGATATCAGCCTGGAGGCTGTGGGACACAGCAGGAGGAACCAGTCCCAACCACTGCTGTGCTGGATGAGTGACAGGGCCAACCACTGCTGTGCCCTTTCGTCCGAGTGCCCTCCCACTTTGAGCCAGCATCACCCACAGCACATCGACACCTCCAGCCCCAGACTGGCACTGGTGCAAGGGCCTCAGCCACAGCCAGGATTTTTAGAGGTCTCCATACCCCCATGCTGCCTTAATGCCTGCGCCACGGGGGGTCCCTGCATGATGGGCATAGGTAACACCCCACCAGCAAGAGGACACACTGCAGTGGCTACTGTCCCCAGGTCCCTGCAGCCCGCTGGTCCCTCCAACCAAGCCCTACCTGGCAGGGCTGGCAGGGCTGCCAGCACTGCTGCCTTCTCCTCCTCCTCCTCCTCCTCCTCCTCTTTGCCCACTGGGAGCACACCTGGCGGCTGCATCTCCCGCCAAGCAGCTGATGGGTCTCAGGCCCCCCACCCCTCCAGGCAGCCCCACTAATACCTTAATGAGAGCTGACAGGTGCTCAGGCCAAGTCCGCCCAAGCGCATTAGCATGGGGAAGTGACCCCGCTGCAGGCAGTGAGCTGCCCACAGGTAGGACCTGCCGGCAGGTGTGGGCAGCACCTGAGGGCAACCCTGCCAGGCTGTGGGCACTGCCTGCCTCATGCTGAGGAGGACTGAGCTGAGGACAGGGTGAGCCAGTGGTGCCACAGCCACCAGCGTGCCATAGGCCACTGGCAGTACCACGGGCCACTGGCAGCGCTGTTCCCACAGAGGCAGCCAGGCGCGCGCGGGGCCATGAGTGAGGCAGAGCTGTGTTTGACATCTCAGCTCCTGCCAAGGCGGCGCGTGGGTGCCTCACATTACCCTAGATGGGCAGGAGCAGACAAAAGCACTTGAAGGGCTGCACGCACGGCTGCCTCCTGTGCGCACCCAGCCCCAGAGTGGCCACAGCCCACTCTCCCCCCAAAACACTGAAAAAACTGGTTGTTTTTTCAGGTTTTTTTCTAGTCACACCCAAGAATCCCTCCTGGGCCAGGTGGGCTGGGACTGCCACGCCACTCTCCACTCAGGATTGCGGAGTGGAAGCAAGCAAGACCCCAACTCAGCTCCAGGGTAGGTTAGAGGTCTTCAGGGAGCCCCACCCCAAGGCAGGCTCCCCAGTGCCACGGCCAAGGTCCATCCCCAGGAGGAAAACCAGGAGTGGGTGGCAATGGGTTTTTCCCTGAGTTGCTGCCACCCTTAAAGGTGTTTAAAACAGACGGAGATCCAAAAAAGACTCCCAGCTCACTTCGCTCCCCCTCCCCAACTGTGGGTACATGGTGGCACAGTCCAGAGTGCAGGAGACTCATGTGGGGCTGTGCAACCACACACAAAGCCAAGGGTCTCTTGATGGAAAAAAAACCCCAACCAAAACAAAACAAAAGCACCAATCAAGATCAGCCAGAGCCCCCAGAACATGCTGCCACCCTGCTGGTCCCTGGTCCCCACCCCAAGCCCCAGAGCTGTCAGGTGATGCCCAGGTGGAACACAGCCCCGCAGCACCAAGGCCCCCTGGGCACTTACCTTGGTGACATTGCTGCTGACACTGCTGATGTTGCAGATACTGCTGACACTGCTGGGGATGGTGGTGATGCGGATGGGGGTGCTCCGCAGCCCCAGGGTCACCTCTGCAAGGGGAGGAAGAAGCATGTGGGGTCTGCCCCAGCCTGGCAGGCTCAGCTCTGTGGCTGGGGATTGGCTCCGGCTGGGCAGCCCCACTGCCCCACGCATCCTGCCCTGACAGCAAGCACCAAGCTCTGGCACAGGGAAAGGGCTCTGGGGACAGGCAAGGGATGGGAAAGCCAGGCCCCCCTCACCACCCTGGCTTATCCTCCTCCCAAGGAAGGGCACTTTCCACAGTGCTCCAGCTGGATCCAAGACCCCCTGGATGGCCACAGGAGCATCCCGAGTCAGCCACGTCTGCAGGCAGGCAGGATTGGGGCAGGGCTGGAGCAAACACAGCCCAGCAGTGGAACAGGACACACCAGGACAGCATGGGCTCCCCTGAGCCAGCAGTTCAGTGGGGACAGAGGATGGGGCAGGGCTGTGGGGGCAGGGCAGGGATTTGGGAATGAGCCCGAGCACGGACATATCAGGACAGCAGGGCTGGGGACAGGCTGCAGGACCAGGTGGTCTCTCTGGACTGAGATGCCCTGAGCAGGCCGAGCATGCCTGCCAAGGGGTGACGGCTGCCAGGCAAGCTCTGATCTTCTGGCAACACCCGTATTCAGCCTCTGGGCTGTCAGCAGCTGCTGCTGCCCATCAGCACCAGCCTGGCCTAGCACTGCCCGCCTGCCTCCACCTGTGCCTCCACCTGCCCATTAGTGCCCACCATCCTTCAGTGCCTGGCTGTCCACTGGCACCCACTTGCACCACTGCCAAGCTGTGCGCATAGTCCCATCGGGAGCATGGTCCCGCAGTGCTTATGGCCCTGCTGGCACCCATTCCACTGTGGTACCCACTTTCCTGACAGACGCCCACCTTTCCCAGTCCCACCTCCCTGAGTGACACCCACCATGCCCGTCACTCCTGCAGCGTCTAGCCTCCCGGCACATGCCAGCTGCCCACTTGACCCGTCCTGCTCGCCCCATACCCCATCAGTGCCCACCTGCCCGCTGGCTGCTGGGGGCGGCCGTGATGCGGGGCGCGAGGGGCTGCACACGCCCATCCTTGATCTCGATGGTGAAGAAGGTCTTCATGGCGTCGAGGCGGCGGCCGGCGGGGCGCGGAGCCGGGCGCTGCTCTGCGCCGCCGCTGCCCCGCGCGTTTTGAGCGGGCGCCGGCGGGGCCGTGCGGGGCCCCCGCTGCCATTGGGCGGCCCCGGCCCCGGTCCCGGCCCGCCCCCCCGCGCCGCCCGCCCCCGCCGGCCCAAACCGCTGCGCGCGCTCCCGCACCGAGCCGGCGGCGGAGGGCGGCGGGGGTCCGGCGGAGCGTGGCGCTGCGGGGATGGGCGCGGGGTCACCGGGCTGCAGCCGCCCGCGGGTGACCCCACCGGGACTGCGACCCCTGCTTGGTCCCGCACAGTGCATGCAGCCCTCCGGGGTGCCCCCTGCGATGCACGCTGCCCCCCCATCCTGCGGTGCCTGCTGCGATGCATGCTGCCCCCACCCCAGGGTGTCACACCGTGCATGCAGCCCCCGGCATGCCGACAAGAAGCATGCTGCCCCCACCCCAGGGTGCCACACCGTGCATGCAGCCCCCCAACTTGCCCACTCGATGCACAACGCCCCTGGGGTGTCTGACCATGCATGCAGCTCTCCACAGTGCCCACAAGATGCATTACTGCCCCAAAGAGACCCCACTACACATGCATCACCCCCCGAGATGGCTGCAGCCCCTCAAAGTCTCTGCCCCCTCTCCCCACTCCTGCCAGGGCCAGGTGCTTGCGGACATGGATGGGAGGGAGGGAAGGAGGGATGCTGGGCAGGGAGCAAAAGAGCAAGTGGGTGGCCAGCAGCATCCTGCAGCGTCCCGGTACTTTGGAGTTCCATGTCTGCCAAGGCTCCGCCAGGAATCTCCTGCCAGCAGGAAGCAGAGAACAGAGGCAGGCACCACTGAGATCTTACCCGTGGGGCCAGCTGGGCACAAGGAGGAGGACACCTGCTCCCACTGGTGAGTGTTCAGGCGAGCTGGGGTCCCTACTAGATCCTGGGTGGACACTGGCGCTTGGGAAGAGACAGCACAGATAGGCAAGGAACAGGACAAAGAGAGCAGAGAGTGAGCACAGCACAGGGTGCTGCTGCCATCCCCACAGTACAGCACCCTGGAGTCCCCCTTCCTTTCATGCCATACTCCCCAGTGCATAGTGCCAAAATCTGCCAGCACCTGTAGGCTGCCCCACACGCCAGGCATGGGCTCTGCCCTGTAGCGCCAAACTACACCGCAGAGGACAGCAGGATCTGTGCCCAGCAAGGCAGTGGGGGGTACCTGGGGTCTGTGCCAAAAGGTCGGGATGACCCCTATCCCCGCCAGGCCCTAGCATTGTCTCTGGAGGGGAGGGTGAGGGAGCTGGGTGGCTCAGCCTTCGAGGGTGCAGGCAGGGTTCTGCTCTGGGGCTGGAGTCAGTGATGCCCATGGAACTGGGGGTGGGAGGTAAGCTCAGCCTCTCCTCAGAAACCAGGTTTGAGTCCCCTGTGATGCAAGGGGGGGCAGGTCCTGCACACTTCCCTGCACCCTGGGCTGTGCCATGTTGGAGCCCAGCATCTTCCCAGGGTTTCTGCCTTCCCAGGAGCCAGCAGTCTCCAGGGGAGCCTCAGAGGAAGGGGATCTCTGCCTGCAAGGGCAGCTCCAAGAGGAAATCCTGACCCTGGGAGCAGAGAACTGCTTTTTGGGTTTTCTGTTTCCTCCTGGCACAGCCATGGGGATGGTTTTCCCAGCAGTAGGAAGAGGGCAGCTGCTGGCCACCGGAATCCCCCAGGGCTGCGGGGAGGCCCCAGAGGGTGCTATGCCCGGGTGAGGGAGGGGGTGGTCAGAGCCAGCCACGCATTGCTCTCAGCCTTATTGGGACAAGGAATGCAAAAGGCCTGGGTTTGCTGCTGCACCGATTCCCTTTCATGGCCCTGTGGCCACCTTGCCAGAGAGGGGGCCTGGTAAACAGCACGCCTGGAACCCAGCTCCCTGGCCAGAGTGGGCACTATACCACCACTTGGCTGGGCAGAATCAGCCTAGGGGTGGCCCTTGGCCTGGCCATGTCCTGCACTCACATTCCTGCTCCAGCATGCGTGGGCTGGAGTCACATCGCCAGGGCTGCCTGGGATGTGCATGCTGCAGGGCAGGGGAGCAGGGGGTGGGGGGCTCTGGGGCAGCACTGCCCCCCTGGCAGGGGGCCACAGCCCTCATGTCTCCTCCCCATCCCTCTCAAAGGCTGCACTTACCCACTCGTGGCCTCCCCTGTCTCCCATCTGGCCCCAGTGCCTGGCAGCGCACCCCAACATGGAGCTGTGGGAGGAGAGGGGCAGAGCGCTCAGCTGAGGGTTGCATGCAGTCCCCCTATTAAGCTGCCTTCACACACAGACCAGCAGCCCTGGGCAAGGAGGGCAGTGGCAGCTGCTACCATTTCTGTACCTGGCTGGCAGCACTAGGCTGGCCCAGGGGTGGCTGCTCCCCTCTAGGGCTTTGCCTCCCGCTGGGCTCTGCAGCACTGGCTGGGCTGTCCAGGCTCCCTGCCTTCCAGGCTGCCTGTTGCTGCCTCTGGGGCTGGCCCTGCTCCAGCTCCTGAACACCATCCTCAGGCTCTGGATTGGGCTCTGGGGCCGGCTGCAGCTCCGGAAGCACAAGGGTCCCTGACACCACTTCTGTGAGTAAAAAAAGAGGCACTGCTCGGAGAAGCCTGAAGCTGCCTGCAGTGCATCCCTGCTCCTGCAGTCCCTCCAGGCACCTGGCTCCCCTGCCCACCATTTGGGAGATGTGCCCTCCACTGTTCTGTAGCTGGCTAGGCACAGCTCTGGCCTCCGGCATGCACCCAGACAGGGCTTTGCCATGGGCATCTTTGGGGACTCACCCTGGACACTGGGTTTCTGGGGGTCTCCTGCCTGCTGGCTGCACAGCTCCTGCATCCTGGCTGGGACATGCTCCTGCTCCACCATGTCCTCTCGCTCATGGTCCTGGGGAGAGCAGGAGGTGAGAGCGGAACCAGCCCCGCTCCAGTCCCTGACTGTGTCCCATCCCTGCCACTCAGCCAGGAACATGCAAGCTGCGGCCTCTTCCCATGCCATCCAGGTCCCTGCCTGCATGTTGCTGGGGATGGACGAGCCAGTCCCTGCACAGGGGTCAGTGCAGGAGGCTGGCAGGGGAACCACAAGTGTCCCCACATGCTGCTGCCTCCAGTGGGCAGGGACACTGTGTCTACTGAAGCAGGGCCCCAAACGCTGCGCACCTTTGAGGCTCCTGGTATTCCTCTGGAGGTTGATCAGCACCAGGGCACAGAGCAACGAGCTGGTACCTGGGTCCCTCTGTGGCAGCTGCCCCAAGCACACCAGCCTTATCACTGTGGATGCCAGCAGGTGGGAGAAGACAGCTCCTGCCCCATGCCCTCAGCCCAGGCACTCCAGGGCTTCATGATCCAGGGAGCACCCAGTTTCACATTACCCTGTCTCTGCCCATGGCACCTGCAACTCTGCTTGGCAAATGATGGGATGTTCTGGGCATAGGTCCACACACAGGTGACAGGTGTGTCCCTGAAACACATGTGAGCAGGGCCAGGGTGTCCTGGTGTCAGCCAGGGAACAGGATGCCAGTCCTGGCTGTGCCAGTGCCTCTAGCAGCACTGTGGGCTTCCCTTGCCATGACTCCAGGGTAGGGGGGTAGGACCATACCCTCAGGGGAACCTGGTCCCAAGCCCAGGGATGGAAATGGCCTTGGATTTGGAGTTATCAGCTGGACAGAGTGAGACAGCCCTGCCAGCTGTTCAGAGATGTCCCAGCACAGCCAGGACTGGGGGTAGTGTGCCAGCACATCCGGATGGGGAGGCAGACAGTGCTGAAAGGTGGCACAGGGCCACATACCCTCTGCAGCCTCCTGCTATGGCTCTGGGGCAGGTGGAGGGGGAAGCAGGGTTAGATGGAGGCAGACGGGGGAACTCATGCCTTCCTCCTTGGCTGCAGTTATACCCACTGCTTCTTCCCTTCCCACCCTTGCCCTCAAAGGGCAACCCCACAAGGTTGGGTGCAGGGATCTCCTACCACCACGCAGTCCCTGCGGGAGTCACCTCTGCTGCACTGAAAACCGCTGCCTGTGCCCGTTCCCTCCAGCCCTGCCTACCAGCTCATCCTTTCCCCATCCAGAAAGCCCCCAACTTCACTGCAGAATGAGCCCTGGCCCCTCGATGGATGGCAGGAACAGTCATCACAGGATGGGAGCTCAATGTTTCTAGCTGTGCAGGGAGACTGCTGCAGGCAGCTGCCACAAGAGAGGCTGTTGCCTCCAAAGAGCCTTGTCCCCAAGAGCCAGAGCAGGGAGGGGTGTACCACGTGCACCAAGGGGCCCCCAGAACCCTGCCAGGTTGCATCCTTGGCAGAAGCCAAGGGGCACCCAGGCCTGAGGCCCCAGCTCCAGCTCACCACCGCTGGAGTCATGCTGGCATAGCTCAGCCATGTCCTCCCTCTCCCCTGAGACCCCAGGCCCACCTGCCACAGTTTCCTTGGGCAGGCAAGCACAGCTTACCTGGGGCTCTGTGCTCCGGACACACAGGAGCCCCAGAGAAGTGCAAGGTCTTCAGCAAGGTCCTGTCCCCCATAGCACCGTACACACTCACCGCCGAAACTTTGGGCTCCTGGGCAGGGGGCTGCTCAGCAGCCCCCCTGTGCCCACTCTCCTCTAGCTCATCCAGTGCCGGCAGTTCTGCATCGTCCTGATGGCTGCTCTCCCCTCTCCTGGCTGTGCCCAGGGGCTTGGTGCTGCCCTCACCAAGGCTTTCCCCACTCCCAGTAAGGGCTGGTGTTTCAGCATCGTCCCTCTGGATACTTTTCGCATCCCCAGGCACAGTGTGGGGCTCGTTGCCATCCCTCCGGCTGCTCTGCACATTCCCAGCCAGTGTCGCGGCTGGATGGGAGCAAAGGTACTGTTCAGGAAGGAGCTGCCCACATCCCAGGCTCTCCAGAGTAGCCACCCCAGAACATGGGAATAGTGCTTCACCTTCGATCTCCTCAGCCCGCAGCTTACGGATGGCAGCTCGGATCACCTTGCGCTCCTCATACTCACCCGCTGCCCGCAGCTGCAAGAGGGAAGGACCCATGAGAAAGGCAGGGTCAGCCCCAGCGCAGGGTCCATCCTGGCATGCAGTCTGCCCCAGCACATGGTCACTCACCAGTTTTGTCAGCTCCTCCACGCTGGTGATTGTTTCGAGCTCCTGGGACAAGGCGGCCAGGGCTGCCTGCTGCTCCTCCTCCAGGTGCTGAGACCTGAGCAGGGCAAGAGCGGCAGCCAGACAGAAGCTGGCGTGGGCACTTGGGAGCAAAGTCCCGTCGTGGGCAGCTGGCAGATCCAGGCAATGGGCCCCAACATGTGCCAAGCTGCTCGGAGCCAGGCTGCTCCCACCTTCAAGCTCACCCAAATCCGTGCCAGCCACAGTGAGGCCAGGCACCGCAGCCCCCATCTCCCAGGGCAGAGGCAGTGGGTGACCCCGGCTCCCTACTGGACTCACCGTGGCCAGTTCTCCTTGTCGTCCTGTCTGTGGCTGCCGCGCTCTGGGCGGAAGCGCTTGGATGCCAGCGCCTCCTCGTCCCGCTCCAGCTCCTGCCGCTGCAGCTCCCGGATGGCCGAACGGATGCGGCGCCGCTCAGCCAGGTCCAGCGTGGCCTCGAGCTGCATGCACAGGGCAGGGCTCAGCACCGGCTCTGACCACTGAGCCCCTTTCTCAACCCTGGTGCCACCCTCTGCCGTGCTGCCTTGGGCTGCCCACGCTCCAGACAAAGGAGCTGTCTGTCTGTGGTGCCCACGTGCCCAGTGCATGCTGCCCAACACTGTCAGGCCCTGTGGGGAGTGGGCATGCCCCCCCCCGGGCAGGATGCTGGGATCAGCCGTGGCAAGGAGGCACTGAGGGTGCACTGGCAGGGTGGCACTGAGACCTCCAGCATGTGAGGGGCAAAGAGATGGGCAAGTGAAATGAACACCCACCAGTGGTCCCTGCAGCCCCCAAGGGTTGGTGTCCTGCAGCTCTGCCCCCTCCCAGTGCCATCAGCTCTGGAACGAGCTCTCCCATTCATGCCAGCCCCTTCAGCAGCTGAGGGACAGTAGAGCCTGTTTTCCTCCCATCCCCATGGTCCCCAGGAGGTGTTGGTTGGGAGGGTCCCAGCACTCCATCAAGGGCTCCTCCTAGCCCCCTGCAGCCCTCCCCATCCTCATTCAGTGCTAGAGGATGGCAGGTGGCTCTTGGAGCCAAACTCATAAGTGGGATCTGTCCTAAATCAAAGTCCAGTCCTCTATGTGTGGGAAGCAGGGCCACAACTCCCTTTCAGATGCCCCCGATGAACATCTCACAGGTGCTCCGGGTGCTCCTTAGCCCACCCAAGGGCAGGACCTGGCACCCAGTGTTGTTTTTCCTCTTTCAATCCAGCCCTGCTACCAGCCCCAGTGCTTTCAGGAGGCCGTGTATAGCCCCCATCATGATGTTGAAGGGGCAGAAGGCAGCCAGATCTGCAGGGAAAAGCCAGCCAGGCCTTGCTATCCTCCCACTGACCCGATGCTGGGAACCTGGGAGGTGATTTCCCATGGAACTCATGAAAAATAAACCCCATGACCCATAGCAGCTGCTGTCAGCATCAAGCCTCAGCACGCTGGGAGCAGCCACGGCTATGCCACAGGACAAGAGCGTCAGTCCCCTCCCATCCTGTCCCACAGGCCACTAACAGGCCACCCATCCGGGCTCTTCAGGTTCTGCTGCAGCAGGGATCCAGGGTTGGTCCCTCAGTTGGACCCAAGCTGAGCCACACGGAGGGCCCCAAACCACCGCCTGTACACAGACCCCCCTGCAGAGCCCCTGAGAAGCCATGGGACTTTGCCCTCCCTGCTCAGAGGCTGGGGATCAGGGAGGGTATTCTTATCCTAAGGAAGCCAGCAGGCACAGAACAGGCACAGAGATGCCATGTGCCACCCCAGCAGCAGCCAAAACTGTAATACTGCAACCCATCAAGGCCCAACCGGGAGCATTATCCTTTCCCAGCTGGTAAGATGCCGGTGGCTGGAACCATCAACTCCCAGGGCAGACCAATGCTGAAAACACATATAATCTCCGGGGGAGCTGCCTGGACCAAGGTTGCTCCCTCCCTCCCACTCCAGCAGCCCCCGCCATGCCAGCTGGCAGTGCCATCCCTTCCAGCTGGAGCCTACAGCCCCCTGGGCTCTTGTCCAGAGCAGGCATCTCCACCAGCACAAGGGCTGGGAAGAACAGGAGCCACTGTGCCACCAGGGCAGGGGGTTGTTGGAGAGGAAACCAGCCCCTCCATCCTCACGGGCCTCTCATTTCCCATCTGTTCTGGATGGCTGCCGGCACCCCGGGGATGCTGCTGCAGCAGGCACACTACTGCCAGGACAAAGGCACTGAGACACAGCCTCTCCCCAGCTTGTCCAACAGCAATGGTGGCCACCCTGGTCAGCCGGGAAGCTCAGCTCTCCTCGCATGGGGCAGCATCGATGGGCTAGGAAGTGGTGGAACCATGTCCAGTTCCAAACAAGGCACTGGAGGCAGAGCTCCAGGGCAAGGACGAGGCAAGGACGGCTCTCCCTCCAGTCATCCAAAGGCTTTGAGGACAGGAAAACAGTCTTCAACCGCACACTGCGTGACCAATGCCCTGGCCCTTCCCTAAGTAAGCTGCTGGCAGTGAGTGGCTTGGCCCCAGCAGCTGGGTCAGGGCAACAGGGGAGGTGGTGGGGGTGGGGGAAGAAGGGGGGTGTGCACAGCAGCTGCAGAAGCACAGAGTGCCAGGAAGAGGGGGACACAATGGAATACCAGCCCTGCACACCCTGGTGCAGGGAACACACTGGCACCCATGTGTGCTGTGAGACACCCATCTGCCAGCTCTGGGATCTGCCCTGTCCAGGAGGCTCCAGCTGGGACTTGACGTGCACCCTGGTCTCGAAAAGCTTCTGTCCATGGGACAAATGGCAGCAGGGCAGGAGAAAATGCCTTGTGCCATGTCAGCAGGGAGCTGGGATGAGGCAAATGAGTAGCTTTGGTAGTTCCGTGGCGGGGGAAAGCATGCCAGAAACCACAAGGCTGGGAAGGGACCAAGAGGCCCAGTCCTGCCAGCACAGGCAAACTCAGGGATCGGCACATGCCAGGGGCCCCAGAGGCCCTGCCCAGCCACCAGCAAATTAATGGTTCTGAGCAAACACCCACCTCAGCACACAGAGCGGCTTTGTGAAAGGGCACTGGCATGGCACCCATGGGCTGCTTCCCCACTGGCACCCAAAACAGTGGCACTCAGAGCCCTGGCACAGCAGGCATCTCTTCCAGGAGGGCTGCCATTAGCCCTGCTCTCTGGAGTGCCTGAGCACACAGCACTTGGGAAGCTGAAGCCTGGCCACAGGGAAACCTCTCTAGGGACAGTAGCTAGCCACATTGAGCACCTTCTGCAGCCCCAAGGTTCACTGTCACCCTTGGAAGGAGCCATGGGGAGCGTGGCTGCCTCTGGGCAGAGGAAAGCAGAAAGGACACTGGGTAACAGATGTGGCAGGGATGCAGTGCTCCTCAGGGTCACTGAAGCCTTTGCCAAAGGCTGCTGAGTGTAAGAAGGGGACCTCATGGCAGTGACCTTCATAGCTCAAGCCTGCCCTGCTTCTGCCCCCAAGGGGCTTTGCATCCTCACTAACTAACCAGACTGAGATTTGGAGGGGCTGGAAGAGGGGAGTATTCCCCAGCCCAAGGTCAGCAGCCCACAGCCTGGAGGTCAGCACAGCCCCGAGCGCTCAAACAACCCCCTGTTTCCAGACATCCACCTAAGGGCCACCCTGCAGCAGCACACACCCCATCCTCCACAGCTCCCTCCCCAGGCTCCTCCAAGCCCTTAGTCACTTTTATGTTACCCCACAGGTTGATCCCAACTGGCTTCTCTGGGTGTGGGGTACAAGTGGGCAGCTGGAGAGAGACCCATGTGGATGCCTACGGCAGGAGTTGGGAGGCAAACGGTCCCCAGCAGCTCCCAGCCCAGCCAGCACAAGGGTGAGGGGGCTGCAGGGATTGGCTCATGTCCTCTATCCTCCTTCTTTCAGTATCCCTGGGGAGATCAGATGCTGCTGCCAAGGTGTCACTTGCTGAGAGAAAGGAGGAAAGCAAGGCAGAGTGGAGGGCTTGTGAGAGCAGAGGAGCAGGGAGAAAGCGGTGGGAAAGGCAGTTTTCCCTTATATGGACTAATCCTCTTCCAGCTGAGTGGAGCCAAAAACATAATCAGAAAAAAAAATTCCTTCCCTGCCTCATGTCAGCCCAGAGCAGGCTTTCCCCAGACTGTGCTGCACAGCACAGGGAGACCTGGGTCACGAGCAGGGTAGTCTCAGCCCAGTGGGTCAGAGAAAAAGCCCTGAGAGAAGCAATGCTTGCTGCACCTCCCTAGACTGGCCGTAGACCCAGCACCCATTACCACTCCTGGGGCTCCATTTCAGCCCGGAGACCCTAGCTGGGACATGGCAGAGCTGTAGCATTGGCAGGATGGGGAGAAACCCAAACCACCCATACCCACACCTTCGGAGGGGTGACCTGTCGACCCCAACATCATCCCACGAGGAGCAGTGGGCTCCTGAGTCCACGAGCCACGGGTAGGTCTACCTGTCGTCACCCAGAGCTGGCTGAGGGTGGCACAGCAGGAGGCTCGGCCGGGGGCAGCCCCCGTGCCGACCTACAGCACAGCTCCCCCTTCCCGCCGGCATCCCAACTCTTTCCTGTTCCCGCAGACTGGCCTTCCTGGCTGACTCAGTTTCCTGCCGTGACCATTCCCCAGCGCTGGCCCGGGCCACCCTGGCTCAGCCTCCAGGGCAGCTAGCACAGCCCAGCCCCGGGCCGGGGATCCCTGGGGGTCCCCGAAGCCGGCCAGGACGTTGTAGGGGCTTCCCGGGACACTAGCCCCGGCTGAGCAGGTCGCAGCCCAGAACCCTGAGTTCCGCCTTCGGGACACGCGGGCCCTCCTCCCCCATAGCCCATCGCCCGCAGCCGGGCCCTGCTCCGGTTCTGGCTCCCGGGGCAGTGCCCGGCCGGTGCTCTAGTAGCCGCCGCGCAGGAGGGGATGGGATGCCCGGCCATGCGGGCAGAGCCCGGGAGGTGCGCCTGGCACCGCGCCAGCCCCGGGCAGAGCAGGAGCCCGCACCGGGAGAGCGGGGAGCAAGGAACCTAGCCAGCAGCAGGGAACGGTTTCCCGGGATCCGCCAGCCGAGGAGATGGAGCCGGGATAGGCGGTACGCCCGGGCGCGGTGCGAGCAAAGAGCCAAGCGCGGCGAGAGCGGTGGGGCCAGAGTCACCGGCGCAGTGCGAGGGTTCGTGCTGGAGCTCACTTGGGTTCAGACCCCGCCCCGAGCCAGAGCGGGCCCCTCCGGGTGCTGCCGCCCGGGACCCCCACCGCTTACAGTCACTCCCAGACACGGGCTCCGGAATGCCCCGGCCGAGCGGCAGACCCACGGCCCGCCCGGTCCCGCTCTGCCCGCGCCTGGGACAGCCTACCCCGGCCCGGGGGGCTCAGGGAGCCGAGGTACTCCCAGGCACGCACCTATCGGCCCCCAGAGCCGCCGCGACCGCGCACCGTGCCCTGGTCCTCCCGCCGCGGGACTCACCAGCTTCCGCAGCGCTCCCTCGTCCATCCCGAGGAGGCTCTCCTGGGACATCCCGCCCGCCAGGCCCGCGCTGCTGCGGCCGGGGCTCAGCGGCGACCGAGACAACAAAGGGCGTCCAGGGCAGCGCGGCCCCGCGCTTGGCTCGGCTGCGCTCCCGCCCGGCCCCACTCTGTTGCCTCCCGGTCCGGTTCGGCTCGGCTCGGCTCCGTTCCCGCCCGCGCTCCTGGCAGCGCCGCAGCCCCGCTGCCTCCCACCGCCCCGCCCCGCCGCCGTCGGCCCGGCCCCGCCCCGCCGGAGAGGGGGGTCCCGGTGCCCGGCCCGGCCCGGCCCAGGCCTGTGTGCGGAGCCGAGCTGCCGTGCCATGCCCCGAGGCTCCGGGCGCTCCCTCCCGTCCCGGTCTCCACGCCGGTGCTGGAGAACTCGGGTCTGGCCCGCCTGCGGTGGCACACCCGCTACGGATGTATCGCTGCCCGCAGAGCGTCCCCTCGCCCAGCCCGGACCGGCTGCAGTCCGGACGCGGGGACTTCCCGCCCACAGAAGCTGCTGCACTCCTGGCTTGTGGGATGCGGGACAGAGAGTCACCAGCACCTCCTGCCCGGGGGTTCACACCATGGGGTGCCCCTGCATGCTCTGGAGGGCTATTTGAGCTGCTCCCTGATATCCCCCAGGATTAATGCCCAGGGCACCCTCAGAGCCCCCCACCTGCCAGGGGTCCCTGGGCATGTGTTGCCCCACAGTGCTCGTTCCAACTCAGAAGGTGCTTGTGGTATCCTTGTCCTCCCATCCTAGATGGCAGTGCCAGGACAGACAAGCCCGGGTGTCGGACTGTCAGGAGGATCCCATGGAACCCCAAGCTGCAGCCCTGCTCGGCAGAGGACAGGCTTTGTTGCATTTAATCTTGTTTCTGGGCAAAGGCCAGAAGTATTCACTGGAGAGGACTAAGCTCCTGCTGTCACCCAGAGGTGCTGTGGGCTCCACAAAGCAGACAACTGCCAGGTGCTGCTCCCTGCCCTGACCAGCAGAGACCAAGGGACTTTCCCCAGAGCAGGTCACAGGGATTCAGTTCACTGCTCCTCTGGGAGTTCCCAGCAACCTGCGGAGATGCATGGGATGGAGCAGGACCACATCATCCCCTGACACAGGAAGGACCCAGAAAGGCGAGAAAGATGGGGTGTGGTGGAGATACCTTGAAGGTCCAGCAGTTTCCATATTGGGAGTGTTGTTGGTTCAGATATCTCACTCCACACTGTTTGACAGTGTGGGTCTTCAGCTGTACTGGAGTCCCAGAGCCCTCTGCTCCCCTTGGCTCCTCAGTAGCTCTCCACTCTTCAGCCCTGAGCAGCATCAGGCTCCACTGGAGCATGGCAGCCCATTCCCAAGCAACTGAGCTAAAGCCAACCCCCTCCAAGCACTGTGCCCCCACACACAACGCCACTCTCTGCCAGCCTCAGCAGCAACCTCATTTCACTTGCTGGATGAGCCCTGTGCTGGTCTGGGGTCTGCCCTGCCTGCAGCTCTGCTGTCACATAGCCCCTCCGGGAGCAGGCACCAGCACACTCAGAGGTCTGCATCCCCTGCAGCTCTGCTGTCCCATGGGAGCAGGCACCGGCACATCCCCAGCTCCTGGTCATCAGGCAGCATAGCTGGCAGCAGCTCTCCTGCCTTTGGAGTGTGGGGGGGACCCCACTGCCAACCTTGAGCTAGTGGAGGGACATCAAGTTTGTTTCCCAGCCCCTCGCCCAGCAGCAGCACTGGGCCTTCCCACACGGAGCACCCAGCCACAGAAGCATGCTGAGCTGTGTGGATAAAGCAGTCTGGGGTGCTGGGTGCACAGCTTTCGGCACTTGCAGTGGCACTCATCTTGCCTCTGCTCCCACAGGTCTCCAACACGCCTGGTTCCATTCCCCCCAGATAGTGACCCTGTCACATCCTCAGTGACCTACTGCCAAGTGCCAGTGCAGCAGGGAGCCCCCAGCCCTGCTGCACCCACACAGCACCCCTGGGGCTCCCTGGGGGTAAGGTGGGCATGCAGCCAGTCAAGCACAGACTCCAAGCAGACCTTATTCCACGTGGCGTAGCAAGGAGAGATTTACAAACCCCTCAGAGAGACCAGGGGCTCTGGCTCCAGGCCTGGCTCTGGGAGGACTGTGGGTGGCTGCCCAGTGCATTGGCATGGGGCAGGTGAGTGGGTGATCTCACTGGCTTGCAGCAACCACAGGTGCTCTTGTGTGTTCTGTGCCAGCACAGGGGGGCACATCACCCAGTAGATGGGATGAACCTGCACCAGGCCTGGGTGAGTGCACAGGTCCTAGAGGCTTCCCCAGCCAGGGACCCAGCGCGGCAAGGGGAGGAGGGGCAAGAGTCCTTTGGGTTCCCTTTGGAGATGCTAAACATAATGTCAAATACCGATTATGGAATTTTATTGTGCAAGCATGTGTCTGAAACCGGTCAGGACACCTGTCTGACTCAAGGGTAGGGACCTGACTGTAGTGCCAGGCAGGGAGAATTCAATCTCCTTTGAGGCACGGCCCTTCCCCTGGGCACAGCAGCAGAGTGCAGGGCAGGCATTACCCTGCTGTCGTGGCAGCACAGACCCACCAGCAGCGCAGGGCCGCAGAGGCTGCTGGAGCCTGGTAGCAGGCAGAGAGGAGCATCCTGGGCCCCCTTTCTTCCCTTCTGGAGCTTTCATGGCCTCATGCCTCCTCTCCTGGGAACTTCTGACACCCACAGACCTGTGTCCATCCCACTGTCCCCACACCCAACAGTTTGTGACCGCTCCTGAAGTCACAAGTTGGCTGGACCTAGCTGGCCTCACTCCCAGAGGAAGCCTGGGAGGTGAGACCTGTCACCCTGGGAAGATGCTTGGGCCAGGCACCCATTCCTGGCTGACAAAAGCAGCTGGATGAGCTCAGGGAGGAGGAGGAGAAAGAGGAGGGAGAGAAGGAGGATAGCTCTTGGCTTCACTGCACTGTGCTGTTCACTCGTGGCCCACACACGTGAAGCCTGATGCCACCACTCCTCTGTGTGTTGACACCAGGGCAGCTCCTACAGAGCATCATGCTGTTATCAAGTGACATCATGGTGGCCGAGTTTTGGAGCTTTCAAAACTGCTATCCAGGGAAACCCATGGCAGAGAACCCTGGTAGTCACCAGCTCCCTGAGACTGCAGGGGTAGTTGGTCTCTCTGTGCCTCCTCCTCCTCTCCCTCCTGGGGATTGCAGCCTTGGGTGTGAGGATGTGTGAAGATCCTCCTGGATACTAGGTCCCTGGGCACTATGCAGCTTGGTTAGTGCAGAAGCTGGCATGAAGACAGGCCAGAGCAGCAGGACCTGGGGTGGATGTAGGGCTGTCCCCCCTCAGAGTAACAGCTGGACGTGCGCATGGGCGCACCCCACAGAGATGAGGCAGGACAAGGGATGGGTGAAGGGCTGCCCTCAGGTGTGGATGGAGGCTGGGCAAGGGAGAGTGGCCTGGGTGATGCATGGTAAGGTGTCCGTGAAGCAGTGGGACACACAGCACAGCCAGAGGTGGGAGGGCAGTAGCATGGCAGCTCTGCTGCAGCTAGGCCAGCCACAGGGACCATCTGCCTGCTCAGAAGTAGTGCCACTTGCTTAGGACAGGGCACTTACGCACAAACACATGTCCCCATTTCTCAGGCGTGACTCACATCCTTCTGAGAGCCAGGGTAGGATCAGGTGTGATGGATTCCTCATATCCTGCTGCTGGCAGGGGCACTGGGCAGCCTCCTGACTGCCCTGGGGTGCTGCATCACCAGAAATAGGGAGGAGCTGTGTGATAAGGAAGGTCCCGCTTTTGGGGTGCCACACTACCCAAGGAGGAGCAGTGCTGCTGCGGGTATTGAGGGCTGCAGTTGACATACCTGGCTGGCCCAGACAGGGACCAGCACGTGCAAAGTACACACTGCTTCCTTATGAGCTAGAAGCAATTTGCCCCATGTGCGGATCTCCTGGGCTGGATCTCTGCTGTGCCTCTCTACCTGCATACGGAAAGAGAATGGGCAGGTCTGTCCATCTGTCTCCAGGCTCTAGTCTGTTGCTCATGCTGCCTGAGGTGTGGGTGCCCCAGCTGAGGCCAGGTTTGTGTGACAGCGACTGCAGCATGGGCATACTGAGGATCAGGGCACAGCCACTTCTTGCTGTGCCAGGGGCCCAACTGGCACAGGAGCTATGCTGGCAAGTCCCTGGGGGTTCAGCCTGCACAGGGCACACACCTGCACTCCTGGTGGAGCCTCTCTAAAGGGTAGGTCCACACACGAGGTGCTGGGTGAGCACCCTCCCTGCCCATGCCCACCCCAGTCCAGCTCACCTCTTGCTGCGGGGCTGCAGCAGTGGGGCACTGAGCCCCACCACAGCCTTGCTAGGTAACAGTTAAACCCCAGATAAGTGAATTCATTTCCCTCTGCTCACCTTTGGCCTCTGTCCCATGCAGAGTTCCCCAGGGATCCTGTGAAACAAGCACTATCTGTCCCACTGCCTGCCCTGCCACAGGAGACAGCAATGGGGACTGCGTGGACCCCTCTGCCAGGGTCTGTCCTGAGGCACCACATCTACAATGGGAGCCTGGATCTGCTTCTGCTGCAATGCCTCTGACACTGCCTGTTCCTCCCTGGGCACCTCTTGGTCATGAATGCACCTTGCTTGTGCCCCCAGGAAGGAGTGGAGAGTGAAACACAGCACTGTGGGAACCCAGCAACCCATGGCGCTGCACAGCACCCTGCAGCACAGGATGCAGCCACAGGCAGGACACTTGTGTCCGCCAGGAGCAGAGGGAGCCCGGAGACAGAGGCTGCTGTGGAGCTAGCATCTGCTCAGGCCATGGCCCTCCAGGCTGCAGCCTGCTCCCTGGCAGTGGCCCTGGGGAACTAGAGTGCTTGGAAATGGTCAGGACCTTGGTGTCGGCATCTCCAGAGACCACAGGGCTGCCAGCCTGCGAGGAAGAATGGGAACCTCCTTTCTGCACTGTATGCTGGCATTTCCAGATGGATCTGCCCATGGCAACACGTGTGCCCAGGTTGAGCACATGGCCCCTGTCCTGCTGCACAGCCGCTGCCGCCAGTGCCTGCAGAGGCATTCTGTGGTGTCCGAGCTTCCCACAGAGCTGTGCCCCTGTTCAGCTGGCACTGCTGGGCTGCAGAGTTCCCCTCCAGCCTGCCCAGACCTCCAAATATCCCTTGTCTGACTCTCCACCTTCCTACAATGGGTTGTACTCACAAAGTGGGCTGACCCCTAGGGGTCTGACCCGGCTGTGCTCTTCAGCTGGAGCAGCGTTAGGAACCACGCCCTAGGGGACCGCAGCTCCTGGCCATCGAAGAAACTCCACCTGGAGCTGAAGGGAAATACCTAGTGCTTTCAGAACAGAGGGAGGCTCCAGCTCAGTCACAGTTCTGGGAGCTCACATGAAGTCCTGGCTGTGTGTGACAACAAGGGAGGCTGCTTCAGTATTTCCACAGACAGGACATTCCTGAGAGGTGACCCAATAGCACTTCCCCCCTCCTGCCTTTCCAATTTATTTGTCACACTGAGTGAACACAACTATTTCTTCTCTTTTTGAGACACCTCTAAAGCCTATAAATCACAATGTTGAGATCTGCTTTGGCCAAGAAAGGAAGGGTTTGGAAAAAGGACATGCATTTAGGAAAGATGCAATTCCTGGTGACTTACCCCTAAACCCTAGGCTCCAGACACCTCCAAATATTGCTCAGCCTGGAGAAGAGAAGGCTCTGGGGAGACCTCATTGCAGCCTTGCAGCACTTAAAGGGGGCGGATTGTGATAGGACAAGGGGGAACGGTTTTAAACTGACAGTGGAGAGATTTAGATTAGATTAGATGTTAGGAAGAAATTCTCCCCTGTGAGGGTGGTGAGGCCCTGGTACAGGTTGCCCAGGGAAGCTGTGGCTGCCCCATCCCTGGAAGGGTTCAAGGCCAGGCTGGACGGGGCTTGGAGCAACCTGGTCTAGTGGAAGGTGTCCCTGCCCATGGCAGGGGGCTGAACAAGATGAGCTTGAGGTCCCTTCCTGCTGAATCATTCTATTACTCTGTGAAACATGACACTTCCAGGGCTTTCCCATAAGACCAAAGTAGCCATCTGCATCTCCAAGGACCCTGCCTGTCAGTTAGGGGTTTTTGGCCACCAGGATGCTAGGGGGCAGCCAAGGAATTGGTTTTCAGACTGCCCTAAAAATGGCTTCATTCATAAGCTGTGTGGCAAGAGCAGGATGACTCTTCTTGCAGGGAGGGGTTTGGGAAAGGTCCTCCAGGTCACTAGGACTAGAGAAACCAAAGTGGCACTGCTGTACCACAAGCAAGGCCGAACAGTCCTGGGCAGAGTTCGTCAAACCCCCTGGGCTGTCCAGGTCCTCTCCGCAGCCTCGTGCTGAGGCAAACGGACTGCTCCTCACAGAGCCGCAACACTGTGTGCATGGAGGGAGATGCAACCCCAAGTGCAGGGTCTCGCACAGCCCACGCTTGTAGGCTGGCTTTGGGCAGCCCTGGCTACAGACACAGCTTCTCCTCCAGGACTGGGCAGCTGGGGACAAACCTGCCTCAGCACTTAGAAGTTGCTCTCTTGTGGGTCCCTGGCAGCATGAAAACAGCATCAAAGGCACCAGTGCCACATGGCTCCAAGAAGCCTGGAATGTTATGGAGCACCTGTACAAGACCAGACCTGTTATTTGCCAATAAGCCAAATCACGCGCTGACAAAGGGCAGTCGGTCGGGTGTGCTGCCCCAAGTGGGTCACATCCTGCCACCTGGTGCAAGCCTGGCTGTGTGTCACACCTCCGGGCTTCCTGCAGCTCACGGTCAGTGATGGCTAACCCATGCTCCAGGACTACCATGTCCTTATAGGCCAAGAGAATGAGCTTTGATCTGCTGCTCTCTGGTGACAGCTCTGGTCGCCTCTGCACCTGTCCCAGGCAGGGGCCCTTCTGTCTCATTCACCATGTGAACTACTTCAAGACCAGGCTCTTTTCTGAACATATTTTGTCCTTATATTCACTTGATTCTCCACTAGGACAGTCATAAGGAATTAAGAAAACTTGGTGAAATATTCCTGAGTGTGTTCTTCAGCGCTTCTCCTCCCCAGGACCATCCTTTCCCTTGCCCACAGCTCCATGCTATATTTTCTTGCACTACCTGAGTCTCACAGGCTCACCATGACAAAGTATTTCTTGACAATGCTGCACCTTCTGTGTGCAAAACATCAAATGCTTTCCTACCTGCAATAAACCTCACTAGTTACTGTTCTCTTCCATTATTTTTATAGCTGTTCATAGACTTTTCTCTGATGCAGAGATGGTTGGACTACCAACATCCTTCTTCTATTCCCTCCTTGCTTTGCACAAGCTCAGATATGAAAGCTGTAGACTGGAGACCGTCTGCATAGGGAGCGATAGTCTCATGAGAGGGTTGGCTTTGCTTCTTCTTGTCTTCTTGTCTAGACAGCTTATGTAAGAAAGAACTGAACAGCCGTCTGGTCAGGAGTCTTCCCTGCCGAGCTGTGACTCTGCCAAGTCTTGCACTGGACTCCTAGTCTTTGCTGCTATGCCTAGTGTACTGCAGGCAGGTTGAGCTGTTGCATTAAAATGCCCTGTCCACCCACAATGAGATTGCTAGTACTCCATTCAGCGTTTCACATGTGGTCTCCAATTCACTTTGAATATGGAAGATTAATTTATCCACTGCAAAGCCAGTATGAACAGGTCCTTATCCTGCAGCAAATGCTCCCCACCAGCATCCCGTGTTGCTCTGTTGGCTTCCTGTGATGTACTTTCCTACTCTTCTCTTTTCTGGAGGTCATTCGCATAAGTCCCAACTTTGGTAACTGAACTAGGGTCACCTGCAGCTCCAGCATGTGTGGAGGTCACAAACCAGCACTTTGCTCCTTGTGACCCAGCTGACAGCTGCACCCTAATCCAGCTATTGCCTTCCATGATATTCCTTCTCCCTCTTCAGTGGTATGATGGCATGATGGCATACACAGAAATCTTACAATAAACTTTCACAAAAACTCTGACATTTCTCGCAAGTCATGCCCACATTTGGAGGACCCTCAGGCTGTGCCTGGTCCCTCGAGAAGCTGCTCTGCCTGCCACCCAATCCATGCCCCATTCCTGTCCCCACTCCAGCAGCTGTCATGCAGAACACAACAAGCAGCTGCCAGAAAGTAAACCCTCCCAATCCCCTCTCAGTGTTTACATTTTTTTCTTACACACCCACACACCTTTGCCAGCCTGCAAATCATCAGGTTCTTGTTGCAACGCTCTTTCTCTTCTCCCAGTATCTGTTAAGATGTTTCCTGGCCCCGGGTACACATGGTAAAGTGAACCAGCAAAATGATGAAGGATATCACCAACATTCACTGAGACCATAAAAAGGATCAAAGACTCCAGCTGATGTTACAAAAACTCCTCACAATTCTTAAGATGCTCCTGCTGAAGACTTCCCAACCCACCCCATGGAAACACAGCAGGTACTGTCAGACTGGTCGCTGAAGAAACACCACAGAACACACACTTCTATAACTGCCAAACTATAGTTTGGGTCCTGCCAGAAGCAAAAAAAAGGAGGCAACTACCATGTGCAATGGGGACCATTGCTCCAGGTCCCCTTAACAACCACATCCTATGCCTCCCCTGGTGGCTCAGAAAAGGACATGACCCCTCAGAGGCAGCAGGGACCTCTAGCTGGTCCAAAACTCATCAGCTATAGCTCAACACCAGGCTGGGGTGGCTCCCAGCCGAACGTGCTTCCCTGTGCTGGGCAGAACTTGCACCAACACGCTGCAGACATTGCTCCTACCCCTGAACCCTATGGCCTCCAGTCCCTGCATTTTTCTCCTTGCTTCAGGGAAGTGCTTGCTCAAGAGACATCCACCTCCTATCAGTTATCAGCATCTGAAAAGCAAGCTGTGCTTCACCTGTCTGCATACAAGAGCCGGTGCCTGCTTGTTCCAACAATAACATCCCAGCAGTCTGACCCCAGCCCTGCCACAGACTGAGGTGAGGGGGAGATCAGGGCCAGTCCCCTGTATGCTACAATGGCAGTCGTGCCAAGATGCGGCCCTCAGTGGGGGCTCACACCCCTCTCTGCCTCATGGATCTCTGGACTGTGAACCCAGCAGACATCTGTGAATACTGCAGAGCCCTGGGTGCAGGGCAGGACATTTCTCCACAGCAGGACCACGTAGTGGGCCTGAAACCCTTTCAACACTATGAAAATGGTAACACCCTTGGCATCCAGAGAGAAGGCAGCAAGCTGTTCCACAGGCAGAGGCTTTGGAGAGCCTCGGGGAGGAGCTGGCAGGGATGAGGTCCAGATGTGGCACACAGCCCACACTGCCTGCTCCCCACCACACCGTGTGCTCTGGGGGCCCCACGAGCTGAGATCACACAGCCTCTGTTGCAAGGGCTACCCCTTCCTTGCAAGTGCCCCCTTCCCTGCACAGCTGACGCAGGGGGGCAGGGAGTCTTGGCTTCTGCCCCCATTCTCTTCCCATGTGTGTTCTTCCATATTCCTCATTCTCAGTGGGTAGGTCTTTCAGACGAAAAGCTTTTTCCAGGATTAACCAAGGATAGATTGTCTTTTCTCCCCCTTTCTATATCAGTGGTTGGATTAAGGCCTTAGTTCATGTAAACAGAGGGCAGAGCAGAGGCAAGCCCTCGTCATGGCCAGAGCCCGAAACACATAATCAAAGAATTAAATCTCTGTGAAGTGGGGGAAGGAAGTACTGTCCTAGAGCAAAATATTTAGATTCTCTGGAATATTGTCCAATTACAATATTTTTCTTCAAATAAAACATTTATAAGAACACTGAAATAAATATTTGAGAACACTATATACCAAAGCCCTGAGTCATTCCTTATGCAAAACCGTTCCCTCATTTTTCAGGCAGCTTCCCCATGTACGGTTTGGAGCTGGGATGACTTCTGGCGGCACTGAAGTGCACTGACAGGTCTGGTGGCACATGTCCCTGCTGCCTAGAATAGAGCAGGGTCACCTTCTGGTCCTGGCAACATCACCTCCCAGTTTGAACCAAATGCCCGGGTGTGTTGGAGTGTGAGATGTGTTGCCTTGATTTCAAAGACTCTGCAAGAAGCAGCCTGGAGAAGGGCCTGTGGGCAGCTCTTCCTGGGAGGAGGGAGGGGGCACTTTGTGACATTCCTCCTTCTTTTAGCCCTTCTGTGTGGAGGACTGCAGAGGGATGTGGACACAAATGAGATTCCTTAGAAGGCCTTTTCTGAGATTCTGATGAACTGAGATGCTAATTTAAGGCACACTCACTGCTATCATGTCAGAGGACTTGTTCTGTGGTGCCGGGGGCCGCATCCCACCACCCTGGCTGCAGAAGCAAGGCATATCCACTCATATGGCCACAACAGACTTGATGTCCTACTCCTGACTGCACCCAAGTTGATGCCCACCCTGGCCCCAAACAGCCCCAATCCCATGCTTTGCCCTCTATTTTGTTGCCATTTCCCCTACCATACGAACAACCTACCCCAGTTATTTCCCTCTCAGGCTCGAGTTTTGTGGATTTGGCATCCTTGTTCAGTGATTACAGCCTTGGTGAGTGATTCCAGTCAGACAGCACTGCCGACACTACCTCTCACCCTTTTGTCTGACTGTTTCTTGCTGTTTGCTCAGCCCTGGGTCAGGGCTAGCCCTGCTTTGGCCTGGCAGTCATCCCCCCATTTAACCTCAGCCCTGGGCCAGACACCTGCCTGCAATTTTGCACTATTGTCATTAATGCTAGTATTTCCTACATTTCAGCCACTGACGCGGCTGCTGCAACATCGAAACTGACTTTCAGCACAAGCTGGAGTCTCTCTTCACTGGCTTTCACATACCCACGATCCCACATGCCTGTAGGAAACGTGTCACCACCACATCCCTTGTGAGCCTATGAATACTTTGCTCTTCCTTAAGTCAGGTTAGGTGGGGAGGGGGCGGAGAAATAGTTTGGGAGAGGCACACAGGCAAAGCCACCTTTACAGAACAAAGCTCTTTGTCTTCTTAAAATATTTAGGCTCATGTGAGAAAAGAACATGTATTACGTGGATCACCAGTGCAAGACAAAGAAGGGGAGGTCAGGATGTATTGAGCAAGCATGATGACATCTCCACACATCCTCCAAACTGGACACTGATGGGATTACAGAATTTATGAGGACTGATCAAACCACAAGATGATCCAACTGTGCTGATAAAACCTTTTCTGATTTTGTTTCTCTTAATGAAAATAACCACGTTTGGATTAAAGATCTGAATGATGAGAAGAAATAACTTGAGGGTGAAGTTGCTGAAAAAAATGCCACTGCCCCACATATGCATTTTCTTTGGCCTTCGAAGAACCTCCAGGCTTCCTGACACACTCAGCTCAGGCTAGGTACAGTCTCTGGAGCTGTGTACTGACAGAGTGTTGACAGCTTTTTGCTATGGTACTTTTGCTCCTCACACCACCTGCTTACTACTAGCCTGACCAGCTTCCTGCAAACCACCACATGCCAGGGAAGATGTTATGCATCTGTGAAGTTCCCCTCATTCTCCCTCATCAAGGCAGTTAAGCCTTTGCATTACCAGCTTCCTGTAAGGCAGAAGGGCAGTCCAGGGTTCTGGTGCACCTTGTACCTGCCTAGTGCTAAAGACAGAGGAGATGAACACCTTCGGAGATGACAAAAGACATTTGACACATGGTGGCATTTCCAGCACATGATGGAGGAGCAGTTACCTATTGTCAGTCACCGCTGTTGATGTTTCGATGGGAAGGACCTGCAGAGCCTTGCTCCCACCCTACCACTCGCCAAGCGTGCTCTGCACCAGACGTGGTGATACAGCTGTTCATTCTCTTCATTCGTACCACAGATCAATCGACTTGGATGCTGCTTCCCTGAGGCACCCAGGAGGTTTCCGTAAGTTTTTCACTACAGGAGCATGTTTTTGGTTGCTTGCAAGTTGCTAGACTGAAATTACTGTTATCAGGCACATCCATCAGGCTGGGTTAAACAGACAGTCTGAACTGGACCAAACCCACAGGTAACACAGTCCACACATTTAAAATAATGAGACAGGGAAAATTATTTATTAATGAAAAGAATTAATTGTACTAGTTAGTCACCTTATTAAGAAGCCTGCACACCTTCTTATGTTGGTCGAAGCCACTAAAAATGTCATGCAGTCACAGTTCAGAGCAAGAAGCTTCTGGGCTTGGGTCCTTTTCAGCATCCCCATGGAAAACCATCCAACCTAGACCAAACTGTCAATCTCTGACAAATGATGAGTTCGTGCCATCCATAACTCTTTCAAGTTTGTCAGTTAAATTCTTGCAAGACACCACCATCGCTCCTTTTCTACCATCTTCTCATGCGTTCTTCTGCCCGTCATTCTTGCAAAGGATAGAGTGTTTTCTGCAGTAGGCCTGAGGTGGTGACTTAATGCTATAACATCTGCGACATTTTTTTCCTGTTGTTAATTCATTAATCGAACTTGGACTCAGGACAGCGGGAGCCCAACTGGCAGCAGAGGATTCTCCCCTTTCACCTTTCCACTGAAAATTTCCTGGTTCTCACTGTCTCCCTGCTCTCATGTACTCTTACACTTTCCACTCTTCTGCAAACTCATTTACAAAGTAATTTCTGACATCAAGTGTCTCATTGAGAATGGTACCTAGACTGAAACAGTGAATTTAAATCCATGGTGTGACTTTCCCTGAAGATAAAGCAGCAAGAGGCCGAGACTTGGCACTACAGAAAAGGCCTCCGAACTGTTATGCCAGTACCTACCACACGTCTTGCCTTTGAACACCTTGGTCTGCATGTCTTGTGAGGACTGACACACCAACTGCTCATTCAATTACTGTTCCAGAGAAGAAGAATGGCAGGATTTAGATCTCCCAACATAGAAAAAAAGACACTTCCATGCAGAGAGGTCTAACTTCATGACTCTACTACATTTATTCGGCAAACTGCTCTGCTACTTGACATGAATGATGGAGAGGCTGGGCAGACATGCTACGTGGCTATGAACACAAGAAACAGGGCTGTCCCAGGTCACATAGGGAATAACTTCTTACTAAGAGAAGCCAGGAGAAAAACACTTCCTTCTAAATCCTTGACTTCAGGGTTGTGTTCCTGCATTGTATTGAGTTGACAGAGAGATGCAACTCATGCCCAAAAAAAGGCAGAATGCTTTGATGAATAACGCAGGTTCTTCTCTGTGAGTGAGACCACCATGCTCCATTTAAAGAACACTTCATGCTGTTTGAAGGCAGTGATGTATTTCATGGAGTAAGTTCCCATCCTGTACAGGTAGATAATTAGGACTCATCATACAGCAGAGCCGGCATGAAGGAACGAACCGAAAAGCTGCAAGGCAACGTGATGATTCACAGCCCGTTAAAGGAAGGTGCTTTGAAATTCTTCTATAAACTCAGGGCAATGGAAAAACTCAGTTACTGGGGCCTGTGATTGCATCCAAACTTCTCAAGAGAGGTACCAAGGTGAACGCTCAGTAGAGCAGCACCGACCTAGAACTTCAGCAGCTTCTGTCATGACACATACAGAGGACCTTGCACCCAAAGGCAGTGCCATTTTTTCCTTCCAGAAAAATGAAGGATAAAGGAAGGACCAGTAAGCCCCTGAGGATTACTCGTGATCTCTCAGATTTATTTTTCACTGCCTGCAGATTATTTCACTCTGACAGTGAAAACCTCATTTCTACAATGCAAAGGTTTACATTTCTTCATGTGCATAAACACAGAATAATGCCACAAATGGTTAATTTGGGAGACCTCATGAGAGTGTGGAAAAGATACTTTGCTGCACTCACGGCACTTGTCTGGTGCAGAATCTAGTACTCGCCATAGCGACTCATGCATTAAATACTGGCTTGGAAATCTGGTTTCTTAAAATATAGGGGAGACAAAGAACAATCGTTAACTCAAGGCTCACACAGGTGTAGAAGCAGTTACCTTCAACTTGCAGAACAATGGCCACATAAACAAACTATTCAACAATCTCAGGCTATGGCCTGGACTTAGTGGAAAGAGGCTTAGCAAAATGCCATGCCAGGGTAAGGACCCAGCAAACACCACATGGGACTGCACAGGAACTCTCACACCACAGTCTAGAAACACAGACTTTGACCAGTGTGGAATCAAGACTAGTTTTACAAGGGGATTTGGGGATTATTTCAGAGTAAGAAACTCAGCCTTAAGGTTAAAGAAGAGCAGTACAGTTTGCCCTAAGCTCAACATGTACAGGCTGGACAAACAACCAACCCGCAGGTCATTTATCATGAAAGTTATGTGCACCAGAGCAAACTGCTGCTTTCTACTGCATTGAGAGCCTTCAAGGGTGGGGGGGGTACTGCCTATGACACCTGAGCAGCCAGACTTGTTTTGCCCATTATTGTAAGAGATTTTGCAAAGATATTGCTAATACAATATATATATACACGTAAGAGATATTGCAGAGATCCTGGTGCTGAACAGAAAGTCACGGAAATGGTTCCGGTAGCAGAAGGAAAAACAAAAAGGAAGTTGCCTGTCATAACCAGTATATCTGAAAGATCTACAACTATTTAAACAAAGTTTGGGGAGAGAGTTTCCAACATAAAAGTGCTGCCCCAAAAGAGGATAAATGTGAATTTGCAGTAGGAAGACTTCCATCTCCAAAATACTGAGGAATTCAGCAGTTTGCAGCAGCAGCAGCACATAGGCCAAACAAGCCTATTATCTCTCCATCCCCAGACAGAGAGGTTCCTACCAAAGCATAGCTCTGCCATGGCCAAGGCAGAGCTTTGGTGTGATCCAAATGCTGCTTTGCAAAATGTAAATTCATTTCACTACATCGTGGAACAAAATCTGGCAGCTCAGAGAGCCAGGTAACAAAGATACAATCCTTTCCAGACTTGGGCAAAAGAGATCAAAGAGCAGAAGTCAGTAGCATGCCTGAAACCTACTGCAGAACAGCTATGGAAAGTGTAAGAATTTAATTTTCATTTCACTTTTGTCAAGAAAATAAAAAAGACGTGGAATTCACCACCACCAAACGGCGGAATGAAAATGAGCAATTTCCTGCCTGGGACTGGCAAAATGAAATGGAACTGCCAAGTACTGGTCTTCTCCCAAGGGACAGATGAAAAGGACTGGCATCCAGCCAGCCCTCCCTTGGAACAGGTCAGATCTCACAGGAGCAGCAAGAAGGTGCCCAACTGCTCTGTTCCACAGCACTGCAGTACCAGGACGATGTCGTCAACCTCTCCAGTGTCAGGAAAGGAACACTAGTTCCTCCCTGAAGGTAAGATGATGCTAGGAACAGAGATGCTTAGAGCACCTAAGAGGACAAGGCTGATGAGATGCATAAGTTCAGGTTCATGTTCCTCAGGAACATGTATCTAGGTAACTACTTTGCCCTTACACTGATGGGATTTACATTGCTTTTGAACATCTGCTGCTTATATTGACTGCAATGTGACAGAATAAAAGCTGAGCACAACAGATGATGCTACTACAATCCTTAAAAGACTCATGTCATAAACCTAATGACACGTAAGTACAGTTCTTGCCAGTAATTTTCCCAATTCTTTCATGCAGCTTTGATGTCCTGCTGCGTGCAGCTTTCCAGAGATAAGGCCTAAAAGAGCCACTGCATGCACGTACGCAGTGATTTTTTTGATGCTTACACAAGAACATACAGAGAAATTCCTGTCAGCAGGAAGGACATAACTTCCTGGCCTGAAGGAATCTTTAGATGTGAATGGGCTAAACTGAGAATGAACAGAACTAAATGCTGCACTGAGAAGTGAAGTTCTCAGGCCAAAGCTGCAGACTTGGCAGCGCAGGCTCACACTCCACTGGGGATGAGGGGCAAAAACCTCAAATATGAAACTCAGGTTTTAGTCATTCACCAATCATGATTAACAGATTTAAATTTGACTTTTCACCAGATAGCTCGGATACCACAGAATCATGGACTGGGTTGGAAGGGACCTTAAAACTCATCTCATTCCACCCCCCTGCCCTGGGCAGGGACACCTTCCACTAGACCAGGTTGCTCCAAGCCTCATCCAACATGGCCTTGGACACTTCCGGGGATGGGGCAGCCACAGCTTCTCTGGGCGACCTGTGCCAGAGCCTCACCACCCTCACAGGGGACTATGTCTTCCTAATATTTAATCTAACCTACCCTCCTCCAGTTTAAAGCCATTCCCCTTGTCCAAAGTCCCTCTCCAGCTCCATTGGTGTCCCTGCAAATACTGAAAGGCTGAACTAATGTCATCTCATATCCTTCTCTTCCCCAGGTTGAATAATCCCAACACCCATATTTTTTTTCTTTCCTAATGGATTAGATTTTATTGCTGGAAAATCCCCAGATAAAATTAAAGTGCTTTTTTCTTTTATGAAACCTTTACCTTTCCCCTGCGATGTCCTACAAATAATCAAATAATGTTTATTCTTTTAAAACCTGCAATCTTACATGTTTCATTCTTGCTGGACGTTCTTCAAGAAGGAATACGCCACATCAGTTTCTGCACAGACTGCATTCCTTCAGATTTTGTATCTTTAGTTCAGATTCCTATTATCCAAGACACGGGAGATGCAGCCATCCTGTTTCAGTGTCCATTTCAGAAGGAAAGTGGGGTGTGTTATTCCATGGCACAACTCAAGTGTTCAGCAAAGTACTCCTGGCCTTCAGGGCTTCTGGGTTTGGGCTGTGGTTTGGGGGCACAAGGTGTGTGCAGGGCACAGGGAAGACAGCTCTTGAGCTCAATCCCTTGGCGTTTCAAGATGAACGAAAGACACAGGATTGAAGCAAGAATGATTTTATATAGCGTCTATATTAATGTTTTTCCTAAGTACGGGCACGTTCAGGCGCTTCTCCTCGGTGACTTCTCGGAGCCTTCACCAACACCGCAGGGTCGGCACCCGCCGAGCTCCGTGCGGAGACTCCGGAGGAGTTCAGCGGCGGGATCCTCCCGTCCAGCTGCGTTCCGGAGCCGCTCCCACCGTCTGGGGCCGAGGGGCCTACCCCGCTCCGCTGCGGCACTCTACAGTCACCGTCAGCTGGTGCACCCCCCTCTCCTCGTCGGCCCCGCGGCGCTGGGGCCGCCCCGCTCCGGCGCGTTCGCCCAGGGCCGGACGTGATTCACGCTACCGGGCGGCCACTCCGCGCGGCCTCCGGCCTGGCCGTCCTGGGGAAGCCGCAGCGGCCGCTCCCGCGGCGCTGAGGCGCTCGGCGGCTGCCGTCGGGGCGGAGCCTGGGGAAGGAGTCCCCCTGGGGTCCCGGGGGGATGTTACGGGGCGGGGGGGAGCTCCACGGGGGTCCCGAGGCGGCCGCGCTCACCGTTCGCTCACCGCGCGCTCACCGCGCACTCACCGCGCACTCACCACCGCCGCCGCTCCCTCCCGGCCGCGCGCGCCCGTCACGCGGCGGCGCAGAGCCCGCATTGGCCGCGCTGGGACCCTCCCGTCACGTGCCGCGGCCCGGCCAATGGGTAGCCGCCGCGTGGCCCCGCCCCCGCGGGGGCCGTTGCGGCAGCGCCGGGTGCGATCGCGGCGCGGCGGAGACAAAGCGGGGCCGGCCCGGGGCCGGGGGCGCGCGGGAGCAGCGGCGGGGGCAGCGCGGGGCGGCACAACGCGGCACAGCGCAGCGCCAGCCGCCCTGCGGGGGCTGTGACCGGCAGGGGGCGGGGAGGCCTCGAGGCGCGCGCGGCCGCCGGCGCACGCGGCGCGGGCCCGAGCCTGGCCCCGGTGACGGCCGCCGTCATGTCCCTGGGCAATTACAGCAGCCTGAACCGAGCCCAGCTCACCTTCGAGTACCTGCACACCAACTCGTGAGTAGCGGCTGCGGCGGGGCGGGCCCACGACACCTGGCCTGCTTGGGGCGACGGGTCAGCGCGGGGCGCCCGGCCGAAGCCACGCGGGCCGACGGGGAGAGTGGTCTCCCTGCCCCAGGCCTGGCTGTCGCACCGCAGGCGGGTCCGTGGGTCATGGAGAGCCGGTGTGTGGGGACGGTAGGCTCGGGGGGAACGGAGGGGGCACTCGGACCCCCGTGGCCGCGCCTCTGCAGAGCAGCGCGTGCGCCGCTGTGCTGCCCGCCATTCTGCTTTGGCGTCTGGCTTCGTGCGTGCCCACTTGTGTTGTGCAGGTTTATTTTCAACAGGAATATGACAGTCTTCTTCCAATCAGATTTTTGCATGTCATCAGTGAATCCCTCAAAAATAACACATCCTGAGAAGAGGCAAAGCCCTTGTTTAAAATGAGGTTCTTCTGAGTACCTGCCTAGAAAATGGGAAGCATCACCAGCAAACAGTGCTTAGTGGGGTCAGGCACCTGTTGAAACCTGCCTGCCCCTCCTAAGCCTTGCAGTTGCCACGTACAGAAGAGATGAAAGAAAATGCTTGTTCTTCCTGAACTGGCCCGGAAGAACAGTGTCGAACCATATTTGGCATTACTTCATTTTGATTAGTTGGTCACCGGCCTAAGATTGTCCGCTGATGTTCTGCAGAAGAGCTGACTCTTAGTGTTATCCATCGATAGAAGAAGTGGAGCGCAAGTTTATCTTTTTGCTTCCCTTTTCAATGCGTGAAGGACCACAGCAGTTTGCAGCAGTCTAAAGATGGCACGGAGACACAAGCGACTTGATTTCAAAGTAGATCTCTCTGGTTCTGTTGGTAAACAAGATACATCTGCAAGAGCAGCCAAGACTAATCTCCCTTATGTATGCCAAGAGCATATGATCCATTTCTTTTCATAATCAGAAAAGCAAAGGGCTGTTGCACAGGAGAATAAACCTAGTAACAGCTCCATGTCACCCTTGACTCTGTGTCCTGTGGCCTTGCTCTCTGGCCCAGCTGGTGGAGAGTGAACACTTTGGTGCCTGAAGGTGGACAATACTGAGTCATGCTCTAGTGCTGTTGTTGATTTGTGAAATTCTGGTGCCCAGCTGCAGAAGACAGTCTTTTTTATGGATTAGAAGACCGCATGGCAGAACTCAGTCAGCAGTTTGTTTGCCTTCAGAACTCCGGAACTATGTCTTTTTAAGAAGATAACATCTGTGCTGCAGAAAAGACTGAGGTGTTGATGCTGTCCTCAAGTATATTAAAGCTACTTCATGTTGCCACCGTGCTTATGCTGCCTGGTCTGCTTGCGGTGTGCTGCATGTCTACAGTGATACCCGCATGACCAAATTGTTGGGAGGAGCTGGGAGCTGAGTCTTGGATAAGACAAAGCTGGGGCTTCTTGTCCATCATGAGCAAAGAGCCTTCTGAGATTATGGGAATCAGTGCATAAACCAAATGCTTCCCTAAGAATGGGAATGGAAACAATGGAAGTAATTTAAAACCAAAACTCCAAACCAAGCCATGGCAAACAACCTTTGTGCTCTTCCAATAAAACAATGACCAAAAAAAAAAAAACAGTCATACCTCAAAACAGCCCAAAACCAGCATAGGACTTTTCATAGAAGAGACTGGTCTTTTGGACTGTTCTCTCTTGCCAAGGAAGACCATCCCATCTCATATAAATTCTCAGTGCTAAAAGTGTTCTAATAGTCAAGGAGACAGAAGTTCTTTAAATTGGAGTTAAAGACCAGCTGTCTAGCTGCTAGGGTGCAGAGGGAAACCATGACTTTTTTTTTTTCTCCATTTGTAAGACCTTTAGGAAAGGTTTTGTTAAGTCTAACCCAGAACACTCAGTCTGAAGTGCTTTATAGGAGACTGTTGATCTGGTCTCTGAGCTTGAGGACTTGCAGCAGATCTTTCCAATAGCTGTTTAATGCTTCCATGTCTGATGGCAAGGTTCACAGCATGTATATGAATCACTTCAGTTGCCTTTTTTTTTTTTAAATAGAAGCACCACTATGGTTTTCCAGGTGCTTTATTTGATGAATAGGTGAATGGGGACAGACTTTTTAGAAGGTCCTGTAGCAACAGGACAGAGGGTAGCAGTTTTAAACTAGAAGAGTGTAGATTTAGACTAGATACCAGGAAGAAGTTCTTCCCTGTGATGATGGTGAGGCCCTGGCACGGATTGGCCGGATAAGCTGTGGCTGCCCCATCCCTGGAAGCGTCCAAGGCCAGGTTTGATGGGGCTTGGAGCAACCTGGTCTAGTGGAAGGTGTCTCTGCTTATGGCAGGGATGTTGGACTGGATGACCTTTAAAGGTCTTTTCCAACCCTTATGATTCTGTGTGAAAGTCCTTTTGGATCCTAGAAAGAAAACTACTGTACATAAGCACGTGAAAATTACCCATGCGTTATGTTTACGACTTCCCAGAGCCATCTGCTCGCCTTCACATTGGTTTTCCTTAAGAATTAAATGCTTTTACTTTAAGATCCATCCAAAGTAATTCATTGAGATGATCCCAAAACCACACCTGAGCCCAAACAACTTATGTCTGTATAGTTTGAATATTTGTTATAAACATTTGAAGGTGTTCGTTAAAAGTCAAACATTGAAATTGTCTTCTAGCAGTAGGTAGCCTTTAGCTTGTGATGGAACTTAGTGGTTTCCTGTAACTAGACTTGTCCCATTGAGTACAAATAGACAGACTTCAAGATGACTGAATGGTGGACTTGAAGAAAACTGGTAATAATAGACTACAAACATTTCCCCACCCTCCAAACTCTATTTCTTCTTGTGCTTGTTTTCCGTTCTGGCCTGAAAAGGAGTGCAGAGTACTAAGAGGATAGCTCTTTTTCCCAACACACATGCCAAAACCCCCCCACGTTTTCCCAGATGTGACCACCTTTAGAACAAAATTGAAGTCTTACGTCTGTCATTAGTAATTAGGTACTTGTCTGATTATGCAGGGTCCGGAGTCGAACTGGGTTCAAAAAGGGATGATCCTGTAGGAACCGCTCACAAAACAAGCTTAGATTCCCTCGGCACGTTACTCCAAATGATTGTTTGTAGAGATGTTCAAAGCTGGTCATGTTCTAGAACAGTCTGACTTGACCTTTTGTAACCTATGTTTCAGTAAATCAGCAGCGTTGGACTACCTGTTTGTTCCTTGTCAAGCCTGTGCTCCTGAGTGAAACTGACTCAAACAGAAGTTTTGGGAAAGTCCGAGCCAGTCTGCCTGCCAAAGATGAGCTGTTGCTGAGACTCTGGATTTTGATAACACTTCCCTCTCTTCCATGTGTTGTTTCATCTGTTGTATGACCAGTAATAGTTGTATTTCAAATGCTCTGATGCTGGTTGCTGTTGCCTCTGATGATGCATGTCTACTTATGCTCAGATATTTCCAAGTTACTTGATAAGACTTCATTTTGCCAACAGCTTGCCTTGTGTTTTTTAAACTTGTGTCGCAAGCTAAGCAATCCCAAAGTTTTTCTGGGAGGTGGGAGAAATTATCATTAGTCGATCATGCTGGGTATGAAGTATTTGAGGCACTCTTGACTATAAGACAAGACCATGGGGTTTGTTAAAGATTAGTTGATTGAACCAGGCCAAAGCACTTCATGTGACTTTAGTTAGATACTGACAAGTGTGTTGAGATTCACAAGCTGAACAGAATATTTTTATACTATATATTCATTTTTATTAGTGATAAATAACTGGAGTGAATTTCACTTGCTTGTAGCATTGTTTCCCTTCGTCAGCAGGAGAGGTTGCAGTTTTGGAAGATTTTCAAGTTCAGTACGGTGTCAGGCTACATGGAGATGTTTTCTTGCCTCTCTTACCACCTACAGCTGTGTTCCGCTGTTTTGTTCCAGCATCTTTCTTTGGAAATCCTTACTTGTATCTTATTTGCATCTGAGACTGGATGTGGCACTTAGTGCCATGGTCTAGTAACCACGGCGGTAGTGGACCAAGGGTTAGACTTGATGATCTCAGAAGTCCCTTCCAACCCAGCTGATTCTATGGTTCTATGATTTACTTACTTTGAAGTATTCTTTAAGTTGTGGACTAGAGGCTGCTAATGAAGCGTAGTTACTAATGCTAAAGCATCCGCTTGCTTATGGGTTACTTCCTAAATAAACTTCTGGGATGTTGATTTGTGGAGCTGAATAGGTGCTTGTAAACTCGAGAGTGCTTGAAATCTGTGATTGTCCCACACACCTTCTCTTTCACCACCCCAGTGGAACGGGGAGGTGAATTAGAAAAAGGTTAAAACCCATGAGCTAACCTAAGAACAGTTCAAAAATTGAAGTAAAGTAAGATATGGTAATAATAAGAAAGAGGAATAAAGTTCAAGAAGGTCAAGTGATGCCCAATACAATTGCTCAGCCTCCACTGACCTGTGCCCAGCCTGTCTCCCAGCAGTGATTGGCCTCTCCTGGCCAACTTCCCCCGGTTTATACACTGAACAGGACATTCTGTGGTATGGAATATTCCTCTGTCTGTTTTGGGTCAGCTTGCACAGCTGACTAGCAGAGCTTGGGACACTGAAAAGTCTTTGACTTACGGTACTCATGGCTTGGCACCGGTCAAAACATCAGTATGTTATTCTCGCGCTACATCCAAAACACAGCACTGTAACAGCTACTGAGAAGAAAATTAACTCTACCCTGCTGAAACCAGGACAGCAGGAAATCTTGCTCAAAGGAAAAAACAGCAGGATTGCATTTCTGTAGAAGCTTTCTGATTGGATAGATAGTCTTCTAAACACTATTCCCATCTGTCTTGTCTCTGCATGGGCAAGTGGGAGCTTGCAAAGATGGAAATCTCCATTCCCATGGTCCTAGTGATAACTTTGAAGGCTGATATGTTTTACCTCTGACTGGAGCTTGAGTTGGTAGGTTTGGTGTCATGACACTGAAGATGGATACGAAAGCTTCTTTTGTGGTTATTAGCAGTGTGGACTGCTATATATATATTTTATATGTGGGAAGTACCTATCTGTCTGTTCTTGGAAAGCTGAAAATAGGAATAGGTGTCTTCTGTTTAGTCACCTGTTGGCCTTTTTGGGTAGTGGTGAGAACAGGTTGTGAGGGTTTTGTGCAAACTGAAACACATTGATAAAACCAGTTTCTGAGGCCTTGATCTCTCCATCAAACATCTTAGAGGAGCAACAAATCCCAGCAGCTGTTTTTCCAGGTCTTACAGCTGCTGTTAATATTGTGGTCAATAAGGCTCATCTACATTTGAAATAATGTTGGATTTTGAAGCCAAGTTGCCAGTTTGGGCACTAAGTGGAGATACAGCATTTATGTTGGCAGACAATATATTGTAATGATTTTTATTAGCTCCTTAAGGTTTCTCACCATGTATCTTCCTTCAGTGTTGAGGCACATAACTAATGGCTTCCAAATAGGTGCTGCTTCTAAGAGATGGCAGTTAAGAGGCTGGAAACTAAACATGGCTCTTGAGATTGTGCTGAAGTGGTAGCTGGGTTCGTGATTTTAGCATGGAGTTGGGAAGGCGTTGTGGTACAGTGGTGTTAGAAGACTCCTTGTCTGGATTAGCAGCAGTTGCAGCTATTGAAAGTCTCCCAGGATCCCGAAGCTTTTTCCTGTCAGAAATAACTTTTACGATGAGACTGTGTACATGGGGGAGACCGACCTTGTGCATAATGTTGTCCATGTCTTGTTGCCCAGAGCAGCTGTGGCTACCCCATACCTGAAAGTGTTCAAGGCAAGGCTGGATGGGGCTTGGAGCAATCTGATCTAATGGAAAGTGTGCATGCCCATGGCAGGGGGATTGGAATGAGATGAGCCTTCAGGTCCCTTCCAACCCAAACCATTCTGTGATTGTGTGATAACCCTCACTTGTCTGTGTTTACATATAGGCAGTGTTTAGTTGCTCTAAAAAGACCTGTCGATGTGAGTAAGGATTGCCATGAATTATTGTCAGTGTCATAGGCTGGTTCATTGGGTCCATCATTTTCTCTGCTGTGTCTGCGTACCTGCCGTATATTTTAGACCATATTGAGCTGCAGTTTGGGGCAGCCTGGCTTCTGCCTGGCTGCCTCTGGGAGGCACTAAATTGCTCATTCCTAGCCTGCTGTCAGCCAGACCACAGTGTGGTAGACATTTGATTGGATTTGTTTAAAATGTGGTTGAGATTCTTGTTTATTTAAAGGTCTCTCTTTTTAAGTGTTGCTGTAACCCTGCTGATTTCTGTGTTTTGTTCCAGAACTACCCATGAGTTCTTGTTTGGTGCCCTTGCTGAACTTGTAGATAATGCCAGGTACGTACCTGAGACTATGTAATTCCCAAAGGTAACTTTGGTTGAGATTTAATTCACCTGTCTATTAGTTGATCTTGAGGAATTTTCACTTCTAATAGACTTTATAAAAAATACAAAATATGACTTCTGTTAAAAAGCCAGTGATACTCCCTGTCACCAGATCTGGTTGTGTGCCAGCAATGTCTTGTGCTGGCGTTTGAGTTCAAGTAGGCAAAAAGTAGGAAAATATGTCTTTTAATTTTCTATCAGTGCTGGCTGTGGGGCCTCTGCAGACTTTGATGTGTGCAGCCAGCTATTTTGGAAATGATTACATGTGCCTGGATTTTGGTTTAGTTTCTCTTTGACATTTGAATAACAGTTGTGTTTTTATTGCTTTGTAGAGATGCAGATGCCACGAGAATAGACATTTATACTGGTAAGTCACTCCTACTGCTTCCTTGCATGTCAGCAATTAAGTCAGTAGTTAACTTGGATTTAGGCTGCAAATGTGTGCTGTCCTTGATAGAATAAGAGTGAGGGTGTTTATGCCCCAATCCTGGGGTCAGTTTTGGGCCCCTCACGACAAGAAAGGCATTGAGGGGCTGAAGCATGTCCAGGGAACATGACCCTGGGGAAGGGTCTGGAGCACAAGTCTGGTGAGGAGGAGCTGAGGGAGCTGGAGAAGCTCAGCCGGGAGAAAAGGAGTTTCAGGGGGGACCTTCTGGCTGTCTACAACTCCCTGACAGGAGGGTGGAAGCAGGTGGGTGTTGTGCTCTTTTTCTAGGTAACAAGTGATAGGAACAAGAGGAAATAGCCTCGAGTTGTGCCAGGGGATGTTTAGATTGGATACTAGGGAAAATTTCTTCACTGACGGGATGGTCACTGACAGGCTGCCCAGGGTAGTGGTGGAGTCACCGTCTGACCATGTTAGGTTTTTGGTTGGACTTGATGATCTCCAGGATCTTTTCCAATGTAAATGATTCTAGTTTTCTACCATTTCTCCTGTGCCCCGGTGCCTGTTGTCTTTCAAAACGGAGTACTTTTACAAATACCTCGGGGAAGCACTTTAGGTCAGCCTTCACCTGAGGTCAGGTGAAGTGAGTTGCAGTTTTTACTGAGTGCTTAAGAAATCAGCTATCACAGTACGCTCTTGTAGCACATAGTTACATACGGTATAAAGTGCAGAAGTTCTTTAGTCATTCTGTAACAAAAATCTGGTGCTCTTTCTTACAGCTTAGCCATATTGGTGTTGTAAAAGTCCTATTTGTTGTGTTACTTTTGTTGTTAACACCAATCCCATTTTATGGAACTTTAGCTTGTGGGAGCAGTGAATGACCTTTCTCTTGCAGAGCAACGAGAGGACCTACGAGGTGGATTCATGCTATGTTTTTTGGATGATGGAACAGGAATGGATTCAAGTAAGTGACAGGAAATTACACTTGCATTTGCAAGCTGAGGTTTCATGTTCTGTCTTAGGCTGAATTAACATCTTAGTTCTGTTGAAAAGAGCGTGTTTCATGCCTGTATGTGTGTTCCTGCCTCTGCACTGATTCTTTTGTACCATGTTATATATAAAACTGTTCACCTCTTCAGTTGCAGAAAACTAATCTGGTCAAAAGAAAATTGTTTTGCTGCATTATAGAGTTGGGTCAGCCTGGCCTGTAGTTTTCCAGCACACTGAAATTGGCCTTAGGGCTGAAGGGAGAATAGTGTAGCCAGATGGGGAACAAGCACAAGCTTTGATGGGCATAAGCCTTTTCCTCATCCATGGCTGCCAGGTGGTCAGTGTATCTCAGTTCTAGTCAGGTGTGTCACGGCGGAAATTGAAGACTCAGCTTTGAAAGCACTTTGCCGTTGTTTCATCATTAGCATTGTGACGGAGATCAATACTGGACAATATAAAATCTTAGGAATATAAGAAGAATATAACATGTACTTCTGTCTTGTTATAAGGATTTATATAAATCTGTATTATATCTAGCAGGAGAAACCTAAAAGCTCTCCTGCTTTGCTTGGGCATCAATAAGCTTACTGTCAACCCACACCACCTTCTTTCAGTCTTGGGGACTGGTAAATCGTCCTGTGAGGAGTTCTCCACGGGACAGAAAAGCTGGGTGAAATTGGGAGGTTTTGAAGAAGGCAAGGGAGGTGGGTGAATAAGCAGCAACTAGCATTTTTGTTCCGATCCCTCAGTACTTTAAGTTCCTCTTGTGATATTGTTATAGTTTAACCCCAGCTGGCAACTCAGCCCCAAACAGCTCACTCCTCCTCCTGTGGGGTGATGGAGAGAGTCGGAAGGGTAAAAAGTGAGGAAACTCGTGGGTTGAGATAAAGACAGTTTAGTAGGGAAAGCAAAAGCTGTGCACACAAGCAAAGCAAACCAAGGAATTCATTCCCCACTTCCCATGGGCAGACAGGTGTTTGCCATCCCCAGGAGAGCAGGGCTCCATCATGCGTAACGGTGCCTTGGGAAGGAGAGTGCCATAACACCAAACATGCTCCCTTCCTCTTCCCCAGCTTTATCTGCTGAACATTGCACCCCGTTTCATGAGGCCTGGAGCAACCTGGTCTAGTGGAAGGTGTCCCTGCCTATGACAGGGTGGTTGAAACGAGATGGTCTTTAAAGGTCACTTCTAATCCAAACCATTCTGGGATTCTGTGATATGGTCTGGAATATCCCTTGGGTCAGGTGGGGTCAGCTATCCCTGCTTTGTCCCCTCCCAACAACTTGTGCACCCCAGCCTACTTGCTCGTGGGGCGGTGTGAGGAGCAGGAGAGGCTTTGATGTTGTGTAAGCTCTGCTCAGCACTAATGAAAACACTGCTGTATTAGCAACACTCTTTTAAGCACAAATCCAAAACCATAGCCCCATGCAGGCTAGTATGGAGAGACTGAACTCTTAGCACAGATACAAGACGTTTCATTCCATTTGTTAGTGCACACAAGATGCATACACATTTGTTAGTGCATACACAGATTTGTGACCTCCATGAAAGAATTTGTTTGAACTCTTAGGTACCTTCTGTATATTCTTAGAAATACAATTAGGAATGCTAGACAGGTCTTCTGAGAGTACTTTTCCACCACCCGTGGAACTGAAGGAAGCAATAAAACCTCATCTATAAAAAAGGCTCCGAGACTGAACTATGGCCTTCCTGCAAGCCCTTGTATCAGGGAGAGGAAATACAAATTTTTTCTGCCTGTCTTGAAAACTACCTGTTTGTCTCTGGAAGGTGGCAGATGTCTGTTCTAGTGCCACCAAGTTTCATGACAGCTTTTACACTGTCGTTGCTTTCGTATTGCTGGTTTTGTGACAAAGTGGGATTTAAGTATTGGCTATGTGTTAAGTTGCTTCTTTTGACTGATCTTTCAGCTAAATGTTGAAGGATTTTATCCTGACTGTTAATCTGAGATACTCAGTAAAGCAGATTGGCAGCTACTATGGGTTGTAGTGGTATTTCACAGCACTATGCATCAGATACAGCAAATACCATGTAATTCATGTCCTTTGACTGTCTTGATGCTTGCATCAAATTTGGGTTCATTCCGTGTCTGAAAAAAAAATACTATATTTGTTTTTTTTAGATACTATTTTTTTTAATTTTACCTAGGCTGTAAAGTTACCTTTGCCCCTTTCCAGGACATCACTTTTCAGAATGTAAAATCAGTATGCAGTGTCATTTAGAGCTTTCAAGAAAGCCTTTCTTAATTTTCTGTAGTCTCAGATATATTGTTTGATGCACAGTCTAACTCTGATCACATCTTCACGGCTTCAGCACTGGGCATTCACCTTAAGGCTTGATGAGCATTTGAAAGTCACTTGACTAAGGGCAGCTGGGTGGAAGCTCCATGTGCTGCACAGACAGCGTGGACAGTCTGTCAGCATGAACAGAAGCAGCTGAGGAGAGTCTTTAATCCAAGCTCCCTTTGGTTCCTGACTCTCTTTGGTTCCATCCCTGACTGTAGGGATCTGAACTTCAGTTTCTCATAATGCAGACCTGCCAGTTTTAATGGCATCCTGAAGATCTCCTTGATCCATCTCAGATGACTTTAGGAGATGTCAGCAGAAGACCTTTTATTGGGCTTTTCTCCTTTCATACAGACCTTCCTTCAACAGAAATCATAGAACTTGGGAGTGTTTTATTTTTGTGCATGATACCTTTAATTAAGAATTATTTTTATCCTAGGTAAAGCTGACATGCTAAAAAGAATAACTCTGTGACTTGCCATTGTGTGTGTTGGAACCCATGGGATCTTCCCAAGTACGCTGAGAGGACAGCTTGGAAGGCTTGATGAGGCACCATCTGGGGAGGATGAGTGCCTCTGGGCCCTTCTACACAGAGGGAAAAGCTGAAGGCTCTGAACATTCCATTAACACGTTCTCTGTATTACTCTATTGCTGTTCTCATTGGTCTTGTTCTGTGTTGGACATTTCTAGATTTCTTTGGCAAGCTCTGAAAACAGAGTGAGGCAGTTGGCCAGATTTGAGTGCTCTGTCTGATGGCTCCTGATTAGCAAGCCAAATGACAGCTTCTCATTTCTAAAAACGAGGAGTGTTTGTCAAGTGATTCAAGTTGCATTGAGTACTTGCTGCATTGGCTCTCTTAATGATCACTCTGGGTTGTGTGGTCTGAAGATCAAAATACATTTGTACTCAAGCTGCAGACATCTCATACTGTAGAGTCATGAGTTATCAAAAGGTCTGAAGATTCAGTGATGCCACAGGACAGCTCTTTTCAAAAGAACCATCATGTCCCACAGGGAGATATCAGAATTATAGAATATCCCAGGTTGGAAGGAACCCACAGGAATCATCAAGGCCAGCTCCTGGCCCTGCACAGGACAACCCCAAAATCCCATCATGTGTCTGGGAGTGTTATCCAAATGCTCTTTGAGCTCTCTTAGGCTTGGTGCTGTGACCACTGCCCTGGGAAGCCTGTTCATTGCCCAGTCACCATCTAGGGGAATAACTTTTTCCTAATATCCAGTGTAAACACCCCCCGGCCCTGACAGAGAGGGTAATAGTACTAGCCCAGAAGTTTGGCTTTTTCATAAGGGACTAGATAGGAGTCCATTAGAAATCTGAACAACAGTTCTCATGCAACCCGTCTGAGGTCAGCATTTCCCAGATTTTCAGTGGAATCACTACTGAGGATACTTGGGCTTGAGAATTTTACCTGCTGCCTGGCTCTGAAGGTGCTTCATGAATTCAGTGAATCAAAATACAGGTTGAATGATTCAGTGAGTCAACTTGTAGGTTGAAAAAGTGTAACAACTAATTTAGGAAGTGATCTGTAATGTTCTTAAGCGATTGAAGAAAAAGAAGTCTACAACTTGCATTTTAGAATCATGGAACAACTCAGGTTGAAAAGGACCTCAAAGATCATCTGCTCCCTTTCATGGGAAAGGGAGGAGATGATTTAGCACCCTGTCCCTCCAGCGATGGAGACTTTACCACATCACTGGGGAGTTGTTCCAGGGGTTGATTGATTGATGTCTAAAAAATTCCTTATTTACATTAAGAAGAAACCTCTCGCAGTGCAACTTGTACTGTTGCATTTTGTTTTTTCCATGTGGCTCCTAGGGAAGAGGGAGCCTCCATCCCCTTTGTAGATACCCTTCAAGTACTGGAATACTATGATGAGATTCCCCCTGGGCCCTCTCTTCTCCAGGAAGGAGATCTAGCTTTCCTCATAAGGCAGGCTCTCCAACCCTCTGATCACCTTCTCCTTCACACTTTGTCCAGTCTATCTGCGTCCTTCCTGAACTAAGGAGACAGAACTGGGCACAGTACTGCCAGAGGGGCCTGACAAGCAAGGAGTTGAGTGGGATGATCATATCTCCATCTTTGTGGCAGTGTCCCTGTGGATACTGTCCCTGTTTGCCTGTTTTGCTGTCATGGGACGCTGGTCAATCATGCTCAGCTTGTTGTCCAGCAGGACCTCTTAGGCCCTTCCAGCATGGCAGCTCCCCACACCCTGCAGATCCCAGTCTGTGCTGGGCTCTTGGGTTACTTCATCTCAGGTGCAGGACCTTATGCTTCCCTTGAACTTCAGACAAGTCTTGCTTGCCCGCTATTCCAGCCTGTCCAGGTCTCTAAGAAAGCTTTCCCTATGTGCCCAGTTCACCCCCATCAGCAAAGCTGATATGGGTGCCTTTGATCCCATCATCCAGATCCTGTATGGAGATGTTGAGCAGCATGGGCCACAGCTTCAATCCCCAGGGGTCTCCACTTGTGACAGGCTGCCAGCCAGAATGAAAACCACTGATGATCACCTCTGAGCACAATCTGTGAGCGAGTTCCCTTCTTGTCTTGCATATGACCTGTCTGGTCTGTGTCTCCCCAGTTTGTCCAGGAGTAGGCTGTGGAAATCTGTGTCGACCATTTGGCTGAAGTCCAGCCAAACAATACACACTGCTCTCCACATAAACAGAAAGGGCTGCCTTGCAGAAGGCAATCAGATCAGTCACCATCAGTGACTTGCCTGGGTAAATCTTTGCGGACTTATCCCAGTCACCTGTCTCAGCTGGCTTGTAATACTTTTTTAAGAGGACTCGTTCCATTGTTTTTTGAGAGATTGAAGTAAATGTGTCAGTTCTTGCTCTTTTAAACTGTATATTTGAAGTTTGGAAGCTCAGAACAGTTTTTGTTTTCCTGGAAGCAGTTAAATAAGTACTAGTGTCTTGGTTACTTTATTAGATCTTGTATTTTAAAAATACTATTTATCCAAGGCTCACAATGGTGAGGAACACTGTTTAAATGTAAATGGGATTTCATTTTAGAGTGTGTACACACTTGTGTGTGTGGGCAGAGACTCTTGGAGACCATTTTCAGGGGAGCGGTCTACACATTTCTCAGGGGAAAATGTCTGTTTAACCTTAAGGTTAAACCGTAATCTTTAACACTGACATTTCCTCTCAAGTTAACAGATTTTTGAAATAAATTGCAGAAACATGTATCAAAGTGATTTGTTAATCACTGGTGGTTTCCAACCATCACCCAATGGGGCTGGTGTCTTGTGTTGTGGTTACAAAGAACCTTGGAGCTTCTCCCTTTTTTCCCCTGTTCCAAGGAAAGCTCAACTTTGCTTTAGGCTGATTTCCCCTACGTCGTGAATTAGATTCTTTGGCTCTGAGATATCTTTTGAGGATGCTGTTGAGTCCTCTGCAAGTACTCTACCTAATATGAATATAGCAGATGAATTTGTGGAGAAGGTAGGAAGGATAATTTTCTCTGCTCAGGTCAGGACCTTCTTTGGTATATTCTCAGCTGGAGAACTTTGAGATATGAGAGGACTTTCCTCAAAGGGTGAAGCCAGGTCTGACTTCAGGAATGCTCCAGAACTAGACAACTCCATCTACCAATTTCTTCATCTCTGAGGTCTGATGTTCCTTATTAAGAATCGTTTTATATGTGCTGTCATGGTTTGAGAGTTCCAAAATCTAGTTCCCTAGTCCAAGCCCCCCTCCCACATCTCAACCCAGTGTGAGATGGGTTTTCCAGACACCACACGAGACTCAAAATGGGGGGAAAGGGTTATATATTACAATGACTGTACAAAATAAATCCTACAATACATTATATACAATCTTAACTATCTCTACCATGACATAACAGTATTTACAATGGATCAGATCTCTTCTCCCTTCCAAATAAAAGTCCAGGAGAGAAGAAGGAAAAGATCCTTTCCACTCTCAGAGCAGCGTTCTCTTCAGAGTAGCAGTCTATCTCTCTCTCTTCCATGCAGCAGCTGTAGCTGGATCTCTGCCAGTACACATGAGGGGGTATCCAAGCCCTCTCGGCCACTCGTCTTCAAGCGAGGGTCTTCTCATCCGTGGTTCACCCGGACAACGGTCGTGTCACCACAGTCATATCAACGAAGCTCAGGGGTCTTTGTGACGGTCCGTATCTTCAGGGGATTCGAGTCCCCTTTGCAGAGCTCTGTGCTCTGTCTCAAGCAGCGGGGGGGCCAAGGTCACCCCCTCCGCATTCCTTCTCTGAGCTTTTCAGCGCCTTCCTGCAGTGCTGTAGCACTCCAAGACTAAAAGTCCATCATCCTCCTCTCTCTAGGAGGTCTCAGAGGGGTTTGGGGTCTTTTGGTTCAGTTCTTACCCCAAAACTCTGTCTCTGTCTGTAGAGCTTAGTCCTGCTCTCTCTGCTGCTGGCTCTCTTTCTCTTCAGTCAACTCTGTGTCTCTCATCCTTGGCTGCAATGCCTGTTTGCTGCTCGTTCTTATCTCTTCTGGCTCTCTGCCACTTTCTCCGTCCGCTGCTGTCTCTGCTGCTGCTCCGTCTGCCCACTCACGGTGGAGGAAACTTCTTTAGCTTTCTAGCTACAGGTACTTAGCCCAGCCTTGTGCTGTTCCAAGTCCCTGTAGCCCCCCAGGGGGCTCCTGCCCTTTCTCCTCATGGCTTTACAACATGGCCACTTCAACAACAACAACTACAACAACAACAACAACATCACCTGCTCTTCCAGTCTGCTTGTGATATGTTTATATTTTGCAGAAGCGCTCATTGGCTCAAACCCCAAGGGTCTCCACCCCCTGGGGGTTTACCATTTTATAACTTCAGGGGGAAAACTGTTTTCCCCCACCACAACTCTACTTCCACCCCCCGCTTCTGGGAAAAATCATATATCACAACAATTCCAATACTCTTCAACTAACATATAACCTAAAATGAAATACAACTCCTTCTACTATACATTAGCACAACATTACTATGAACTTAACTCCATATCAAGCACTTACATTCTAACTAAAGCTCTACCTTATCAGCCCTGGTACAGTTTGTTATGTCTGAAAGCTTCTCTTCGTTATGTCAACAAGTCTCATGTTTTCTACCCACAGCCAGTCAGATTATCCGAGTCACGGCACCAAAAATTGTGGCAGTTTGAGCCACATTAGAAATCCCAAATCCAATTTTCCAGGCTCCCCCCACCCCTTCCCAACAAATTTATCATAACACCGGAGAGAACCTTTCAGGCTAGAGGCTTCTGTAGGGGAAGGGGGAAGTATATGCATTTATTTACACAAATAAATACTATACAAACTAAAGGCAACTATATATATATTACATTTCTATCAGTCAGTCCTTTCAAGCCCCTTCTTTAACTTTAGTCCAGGAGCAGCTTTTCAAGGCTGATACGTAACACAGTCTTTTGCTGTGGGAGTGTTCTGGGCTCCTGAACACTCCCCCCTCACCAAGTTCCAGTTGTTTGTTGCAGTCTCTCCTCCTCATGAAGTCTAAGAAGATAGCTTTGAGTCCTTGCTCTTCTGCTGCTGTGTGATTTCTCTCTCTCATACCTCGGTTGTAGGCTGCTGCAGTGTAGTTTAGCTTATCAAGTGTCCACGTCCTGGAATGTCGATTTCTCCTTGGGTTTTCGACTGTCCTGCATTTTAGATCACGGCAGAGACATCCTCCAGGCCCCTCTCTCTCTCTCTGGGGGTCCGTCTCTAATTCTTGCCTGGGATTTTCTCCCTAGCAATCGAGCCTCCTCCGGCCCGTCCACTTGGCTCTGCTCCCATGCTGAGCCTCACATCCACTCTCACTAAACAGCGAGAGGCAGAAAACAGCCCTCCTCCGCAACTTGGCTGCAAAGGTGGGGGGGAAAGAAGAAGAGGGCCTGGCCGCAGGGCCTGCCTCTCTCTCTCCCACTTACCAGTTGTTTGTGAGTCGCATCCCTCACAAACATGCACTCATTCCAGTGCTGTCTCTAACTCTGGCCTAGGCAGAGTTAGGGGGGCCGCAGGGCTCCCCTCTTCCCCCCGGAGGGGGAGAGAGGGAGCCCAGCCGCCCCCTGACCTTGTCCACCTACCCGCAGCAGACACCGCCAGCAAAACAACCAAGATAGAACTGCCAACAGCTTCCGGTGCTGTGATATATGATTTTGAGCAGAAGCGAACAACATGGACAGTGATAGGCTCTCTAGGGAACACTGCCCTGGCACCCAAACACCTCTGAGCCCCCCCAGCCTCTCAGAGGGGCCAGTTTCAACCTATGACAATGTGCCCTTGATTTCTTGGGCTCTGAAGATCAAATCTGCCATATTGAGTGAATTTCTTCAACTTGTTTTTCTCTCGTCTGTTTGGCATAGATCCCCCCCTCTCCTCCTTTTTCTTGCCAGGGAGTTTGCCTTTTTTTAATCTAGTAGCTCTGAAACACGACAGAACAGAACCACTGTGACTAAAATAGCCTTAAGTGAAACTCCCTCCAGAGCCTTAACTCAAAAGAGCTGGAAAAAAATTCATTTGTATCTTGATTCTTTAGAGGATGTAAAGATTAAATCTCTCCCAGAGACAGTCAGTCTGGAGCAGAGAGGTGCTCCCTCACAGTCCCCTCTGCTCAGCACTGCCTTCATCTCTCTGCCCTGAAAGAAGAGTCGTTATAGAGTAGTTTCAGACACCCAGCATTGAGTGATGAACCATATGGTCACCTTTTCTAAAAGAGGAAATGCTTTGGATAATTACTCTTTAACTTTTTTAGCTTCCTGAAGGTTTCTTAAAATTAGTTATTGAAAAATGTTTATACAACAAAAAGGTTCCAGTAGTCCTTCTCTTCTTAGAATATTCCCTATCCCCTTTCATGACCAGGCTTTAAAAATAACACAGTCATAGTAGTTAGAGTAGGAGTAGGAGTAGGAGTAGGAGTAGGAGTAGGAGGAGTAGTAGTAGTAGTAGTAGTAATATTCCCTATCCCCTTTCATGACCAGGCTTTAAAAATAACACAGTCATAGTAGTTAGAGGAGGAGGAGTAGTAGTAGTAGTAGGAGGAGTAGTAGTAGTAGTAGTAATAGTAGTAGTAGTAGTAATAATAATAATAATAATAATAATAATAATAATAATAATAATAATAATAATGTCATCATGGACATCTTTACCCAGATCTCACATACAAGATATTCCAATGTTTTCTTTGGCTAGAAAATACTACAGTAGGCTGAAGGGAAGGCAGAGGTACCCTCATCCAGTCCAAAGTTGGTTTTGGAATAGCTACGGAGCTCCATTATGAACACCCGCAGTTGAGACAGTGAGGGGTTTGCACAGTTGCTCTCCTGTATTTGCGGCTTTAAATCTGAATATGATTTCAACTGAAAATGGCATTCTGACACCAGCTCAGTGATACCATGTCAGACCAATGCTGTTAATACTGAATATCTTACTGTAAAACTGGCTGTCATGGCTGGTGAACCTGAGTGAGTCTCCTGGGTGCTGAAATCTAGCCAGTCCATGGGCTCAGCCTCCCTCAGCGTGGTGGGGTGAGTGATGTCCCGTGCTCCCTCACAGCTTGTGTATGCATTTGAGAGCTGTAATTGTTGTTAGCCTTCCTGTTAAGGTACTTTGTGTTCCTTGTCTCTGGAATTGCACTTCATTTCTCCCAGTAAACCCTCTGGTGGAATGATTGCTATCTCTTGGGGGAAGGGAAAGGAATCATTCTGTCCTAGAGATGATGTTAAAATTTTGGCTTTATCCCTTGAAAGTAGAAAGGCTGGAACTAAAAATGACAAACCCTCTCAGCTGTAAAGCCATCATGTCCTTTCATTTTGTCCTGTGCTAATGAAATACTCCACTAATTGCTGTGGGACCTGCTCATGCTGCCTTTCCTCCCAGCTGTCCTGCTGCTAGGGGTCCAGCAATCTGCTGCCAAAGTTAGCTTGTGTCTTACTAGTGCTTTAATTAACCAAAGTGTTCAATTCAGCACTGTGAAGAAATAGTAGTGTTTATTCTGGATCCTGACCTTTTTTATAGTCCTGACTTATGCTCTAGTACCAGTGCTCTCAAGTGTGTGGTGTCAGTGGGACATGGGATGCAGCAGAGCTGCCACTTCCCAAGGTTTTGGTTTATGAGTATTGATAACTGTGGTGGACATAAACAGACCATTTTTGTGGATTTTTTTTTTTTTTCAAAAAGAAATGTCTTCATGTAGTTCAGATGGGACACTGGACTAGGCTGAAACTTAAAAACTCTTTTTGTCAGCATCATGCCACCTGTAGAAAGTTTCTGATAACGTCAGTGCCCTCGAGCAGCACACACCTCACAGGGCTCTGTGGTTCAGCTTCAGGATGGAACTTCAGCTTGGGCTTTTGTCCTCTTTCATGTCTTTCTGTGCTGTTTCCAGTTGGTGAAGTGGTTATCTTCCTTCTTTATCTAAAAGATGTGTGTGTGTGTGTCTGTACATTAAAATAAGCTCTTTTTGTTCCCTGTCTTTTGTTGCAGATGAAGCTGCCAGTGTTATCCAGTTTGGTAAATCAGCCAAGCGATCACCTGAGTCCACTCAAATTGGGCAGTATGGGAATGGCTTGAAATCGTAGGTATAACAAAAGCCAGCCTTCTGAGGTTGGGGAGGTCAGAAGCCAGGTAGTTGGTTAATGTATTTTTTGCTTGAAGGCGTATATCTTTTTTTCCAGAAAAAAAAAGCAGATGAACTCTGGTTTGGTAAGGCAGGAGCTCTGTCAACATCTGCTGTGGTTCTCCCGTGGCCAAGAAGGCTGTCCACAGCTGATGACAGTATTTTGGCACTGTGTTTGCGTGAGACAGAAGGTGCAGGTCAGAACCAGTGAAAAATAATGAAAGAGCTGGAAACCAAACCGTAATCTGAAAAACCTGCCTGCAACAGCCAAGTAATAAAATTAGAATAGTGTTGCAGCCTCTCAGTAGGAAAGTTGTCTGGTGCAAGGCAGATGGACTTTAGCTGTTTCTTTTTGTTCTTAAACCAAACAAAAGCATGAAAAGGGGGAATGATGGAAGGAATGAGAGGAGGAATGGGATTAAGTGCAGAGGAACAGAGGTGGGGAGGAAATCTTGCTGGAGGGGATTTGCTAGGAAAGAGGAAGATGCTTGCTGTGTCTTTGGAAAAGTTAGAGAGCTTTATGGCTTACTCTGTTCTACTTTGTCCTGGCATGTGTGGCTTGATTATATGCATTCTACTGGGAAATTGGCGGGACTCTATAATCTGGGGGGAAAAAACCCAGGATTTAGGGGATCTTGAGACAGTATTGATTCAGCTGCAGCATAGGACACATCCCATATTCTGACCTGTGCACTTCCAGGACAGATCTGTGTCCCTTCTTAACCTTGAATAAGAGTTGTACTGTATTACAGCTGAGAAATGCTGCCTGAAGCCCCAGCATGTGAAGGGTGAGCTGCGGTATTGCTGTGGTATGGCCTTAAGCCAATCTCAAGACAAATGCACTGATGTAAGACTGATACCTCTTTCAATGCAATGTTAATTGTTATCTGTTAAGGTTTTTTGGATGAGTTTGGTAACAGGGTAACAGAGAAGATGCAAAGACACTATTTTGGATAGGAGACTGAGGAGGAAGATGGGACTGTCCCTTTTTGTGACAATGAGCTGCTAAGCTGCCTTGCCTGAAGTGTCAGTGAGGCTTTAGTTAGATATTAGGAAATTAATTTTCTGTCTCCAGACTGCTGCTATTCATTCCAGATACAGAGAAATGAGAGGTGTGCTTGCTTTGTCACTGACATTTCTGCTCAGAGGTTTGAAGGTTACTGTCACATCTCACCCTAGTTGTCTTTTTAAATTTTTTTTCTTTTTATTTAAACTGTCTACATAGTAGGAGTCTGGAACGCTGTGCTGTACTTCTGCACGTTTTAACTGTGACTGGTGTTAAATGTTTTGAAACACTGTGAAAATGTCTAGATTGAGATGTCTTCTGAAAGGAATGAGATGTTTAGAGAGAAATGGTAGTTGCTGTTTCTGCCCTTCTGCCTAACCTGGTTTTGGCATCTTATAATTGAACATAATGGGAAGAAAGCTCAGTAAAGTGGTCTGTGTTTTGAACAGTGTGGTACATCAGGTGTAACACGCAGCCCGATCTCTGTCTACAGGGGTTCTATGCGGATTGGGAAGGATTTTATCCTCTTCACGAAGAAAGACAACACCATGACTTGTCTCCTCTTGTCACGGACATTCCATGAGGAAGAAGGCATCGATGAGGTTTGCATGTGCTTGTTGTAATGAAGTAATTTAGTGAATGCTGCCTTGTCTGAACTTGCCCAGCTCTCACAGGAGAATGGTCTGTGTCAGGGCTGGTTGCCACTCTTGTAGGATCAAGCATATGGTTTTCTTTTAGTGATATGCTTGTAGGGCTTCTGCAAAGTCAACAAAGATTTCTTCTTTTTGGTTTTAATTCTCTTTGAGAAGTCTCTCTACAGCAAGTTTGAAGGGCTTGTTTCAGTCACTTAAAGGTGCTTTTGCTGAGTTCAGAAAATGCTCAGACTTCTTGCATTTTCCTTTTCCCACAAAATTTGAGTTTGAGATGTATTTAAATTTATTACTCTAACTTGATTTTCTGTAGAGAATAAAAGGTGTTGTTGAAGTTGCTACCCACGGGTCATAAACTCCAGGCATGTCTCTTCTTTCAGGTATTCTTCTTTTTAATAAAAAGTCAGTGTGGTTCAACCTATGAAAAACTTGTATATCTTCATAGAGAACTCAGGCAATGTTGCTCCAGGCAAGGCCGATAATGAAAAGTTTTAAATTTGCATTGGGATGGTATCTCAGGAAACATCTTCTGTCCTGAGGGAGGGAGTGAGTGTAGGGAACTGTGCAGAGAACCTGGGGAGGGGCAGTGCATGCTGGCTGCCAGCCCATGACTGAAATCCTTTGTGCAGCTGCAGTTTATAATTCTATCTGTGTTTTTGCTCTAAATAATAGAAACCACCAGTAACCTTGCTAGAACCCCATAAAAGTAATAAAGAGTGAGATCAGGATAAATATGAGTGAAGGATATTTGAGTTCATGAGAGAAATTAAGCCAGAGGTTTACATTTTTAAAAAAGGCAAGTTTGAGTGGTTTTTTAGTGTTATGAAAGTTGCTACAAGGGGAGGGGGAAAAAAGCTATTGAGTGTGTGAGTAGCTGGTACCATATGGGTGACTCAGAGGTGGTTCAGTCTGAGACTGGTGTTGTAGGAAAGCAACTCAGAGGCTGGCAAAGAGGGTCTTCAAGCATTTGACAGACGTGCAAACCACTGAAAAGCTGGAAAGGACTCATGGTGAATTAGGGGGCTGTCAGGAGGGGTAAATTACTGGGCTGTGACCCACAGGAGGGGCTGACTGGAGTGGGAGAGCTGGAGTCACTCTCAGTACAATGGGATTTGCAGGTCATTGTTCCCCTGCCCACCTGGAATGCACGGAGCCATGAACCTTTGACGGACAACATGGAGAAGTTTGCTATTGAGACGGAGCTCATTTACAAGTATTCCCCTTTCAAATCAGAACGGGAAGTGATGGAGCAGTTCAGTAAGATACGTGGTGAGAAAGGTACATGTGGATGGTGCAGGTCATGGGCGAGGTATTTGGGGTTTGGCTGGGATTTGCCTGATCGTCTTGTTACTTGCTCAGGCACTCTGGTGATCATCTTTAACCTCAAACTAATGGATAATGGAGAGCCAGAGCTGGATGTGACTTCTGACCCACAAGACATTCAGATGGCAGAAACACCCCCTGAGGGAACGTAAGTGTGACCAGTATTACAGGCCCTGATCAAACTGGGTGTGGGGTTTGGCTATATAGTGTGTGCATGGGGTTTTCTAAAGCATCTCTTTCTGTACTGAACTGGAGAATGTAGAAGATCTGTAGTTTATTCTGTAGTAGTTTGGGATTCATGTGTGTGTTAGCCCACGGGTGTTGTGGCTGTGTTTTGGGTGAACACCTGTGCTAGCTGGTCTCAGCTTAGCCAAAGCAGCAGACTCAATGCCCTTTAGACACCTTAAAACAAGGAGCCCTAAGCTATAGGTTTAATTTTCTACACTCATCAAAGATGTTTTCATCATCAGTCTGTGCTGCTTCTAAACTTCTGTTCAATTTTGTGATTAAATGGTAAAACATGAGGCGCTGTTCAGGTCAGCCTCCATGGGTGGATGGTGCAGGGGAGCAGGTGGGGTGTATAATCACATCTGTCTGGGAGCAGGGGCCGTTCCTGGACTTTCCTGCATAGGGAGAAGAAGGATGTACTCTGAGGGCAGCTGGAGGAGCAGAGGGCCCTGTTCAGAGAGAGCTGAGCGTTTGCTGGGTTGATTATGTGTAGCCTGAAAAGGAAAGACTGAGCTGAAATGAGCCAAATGTTTGATCCCAGAGCTCTGTGGGGACACTTAGCAAGCTTTACCTTTCTAATGAGATTACATGCTTCTTCCCTGAAGTGCTTGAATTTTCCATGGGAAGTTTCAGACCCTGTAAAGCAGCTCTGTCTCTATGTATTAAGAGTGACGTTATTGAGTGCACAGTGCAGCAAACTCCCTTGATCCCTCCAGGGATTTTACGTGCTTCTCAGCCTCTTTAATGCGAGCTCTCAAGGCATCACTGCTTCTTCCTCCTAATGTTGTGGTACCATGTCTGTGTGTGAGCAGTGCAGGTTCTGTGGCAGCACACTGTTGACTCACCGAAGGGTAAGAAAGCTCTGGCAGATGGGCACGCAGTGTTAAATGGTCCCTTTTATAGCTTTGACGTTTATTATGCAGATGTATTCAAACTCCCTCTTGAAACTGCAGTAGCGTATTATCAGTATTTGGTAGAAGTAGTTACAATGTACAGTTCAATAGAGAGTCTCTGGAGAAGACACAGATAGAAAAAAACTTTAAAGAAAAGCCTCACTTAATGTAGCTACCTGGTAGTTAAAATAGAAAAGCCTTTTCTTTCACCTGGCTGTCTTGCTGAGGGCATTGTTCTGAAGTAAATGGCTCTCTTGCAGCAAGCCGGAGCGCCGCTCCTTCCGTGCTTATGCTGCTGTGCTATACATCGATCCCAGGATGAGGATCTTCATCAACGGACACAAAGTGCAAACCAAACGACTCTCGTGCTGCCTCTACAAGCCAAGGTAAGTGTTGGACCCAAAATCTGCAGATGTGTGGGACCTTTTGGCATTAGAGAAAAGGTTTAGCATTTTGCTCTCCAGCAAACATTCTGCATAATTCCATGTTAAAGCCACAGAAACAGACCATAAGAAAATGGCATGTGGTGCTGATGTCATGGAAAAAGAGGTACATTTTGGAAAATCTAATGTTTTTAAAAATTGCATGAGTCAATGGTGCAATTTGGCTCCCTTTCAGAACAAACTAAGAAATGAAGATCCTTGTTCAAAATACTATATTCACCCAAAACTGTTGGGTAACTGTGTTGTTTTTTTGACCAGGACAAGGAAATACATATAGTTGGCGTTGGGATTATTACTGAAACGAAACTAGACTGAGCAGTTTGAAACAGCTGCTTTTATACATAGCTAATCTAGGTTTGAATAGAGATTGAGAAATAGCTTTCTCTCTAGTCTTTTAAATTCCCTTAAACAAAAAATGTGACAGTGAGCTGAGGTGTGCTTCCAGTTGGCTGAACAGAGACTGGAAAAGGTTACCAGCGTGGGAGGGTAAAGGGAAACATGTATTTAAGTCTGCTTGAGGCAGTAGTGTTCTTCTGTCCCTGGGAGCACACAGTCTGCATTCTAGATACTTTAGCATGATTTGGTTTAATAAAATCGTAGTAATTTTGCAGAGTATTAGCTGATTGTTTTAGTATAGCATTTTGGCTTGCAGTGGTATTTCAGTAGTATAGGCCCACTCTCAGCCCACTAAGGCGCTGTTACCTACCCCAGGCCAGTTACCTACCTTCAGTGCCCAGTGGTGCCTGAAGAGTCTGGCTGGTTTCTAACTCAGGGCATGGTCTGTCTGTCAAGCTCGTACTTCCTCAGCTCCTTTATGTGAGAACGTGTGAGATGTTATTAGAAACCTGAGCAAAGTCAAGGAATGTTACACCCGCTACTCCCTGTGCTGGCCAGGTCAGTTGTTTCCCTGCAGATGGCAGGAAACTTGCTACTGTAAATCCTGATTTGCCGGATAGAAAATTTCTGGATTTCTGACTCTGTTTTACCTACATGGGCTCCTTTGGGGTCAGCTGATGCAGCATCAGTGCTCAGCTCTTTAGCATGGCTGTGTTTCTAGCCCAGTAGCCTGGACCAGGTAAGTGTTGAACTTTCCTGGTCCAGCAAAGGGATGGAACAGGCAGCAGAGGTGCTGCTGCGTTACACCGTGCGTAGCTGTTGTGGGACATCCTGAGGGGCTCTTTCCCTTAAGTGGCGGCTCCCTCCTGCAGTAGGACTGTCAGTCAGATTGCCTTCATCTCTGAAGGAAAAGCCTGTACAGTGGCTTGTCTGCAGGTTCCAGTGTTGGTGTTAGAGAACAAAGAATGGAAATCCACCGTGGATTTAGGGTATGCAAATGAATGTCATGAGGCTGGAGATGGCTCACGGTGCCATCATCTGGGACACCTTACAGTTGCTCACAGTGCTCCCTGCTGTCCCTATAGTCCCCTCAGGAGCTGCCCTGCCTCTGAGCTGGGCATGGGGGGATAATTCAGCTTCACCTTGCTTCTCTCTTTTTTTTTTCCCTCAGAAAAATCAGTTGGATATGGATGAGGTAATGTGGTTATGCCAGCATGTTGAGAGCAGCCTGGCTTTCAGTGTGCTCTCTCTCTTGCCCCTAGGTAGCTTTCATCAATCTTACGTAAGTTAGAGGTGATACTGCCAAAATCCTGTCTCTACAACTCCTGTCACAGTGACTTCACCCAACTGGGTGATTTCTGGAAGTGTTAGCACCTGCCTGCTTTTTTGTCACTGAGGAAATCCTTATGAATAGCAGAAAATGAGTTTAGCAAAATGTATTTCAGGGAACTGTGCTTGTGGTGTGAATTTTCTAGATTTGGGAGCAAGGGATTCCTGTTGGAGAGACTATTTCTGACCTCAGTACCAACATCCATATGTGCTCACCCACAGAAATAAACCCAAACAAAACTTTTCATCTGTACAGTGTGGTTTCTCATGAGTCCTGACAGTTTATCTGCCATTTGGAGGTAATCTTGGGATCTAAATGTGATTCCAATCAATTGGTCAGTCAAGCCTTATGTCCCTATGCAAAAAGCATTTCTAGTGGCTTTTGCTTTGGCTAAATGCTGGAAAGGTTTATTTCCCATAAAGAGTTATTTGGAGTAGGATTTTCCTCTTGATACATCTAAAACCTTGTGTCTTAAGATGATCTGAGTTCCTGCAGGCTTTGCTTGTCCTTGGTGTCGTCTTCCCTAATTACGTGCCTCTGCTCAGAGGCACTCATAAGCTTTGGCCTCACACACGCCCGTCTCTCACTCTGCAGCAGTCTGTGGATTGGGATCTGCATTGGGCATTTAAAGATATAGGAAAGGTGAAACAAGCCGCCGCAGCTCCAGCACAATTTACAGGGTTGTAAGTCAGATGTGGAGCACACAGAAATGTCCTGAAACTTAAAGCTGTGATCAGATTGTTTTTCTGCTTTGAGCTAGCTAGCCCTGTGTGAGATGGACCTGTCAGATGGTACCTGTGGACAGCTGTTTGCAGGAAAAAGGAAAGATTATTTAGCTGTAGTGGGAGGATTTTGAGAAGCTTTCCATATATATTCATTCTTCCTTTCCACTTCTGAAGAAGAAATTATTTCTCTAAGTCTTGCGATTTCCTCAGAGTAGGGGTATATTTTGCCCCCAGTGGCTAGTGCAGAAAAAGACAGGGCATTGTGGTTGCAACTTCTACTAAAACATCTCTGACTTAAAGAGATTTTTACCTAGGTTCAACCAAAATGTCCAGTTCCTGATATGTAAACCTCTTCCATTTATTGAGTCTGTTGGGAGGAGTATACAGTAGCTACTCGTAGGGACTTTTTTCTCTCATGCAGTGATGAAATCTTGGTTTGACCTTACTGCTGAGTTTGCTGATTAATAAATTTTGATCCTCCCAGGATGTACAAATATACTTCAAACCGTTTCAAGACCCGTGCAGAGCAAGAGGTGAAGAAAGCAGAGCACATGGCAAGGATAGGTGAGTCCTCAGGGTATGCATATGCCCTCATTCAGCTGTTGCGAAGGGAAGGTCTGAACACTTGCTGGATATGACTTGGATTGCTTGCCTCTGGGATCATTGGAATTGCTCAGGAACTGAGTTATTACAGTGACTACAGACGACCCAGACTTGCTTCCATGCAATGGAAGGAATGTACATTGTTCTCTGAGATCATTTCATCTGGGTAACAGCTGTACAGGATACTCCTTGGAGCCCCAGCTGTCTGCCCTCACTCCAGCCAAAGCCTGGTTGAACCCTGTCACCCCACAGTTCTGCTCTCACCTTTAGCATATCATGAGCTCTTGGTTGTGTTCTCCTTTTGCCCTTTTCTGTTGAGGCAGCTCAAAAAGTAGATTTTTGTTCCGTCACTTGATGTAAAGGGATTGGTCCACTTAGAAGTGGAGCTCTAGTGTCTGACTCTGAAAAATGCTGCCATTGGTGTTCCAGTGCTGAGAACAGGTCTCATTGGCATGGAAACGTTACTCATTTCCATCACCAAACCTGCCTGGTGCCTCTGGCTGTGCAGGGAACCAGTACTGTGCCCAGGTGGCCAAGAAGGCCAATGGCATCCTGGCCTGTTTTAGAAATAGTGTGGCCAACAGGACTAGAGAAATGATTCTTCCCCATCTGTACTTGGCACTGGTGAGGCCACACCTTGAGTACTGTGTCCAGTTCTGGGTCTCTCACTTCAAGAAGGACATTGAGGTGTTGGAGCAAGTCCATAGAAGGGCAGCAAAGGTGGTGAAGGGTCTGGAGCGCATGTCCTGTGAGGAGCGGCTGAGGGAGCTGGGGTTGCTTGGCCTGGGGAAGAGGAGGCTCAGAGGAGACCTTATTAGTCTACAACTCCCTGAGAGGAGGTTTTAGCCGGGTGGGGCTTGGTCTCTTCTCCCAGGCATCTAGTCACAGGACCAGAGGACATAGTCTCAAGCTGTGCCAGGGGAGGTTTTAGGTTGGACATTAGGAAGAATATCATCACAGAAGGGGTCATTTAGACATTGGAATGCCCAGGGAGCTAATGGAGTTACCATCCCTGGAGGTGTTTAAGGGAGAACTGGATGTGGCACTTAGTGCCATGATCTATTTGACGTAGTAGTGTTAGGTCATAGGTTGGACTCGATGATCTTGGAGGTCTTTTCCAACCTGAATGATTCTGTAATTCTGTGAACCGGCCCGGTGCCTCCAGGGGTGCAGGGACCACTGAACTGTCCCAGTGCCCCCTGGGGGAGAGGGGGTGCTGAGCAAAGTGCTTAGGATGTGGTGGCGAAAACTCCCAGCTGACCTCAAACTGTTACTGCAAGATTGGGTCACATGGAACCTCTAGGACTAAAACATACTCATAGCATTATCCTCAGCCTCAGCAGCACACATCTCATTGCTTTGCTTGTAGGAAAATGGATTTAATCTGTAACAACCAAGCTCTCTTGTTCTGTTGTTGGTAGAAAAGATTAATTTCTTTCTCCAGCTCTCCAGAGGGATTCTCACCCAGGAATGATTTGCAGTGTGCTCTTTCAAACCCCAGGAGTGCATTGTGAGAAATGGTGGGTCTCAGCTGAGCAAACAGCAGTTCCAGCCTGCCAGAGCTGCCTGCCAGGGATGTGTTGGAATCCATCAGACTGCGAGAGTGCTGATTCTCTGGAAGTAGCTTATGAGCTTGTGGAATGAAAACTTAGGATAACCAGAAAATAGCTGGAGGAGGAGGAGGATGTATGGCCAGCTGAGACTATTGGTGACATGGCTTTGGCATACTGTAGGAAGAGCCATGTCTAAGAAGTAAAGACATACATATGTTTAAGGTGAGGAAAAGCCATTTTTTCATTCCATGGGAACTGACTTCCTGCTTCATGTGATAGGCTGTAGTATCCAGATCCCTAAGTGAGTGGGTGGACCTAGGAAAAAAGTACCATTCCTGGGCAAGGTGGCTGTGAAAGACCATCAGCTGCTTTCTGTGTCCTTCAGAACCAAGACTGAGTACTGCACTGAGGCACCTTGGTGTTGCCATTGCCTGGCTTCTGGAAATCCCCTTCCAAAGTTTGGAAAGCAAACAAACAGGAGAGGTGAGGAATCACGCAGGTGTCCAGTACTGGAAATCGTTAACAGCTCTGTGCTGCACTGAGTATTATTTTGGAGTATTTTGGTGTGTCCAGTGCCTTGCTTGGCAGTGCCATGGGTATGCTGTGCCTTTTGTCCTCTGGGAGGATGTGGATGCAGGTACCAGATGCTGTCTGCTCGCTGTCCTGCGTAGGACACACATTTTACCCACTGGGGCCTCAGCCCTGTCAACTGTCTCAGTTGTCACTGCATTAGTGGAGCAGGTTTGACCTTCTGGGTTACTGCTGTGTTCTTTCCACTAGCCACAGATATTTTTAGCCCACCAGCAACTTCCCTACAAGCTCTGATTGAAGTGGACCGAGTGCTTTAAACAGCCTCCAGATTCCTGTGGGTTTGATTTAGCCAGGCTGTCTCTTGATGATGGTTGCTCACACAGCACAGTCCTGCTGTGACCTGCTTGGTGGGCAGCTGTGAACTCAGAGAGCGCTGCTGTGGGAATGAGGGGAACACAACTCCAATGAGATGCTGCATAGGAAGGAAAAGGGATTGTTATTGTAGTGGTATAAGTGAGCTGACTGACTACAGACTTTTGTTTCCTTCTGTCTGGCAACTGAGTGCTGCTTTTCAGAGAGATGCTGGTAATCCCTAGGAGCCAGTTGCTACCCTGTCATCTTTCTGCTTGCCCCGTCCTCTGTAAATCTTAGACAAGGTTGTTCCTCAATTGTTGTGTTTCTTGTTTTGAGAGTCTCACAGCTGCAGTTTGTCTCTGTGTGAGGAGAGCAGGGAGGGAGGGCTTTTGGGTGTGCTGTAACTGTGCTGCTGCCCCCCTGTTGCGAGGGCGTGGGCCTTCTGCTCACCTTGGTGTGAGCCACACCGTCCCTCAGCATGCACCCATTGTATTTCCAAATCACAGAATCACAGAATGGTTTGGATCGGAAGGGACCTTAAAGCTCTACTCATTCCATGCCCTTCCACTAGGCAGGGCAACTTGCACTAGACCTGGATGCTTCAAACCCTGTCAAACCTGGCCTTGAACACTTCCAGAGATGGGGCAGCCACAGTTTATTTGGGCAACCTGTACCAGTGCCTCACCACCTTCACATGGAAGAATTTCTTCCCAACAGTCCCTCTAGCCCTATTCTCTGTCAGTCAGAAGCCATTCTCCCTTGTCCTGTCATTCCAGGCCCTTGTCCAAAGTTCCTCTTCAGCTCTCTCGGAGCCCCTTTAGGCACTGGAAGGCACTCTAAGGTCTCCCTGGAGCCTTCTCTTCTCCAGGCGGAACACTCCAAGTTCTCCCAACCTGTCTCCAGAGCAGAGCTGCTCCAGCTCTTGGAGCATCTCTGTGACCTCCTCTGGACTTGCTCCAGCAGCTCCATGTCCTTCTGATGTTGAGGCCCCAGAGCTGGAGGCAGCTCTACAGGTGGGCAGCGTCTCAACGGAGCGAAGCAAAGGGGCAGATTTCTCCCCTCCCCTGCTGCCCACGCTGTGGGATGAGCCCAGCACACGGGGGGTTTCAGGGTGCCAGTGCACACAGGTGGGGTATGTCCAGCCTCTCACCCACCAGCACTCCCCCAAGTCCTTTTCAGGGCTGCTCTCAATCCATTCTCCTTGCTGAAAATGAGGTTTATTGAATGAATCTTAAGCGATATAAGGGTTGTGTGCACCTATCGCCAACATTCCTCTTGCTCTAGGAGAGAAGTGAAAAGGGGAGTATCTTTTATGTATTAAGTTTCTTGCATGCAAGGCTCAGGTACAGGGTAGGTTTTCAGAACGCTGGGTCCTATTTCGTGGATAGCACAGATTTCTCTTTTTCCAGGCAAAATTTAGCTATTATCAGAGACAAAAGCATTTCTGAGAGTAGTCTTTTCCCTTCATCTCTGCAAGAAAATGATCTCTTTGAGATTCCTTTTCAAGCCTCTTTTTGTGAGAGTCTTTCTGTGAATCATTGCCAGGCAGATCGGGCAGGGCCACTAGTATCCTTATGCTTTCCAGTTCTTTGTTGACTTCCTCTAGGATCCTTCCTTTAAACGTGCTTTTGCAGAGTTTATCCCTGCAATTGTGACAGTGTTGACTGTGACCTCTGAGCACGTTTGAGATGCTGTGTTGGTGGGGCCCTCTCCTGTAAGGTTTGATTTTTGTACCTTTTTGTGTTTCTTTGTACCCTTGTAACACATCTGTGCAGCAAAGGCTCTCTGGAATCGCTCTCCTGTACTGACTGGCTGACATCATCCTTGTCCCTGTGTGTTTCAGCAGAGGAGAAGGCTCGTGAGGCAGAGAGCAAAGCTCGTGTCCTTGAGCAGCGCCTTGGAGGGGATCTCACGCGGGAGTCCAGGGTGAGCCTTAGCAGCGTGCTTTAGCAGCGTGGTTTGTTTTGGGCACTGAGGGACAGTTCAGAGCACTGGCAGTGGAGCAGTGCTGGCTGAGCAGCACCTGTGGCAGCCCCCCCATGGCAGCATCCTGTGTGCTGGTTAAGCAGGTGGTGACTCCAGTTGATGGTGAGCTGCCAGCAGCGTTCAGGCAGCTCCATAATCTCCTTACCACTGTATGTGCTTCACGTTCTGCACTTGATGTCCAGCCCAACTGGGACGCACGCTGGCATTCCCTTGCCCACGCCCCCCATATATTCTGGGTGGGAAGGCGACCTCCAAGCCCCAGATGCTGTTTGCTGTCAGACTCTGTGGAAGAGGCCTGGGGAACAGGAGGTGTTGGAACAGGAGTAGAACTGGGAACTTTTTGGCTGTTCCCCCCTGCCTGTGCAGCTGTCTCTAAGGCATTTGGGCAGGGGCTTTTGGAGAGGGGTTCTTTGCTTTCTCCCAGTGGGACTGTGGCTTTGAGAGGGGCAAGGCTGACCCCAGTGCTGCAGGGGGGGAGGAGGGCTCGCAGGGGTACCGGGAAGGTCAGCAAGTGACACCAGCTTAAAATCAATGGGCTTCCTATTGGCATCAGGTGGAAACAACAGTATCCAAGTGCCCTGGCTGTTTCCCTGTGCTCAGTTGCCTCTAGTTTCAGTTTCCTGGGACCTTTAATTACATTTAGACATTTTTTTCCAAGCAACTGTGTAGCTGCTTAAACTACAGAGGGTAAGTGCTGCCCTACATGTGGAGTCATGTTGGTTGTCACCTGCCACCCGTCATGAATTCTTTTACATTTAGAACGATTTCTCAGATTTTTTTTGAAAGGGGAAAAAAATCATAATTTGAGTGAATTTTATGAATTTCCCAGTAGCAGCTTTACTGTGCAATGCCTTTTTGCAGGCGACGCTGCGTCAGGTCCAGAACTCAGCCATCACCATGCGGCGGGAGGCTGATGTCAAGAAAAGGATTAAGGATGCAAAGCAGCGGTGAGTGCAGGGGCTTCCAGGCTCTAGAGTTCCCAGTGGTTAGTGCAGGGGCTTCCAAATTCTGGAGTTCCGTGGCTGTTTGCTCCCAGGTGCTCAGATGTCTCTTGTGCTTTGTGCGTGTGGTGGAGGAGGAGGAATTCAGCTCAAAGCTTAAATATCCATGGGCATCCAGTATGCCCAGGCTATTAAACCAAGCAGCTAGGTCACTATTCCGGTTACCTCTGCTGCTCCCCTCTTATCTGCTGAAAGACATGTGGGTGCGTGGGTTAAGTTGTTTGCTGTAGATGTTTACTTGGTTTTCACATCAGCTGTTTTCACTCTTTTACTTTTCCACCTGCAGGTAAGATTCAGGCTGGTGAACCAATGTTCACAAGTTACAATGAAAACAGCTTTAGGAATTGTAGGGATGTTTTCTGAAAACATGCTGAATTTTGTTGTAGTCAGTGCTGTGAAATTTGAAGATATGCTTCTAGTTTAGGTCTGATTGCAATTAACTTTGGCTTTTGATGTACTCACAGGAATATTTCACTCTTTATATACATTTTTTTGCATTTCTCAAATTAAGCGGTAACCAGAAACAAACGCTCTTAAAACAAATGCTGAGTCTGAGGAAGTTGGGGATTTGCGTACAGCATGTCTCTCTTCCCACCTGGTTGTTTGCATGCTAGTTTACATGGCTGCCTAGGTCAGAACTATCCCAGACTTGTTGCCAGAGATAGATCTAATGCATCTTAAAATGCTAAAAGGAAAGAAATAAATACAGCTTTAATTTAAAAGTGCTAGGGCTGAGATCTGAAGGATGTAGAAACTCATGGGAGAAACTATTTTGTTCAGCTTCCACGTACTTTTCCATGTACAGTTTGTCCTTTAATTCTTGAGTTTGGTGACGTTAGTGCGCCAAGGAAAATTTTGTGAGTGGTCTCCTGCCCCTTGTGCCCATGGGCAAAATACTTTTTCCTATTAATAAGCTGACCCTCAAAAAAAGCTCTGGGCAGGCACATGGTTTTCCCTGTGTCCCTGCATTCATCACGGGTGATCGGAGACAGTTCAGAAGGTCAGGCTTTTCCACAACCTTTTACTTCATCCAGAAAACAGAAGAAATTCCTGAAAAATGTGTATAATAGGAAACCTTCTGTATGAACCTTTTGGAAAACTCCTGAGTTACAGAGGATGTCCTAGGACAGTTTTCTGCTGTTTCTCTGGTGCTGAGTGCATCAATGAAAGAAGTGCTTTCTGTTTTCCAAAGCCTGCATAAGATCAGGTTATAAGTCCAAATGATAGGACAGGTACTAAATTCTTAGTAATGAAATCCCTGGCTTTTGAACCACCACTTAATTTTCTATGGTTTGGATAATAATTTGACTTCCCGTCCTCTGTGATAAAAATGAGGAGATGCCCTTCCTATTTTGTGGGGGAGTGCATGGTATTACTTGAAATGTAAGGCTCTGCATCCTTTTCCAGAAGTTATAAAAAGAAAATGAATCCCTGGGATGGGTGTTTTGCCACACCTCCTCCTGCTCTTGAATCACAGTTGTCCACCTTGATGAGCTGGGACCAAAGGGTCACATTCCAGCCCAGCAGTTGGCAGTGTTGAAAACCCCTATTGGCAAAAGTTTAGATTTAAAAGTACTGAAAATTGCTATTACAGATGTTTTCCTAGAAAAGTATTATAGTCACCTGTTTTAAAGGAAGGTGTAACACAGGGTGCTGTTACATCTGTGTGGGGGAGGATGGCCTTAAACAAAAAATGAATATGAATTCAGTCTATTTTGGGGATTTGTTCTGAGGTGTTTCACCATTAAGACAGACTTACATCTCATATATGCAGGTGATCACAGAGCAGGGCTCGAGCATGCACAGCTCAGGTCCTCCTAATATCTGATATTAGTAGACAGCAGAACATTTTAAAGAATTCCGCTATCTTCAACTAACCACTGAAGCAGAAGTCAAATTTCTGAGTGGGATAAAGCACATAAGTGCTAAGGACTTTATGAGAGTGGAAGGGGGGATATAAGTGAGGTCAAAATTGAGAGAGGTGGGCAGGACTGTGGTATAGGCTCTGCCTTGAAGTAATTACAGGTTTGGACCTTGCATTTGAGGATACCTTCAGCCTGAAGCTGAGGATCCTCCTTATGAAAAATCCTCTGCGTGGATTTCAGGGAAACTGTGGAACCTGATTAATTTAATCTGGTAAAGAGCAGTAGTTCTGTTTGTGAGACACAGGGATTTTGTTTGATTTATAGCACAAAGAGATCAATCTCAAGGCTTTCTGCCTCGCTGGAGACAGAACTTCCGGTAACCAAAGTTCAGATTCGGAAATCCCTATGAGCTCACAAACATATTTGAGGCCAACTTTTGTTGGAGTCATCCACTGCATAGATAAAGGAGAAATCATGCAAATTGATATCCTGGCATGAAAGAAAAAAAAGGTCTGTTTGGACTGTGCGTTGTATCCTCCAGCTTTCCAGCTTAAGGAACAGCCTTTCAAAACTTGGAATTAGGCGAACTTTCCAGAATTTGAAAATCAAGACTACAGTTTTGTATCAAAATCTGAATTTTCATGGTTTATCTAGACAGGGATCTGCATCTGGAAAATACAAACCAAAATAGCATTGGTAAGGACCAGTCTGTACCAAACAACACTCTCATGAAACTAGTTCACTGTCGTTTTTTGAACAAGCACATCTGAAGTAAAATCCAGAATCTGTTCTGAAGGAGAAAACAAGCAAATGAATAATTATCTGTCCATCCTAAAATAGTGTCTGTATTGCAAAGTTTTTGTATTTTGTTCATGTTCAGTTGTAATGCCCATTCAACAACTGCTTTGTATTTTTCAGAAATAGGAGATTACAGGATTAATTTAATGCTCAAGGATGCCAGATTTCCATACCCTCTCTCTAACACCAGTATATAATATGCTTTATTTTCAGCATCTCTGAGGCTCTGTTTCGTTCCCTTCCAGGGCACTGAAGGAACCCAAAGAGCTGAATTTTATCTTTGGGGTGAACATTGAGCAGCGTGAGCTGGACGGCATGTTCATTTATAACTGTAGTCGGCTGATCAAGATGTATGAGAAGGTGGGCCCGCAGCTGGAGGGCGGCATGTGAGTCTTGCAGATTTTTCTGCAGTCTTTTTACTTAAGCCTGGCACATTTCTACATCTAACTTAGGTTGTGCAATAACCTAAGTTATGCGTTAATCATTCTTCACAAGCATGAGGCCTGCTCATTTTGTCAGCCTTCAGTTTGCATTCTGACAAATAAATTATGTTTAATACTGCTTAATATTTCCCCGGTTTCTTGGTATTGAGTTCTCTACATGGATTTTGGTCATCCCTGCAGCAGTATGAGGTGCTTGGGCTCAATGCTGGCGTGTGGCACTGATGAGTGCTGATACCAATAGTGCCTCATTCTAGGGGCAGGGAAAATAGGTCTTGACAGCAAATACAAATATTTGAGCCCACCTTACTTTTTGTATGATGGCTCAGGTTGCAAACCTGGCAGTTTAATGTTTGTGACTGTGTGTTCCTCTTCTAGGGCATGTGGAGGAGTGGTAGGTGTGGTCGATGTGCCCTATTTGGTTCTGGAGCCAACCCATAATAAACAAGATTTCGCTGATGCCAAAGAGTATCGACACTTGCTGAAGGCCATGGGAGAGCATTTGGCTCAGTATTGGAAGGATGTTGCTATAGGTAATGAAGCTTCATGATTACCAGGGGGTGGAAGGAGAAACTTGGGTGTCTGGAGGGCAGCCCAGAGTGCAGGTGGTGATTTTGTGATAATGGCTCCGTACTGAGCAGGATGTGGTTTGTTTTCCAGCCCAGAGAGGTATCATCAAGTTCTGGGATGAATTTGGTTATTTATCAGCAAACTGGAACCAGCCTCCGTCTAGTGAACTACGCTACAAGCGCCGGAGAGCCATGGAGATCCCCACCACGATTCAGTGCGGTGCGTCTGATCTGGCTGCTCCTCCCTGGGGAAGGAGGGGCACTCCTGGCTGCAGCTGGGGAGCAGCTAAATGCGTAGGACATTTGAGATGAGCTTCATTATCGTTATCCCCTCTTAGGGCTTGTCTTCTCTGTGAGTTGCCTCTGTCTGCACACGATGGTACACTGTAACATCCTGGCATAAGGCTCCTTTCCTGCACAGTTCACAAACTGTGATGTTCTTCAGATCCCCTGACAGAGTGGGGCAGGTGTGGCCAGTAGCAGTGTTGAGAGTGGGCTCAGAAATCTCGTATGAACTGGAACTGACCAAAGCCACCCATCCCAGCAGCAGAGTAAAATCTGAAACTTCCCCACAGGCAATGGGAAATGGCCAAGTAATTTGCACCCTAATGCACTAACCTGCTGATCAGTACTGGGTGTGAGCACAAAGGGAACATTTTACAGTTTCCTTGGAATTTAATGCAAGCTCTCTTCTTTGCACCTCTAAACAGCTCTGGGTAAGCCCTTGCCAGGGTTAGGGAGAGCTCAACACTATCACTTTGTCTCCTGGTAGAGGGACACCAAACTCCCTTATTTTCTCCCCAGGACTTGGGGATGAGGATGTAAGAAAAGAATGGGAGGCCATTCTTGTGGAATTATTTTGTTAGGTTCTTCTACTTCGATGATTTTCTCAGGCCTTTCAAAGTTCCTACCAAAGAGGAGGGGCTTTACTCTCATTCTTCTTGTCCTCCCGTGTTGACATCCTTGCAGAGCCTGATTTAAGGACATTTGGATTTTCCTGGCAAAACTTGATTTTGTGAAGCTGTTGGTTTCCTGGTAGGCCAGCAATAGTCTCAAAGTGTTCCTGGTTCATCAAAACTGTAATAATTATTATAATTTTTTTTTTTCTTTTAGTGGATAAATCTCTGACTTTTGTTGTGTTGGTATCGGTAGGAGACAGCCTGATTGCTGGGCTGAGCCATCATGTCAGGATTGGCTGTTCTGACTGATTTGTACATGCCATTGTTGCAGCAGGAGTGTGAGGTCCTCTGGTATCAGTTGATGCCAGGCTTCATTGCATTCTTGTTAGGGATGTCTTTGAGGGTTTCATCCAAGCATTTTGTGAGCATGAAGCAAGAATTGACTCTGTATCCTGCGACTGTCTCACTTTTTTTGGCCACTAATCTTATTGTTGCATACACTTTGGTGTTGTACTTGGGCTTTGAATGGGCTGGGGGAAAAAATGAGGTTGTATATCAGACTGTGTATTTCTAATTTGCAAAGTGTCTGTGTGACAGATGTATGTCTGAAGTGGCGGACTCTCCCGTTCCAGCTAAGCTCTGTGGAGAAGAACTACCCTGATAGCTGGGTGTGCTCCATGAACCCTGATCCTGAACAAGACAGGTAAGGATCAGTTAATATTAAGACTTTTCTGCAGTGTGTCTTGCCTGTACATTTGGAGCTTTTTTCTGGTCATCTGGTCTTTGACAATAGTTGGAGGGATTGGCAGTAATTCGGTACCTTTAAACTGTGCTCACAGCCTGTGAAAAGGCAGTGATGATGTGTAGAGCTGAATGTTGGTGGACATTTGTGTGATGTGCAAATTGCAGAGGGCACCCTCGGCAAGTGACAGATGACATCAAACTGGGAGGAGCAGCTCACAAATCAGGAGGTCACGAATTCATCCAGAGGGACCTGCACAGGCTGGAGAAATGGGCCAACAGGAACCTCCTGAGGTTCAACCGGGAGAATGCGAAGTCCTGTCCCTGAGGAGGAACAACCCCGGCAGCAGTGTGCACTGTCCATCCTGGAGCCGATCAGGCTCAGGGAGCTCTCATCAATGTATACCAACACCTGAAGGCAGGTTGCAAAGAGGACAGAGCCTGGCTCTTCCACTAGTGCCCAGTGGCAGGACCAGTGGCCATGGGCACAAAACGGAACACAGGAGACTCCCTCTGCATGTCAGAAACACTTTTTTCCCCTGTGAAGGTGACCAAGCCCTGGCCCAGGTTGCCCAGGAAAAGTGTGCGCTCTCCATCCTTGGAGATATTCTGAGACATGGTCCTGGGCCCCTGGCTCTGGGTGGCCCTGCCTGAGCAGGGGGTGGGATCAGAGGGACCCCAGAGCTGCCTCCAGCCTCAGCCAGTGATTTGGTGAAATTTGGATCCTTTGTGGCTTTTCTGCACTGGCACTGGAAATACTACTGTAGCCTTAGATCATGTTAATTTTGCCATAGGCAGCATAGATGGCAGTCGGAGAATTGTCATGGTGAAGGCGGGGAGTGACACATCTTCAGGGGGGCTTTGCAGTTGTCTTTATTGCTCCTACAGCTCCCACCCATCAGACACCAAACTGCAGCAACTGCACTGGGTTGAGGTGAGCCCAGGGGGGACATTTTACATGCTTGAGGGAGCAGCACTTCCCAGCGATGACTTTTACAGTTATAAAACATAGATAGAATCTCATAATTTGAGTGAGGAAAATGATTGCTCCAGGCTGCTTCTCTGTGGAGAGCAACACTGCTGGAAGCCCATTCTTGTCTGTGTTAAGGAGGGAAGCTGCTCTTCTGAAATTCAGATGCCTTGGCTCAGGGCTTAATGATAAAGGGGATGAATCCAGGTGGTAGCTTTTAATTGGAATAAAAATTTTAACATCTGTGGCTGAAAAGGCTACAGAGTATTGATGTTTCTATTTAACAGTACTGATTTCCTGGCTTCTTCCTTTTGGCGCCTGCCATTGGAAGAATACATATTCTGACTTCCCTGTTGCTCCATGTGTGTGTGTCCTGCTGTGGAGCTCTGAGGAGTGTGGCTGTGCCAAGGTTGTTTCTGGCCAAACTACTGGGGCAGGGCTGAGCCTGGAGCCTGAGGAGGGGCTGCCACATATCCAGCCTTTCAGGTGGAAGCAGTAGCAAAGCTGGGAAGGTGTTGCTGGTACACACACATGCAAACATAGACAGACCATGTATGTACACAGACATGTACATCCAGCCCCGCAGATCAGCACAGGTGGGCGCTCTCAGCACTCACACAGACTGCACCAGCAGCCTCATCCTTTTCCCTCTTGGTTGGTCATGATGAAGGACCACTAGTGGAAATACTCATGTCCATATCTGGCCTCTGTCTCTCTGATAATTTGCACTGGCATAGATGGGCCCTGCAGCCTGCAGTTCCAGGGAGCGAGGGGTACAGATCTCCTGTGGTTACACGTAACATACACACTACAAACCTCCCAGTGTCTCACCTTGAGCGTCCTTCCATCCTGATCAGATGGAGATCCTTGCTCTTCCCACAAGCTTCTTGCCTAGAGACACCCACAGCTCTGCCTACGGCCCCATACCCATCTCTATCAGGCAGGACTCCCTGGTCCCTCCGGTAGTCGGCTCCTGCAGGTCACCCTTAGACACCCCCTCCCCCTGCTCCCAGGTCACCTCCTGGCTGGCTCCTCTGGCCCAGCGTTTGCTGTGACTCATGTTTGTGCACATGCCAGTAGTCACTGCAGCTGGTGGCACTCGCACCACTCTACACAGGTGCATACGTGGAATGGAGCCCCTCACCCAGGAAAAGAGGAGACATAAGGTTACAGAGGTGTCCTGACCAGCTGATGGTTTATTTACAACTGGTCGGTTTTAGTCTATTATTTCTTTGTTTTCCCATGTTTGTTCTTCCCCAAATCATCTCAGTCCCTTTCTTTCCCTGCTTTTGGTTCCTCCCATTGGTCCAGAAGATGTTTCAGAGGACTGCTCCCACTGATTGGACACTGGAGCTGAGGCTGCCCTGGGACAGCCCGGGCAGTAGCCCAAATGGAGTATCTGTTCTGCTGAACAGATTTGCATTCCCCAATTCCCAGAAAACCCAATTTGCATCCCCTAGACTGCCTTGGGCCTCTGGGCTTGTGGAAATGGACCCTAGATGGGCTGGTGGCTCCTGGAATGGCCTGGGAGTAGCCATGGAAGGGTGTTATTCAGATCCCCCCACCTGCCTTTGTGCTCTTCCCTCTGTGTGCAGACAGGGTTTTTATCATGTCACCTACCAGGAACTTGATTTACTCATGAAAGTGTTTAAATTTTGTGTTTACAATACCATGAAAATTCAGTGGGTGGGGGGTTTGGCTGCATTTCATGTGAGATGGATGTTGGGATGTTTTTTGGAGTGAGCCTGAGTGTCTGCAGTGCATGTTGTACCATCCCATATCCTCCATGCAGGGAGCTGGGAAAGGACAGATGAGGCACTTGACACAGGTGATCCAAACTTCTGGTCATTTCAGCTTCAGAAGGGATCTCAGGAGTCTTACTCTTGGAGAATAAATAACTCCAGAACATTTTTGGATTGAGTAGGCTCTTGTGTACTTTCCAGCAACAAGTGCAGTTGTGTCCTTTACACGAGGCAGAAGATTTTCAGCAGAAGTTGCTCCAGCACTCATCTGGCTTTTAGCTGGGACCAGTTCCAAGTGCTGCACTGCCTGATTTTTCCTGCCATGTCCTTTTGCAGAGAGTTTGAACACCTTCACCTCTGCGTTCTGACTACTTCTGGTATTTGTAGTGTCTGAAGGATAACAGGATTTGAGAAGCACAGCCACCATGGGTGAGGTCCTCAAGCTTGTGTGCCATGAGGGTCTGTGCAGAGTGTCATTCAGCCAAATCAAAAATGAAGCAGTGTCAGAGCTGGTGTTGAGACTCTCCTGGCATCAGAGACCACATGGTGGTTTTTGCTGCTTTGGCACAGTGGCTGCTGTTGGCACTGAGCTGTTCCCCAGCCTTCTGATTTGTCCACCTACACCTCAGTGGCTGCTGGTGGTATGTTATCCCAGATCATGGGGGCTGAATGCCCTTCCTCGGTCTCTGTCATGTGAAGCAATCACCCCTGCCCGTGCCACAGTCTGTGCTGGGGTCAGCACTAGGTGCCACCATTGTTCACTTTGTCACAGGAAAGGCAGCGTGCCTGTTCACACTGCAGTGCCAGGCTTGCTTGCCTCTCTTCTCCTAGCTGACATCCACTTGGGTCCTAAATGGTATTTTGAACTGGTGGCTGAAGCACCAGCTGAAGATGACTCTGTGTCTCAGAGCTCCTTGAGCACCACCAGAGTCTGGGTCCTGAGTTCCTGGCCATTCTGACTACCAAGATAATTCCTTTGTTCTGACTTGCTGCCTCCAGTGATATAATCTGTGGGTTTGAATGCTGTGAGTTGTCTGAATTTTTCCCGTCCAAGAACTAATGGTGCTTTCATTCTTTTGTGTGCTGTAAGAAACAACTTGGCAATGCTTCCAGCCTCAGGCAATGCCACAGGCTGGGAGATGCATTTCTCCACTGGGAAACCTGTGTACGGTGCCACTTGTTCAGCTTTATCTTTGGAAACTGCAGCTCTGGTGTCAGACAGTCATTTTTCAGTGATGACACATGAAAACTACTCCATGGAAAATGCCCCAGCAGTGCTTCAGAGGCTGATGGAGAAACTGCTGCTTGTGTTCCAAAGCTGATCCCAGTGTGTATCTGGCAGACTGGGAGATATCGCATCAGTTGGCAGGTTCAGGATCAGAGATCTTGATGAAATCATCTCTCCTCATCATCTTGGAGCTCTGAGTGATCTACAGTGAGAGCACTGTCCTCCTTTTACCTGTAAGGTTCACACCTGCAGGTTGGCAACTTGGCTCAGACTCAGTGTGGGATCTGCTGGATCTCTTGTGTTGTACAGGGGCCGTCTCGGTGCTGCCGCTTTCCTGGCTCGCACGATCCCTGCGTGACCTTGCCCCACCCGGGCTGATCCTGGTGTGTCTGTCCATGACTCCATTTGATGACAGGAGATGACCTGGGCACTGCTCAGTCCCCTCCTTCTCCTCTGGCAGTGCTCCTGAGGGACAGCTGCTCAGCCAGCACTTTAAAGGTGATGCCAGTCCACTTGAGAGAGTATTTCCTACCTGTGTTTTCCTCCTCTCGCAAGGACTCTTCCAGGATTCTGCACCTGAGAGGACCTGGGGGAGTAGGATACTCACCGCTGTTTTGTAGGCCATGGGCTGAACAGGATGGGAAAAGCAAATAGCTACAGGATATTGCAAAGGAAACGGTGTGGCCTAGGGTGGCAAGCCAGAGGGCATCTGCTGCTGGAAGACTTGTGGGAATGATGTCTTAGTCATGGGTTACTAGTACTGTGCTTTCCTTTCTGAAGGGAAAGGAAGTCTGTAAAAAGAGGAACTGATATGAATACATAATAAGCTGATAGGAAGGAAAATTGCTGGAAAAGTCTGGAGTACAGATGCAGTACAGAAACAGTCACAGCTGTTCCTGGGCTCTGAATTGGTGATTCCCAGCATAAATGCATTTTATTAACAACTATGCCTTTGCTCCTTAAATCATATCTGTTTCCCAAGAAGAAAACCACTGCTTTTGCGATTGTGGCTACTGCAGAAAGGAAAGTGGTTTTCCTGCTGCATTTGGGATGGGATGTTGGGGCAATCCTGTGTGAGAATGGCACAGGTTCTGCCATCCTTGCTGATCTCGTCTGGCCTTCCCTCCATGCTAGATGTGAGGCTGCAGAGCAGAAACAGAAGGTACCACTGGGAACTCTGAAAAAAGACTCAAAATCACATGAGGAAAAGCAGAAACAACTGACAGAGAAAATCCGCCAGCAGCAGGAAAAACTGGAAGCTCTGCAGGTGAGTCTGGAGGTCTCCAGCTAAGCAGAGCGGGTTTGAGGGACCTCCTAGTGCAAAGAGATGCTCCTGAGTCTGATGCCATCTGTGTTCCTTCATGGGGCACGGTTTGTTTTAATAACAGAAAACGAGCATCTAAGCTTGCATTTCATTTTCTGATGGGAAAACGGGAGTGACATCTGTCTCTTGAAGGACACAGAACACACTTTCTTATAATCGTTGGTTTTAACCTGGAAGACTGTTGGGCTGGGTTCAGGCACTGCCTGGCAGCTTGTAAAGATGACCTTTCTGATTTATTTTTTTAAAATAGAAAACCACTCCAATTCGATCTCAAGCTGACTTGAAGAAACTGCCTCTGGAAGTGACTGCACGACCTTTAGGAGAGGTAAATGGCATACTGCTTTTACTCTTTCGTGCTTCCTTAGCTGCTCTGAACAGCAGTTCCTCACTCTGCCACCCTTCCTCTCTCTGTACCCACATTTATTCCAGCACACCCGACCTCAGCGCCCCCGATCTCCTCCTTTGCCTGATGTAATCAAGAACGCTCCCAGCAGACCACCAGGATCTTCACCTCCTCCCAAGTCCAGCAGTCAGCTGAAAAAGAGCTCTTCAGATTGTCCAAATACCAGCTCTTCCAAGCTGGCCAGCACGCTCTTCACAGAGGAGGCCAGCACTTCCAGGACACACCAGAACACTGTGATATCTGGGAAGTCTAACAGCACTTTAAAAACTCTTACCAAACCAGGTACAACCACAAAGTCCCTCTCTGCTGGCCTGCAGAGCCCTAAAAGCCCACGTGAGACACCCAGTCCAAAAGCTGCCAAGGTGCCAGCAGTAAAGAAATCTGCCTCTGGCAAATGCTCACAGGTGAGAATCAACAGGATAAAACCCCTCAGTTCCTCACCCACTGTCCTGCTCAGCCTGTCTGCTCTGTCCCATGAGATGTGCACTGTGGGCCCTGCGCAAGACAAGATAACTTTTACTTTACTCTGGGGTTAGGGTGCCATTTACACCCCTCAAGAAGACTTGTTTCATCTCTCTCCTGTTAGGCCAGATTGTTTCTTTAGAAAAAAAAGAATGTGAAGTGGTGGGGTGAGCATTTGCACGATCACGTAGCACCTCTAAAACCTTTCAGAAAAGCTGATCAACTTCCAAATTAAATACTGGATGTTGGGTGTTTTTTCTTTTTTTTTTTTTAACTTGACTGAAAGAAGGTTTTTGGTTAATAGCAGGGTGGAATTAACAGCTAGAGCTTGTTTGCTTCCTAAAGGCCTCCAGCACTCGGAAGAGGACCTTGAACATCCCAGAGGATGGGTCTGAGGAGGAGGGGGAGCACAAAAAGGAGAGGACAAAACGAGGAAAATTTGCGGCAGTGAAAGAAGAGAAGGATTCCAATGAGGTGGTAGTGGAGGTGAGAGTGTGCTGCTTTCCCCAGTAGAAGGTATTTGTCAGGTGTTTATAATCTTGATGGGAGGCAGCTAATGTGAGCTCTCTCTCTGCTCCCAGCTCACAGACAGTGCTGGAGAGGAAGAGCTGGTGGAACTGAAGAAAGCTCAGAAAGGTGAGAAATGAGCCATTGGGCTGCTGCTGGTATCTGACATAGAAAAGAACTTGCAGAACTAGACTCGTCAGTTAAACGTGTGATTTCAGTAATGAGCTTTTTGAATAAGAAATAGTGTAAATTTGAATCCCAGACCCTGAGATGACTCTAACTTGCATGAAACATTTTGGCTGGGAACCCTTTGATTAGACCAGAGGCAATTGTGGCATGGGAGGCTCTGTGGTCAAGGGCTGCATCATGCTGACAGGTGTGGGACTGGGCTGTGGGGTATAACTGATGACATGTTCACCCTTCCTGAGTGGATCATGGAGCCGTACCAGCTGGCAAGTGCTCAGGACTGTATCCAGACCTGCTGCACTGCTGTGAGAGAAGAGGGGCTGGGACACCCCAAAAAAGGTGATAGCCAGTGTGGTACTGCACCTTCTGCCAGAGAAGGGCATCTCTTCAGCATGCTTCCAAGGAGCTGTCTGGAAACTAGGGACATGGGGCAAATTGTCCTAGAGGCCTTCACGAGCCTGGAAAGCCCATGTCAAACAACCTGGAGTACAGGAGAAACCTTCTGTCTGGAAAGCCAGGTCATTTTCATGCATCTTAATGTTTCTCAGCAAGAGCTGAGCTGTGTGCCTTTTGTGTTTTGATGGTGTCTGTACTATTTGAGGGCATTGTCACAGGTTCAGGTGTGCTCCCCACTGAGGTGCCTGAATCTCAAGAGCTCCTACAGAATGTGCTTTCCAGCAACCGAAGGTTTGCGAACACCTTTGCTTCCTCCTCACAGATAAGGGGCTGCATGTGGAGGTGCGTGTGAACAAGGAGTGGTTCACAGGCCGTGTCACAGCTGTGGAAAGGGGCAGACATGCGATCCGGTGGAAGGTGAAGTTTGATTATGTCCCTACAGACACCACACCACGGGATCGCTGGTAACTATCTCGAGCTACTGGATTTTGGAGGCTTGTTTTGCTTTTGGGAAGAAGGGCCTGCTTTACTGCTGTAGATGCTGAAGACAAATATGTTGCTGTCATGTCAGGGAGCATGTGAGCTCAGGACAGTGCAGTGGCTTCATAACGAATGGGCGTGACAGACTCCATCAGTTATGCCATGGAGGCAGCTGCTGTTTGTCTAGAGGTCTGAGTGACACTTGGGTACAGGTTCTGATTAGGCTATTAATGGTGTTTTAGATGTGTCCAATGTAGAAGATTCCTGACATTCCCTTAATACTTTTTCTCAGGGTAGAGAAAGGCAGTGAGGATGTGAGGCTGATGAAGCCTCCCTCTCCTGAGTACCAGGCTCCAGACACACAGCAGGAAGAGGAGGTGGTTGTGGCTGAACCTTCTACCTCAGACTGCATCAGAATCGAGCCCGACACCACTGGTCCCAGCAGCAGCCAAGAAACAGTTGACCTTCTAGTCCAGATCCTTCGGTGGGTTCACTGCAGACCCTTGGGAGCTCTGCAGTCTGATTGCTTCAGCCTGGTTAACTCCCAGTTCTGGCTTTGTTTTTCTTTCCTGCACAGGAATTGTTTGCGGTACTTCTTGCCTCCAAATTTTCCAGTCTCCAAGAATGAGCTGAGTTCCATGAGCTCGGAAGGGTTGTTGTCATTTCCCTTGGTAAGTCCGCTACTTCTAGGAACATAAGTTTGGGGGTTTCCCATATGTATTCCATTCTTATGGCAAATGTGCATACTGTTGATGCAAGAGCACACTTGAAAAGGTGACTTGGATCCTCGGCAAACTGACATAGCTGAGGAAAAGAATGAGAGCTCTGAGAGATGCCCTGAGTCTTGTGACAGTTGTCTGAGGATATTTCTAGTTACCGTACATCTATGTGGAAATGCTGTTGGCTACTACTATCCCAAATTCTTATCTATCACTGTTAAACTTTTTAAAAAAGAGAGGCCAGGTTAGAGGTTTGTAGAAGCAGGATGCAGACATATCTGTAGTTTTTGCTCCCAGCCTTATAACTTAGGGGGAGGCAATCTTAAAAATGGAAGAGAACATGGCCTCCATTTATCTGGGTGCAGAACAGGTGGGGCTGAGCTTCCACCAGTGTCTGTGAGCTGGTACTGGGAGATCCAGTGCTGGCTGGAATGCAGAGCAAGGGAACTGGCCTCTCTGACTTCTCCCTTCTCTGACATACCAACAAGGGAGACCTTTCCAAGAGGCACCTGTACATGACAAAAACCACCTGCAGATGACCAAAGCCAGTTCTGTTTGGTACTCCCATGCCCGCAGTGTGTGTATTGGCAGTTTGTCTCGTCTCCTCCTCTTCTCTCTGTTAACTCAGGCATCTGCTGGAGTTACCACTCCCACTGCTTCCACAGTATACCTAGGTCATGTCTGGGGTATTTGGCGAGTGCAGGTGTTCCTACCTCACAGTGACAGGCTGTGTTGTCTGGGTGATCTGTACCAAGGACACTCAGAGTATACAGGGGCTGTCAAGTCTTGCTGCAGCATACCTGTGAGTTCAGGCTTTTTAAAAGACGTTGCACCCTTAATCTAAATTCAGGCACCTTTGGGGGCAGTCCTGATACTGGAAGAATGTGAAAACCCCTTAGAGTTTCGTGCTGGCTGCAGTAGGCAAATCAGATACAAATGTGGGCGTGGGCAGGGCATGCAGAGGCATGCTGTGGGGAAGATTTGGTCACAGGGGCCGGGAGTTTGGTTCTTCTACAAGCCTGTGAGTGCTGCTGGTTTTGCGATGCTCGGTGCTTTCTCTTAACGTGTCATCTGTTGTGTTTTGTCTGCTGCAGAAAGAATATTTCAAGCAATATGAGGCGGGTCTGCAGAACCTGTGCAATTCATATCAGACACGTGCTGATGCCCGGGCCAAAGCCTGTGAGGAAAACCTCCGGAACTCGGAGAGGAAGCTGAGGGAAACAGAGGAGAAACTACAGAAACTGAGGACTAACATCATGGCCCTTCTGCAGAAAGTGCAGGAGGTGGGTGAGGAAGAGAGGCAAACCCTGAGCTGCCCCAGAGTAGCCACCCGGCCCAACCCCTTCTGGGCATTCCAGGTGTTTCAATCCAACATCTTACTGGGCTCCAGCTCTTCCTCAGCTGGGAGCAACGTGGACTCAGCCCATCAATAGCAGACAAGTGCACAGCTGCTGTCCCTGCCCACTCTTGGGATCCAGGCCCTTGGGGTCCCATTGAGTATTAATTCTCACAGGATGATTTGTCATGGCATGTACATACTGCACAAGTTCTGTTTGTTCTCTGCATTCTACTGCAGAATTTCCCCAGGCACAGGCAGTGCTTGGCAGGGAATTTTTGCCCCATTCTTGGGCAGATCCTGAACCCCTTACAGAAATGCAAACTTTTAAGCAAATAATACAAAAAAATCTTATGGTGAAACCGATTTATTAATTATGCTATTAAATATTTAATTAAAATAGCAAAAATATATTTAAGTAAAACCCTTAAATAATTAAACTTTAAGTTAAAAAACTACTTAAATAAAATTAGGATCAACCAATGGAGAAGCTACTGAAAACAGCTGGAAGCAGTTGTTCCCTGTTAGGAAAATGTGTTAAAGCTAAAAAATCCCAACCAAACCTAACTTGACCCAGATCCGCACAGTAAATCCATCACTTTTGAGTGCATTGTTTGAGCCTCAGGTGCTGATGGGTTTCCAGATGTTGTCTGTCAGGTGCTGACAGGGAAAGCTGGGGGTGCTCTCACCACAGCTGTCAGCAGCTGATGGGTGCTGGAGGTTGCAGCATAGAGACTGAGCAGACCACACATTGAAGAGGATGCTGAGCTGCTCTGGGTTCTTCATTCTTGCACTCTTCTTCAAGATTCACTTCTCACTGATATTTCTTGTTTCAGGACATTGATATTAATACAGATGATGAACTGGATGCATATATCGAGGACTTGATCATGAAAGGAGACTGAGCAGCCCTAGTACGAGTCCTGGAGAAGTGCAGAGGAGCTGGCTGCTGCAGTGGGAGATGTGGCTTCCTGCAGGGTTGACCTGGGGCAGCTGATGACAGAAGAGGGTTTTTAAACAGTGCTCCTGTTGGTGTGCAACTTGTTCCTGTGACTGTACATGAAAAGCATTTGTGCTGTTGACAGGAAAATTTTCAACATTGTAGTTCTCTTCTTTTGTTTATAAATATTTATTTTTAAAAGAAATAGGAACTGTGCCTGATACGATGGGTGGGTTGCTGCAGTTTTTTAGTGATGTAAAAGTGTGAGTACCCTTCTTGCATTTAAACCTGGGAGCCCAGAGCATCCTGCCTAGCAGGTTGTCTGCAGTAAGAACCTGGCAGCAAACTAAAAAATAAACCTTGAGTTCTGGCAGAGAAGGTCAGGACTTAGATGTGGAAGATACTCAACTTGGGCTACAGAAAGCCAAGCCATGAATTTGAGCTGTTGAAAGGAAATGTCCCTGTATGAACATGAGTGGAGGGGATGGAACCTCAGTAGATCGGGGGGATTGGCGCTGGCACATTCCTGAACAGGAGGTCACCATAAGCAAGTGGAACTGCCACCATGCTGACAGCCAAGAGGCTGAGGATCCTGGGCCTCCTGGGCCATCATGGTGGGCTGTGAGCATCAAAGGGAGAACACTGGAGTTCAGGTTCTCTGCTTGCAGTCACCTATTTCTTTGAGACATAATTGCAACATCGCATCAGAAGAACTCGACCACCTGACAATAAAGTGACCCCTGTTCTGTTGTCACCTCCTCAGGTGTGTGTTGCTTTGATCAACTTACACTTCTGGGTAATTATTAAAGTGCTGGAATTTGGAGCCTTCAGAGCCCTACACCATTGAATGGCATCTGGCCCAGTGCCAGCAGCAAGGAAAACACCTGTCCTTTGCCCTCTGGCTGCAGCCAGCTCCTAGCAGGCCACTTGTGGCCAAGGGGACTCGGTCTGAGTTTGCCAGCTGGTCAGCAGCTTCTCAGGCCTGCTAGGACAAGGTGGCTATGGACTCTCACTCAGAAACGAGTCCCCCTGCCAGCCAGGTGGTTGGAGGTACATGGCGTGAGCAAGAGCTGCCCACCATCAGGGGGGTCAGGTGGAATGGACCTTTGGGGTTCACTTGGCATCTGGATGTATAACAGATGTTTTGCAAAAAACTCTTTCAAATTAAATGTCTGTTGCACAGAAAATCATTAGCACTAATTGTTTTTAGTTCTGAAGATGTCCCAAGTTCTACACACCGCAGGAGAGGGAAGGCTTTTGCGCATTATCTGAATTCCAGGTGCTTGGTCACAGCACAGTGAAACTGACTACTGCTTCCATCTGGAATCTGGGACCAACATCCTACAGTATATGAAGGTAAGGAACATCCCCCTGTCCCTGTACACCCTTCATCACAGAGAGGCAGTGTTCCTTAGCCGGAGAAGCAGGCTCTGCTGGTCTCCACTTCCTCATGCATACTGGAGGTTTGTTAGTTGTAGTGGCAGACTGGTGCTTCTGATGAAAATAATCTCTCTGGAGCTTATATGCAGGCTTTAATCTCTGACACCCAGGGGGCACCCATATGGGACTAACAGCTCTTACACAGTTCTTGAGCTTCCGGCACAGTTTGATTCCCTACTTCTACTCCTGGTAGGCAAGTGCTACTCTGGGTTTTTCCCTCTGTTCTGAATAACTTCTCATTTCCAGCGTTAACTCTTGTTTTTATTGCATTTCATTTATTTTGGACCTTGTTCCAAGGTTTTTTGCTAGGAAAAGCAAGCCAAGAATTTTTAAGTGCCAATAAAAAAGGTTTTTCATTCTCAAACTCTTCCTGGCAATCCTTCTCCGCAATCCTCCTCCTCCTCTTTATCGCAGTTTTGTTTTTGTAACCTTGTGTGTAACATCAGTTCTTAGTAACACCTTTAAAACCCATAGGATCAGAATGCCTTCAGCAGGGAATCAAACTGCCATCTCCAAGCTGGATGCATTCCAAAGCTGTTACCAGGTTGTTCAGGGCCTTTTCTTGTAGAGCTCTTAGGAGTGGAGGTTGTCTCACAGCTCTGCACCACACACTTCTGCAGGTGTTCTTCCATGGCATAACACAGGGGTGTCCCTGTCACATTTCAAAGGCTGTTCCAGCTGCCATTGAGAACCTATCACCTCTCTGCCACCCTGCCATGACACTTCTGTGCTGTGGTTAAGCCTGTCAATACCTCAGCTCTTCTTTCAGTCTTCCTCTTCACTTTCAGCTGTTTCTTACAGCAGAAATACTAAGGGGGACATTGTTATAGTTAATAAAGAGACCTTTTTTTAACATGAACTTGAGGGACTTGTGACTATTTTTTCAAGCCAACTTTGCCTCAGTGTCTTGCCTGCTGTAGCATACAGCCCTGGGGGGCTCCTGACAGCAGAACCATAGTTGTCCATGCTGCTTCCCTTGCTGAAGTGCCGCCCTGGAATTCAAGGGCTCTATCAGCGATCCTCCACCTGACATGGATTCACCCAGTTTCTCTTGCAGAATGACACAAGGACCCTGAGCTCATGGCAGTTGATCCCTCTCCCAGTGTGTGGGATGTGGTCCTGCCTGCACATCTTTATAGGACTGTGTATTGCCGCTGTTCCTTAAGTGGAGGCTTGAAATTCCATGTCACCAGTATCAGATCTGGGATTTGATTTTATGGCAACGGGATCAATTTTTTTTTTTTTTTTTTTTTGCAAGTAATTCCTGCAGTCCATAGCAGAGACCAGCTGGGCTTTGGGTGCTGCTGCCTTTCAGCCATCTAACAGGGTTGTGGGGAACACTCAAGCCTCCTCTCCTGCCACTGCCTTGCCCAAAAGGCGTAGCAACCTTCCCTGCCAGAAAGTCTTTCTGGTCTTCAAGACCCAGGGAGTCTTGATCTACTTGTACCTTCAAATCCTGAAATCCCTCTTAGCAGCATCTGCATGTGTTCATGATCTCAGAGTTCTGGACATTCATGACATAAAATGACTGTGCCCCCTGTGTGGGGTGGTGTTGGATCTTTATATAATAAAGAAATGGAGCCTGCTCCCAGCTGAGGTAGTGGCCAACGAGAAATTTATTCAAACCTGGTGCTCTTTTTATCCCTTAAAACCATGTGACCTTATAACCAATGAGAATATAGATTCTGGCGCATGTCCCCTGAGCTCCCTCGCCCTGGGTGCTTCCCCCGCACCCCTGGACACCCCTCCTACATCTCCCCCTTCTCCATTATTTAAGATGGTGTCGAAAACAGTGCAAAAAACAACAGTGCAAACAACAGAACAACACATTATAAACTACCATAGCTTCGCACTGACCCAGCACATTGCTCGCTTTGGCTTCTTAACAACTTATACATCTATTGTAAATCTTCTAAAACCGTCTAATATTTCTAAGGGGTAGTGCAACTTGGAAAAATAACTTTATTAACCTAGGGGCCTTAGCCCAACCGTGTGTTACCTATAGATTTATAACCTTTATTAATCTGAGGGTTTAAATAACTGGGAAATTCACCTTTATTTCAAAAACAGGGTAAACACAGCAATCTAAATTCTCCTAAAGTGACCATGTGGCTGAGGTAGTGTTATTCCTGTGAGGTGTTTGGTGTTTAAGGTGCTCGTCCAGTCAAACAGCTCTTTTATTCATTCACACACACATTCACTGACGGCCATCATTCCATTCATCATACACACACTCATGGGTTTTGTATAAGCTCTTCGTCCGTATTCACTTTTGGCCCTTGGACTGCAGAATGCTGTGCGGCGTGGCTCTCTTCCACGCAAACGACTGCCCTTCCAGACAGGAATGAAAGCCCTGACCCTCCGTCTCTCCCCTGCCGTTGGTGCAGCACTCTCGGCACTACGTGCACAGCAAGAGCTTACTGGGCGGGCACCTTTGGTCTGGGAGGAATCTTCGTCCGTATTCACTTTTGGCCCTCGGACAGCCCGTTTAGGAACCGGGCTTCTACCCGCCAATGACTGCCCTTCTAGCCACGAATAAAAGCCCTGACCCTCTGTCTCTCACCTGCCATTGTTGCAGCACTCTCGACACTACGTGCACAGCAAGAGCTTTCTGGGCGGGCACCTTTGGTCTGGGAGGAGTCTTCGTCCATATTGAATTTTGGCGCTCACATGGCCGATATAGGAACGGCGCTCCTGCCCATGAACCGCTGCCTTTCCAGCCAGGAAAAAAAGCCCTGACCCTCCATCTCTCACCTGTCGTCGGTGCAGCACTGTAACAGTTCCTTTGGATACGTCTGGAATAAAAACAAGTGCCAGAAACATTCAAACACACAATATATCTTTAATTACTGTGAGAATAATAATGATAATAAACTTTGCAAAAGAATTAAAAACTAAGAAATGATACAAAATAACTACCTTATCGGATGGCATTAAAACAAATACTGCAAATAGCATTTAATACATTATTAACTAGTGAAAAGGGGGTTAAAGGGATACCAAAAAAGGGATGTTAATATTATGGATAACTATTAACACGATATTGGTTAGTAAAAAGGGAAATTAAAGGGAAATACTATGAACAACTTATTTATGTAACAATATTCAACAATAAAAGGGGAATAAAAGGAACACTAAAAGGATATTAAAAAGTTTGCTTTCTCGGTTGCTTCCTATCAATAAACTTTGCTTACCCACACAGATGGGCCAGGGCTGCCAGGATCTGCAGCAACTGGTCGGTGCCCGTGCTTAGCGGGCGTCCCCGCGGAGCAACACAGGCTCGGTGGTAGGATGAGTATCGCTCGACTCAGCAGCTCTGACACCCCATTTTTATCAGCTCCACATTACACCACATAGGGCCAGTACGTAGTATAAGGTGATGCCTGAACGGCAGCCAAACACCGCCTAATTGTTACCTAATGGCAACAGCCTGCGCATGCCCTACTTGTAGGGCAAGGGGCGAGCGACCCCTGCCCGCATAATCTTCCTCCCATCGTCATCTTTCTCACTCCTGTGTATGACCTCTACCATTGTGTTTCAAGGGTAGATGTATCTATCTTGCAACGCATAGCAAAACCGAGGAAGAACTCAGCTCTGATAATAGGAGATATCAAGCTGACTTGCTAAAAACACAATGGACCTTACAATTAGCTTGTGCCATGAAGTTACATTGTACCATACTCTAGCTGGTTTCACATCCTAATATGATTTCTTTTTCACGCCTCTATGCTCCATTGATCATCTAATTCAAAAGTACCCCCCTTACAACTAATTTCTCTTAAAGCGACCATGTGGCTGAGGTAGTGTTATTCCTGTGAGGTGTTTGGTGTTTAAGGTGCTTTGTCCAGTCATACAGCTCTTTTATTCATTCACACACACATTCACTGACGACCGTCCATTCCATTCATCATACACACACTCATGGGTTTTGTACAAGCTCTGCATTTTGCCACATTGGTCATCCTCAAATGTAAACCTGAAACGTAAACATTATTGCTGAAACATAACTGGTTTTATAACTTCTGTGTTACTCTGGTTCTTGCTGCTGTGGTTGTGTACCTAGGTAGGGTCTAACACACCTGGAAGGAATCCATTTCAGCTCCTTTCCTGTAGCTGCACATGCGTAGTCCCGCCCCCAAGTCACAAGATCCACCGGTCCTGTCCACTGCCCTGAAATCAGATCCCTTATCATGGTTGGTGGTTTGGGGGAGGCGAAAGCTTGAGGTCTGTGCTGCTTTTCGTGCCTGCTTTTTTCAGCACTATCACAATTTAAAAAATGTATGACATATGTGGCTTTCCACAGACACTCTTGCAGACTACAGACGGTTCCCCTCCTTTTCTGTTTTGTTAACATATCTTTTAGGGTGCAATGTGCCCTTTCCACAATTGCTTGTCCAGTGGGTGAGTGTGGAATACCTGTGGTGTGAGACATTCCCCAATTTGACAGGAAGTTTCTTAGCTTTTCTGAAATGAAAGCTGGTCCATTGTCAGTCTTTTTCTGTTTTGGGACACCAAGGGTCGCAAAACAACTGAGCCAGTGTCTTATTACATCCTTGGCCTTTTCCCCAGTGTGTGCAGTGGCAGTTATGTATTGTGAGTGGCTGTCAACTGTGACGTGTACGTATTTTAATGTACAAAATTCAGCTATGTGTGTGATGTCTGTCTGCCATATCTCATTTGCCGGTAACCCTCTGGGGTTAACACCTTCCTGAGACGGCATGGGTGTTATTTGCTGACAGCCTGGGCATGACATGATTGTGTCTCGAGCCTGATGGAGTGTTATTTGAAACTGTCTCTTCAGTGAACGTGCGTTCCGGTGGAAAAATGAACGAGACAATTTCGCTTGCTCTAAGACTCTAGGTATGGTGTTAAACGTACCCGCCCTGTCAGCCTCCCGGTTCCCTTCAGCTATTGGTCCTGGCATTTCTGTGTGTGATCTTGTGTGCATGATGTAAAAATCAAACTTTCTGTGATTGACAAGAAACCATACAGAACGCATTTCAAACAACAGGTGAGGGTTAGCAACATCTTGAAGAAATGAACGTTCGAGACGGGATACTAACCCTGCAGCATAACGGGAATCTGTAACAATATTAACAGGTTGTTCTGAAAACTTTCCCAAGGCAATACGTATGGCCGCCAGTTCCAGAACCTTTACGGAACCCTGGTTCATGGTCTGTACCTCTCGTTCCCATTGTCCTGTATCAGGGTTTACCCATGTCACTGCAGCTTTTTGGGTCCGCCCAGATGCATCTGTAAAGACCGTGAGGCCTCTCACTGGTTCATGTTTGCATCTGGTTGTGGCTTTTAGGGGTAAATTACCGATTTCTGCCCACAGTCTGTGTTTGGGAAAATGAATGGAAATGTCACCGTCGAAGCTTGCCAAGGCAGCCTGGAATCCTGCATCCTCGACTAGCATCCAGTCAAGGTTGTCCTTTGTAGCCGGGATGTAGATGGTTGCAGGATCTCTCCCATCCAGCTCCTGTAGCCGTCCTCTGCCTTTAAGGACAAGCTTGGCAAACATTTCATGAGTAGTCCACACAGTTTTAGGTGGTGTGTGGGGCAGAAACAGCCACTCTAGGATTTTCAGTGGATCTTTTTCAGTCTGATCCCACTGAAACAAAACTGTGAATGGCTGCTACCTGCTGGGTACGAGGGAAAGGCAGATTTGCAGTTCAGGATTTCTCCTTCTGCCTTGCCTGGCTTCTATTGCCTTGGCACAGGTGTCTAACGCCTGCTTTGCCTCTGCAGTCAGAGACCTGCTAGACGTTAGGTCTGAGTCCCCCTTAAGCAGCTCAAATAGAAGGTGTAGCTCCTCTGTGGCTATGCCCAAAATAGGCCTTAGCCAATTGATGGCTCCCAGAAGTTTTTGCAGCTCGTGTAAAGTTAAATTGTCTTTTACCTCGAGCTGCAGTGTCTGTGGAGAAATTTCCTGCTGCGTGATTTTCCATCCAAGGTAAGTCCAGGATTGCGATCGCTGGATTTTCTCTGGAGCAACCTGTAACCCTGCATCTTGGGCAGCATTGGTTAGAGCAGTAACAACAATTTGCAGTTCATTTTCTGTTGCTGTGATAATTAATATGTCATCCATAAAGTTGTATATGATGGCTGAGGGAAAACGCCTTCTGATGGGATGAATAGCGTTTGCCACTGCCGTCTGACATATTGTCGGGCTATTTTTCATCCCTTGAGGAAGGGCAACCCAGTGATACCTCTGCATGGGCTGTGCATTGTTCAAGGCCGGGATGGAAAAGGCAAACCTTGGTGCATCCTCAGGGTGTAGGAAAATGGTAAAAAAGCATTCTTTTAAGTCAATTACCGTTAGCGGCCACCCCACTGGAAGCATAGCAGGTGAGGGAAGTCCAGGCTGCAATGCTCCCATAGGCTCTATGACTGCATTAACCGCTCGTAAGTCCTGCAGCATTCTCCACCGACCACTTTTCTTGGGGATGCAAAACACAGGAGTATTCCAGGGACTAGTTGTTGGCACAATATGACCTGCTTCAAGCTGCTCCCTTGCAAGCTCTCTTAGGCGTACAAGCCGTTCCTTTTTCATGGACCACTGATCTACCCAAACTGGCTGTTCGCTTTTCCAGACCAGTTTAAATGGTCCTTGGGACAGCTGGTCAATGGCCCCTATTGGAAAACCTGGCTGCTTGCAGGAGCAATTTGCATTACTGTGCTGAACTGTCCGAGAACATCCCGCCCCCACAATGTACATGCAATGGGAGCAACAAAGGGAACTATTCCGGCTATTTGACCTTCTGGCCTCAAGACCGTGCGTATTTGAGCGCTCTGTCTGGGCCTCTGTGTGCCTCCCACCCCTTGAATGGTTGCAGCTGGGCAAACAGCGGGCCAGTTAAGTGGCCAGTCGGAGTCCTTTATGATGGTAACATCGACTCCTGTGTCCACTAAGCCTGTAATTCAGTGCCCATCAATCTGGCACGTCATGCACGGCTGTGTGGATGTGATGGCTGTTGCCCAGTAAATTTGTGGCTGGCCTGTGCTCCCAAAGGCCCCTGAACCCCGCACCCCCTCCCCCGGAGGAGACGTGCTGTAGAAGGGGATTAGTTGGGCAATTTTTTGTCCCTTAGGGATGAAACAAGGGGGTGAAGGGGTCCAGACCATTATTTGAATTTCATTACGAGAGTCAGAGTCTATTACTCCAGGTAGCACAAATAAACCCATTCTGCTGGTTGAAGATCTCCCAATTAGTAGTGCATGCACCCCTGGGCTAAAGGAACCCCAAAGCCCCATAGGGATTAGTACTACATCTGTGGAAGTTATGATGACTGACTCTCGGTTGGATAAATCCAACCCAGCGCTGGCTGAGGTGGAGGAGCACAAATCATAAGCCTGTTCTCGTGAGTCGCATTTATTTGCTGTACTGGGGTGCACGACAGTGCCCCTCATTCCCAGTTTCCCCGCTGCGAGGAGGTTTTGGGCCCCCTCCTCCCATTTGAGTACTTGTGGGATGCTGCTGCAGAGGGTCTCCTTGGGCAATCTTTTTGAAAGTGGTCAGGGGCACCACACCTAAATCAACCACTTTTGGGTCTGGCTCCTTCCTGTACTCTTAGCTGGGCGCTTAGGGCTGTAGCTAAGGAGGCAGACTGGTGTTCCATGGAGCCAACCCCTTGGCAGGCTTGAACCAACTCAGCAATGATACAGCTCTCCCTTTTAGGAAAGGCCTGCAAAGCTCTTTTACAGTCGGGGTTCGCATTCTCAAAAGCCAGTTGCCTACAAAGCATCTCTCTGGTTTCATCATGCTCAACCTGCCTGTTTAAAGCAGATTGCAGCCGATCTAGGAATTGTGAGTATGGTTCAGTAGAACCTTGTAATACCTTAGTGAATGACAGGTTGCTATCCCGGTCTGTAGTGGGTAATTTCCTCATGGCTCTCAGGGCTTGTTTGGCTATTACTTCATATATTTCTCTGGGGTAACTGGACTGGGCATCTACTGTGCTGTAATTCCCCTCCCCGGTTAGTTGGTGTGTTGTTATGCCTGCTTGCGGGTTGTTAGCGTACACAGTGATATTCTCCCAATAATCTGTTTACCAGATGCTGTACTGAATGTTAGTAAAAACTACTTTCAGTGAGGTCTTCCAATCATGAGGTGTAAAAACATAGGTGGAACTCAGTGTCTTCAAATATGCAAAAGTATTGCTTGAGGACACATCAGTTTCCCTTACCAATTGCCTCAATTCCTTTGTCACCTCATATGGCAGAGGCTGGAATTGAGGGGGCTGACATTGGCAACAAACAACTGGGCATGCATGTATAACCTGCAAGTCTCCTATCCGAGACACCTCCTCCCAACACTGTTCCTACCTGTCAACCGATTTTCCCCCACTTGCCCCCTCGCTCCCTCCTGGTAGAAGCATCCCTGGTCCCTCCTCCTCATCCTCCCATGCCTCCCCCCCCGTGGCCCCAGTAAACCCGGCTCCCTGTGGGGGTTGGTGGTGGATGATGGACGTGGCGTGGGGGAGAGGCCCTCCCCTCCCCCCCCCCATGCCTACGGCTGGAGTGGGGCAGGGCTGGGGCCAGAAGAGACGGGTCGACTTCCGGTCCGTTTGGCGCGCAAGATAGTGGTGCCCATGCCAGTGCACGTGGTCGCTGTTCATCTACAGCAAGAGGTGGCAAATAAGCTGGGTTTCCCCCCTCAACACTGCAACGGGGCCCCCTACGCTGACCCCATCAGCTGGGATCCCGTGTTAAAGGCTCTGTTCCCTTTCCGCGACCCGTGTTCCCATGGCTACAGGTGCCTGACCTATAACTTAACTCGCGAGTGTTTCCCTCCCCTCACGGTAAACCCCATGCATTTGTGTATCTACGTGTGGGATTTGGGCTGCGACCAGCAGCGTGGGTGGGGGTTTGTGTGTTAGTGGGGGATGATTGTACCGTTCACTCGTGGGCTCTGTGCAAGGCGGACATGATTTGCCAGGCTGGAATGGCATTATTAGCTCAGGAGTCTCCTGCCTGAGCTTTCAGTCTCATGAGGTTTCTGATTTTGTCCCATATTTCTAAGTGTAGGGCTTCTACAACAGCAGCTCTGGCACTACCGTTTTAATAAATTGTACAAACTCTGTTAATTCAGCCCTTGTGGTTTGTATGTGATAAGGTCTCAGTAGGATAGCCAAGGCATCTGGGATTTGGCGGCCTGGGGGGGAAAAGGGGGTCAGGAGGGGAGAGACCTCCCCCAACTCACCCAGGGAGCTCCCAGTCCCACCTGGGACCCCCTAAACACACCCAAAACCCGCCAGAACCCCCCATTAACAGTCCGAGGAACCCACCCAGAACTCCCAAAAACCGCCTAAAAATCCTCCTGAAAAAAAACCACAGAAGTATGCCTGGCCTTAAACTTTTAATTTGTTTTTCTAACAAATGGACATGGCCTAGAACTTGTCCATCATCCACTGTCTCTTTCACCGATTCAATCTCCTGCCAATAATTTCTCCCCACTGCTGCGTGGGCTCCTTTGTCAAGCAATAGAACTTGTTGGGTAACAGGCCCAGTCCTGATTCATATTTTTCATGGGGATCTGCAGGAGGGCATTGAGTCTTCCATGAGCAAATTGGGAGATGACAGCATGTTAGCTTGCAATGTAGATGTGCTGGAGGGTAAGAAGGTTGTGCAGAGGGACCTGGATAGGCTGGATCTCTGGGCAGAGACCACGGGCATGAGGTTCAAGAGTGCCTTTGGTGCCTCTGGCCACAATAACCCCCTGCAGCTCCAGGCCGGGGACAGAGTAGCTGCAAAAGGTCTCTGTGGGAAAGGCCCTGAGGGTGCTGGTCGACAGAGGCTGAACCTGAGCCAGCGGGTGCCCAGGTGGGCAAGAAGGTTAACGGCATGCTGGTCTGTATCAGAAATAGCATGACCAGCAGGAGCAGGACAGTGATTCTTCTGCTGGACTGGGCACTGGTGAGGTCACACCTGGAGTGCCGTGTCCAGTTCTGGGCCCCTCAATTCAGGAAGAACATTGAGGGGCTGGAGTGGGTGGAGAGCAGGGCAATGGAGCTGGGCAAGGGTCTGGAGTGCATGTCCTGTGAGGAGCAGCTGAGGGAGCTGGGGTTCTCCAACCTGGAGAAGAGGAGGCTCAGGGCTGACCTTCTCCCTGTCCACAACTTCCTGACAGGAGGGTGGAGCCAGGTGGGGGGTCAACCTCTTCTCCCAGGCAACAGGCAATAGGACAAGAGGACATGAGGACCTGCCTGTCAGGGGATGTTTGTCACGGAGACTTTTTGGGCAGAAACAGGGACTAGGTATTGAAATGGGCTGCCCAGGGAGGTGGTGGAGTCACTGTCCCCAGAGGTGTTTAAGGAAAGACTGGACATGGCACTAAGTGCCTTGGTCTGCTTGACGTGCTGGGGATGGGTCTTAGGCTGGACGCCAGTTGATCTCCGAAGTCTCTGCCAACCTCACGGACTCTGGGCTTCTGTGCCATCCCAGCCTTTGGGGACAGCGTGCTCAGAGGTTCTGTCCTTGCCTTGCCCTGCCCATCTCCTGACTGCCAGGCAAGGGCCTTGTGACATCACAGCCTTTGTGGAACAGCGCGGTAGCTGAAAACTGTTAGCACTCTGTCCCTGTGCACAGAGCCTGGGCAGAAGTCAGCTGGCAGGGATGACCAGAGACTGTGCAGAGGTCCCGCAGCTCCTCAGGCTCTCTGTGTTCCTGCTCTTGCCTGGCACACTCGACCCTTGCAGCTGTGCCACAGATGCCATTACTGAAAACTGGGGTTTTCCTTGGATGGCACCTTGCCATAAGAGGCAGGAGAGGCTGGAGATAGGGGAAGGAGGGGGGTCAGGCCGGTGGGATGGTGCCGGCAGGTCGTGAGCCCGGAGCCAGCAAGGCCTTGGGCCAACACGGTGTCAGGCGAGGACTGAGAGCCCCCAGGGAGGAGGAAAGCTGGGCAGGCCCAAAGGCTCCTGGGCCTCTTCCTTGCCAGCCCTTTGGCCAAGGCCCCGAGGCAGAGGTGGGGCTCAGCCCCTGCGCAGCAATCGGGCACAGGCTGAGCCCCAGGGACACCAGACCCAGGCGACCTGAGCTCTTCTTCCTGCAGCGTCTGCCTGGGGCAGCCCAGCCAAGACTGAGTCTCTCCAGGAGAGGCCAAGCCCAGCCAGAGAGGGCTCAGCCCTCTGAGGCTGCACTCACCCCGAAGGGAACAAAGGGCTCTGAGCCAGAGAAGGGATGAGAGACGGGTACAGGCTTGGGAATTGCCGGGAGAGCTTTTGAGATGAATACAAGGGAAAGGGCTGTCTGTATCAGGGTTTAATTACACTGATACTTTTGGTCTGTGTTTGGCCCAGCCACCTGTGAGAGTTTATGGTTTTCCTGCCAAGTTATGAGAAAACAAGCACTGATAATCGGGAACTTTGTCCTTGAAGAGAGCTTCTTGTATAAGCTATATTTAATTGCTGTTTTATGATTGGCTCATTGTCCTCCAAGGACACTTGAAAGAGAAATTGAAGACTAGGATGATGAAGTAAACCCCTAGACTCATTTGGAAAAGACCCCCCCCAGGTGCAGTAGGCAGGCGCAGGGAAAGCCATGCATGAGCAGAAGAGATAGTACTTGCATAACGGAGGGAGGGACTGAAGACCTCTAGCTGGGCGGTGCTGTCCACACCTGCTTAGGTAGAGGTCATTCAGCTAATTGTATAAAAAGCAGAGAGCTCTTTTTGGAGGAGAGCAAGCTTCACATCAAGGACAACATTGCCTTTTGCCGGGACACCTGCTATTTTTGTGAGCCTGCCGACTCTCTCCAGGAATACAGCTTCTGCTATGGGTAATTCTAGGCATTCTGGGTTGGTAAGAAACACCTGGGTAATTGGGGGAGTCATACCGAGGGCTTATTTTCCTCCTCCTTCCTCTCTTTCGGGTTTGTTCATTTTGTTGACCACCTCTTGGTAATAAATATCAGTGCCTGTCGAGATTTCAACGGTGTCATGGTTTCGGTTTCAGTATCCTTCGAACTCTCCCTATCACAGATGTCTAAGAACAAGTCCCTTAGAAGAGGGAAGCAGAGAGGTTTAGTGTTGACCCCAGCACTAGGGCGTGCAAGGTAGAGTGGAGAATATCCCCTACGAAAGAATCTTGTTCATCCGTCTTTGCAGTTCTGACAGGCACTTCTTGTCAGAGGTCATTCTGTGAGCATCTTTTTGTTCTTTCTTTCAACATGGGTTGCAAGCTGTGGGGTGGGCTATCAGCACTGGAGGATAGACGCGCAAGGGGAGCATTTTCCTGCCAGTCTGAATCAGATGTTACTTCTGGTGGGCTGTCTTTTTGGTGAATCTAAGCGCATCCCTTGCAATTGTTTTTTTTCCTGGTGGTACGCAACCTGAGAAGCGTCAGCAGAGCGGGAAGGAGGTCCTTGCAGTAAGAGGTCAGTGTTGTGGTGGGGGAAAAACAGTTTTCTCCCTGAAGTTCTAAAATGGTAAATCCCCGGGGGTGGTGACACTTGAGGTCTGAGCCAATGAGCGCTTTTGCAAAATATAAACATATCACACTTAGACCGGAAGAGAAGGTGATGTTGTTGAAAGTAGTTGTAGTTGTTGTAGAAGAAGTAGCCATATTGTAGAGCCACGAGGAGAAGGGGCAAGAGCCCCCCTGGGGGGCCACGGCCTCCCAGCCCCTGGCTGGGGTCACAGAAACTCAGAAACAGTGTTAAACTGGACTGAGGTCTGTGACTGAGAAGCTAAAGAAGTTTCCTCCACCGTAAGAAGCAGACAGAGCAGCAGCAGAGACAGCAGCGGACGGAGAAAGTGGCAGAGAGCCAGAAGATAAGAGAGAAGCAGCAGAGGCATTGCAGCCAAGGAAAGAGAGACACAGAGTTGTCTGAAGAGAAAGAGAGCCAGCAGCAGAGAGAGCAGGACTAAGCTCTACAGAGACAGAGTTTTGGGATAAGAACTGAACCAAAACCCCCCAAACTCCTTGGAGACGACCCCTCCTAGAGAGAGGAGGATGATGGACTTTTAGTCTTGGAGTGCTACAGCACTGCAGGAAGGCGCTGAAAAGCTCAGAGAAGGAATGCGGAGGGGGTGACCTTGGCCCCCCCGCTGTTTGAGACAGAGCACAGAGCTCTGCAAAGGGGACTCGAATCCCCTGAAGATACGGACCGTCACGAAGACCCCTGAGCTTCGTTGATATGACTGTGGTGACGCGACCGTTGTCCGGGTGAACGCAGCCCACGGATGAGAAGACCCTCGCTTGGAGATGAAGGGTTGAGAGGGGCTTGGATACTCCCCTCGTGTGTACTGGCAGAGATCCAGCTACAGCTGCTGCATGAGAGAGAGAGAGAGATAGAGCCTGCTGCCCTAGAGACATTGCTGCTCTGAGAGTAGAAAGGATCTTTTCCTTCTTCCCTCCTGGACTCTTATTTGGAAGGGAGAAGAGATTTGATCCATTGTAAATACTGTTTTGTCATGGTAAAGATAGCTGAGATTGTGTGTGTAATGTATTGTAATATTTATTTGTACAGTCATTGTAATATATAATCCCTTCCCCCCATTCTGAGTCTCGTGTGGTGTCTGGAAAACCGATCTCACACTGGGTTGAGATGTGGGAGGGGGGCTGGGACTAGAGAATTGGATTTTGGGGTTCTCAAACCATGACAAGTGTGAAGGAACCTGAGAGGGGAACTTTGGTCAGAATGTTTCACTCAGTCAGTATGTGCCTTTGCCTTTGTGATTTTTTTTGCAGTGGCTGTCTGTATTCCCAGTGGAGCAGAGCCACAAAATATCATAGTGCAGTCCAACCCCTGTGCCACAGGCCCCTGTGTGATGTCGTGACCTATCCTCTCCATTCCAGAATGGCCCCAGGAAACCAAAGAACACATATAACACTCGCCCACATTGACACCTTTCCTGTGTTCCTTGGACCCCTTTGTGATGTCACGGCCTATCTTCTCCATTCCGGAATAGCCCCTGGCAACCCAAGAACCAGCACCCCACATTGTCAGAATGCAGCCTTGTCACGGCCTATCCAATTCCTAAAGGCCCCTGGAATATAAAGAACACACATCCCACTCCCCCACATTGCAGCCTTACTTCTGTGCTATGGGTCCCTTTGTGATGTCACAGCCTATCCTCTCCATTTCAGAATGGCCCCTGGAAAACTGAGAACCAATGCCCAACAATGTCACAGTGCAGCCCCACAGGTGTGCCACTGGCCCCTTTGTGATGTCATAGTCCATTCCCTCCATTCCAGAATGGCCCCAAAAACCAAAGAACCAAGGCCCCACAGTGTCATAAAAAATCCTGAAAAATCAGGACTATGCCTCCTCCAAAACATCATTAATCCTAAATCATGCTGGAGTTCCTTTTTGCTTCCAGGAATTTTAACCTCTTCCAGGATAGCTCTTTGTCAGGGGGAATGCATATAGCTCTTCCTCTCCACCATATGCCGTCACCCTTGCAGTTCCTTGCCATGCCTGACCTTGTCTTGCCATGCCTGATCTTGCCTTGCCTTGCCTACCACTCCCTTGCCTTACCTTTCCTTACCTACCTCTCTGTTGCCTTGAAGACTCACCCTTTGCCTTGGTCTGCCTACCCCTGGCTTGCCTTGCATTGCATTATATACCCATCTGATATAGGGAGCTAGGCCCAAAAGAGTTAACTAAGAAATTTGGGCCTGCAAACAAGTTACCAACATCCAAAATGATCTGTACCTGTTCTGTTCTACTTACTGGACCAAAGCTTAAGAGAATAGTACAAGAACATGTAATAGGCCTAGAAGCAATAAATTAGAAATACGGCAGGATCAGGTAGACATTTGAATAGGAGAAATAGGCCTGGAGCCAGGGCTTTTTCCAAGCTTCAGTGAGCGGGTCAAGAACAATGGAAAAGAAGAAGGGTCAAGCAGAGGAAGATGAGTTGAAGCCCCCTCCCCTATGGAGGAAGATGGGAACTACCCTCCGAAATGGGGAGCCAAGAGAAGCACCGCCCCAAGCCCCACCTGAGCTCCACCTATACTCCGCCTATCATTAAGATGCACTGATAGATGTTGTAATCACTTGAATATGCATTTAATCACATCTGAAAATTGTATAAAAGTGTTGATTTTCTGAGAAGCCTTTGAGCAAGTTTGTCCAGCGCAAGCTGGCTTGCTCCCAACGTTGAATAAACAAATACCTTGCTGCTCAAAAGATCAAAAGTCTCTGAGCAGTTTGTCAGATGGATTTTTCGGATTCACATCCTCCGTCTAGATTTGCCTACCCTTTTCTTGCCTGGCCTTGTCTGCCCCTCCCTTGCCTTACCTTGCCTTGCATTGCGTATGCCTGCCTTGCCTGGCCTTGCCTTGCCTGCCCATCTATTGGCTTCCTTGTGTTGCCTACGACAAACATTATATACCCATCCTCCGCCTAGATTTGCTGTACTGAGTGTTGTAAGGTCTTCCAATCATGAGGTGTAAAAACATAGGTGGAACTCAGCATCTCCAAATATGCAAAAGTATTGTAGACACACCAGTTTCCCTTACCAATTGCCTCAATTCCTTTGTCACCTCATATGGCAGAGGCTGGAATTGAGGGGGCTGACATTGGCGAAAAACGACTGGGCATGTGTGTATAACCTGCAAGTCTCCCACCCGAGACGCCTCCTCCCAACACTGTTCCTACCTGTCAACCGATTTTCCCCTGCTTGCCCCCTCGCTCCTACAGCTGGAGCGGGGCAGGGCTGGGGTCGGAAGAGATGGGTCGACTTCTGCCCCCCTGCCGGTACATGTGGTCGCTGTTCATCCACAGCGAGAGATGGCAAATAGGCTGGATTCCCCCCCTCATCGCTGCAACTGGGCACCCTACGCTGATCGCATGGGCTGGGATCCCATGTTAAAGGCTCCGTTCCCTCCCTGCAACCCGTGTTCCTGTGGCTACCGGCACCCAACCTGTAACTTAACTCACAAGCGTTTTCCTCCCCTCCCAGTAAACCCCGTGTGTTTGTGTATCTACGAGTGGGATTAGGGTTGCGACCAGCAGCGTGGGTGGGGGTTTGTGTGTTAGTGGGGGATGATTATACTGTTTGCTGGTGGGCTCTCTGTAAGGCAAACATAATTATTTGCCAGGCTGAAATGGCATTATTAGCTTGGGGGTCTCCTGTCTGAGCTTTCAGTCTCATGAGGTTTCCAATTTTGTCCCATATTTCTAAGTGTAGGGCTTCTACAAGCGGCAGCTCTGGCATGGCCGTTTTAATGAATTATACAAGTTCTGTTAATTCAGCCCTTGTGGTTTGTACGTGATAAGGTCTTAGCAGGATAGCTAATGCTTCTGTGTCTCGTGATAGCTCAGTAGAGAAAAAGGTTCCCGTTTGTTTACCTTGCTCTAGCTGCTGTAGGTCCACGTGTGTGGAGGGTCCTTTGTTTAGTCGCAACTGAGTTTACTTTCGGTTTCCGTTTCGGCTGCTCTCTCGCAGCCTTTTTCTCCCTGCATTCCCGGCGGCGTTCGTTGCTGTCCGAGTCCCTGTAGCAGCTCCTCCAGTGGCTGCGGGTGGTGGTAGGTCCCCCCAGCGCGGCGTGGCAGGTCCCGAGACGGGTCGGTGGCAGCATCCTCTGCGGCATGGGGCTTGCGTCCGATGATGGTGCGGCGGCGGCGCGGCGTGAGGTTCCCTCACGGTCTACAGCGCTTCCAACAGCTGGTTCAGCGGCACGGAGGTTGCATCTGGTGGCTGCAGGCGCACACGGGTCGGTAGAAGGCGGCAGTGGTGGCGGGCTTTCTCAGCATGGCTGCTGCAGGTCCCACATGGCTTTTAGTGTGGCACGAGGTGCGCAGCGGCAGCGGGCATGTGCGGGCAGGCAGCAGGCTGCACGGAGCGGTGGCGCTCCTCCACTTGGCGCAAAAGCGTGCCAGCAGTGGGGATCGGCATCCCCGTGGGCGAGCTGGGATGTTTGGGCAGCGGCAGCGCCGCTTTCGCACGCTCGGGGCTTAGCGCACGGCAAACGGCACGGTGGCAGGGGCTCCCGGCAGCTTCGGCGTGCTCCACCACTCAGTTTTTCGAGCTGCAGTGCTCACGGCTGCTCGGGGGGTGGCCTCTGCCGGGATGCTGGCTGCTGACACTGCCTTTCAGCTCCACTCACCACTCAGACGGTTAGCCAACCCCGCTCCGCTTTCACCACAGCTGCTGTCCTGGTTTTAGGCTTCTTCTTCTTCTTTTACTTCTTCTCTGTTCCTGTGCACTTTCCCTAATATTTTTCGAGTTCTCAGTACTAACCTGCATTTCTCAGAACCAGCTGAGACAACAGTTTAAAGACGTCTGGGTTTTTTTCAGTGGAAACTCCCATATTCTAGAATTAATACGTTTCCAGAGCTACTGAATTTTTCCCTGATGCAGGGAATTCTAGTCTACCTAATTTAGGTCCTAGGGCCCCACGTTCGGTTTCCCCACGTGTTGGATCTTTATATAATAAAGAAATGGAGCCTGCTCCCAGCTGAGGTGGTGGCCAAAGAGAAATTTATTCAAACCTGGTGCTCTTTTTACCCCTTAAAACCATGTGACCTTATAACCAATGAGAATATAGGTTCTGGCACATGTCCCCTGAGCTCCCCTGCCCTGGGTGCTTGCCCCGCACCCCTGGACACGCCTCCTACAGGATGGGACCAGATGGGCAGCTCCTGAATTATCCTCGTGTTCCCTTTCCTATCAGCAAAGCTGAGGAGAACTGCCTCCAAGCTTCCTCCAAGCCTGCTGTCCTGGTTCCAGCCAGGACAAGGTAATTTTTTCAATAGTCAGGAGAGGCAAGGCTAAGACCTTCAGGTTATTCTATGCCACCTCATATCATGTGCTGAGGGTGGGGGGGATGGAAAGCAGTGTAAGAGCCTGTGGTTTAATGATTTGGAACTCAGGGAAAATACCTGAGCAGTGGCTTCACATTTCTCGATACTTGCTCTGCTGTTTAAAGAAAAGTGCTGCCAGTACTTCTCAGTTGCATATCAAGGAACAAAATGCTCATCTGTTGGTTTCTCAGTCTGTTTGTCTACACAGGATAGTACTCCAACATACTTCTTTAGAGATTTTTTCCATAGTTCAAAAAACAAAGAAACAAAAAGCCGAAAGACCCAACACACCACCAAAAAAACCCACAACAAACCACCACCAAACCAAAACACGCTCCTTGACTGCAAGGAAAAGACCTCTGAGAACATCAAGTCCAACCTTTGACCTAACACCACCTTGTCAACTAGACCATGGCACTAAGTGCCACATCCAGTCTCTTAAATACCTCCAGGGATGGTGACTCCACCACCCTGGGCAGCCCATTCCAACGCCCAATCACCCTTTCTGTAAAAAACTTCTTCCTAATGTCTAACGTAGATCTCCCCTGGAGCAGCTTAAGACTGTGCCCTCTTGTCCAGTTGGTGGTTGCCTGGGAGAAGAGACCGATACTCACCCGGCCACAACCTCCTTTCAGGTAGTTGTAGAGAGTGATGAGGCCTCCCCTCAGCCTCCTCCAGGCTGAACAACCCCAACTCCTTCAGCTACTCCTGCTAGGACTTGTGCTCCAGACCCTTCACCAGACTTGTTGCTCTTCTTTGGACACTCTCCAGCACCTCAGTGTCCTTCCTAAACTGAGGGGCCCAGAACTGGACACAGCACTCGAGGTGTGGCCTCATCAGTGCCAAGTACAGGGGCGGAATCCTTTCCCTGGTCCTGCTGGCCACGCTGTTCCTGATACAGGCCAGGATGCCATTGGCCTTCTTTGTGGGGTGAAGTCACAGCCCCACAACTGAAGTTTGAGGGGTTTGGAATGTTACAAAGTGTTGGACCGTTTTCCATGGGAGCAGTGAAGCTAACTAGATAGTTCCCATGGACACAGCCTTGAGCTGTGTGACTGAAGTGCGGGTGCGCATTCCTCAGTGTTTTTGTGGAAATATGTTTGTGTTGTGTCTGTGGGAAAGTAGAAGTGAGAGAACCTAATATAAGGCTGCCTGCTGCGCTGAGCAGGCATCTCTTTGTCTCACTACTCTTGTGTGTGTTGTGTGTCTTTCTTCCCCCTTCACACCGGGACCCTTCGACAGATACCCAGCAACACTTCTTGGCCACCTGGGCACATGCTGGATCATGTTCAGCTGCTGTCAGTCAGTACCCCCAGGTCCCTTTCTGCCTGGCCCTGTCCAGCCATTCTGTCCCCAGCCTGTAGCGCTGCAGGGGGTTGTTGTGGCCAAAGTGCAGGACCTTGACCTTGTTGTACTTCATACCATTGGATTCAGCCCATCTCTCCAGCCTGTCCAGGTCTCTCTGCAGAGCCCTCCTACCCTCCAGCAGATCGACACTCCCCCCCCAGTTTGATGTCACCTGCAAATTTGCTAATGGTGGACTCAGTCCCTTCATTCAGATCATCAATAAAAGACATCAAAAAGTACTGGGCCCAACACTGATCTCTGGGGGACACCACTGGTGACTGACCGCCAGCTGGATGCAGCACCGTTGCCCACCACTCTCTGGGCCTGGCCCTCCAGCCAGTTCCTAACCCAGCACGGAGTACCCCTGTCCAAGCTGTGGGTTGCAGCTTTTCCAGGAGTGTGCTGTGGGATGCGGTGTCAAAGGCTTTACTGAAGTCCCGCTAGACACATCTACAGCCTTCTCCTTATCCACCAGGTGGGTCATCTGGTCATAAAAGGAGATCATGTTGGTCAGGCGGGACTTGCCCCTCCTAAATCTGTGCTGGCTAGGTCTGATCTCCCGGCCGTCCTGTAGGTGCCGTGTGATCGCACTCAGGATGATCTGCTCCATAATCTTGCCAGGCACTGAGGTCAAGCTAACAAGCCTGGAGTGCCCCAAAACCTCTTTCCAGCCCTTTTTGTGGATAGGCGTCACATTCGCCAACTTCCAGTCATCTGGGACCTCCTTGGTGAGCCAAGACTGTTGATAAATGATGGAGAGCAGCTTGGCAAACTCTTCCACCAGCTCCCTCATCACCCCAGGATGGATCCCTTCTGGTCCCATGGACTTGTGAGCATCTAAGTGGCTCAGTAGGTCACTAACTGCTTCTTCCTGGATAACAGGAGGGCTACTCAGCTCCCCGTTCCTGTCTACCAGCTCAGGAGGCCAGCTGTTCTGAGGGCAACCTGTCTTGTTGTTGAAAACCGAGGCAAAGAAGGTGTTAAGTACCTCATCCTTTTCCTCATCTTTAGTAACTATATTCCCCTGCATATAATAAATAATGGATGTTTTCCTTGCTCCTCCTTCTGCTATTAATGTATTTAGAGAAACACTTGTTATTATCCTTTATGGAAGTGGTCAGAGTAAGTTCAGATTTTGCTTTTGCCATTTTCATTTTCTTTCTACATGACCTAGCAACATCCTTAAACACTTTCTGAATTTCCTGCCCTTTTTTCCAAAGGTGATAAACCCTCTTTTTTACCTTGATGTGCTGGGGGCTGACCAGAGCACTTGGTTGTGTCAGGCTAATGCCGCAGGATCCTGGCCTGCCTGGGTGTTGGGTGCACCCTTTAGCTGCAGAGGTCTTGCTACTGGAGATCTGTAGGTGTAATGGATTTGGGGTGTTGATGAGGGGTTTTGGTGGCTGAGGTAGGGGTTTTTGTCAGTGTTGTCATGATACGGTGTGGTTTCTGCAGCACTTCTGAAGCCAGAAAAACTTTTGGTTTGGACACAAAGCCTCCCTCTAACTGTAGTCCATGGTTGATTTTTCTTCCTATCATTTACCAGGAAAAGGAAGATGGCCCTCAGAACTTGCTCGCTGCCCTTGGCATGCTGACTGATTGCTGCTTGAAAATCACCAAAGATGGCAAGTTATAGAAATTTGGCTTCATTGCTACAAGTCTGGAGATGAAGCTCAAACAGCACTGTACCATTTCAACCGAAGTGTTGTAGAGACTTCCAGAGTCACAATGAGCTGATCCTTAAACACATCTTCATTTAATTCTTGAGAAAGTTTGTCATTGGAGTTGTTCAGTGGTGAATAGCTGGGGGCCAAGGAAGCCTGAAGTCCTGCAGCAAAACAGCCAAGTCTGATGTCAGGCCTTACTACTGGATTCAGCTGGCCTGTGTTCATGCACTGCCAGCGTTGGCTGGAACAGCAGTGTCAGATGGGGAGCTGTCATCTGAACTTTGGAACTTGAGCTTGTTTGTTTCATTCAACTTACTGTTCTGGACAGAGAATGACTCACGATGAATAGGATTATTTCTTTGTCTGTGCTGAAAGGAGCATAGCAAGCTGTTCCTTGTGTTGGGTGAACATGTAATTCTCTGCTTTTAGAGTGAATGTCTGAATGAAGTTTCCTATTCTCCTGGTTACATCCCCTCCATCCCATCAGGGTGTAAGAAAGGAGTGAGGTTTATCCAGTTACAGAAGCAGGCTGTTGAACATCTGTTTAATGACAAATCTGATTCTTTTCAGGTTTAGTTATGTGAGTTTTGTCACCTTTAACTTGTACATTTTTTTCTTTTTAATGTTTTGTTTTGTTCTTTAAAGTACTTTTTAAACATCAGTTGCAAAAAAGCAAGAGGAAGACTAAGATCTTGAGAAGCCTTGAGTCACTCTCAGTGCTCATGGTGAATGTGAAATGAACTCCTCCTTAAGGGATTTTTATTTTTTTACACTGTTGAAAGTGATATCTTTGAATTCAAAGTCACTACTAGCTCTTCTGAGTCTGCCTTCACAGCTTGTCTGCTTGGTTTCAGTTTCAACAGTTGGAAGAGGTAACTATTCCAGGAGTTGGTGGTGGTTCTCCAGAACCAGTCTCAGGTGACCACTTGGGCTTGGACTCATGTGGACGCTTTGACAGAGGAGCTGGAGAAGGGAGGATCAGAGCCAGCAGCATATTTTCTCGCTCTTGGTTCAGCTGAGTCTGAGAGGCTGATTGAAAATGGGAGTGAACCCTCTGAAGATGAGGAGGAAACTAAAGGTACCAGAAGGAACTATCGCTCTTTGCTGTAACATGGTGGTCCTTTATATGATAAAGAAAGATGTATGCTCTTCTGAGGTGGTAATCAAAGAGAGTTTATTTGAATTCAGCACTTCACTTCCCTATATACCGGGATACCATGTGACCTTCTTAACCAATGGGGTTGTCTGTCCCTGCTCATGTCCCTTGATTTCTCTGCCCCTGGGACATGCCCCCTACACTTTGCTTGTCCTTCTTTGCTATTTAAGAAGGTCACGAAAACAGTACAACAACAATAACGCAAACAATCAGAACAGTACATTGTAAACTACCAAAGCTTGCAATGACCCGGCACATTGCTTGCTTGGCCTCTTATACCTCTATGGTAAACCTTATAAAACTTTCTTGCATTCCTAAAGGGTAGTGCAACTTGGAGAAATAACTTTATTAACCTAAAGGCCTTAGCTTAACTGTGCAAACTTATAATCTTTATTAATCTGAGGGTTTTAAATAACTGGGGAGTTCAACTTTATTTAAGAAACAGGCTAAGCTTAGCAAAACTAAATTCTCCTAAAGTGACCATGTGATGGAGGTAGTGTTATTTTGGGAGGTGTTTTTGTGTTTCATACATTTGTCCAGTCAAACAACTCTCTTATTCATTCATGCCTCATTCACTGATGGCCGTCATTCCATTCATCACACACACATTCACAGTTTTTTTAGAGACTGCTTTTTACCACACTGGTCGTCCCTTAATGTAAACCTGAAACATAAACATAACTCCTTTATAACTTCTGCGTTACTCTGGTTCTTGCTGCTGTGGTTGTGTACCTAAGTAGGGTCTTACACACCTTGAAGGAATCCACTTAAGCTCTTTTCTTGTAGCCACACAGGCGTAGCCTTGTCCCCAAGTGACGAGATCTAACGGTCTCTTCCACTGCCCTGAAATTAAATCTCTCACCATGACCAGTGGTTTGGGGGAGGCGAGATCCTGAGACTCATGCTGCTTTTCGTACCTGCTTCTTTCAGCGCTGTCACGATTTAAAAAATTGATAACATACGTGGCTTTCCACAGATGCTCTTGCGGGCTACACAGATTCCCCCCCTTTTTTTTGTTTATCTAACATGTGCTTCAGTGTTTGATGTGCCCTTTCAATAATTGCTTGACCAATTGGTAAGTGTGGGATACCTATGACATGTGAAATTCTCCATTCTGACAGGAAATTTCTTACTTTTTCTGAGATAAAAGCCGGTTCATTATCGGTCTTGATCTGTTTTGGGGTACCAAGGGTAGCAAAACAACTGAGCCGGTGCCTAATGACATCCTTGGCCTTTTCCCTGCGTGTGCTGTGGCAGTTATGTATTGGGAATGTGTATCTATTTACATATACATATGTAACCCCTCTGGGGTTAATGCCTTCCTGAGATGGCATGGGTGTGATTTTCTGACAGTTTGGGCATGACATGATTATGTCTCGAGCCTGATTGAGTGTTATCTGGAATTGTCTCTTCAGAGAACGTGCGTTCTGATGGAAAAATGAGTGAGAAAATTTCGCTTGCTCTAAGACTCTAGGTATGGTGTTAAACATAGTTGCTTTATCAGCCTCTCGGTTTCCGTCAGCTATCGGCCCTGGTATGTCAGTGCGTGACCTTGTGTGCATTCTATAGAAATCAAACCTTCTATGATTCACAAGAAACAAAACAGAACGCATTTCAAACAACAGGTGAGGGTTAACAATATCTTGAAGAAACGAACTCTCGAGACGGGAGACTAACTTTAGAGTATAACAGGAATCCGTAACAATATTAATAGGTTGTTCAGAAAATTTCCCCAAGGCAATGGAATGGTAGCCAGTTCCAGAACCTGTACAGAACTTTGGTTCATGGTCTGTACATCTCGTTCCCATTGTCCTGTGTCAGGATTTACTGAAGTCATTGCAGTTTTTTGTGTTTTTCCAGATGCTTCTGTGAAAACTGTTCATGGTTCATGTTTGCATCTGGTTGTGGCTTTTAAAGGTAAACTACCAATTTCTACCCACATTCTGCGTTTAGGGAGATGGATTGAAATGTCACCGTTAAAACCTGCCAGGGCAGCCTGAAATTCTGCATCCTCAGCTGGCATCCAATCGAAGTTGTTCTTTGCAGCTGGGGTGAAGATGGTGGCAGGGCCTCTTCTGTCTAGTTCTTGTGATTGTCTTTTGCCTTTAATGACAAGCTTGGCAAACATCTCATTAGTCGTTCACACAGTTTTAAGTGGTGTGTGGGGCAGAAACAGTCACTTAGAATTTGCAGTGGGTCTTTGTCAGTTTGATCCCACTGAAACAAACTGCAAATGGCTGGTACCTGCTGGGAAAAAGGGCCAGGCAGATTTGCAGTTCAGGATTTCTCCTTCTGCCTTGTCTGCTTTCTGTTGCCTTGGCACGAATGTCTAACGCCTGTTTTGCCTCTGCTGTCAGAGACTTGTTAGACGTTAGATTGGAGTTCCCCTTTAGCAGCTCAAATAGAGGATATAGCCCCTCTGGGGTTATGCTTAAAACAGGCCTTAACCAGCTGATGGCTCCCAGAATTTTTTGCAACTCATGTAAAGTTAAATTGTCTTTTACCTCGAGCTGCAGTGACTGTGGAGAGGTTTCTGGCTGCATGATTTCCCATCCAAGGTAAGTCCAGGGTTGTGATGGTTGGATCTTCTCTGGAGCAACCTGTAACCCTGCATCTTGGACAGCTTTGGTTAGAGCAGTAAGAGTAAATGGCAGTTCATTTCCTGTGGCCACGGTTATTAGTATGTCATCTACATGATGGTGTATGATAGCTGTTTGATTTCTTGTCAGGCTGTTTTGCATCCCCTGAGAAGGACAACCCAGCAATAGCCTTGCATGGGTTGTGCATTGTTCAAGGTCATGATGGAAAAGGTAAACCTTGGCATGTCCTCAGGGTATAGGGAGATGGTAAGTAAACAGTCCTTTAAATCAATTACCACTAGTGGCCAATTTGCTGGGAGTATAGCAGGTGAGACAAGTCCAAGCTGCGATGCTTCCGTAAGCTCTGTGACTGCGTTTACTGCTCTTAACATTTGCAGTGTTCTCCACTTCTCACCTTTCTTGGGGGTGCAGAATACAGAGATATTTTCGGGGCTGGTTGTTGGCACATTGTGGCTTGCCTTAAGCTGCTTCTTCTCTTGCTCGTGAAAGCAGGTGGCAAAGAGGAGGATAGCGAGCAGCACGGCAGCAAGCAATGTGATGTTCATGGCATGGCTTTTGCCTCGCCCACGGCACCCCTGCTGTTTAGGTACTTGTGGGATGTTGCTGCTAAGGGTCTCCAAAGACAATCCCTTTGAGAGTGGTCAAGGTCACCACATCTAACATAACTAGCTCTGTGTCTGGCCTCTTCTTGCACTCCTAACTGGACTCTTAGGGTTGTAGCAAGAGGGGCAGACTGGTGCTCCACAGAGCTAACTCTTTCATAGGGTCGAACCAGCTCAGCAATGCTGTAGCTCTCCCCTTCAGGAAGGGCCTGCAAAGCTCTTTCACAGCCTGTGTTTGCCTTTTTAAAAGCCAATTGCCTATACAGTATCTCTCTGGCTTTATTGTTCTCAACTTGCTTGTTTAAAGCAGATTGTAGTTGATCTAAGCATTGTGAATTTGGTTCAGTACAGCCTTGTAACACTTTTGTGGGGGACAGGTTGCTATCTTGGTCTGTAGTGGGAAGATTTTTCATGGCTTTCAAGGCCTGTTTGGCTATTACTCTGTACATTTCCTGGGGAAAGATTGATTTGGCATCTACCGTGCTGTAATTTCCCCCTCCGGTTAATTGGTTTGTTGTTATGCCTGCTTGATGTTAGTTGCATACTTAGCACAATTTTCCCGAAAGTCAGCTAACCAGACTGTATACTGGGTGTTATTAAGAACTAATTTCATTAGATTCTTCCAGTCATGTAGGGTGAAAAAATAGATGGAACTCAATGTCTCCGTTGACATTGACCAGTGTATTGGTTAAGGACATGCCAACACCTCTTACCGACTGCCTCAATTTCTCTGTAACCTCACATGACAGAGGTTGAAATTGAGGGGGCTGACATTAGCTAGTATCTATTGAGCATGCCTGAATATCCTTCAAGCCTCCCACTCGAAATGCCTCATACTGACATTGCTCCCACTCATTAACTGACTGTCCTAGTTAGGACAACTGAGATCAGTTCATCGTGGTATGGGTGTAACCCAAAACTGTGTATTCTATAGCCTTCCATGCCATTTCCCAGAAACTGTTGTTAATAGACTATTCACACCCTCTGCCCATAGAGCCTGACTCCTCAGGCTATAAACTAGGTGTTAAGAGGCCTGTGAGATAGGAGGATGCTCTTGTCCTCACACCCTTTGTGGAACTCCCCACCCTGAGGGAAGTACTGAACATTCCTGCCTGAACTGGAGGGTATATAATCTTGGAGTTTTGGAACATTTTTAACCACTCTGTGGGATCCAGAGAAAGACTGCAACAGTTCTTCCCCCAGCATCTCACTGCAATCACCACTTTGACCAGACTGCAACAGCTCTCCCACCAGCAGGTTCTTCCCCTCTCCCTTTACTTTGGACTCAAGCGGGGCCCAAGGAACACCACTTTGTTCATGCCCCAGGGTACTGGGTTATACATTTGGGTTTTGTGGGTTAAGACCAATTGTTTGTTTGTATGATTGTACTTTATTATTTTAGTAAATTGTTATTCTGACTTATAATCTCTCCTTTGAGTTGAGTTCATTTCCCCTGCTGGTTAACTCTTAAACCAGCACACTGACCTTCCCCTGTTTGCCTCCTCACTCCCTCCTGCTGGAACCATCCGTGCTCCCTCCTCCTCATCCCCCTTTGCCTCCCCCCCCGTGGTTCCAGTGAGCCCGGTTCCCTGTGGGGGGGTGGTGCTGGGTGGTGGAGGTGGTGTGGGGGAGGGGCTTTCTTCCCCCTCATGTCTATAGGCGGGGTGGGGCGACGTTGAGGCCGGAAGAGACGGATCGGCTTCCAGTCCATTTGGCGGGCAGGATGGCTGCACCCAGTCCGAGATACAGCCCAGTCGCTGTTCATTCGCAGCGTGGGGGGGCAGAGGGGCTGGGTTACCCCCTTCATCACTGTAACAGAGCTCTGTGCGCTGATCCCATGGCTTGGGATTCTGCATTTCGGGCTCTGTTCTCTCCCAGCGACCTATGTTCCCGTGGCTTTCGGCTCCCAGCCCGCAACTTAACTCACAAACAGCTCTTTTTTCTCCCCCCAGTACATCTCGTATATTTCTGTTACTATGCCTAGGGGTTGTGCTGCTGCTAGGAGTGTGAGCGGGGTGGGGGGTGGGGGGGTGAGGTGTGGGTTAATTGTTTCGTTTGCTCGTGTGCTTTGTGGAGGGCTGACATTATCCCTGTATAAACTGGTACAATGTTGCAAGCTCTGCGGTCGCCTGCCTCAGTCCTTTGGTTTAGAATGTGTCCCAGTGTTTAAATGTAAAACTTCTGTTAGTGGGAGTGTGGGGTGTGTAGACCTAACAAATCTTATTAATTCTGGTAACTCTGCCTTTGTAGTTTGAATGTGGTAAGATTTTAGCAGTAAAGTTAATGTTTCAATGTCTTGTGAGGTTTCCATGGACACAAAGCCTCCCATGTTTACCGTAGTCTCGGTGCTGTAGACCGACGCGGCTGGGAGTTCTTTCTTTGGCTGCTGAGTTTACTTTCAGTTTCTGGATCACCTGGTTCTCCGTGGCTTTTTTCCTCTTGGCGTCTCCGTCTGTGTCCGATGGGGCTCTCCACTGGCTCCGTCGGCTTGGGGGCGGTGCACATGCGTGACTCGGCTGTTTCCCCGCGGTTGCAGACTGCAGCACGCGCCGGGGAAGGGTGGCGGGGTGGCACGCAGGGTCCTAGCATGGCTCCGGCAGTGGCGGCGGCAGAAGCGGCGCGCGTTCGGCTTGGATTCAGCAGGTCCCGCGCAGTTTTGAACGTGGCGGGGGGGCCGGCAGGGGCGGTGGGCGGACGTGGGCAGGGGTTGCAGGCTGCGCGGAGCTGCGGTGCTTTCCGCTGGGCGGAAAGCCAGTGCGGGGTTCGCGGGGGTCTCGCGGTGGTCTGGGGGGTGTTTCAGGCAGCAGCGGTGCCGCTTTTGCACACATGGCTTAGCCGTGGCAGGCGGCGGGTGGCGGGGCTCCCTACAGGGTTCGGCGTGCTCCACTGCTCGAGTTTTTCAGGCCGCGGGGGCTCGCAGTCTCCCAGGGAGCAGCCTCGGCCGCGGTATTAGCTGGTGTCGCCGCTTTCTCAGCTCACTCACCTCTCCGCAAAATGTTGGCCCCGCTCCGCTCTCTCCGGCTGCCCCGATCTGTCAGCTTTTTCTTTTCTTCTTTCTTCTTTCTTCTTCTTTTTTCCTGTGCACTTTCCCTAATATTTTTGAGCTCACTATTTTAATTCCCGTTTCTCATATGCTACTGAGACAACGGATTTACAGATGTCTTGGGGGTTTTTTTCGGTTAAAAAAACCCCGTATCCAAATAATTGATACGATAACCGGGGTTTACCGAGTTTTCTGCCTGATTCAGGATATACTAAACTATCCTAATATAGGTTCTAAGTCCCGTGTTCGGGTGTGCCACGTGTAACATGGTGGTCATTTATATGATAAAGAAAGATGTATGCTCTTCTGAGGTGGTAATCAAAGAGAGTTTATTTGAATTCGGCGCTTCCCTATATACCGGGATACCATGTGACCTTCTTAACCAATGGGGTTGTCTGTCCCTGCTCATGTCCCTTGATTTCTCTGCCCCTGGGACATGCCCCCTACACTTTGCTTGTCTTTGTCTTGGTGACTGTGAGAGCAGATGTGCTGGTAGGACCCAGCTGGGAGTCCCACCTCAAGATGGAAACAGTGTAATTCGGAAGGTGGATTCTCAAGCGTGAGACTGATTCTGTATTCTGTTAGCTTGTGTCTGAAACATGTTTTCATGGTTTAGGAATGACACTACCCAGTTTAGTGCGCCACACCCCCCCAGAAATATTCCCAAACCCAACACCACTCCCTTGCTCCCCCCAGTTCCGCTCCCCCTTCCAGCTACAGGGGTGGAGATGAGAACTAGAGGTACGAAAAGGTGAAAGTTACAGGTTGCTGTAAGAACAATTTTACTGCAAACAACGAGATAAGAAAATGAACAGTAACAGCAACAATACTAATAAAGAAAGTGTTCAAAGAGGGCGGTTTACATGCAAAATGCTCAGCAAGCCTGGGACAATTAAAGAGTGGTGGAAGGACCCTATGCCAGACCGCTGCATCCACCATACTTGCTCCCGACCAGAAACCACACCCCTTCTTCTTGGAAGTGAGAGAAAATCTCTTTCCCCCACTCCTGAAAATGACATGAGTGTTATTGAATAACACAATGTCTTGGCCACATACCTTCCCACTGATCTGGGCCAGAACTAGGGCAGCTGCTCATGGCCTAACCCTTATTCTATGCCATCTAAGTCATGCCCAGATCCTATATCTTCCCATTATATACATATACATTTATATATATGTACACAAGCACAGGTATCATTTCCATAGTCAATGGCCATCCCTCCAAGATGTCTGTTGAGTTCATTTAGTCCATGGCTGTGGCTTCTACTCCTCCTAGATCTCTTCCAGTGCAGGATAGTTGGTACGCTGTCAACTGTTTGCAAGCTGCATCAGGAGCTCACAACTGGTGTATCTGCAGCAGTCCATCTTCATTGTCCGTGGTAGTCATGGCACGCAGTGACAGTGTCATTCAGCAACCGATACTATACAATTCAACATTACAGACTGTTCTCAGCCAAAAATCATATCCCCTTGAGGTACACATCATGTTTCCCTGTCCCTCTGCGTGACCCACTAGGTGCAAAAACAATCAGTCCCATGGATGGGTTTGCTTTTGCTTGAGGCAGGACTGATCCAAACTTTCTTCTCTAACACATTTCTCATATGCATCACAGGGATTTTATGCCCTTCTACAGCATGTAGAGATTCTGATCGTGTGGGAGCAACCCCTGGACATGTTTAAATTTTGGAAGTGTATCCAAATTTGGGAGGTGGGCTCCTGAAAGAGGATGACAGTGCCTTCCTTCCCTGGGGAAGGAAAATATCCGGCCCTAGTGTTGGTGGGGCAGATGATGGGCTGCCCAGGGGAGGTGAAGGCCAGCAACAGCTTTCTGCAGTGCTTCCCTGTCTCCCCAGTGCACCTAGTGCCCTCCTCAGTGCTCCCCAGTCTTCTCAGTGCTCCCAGGGCCACACCACTTCCCAGCACCTACCTTCTAGTGGTCCCCAGTCTTCCCAGTGCCCTCTCCCAGTGCTCCCTCACTGATCCTCGATTCCCCCTCCAGTGTTCCCCCATCTCTCCACTCAAATGGTGGCACCTTCTTGGGCAGTGACATCCCAGCAGGCATCAATGACTCTGTGGGTGGTTGTCATGTGAAAGGGGAGGGGGTTTGCCCAACCCTTAGAGAGGGGAGATTTTCTCAACCCTTAGTGATTTATTTGTCTGTCAGTGTCCGACCAGTCTGTTGGCATCTTGTAAGGGGAGACCCTTCACTGAACAGATTCACAAGATTGAAGGGTGATTCAACTGCCCTTTTTTGGGGGAGGGGGGTTAAGCCAACAGTATGAAGACCCCTCAGCTGGCCTTCCCAACATGTTATCTGCTGCTGGCAACTGCCAGCATCTGTAAAGGCTCACTCTAAGAGTTTATGGAATAACACTCTTTATTAAAATAAATTGTGACAGGTTAATAAGGTTTGAGGATCATCTGACTGCAAAAATGTGTTTGAAGCAATCTATTGTACTACAAAGCAAGCACAAACAAAAACTCTATTCATAAAAGCAGCATTTAGTGTGCATAGAGTATGTTTCTTACCCAATAGGTGTCCCTATAGGGGAGAAGACAGGTTCAGCCTGTTGACTGATCCCAGCGGTTTTGTTGGAGTCTTCCTCAATTTTTCCCCTATTCCCAACTTACTTTTTTTTTGATTTCTGATTGGTGTAAAGTTCTCCTGCCGTGCCTAATGGGGGTGGTGGGGTGGTGGATGTGGCTTGGCATTTGAAGAGAGGGTTTGACATGATCGTTGACTCAGCAGCAGAACACTTTAATCCATCTCCTTTGGCTGACAGGTACCGCACGGTCTCCTTAACAAAGTACCACAATGTCCCTCTTTCTGCCAGGATTTCAATGGAGGGGGCTGCATAGTCTCTGCTCCATCCCTCTGAGCAGATGCTTATCACTGTATGGGGAGCATGTCGACTGCATTCCATCCAGGGATTTTACTCTAGAATTCTTAGTCTTCTCTAAGTTTTAATCCTAGTGGTGGGTTAAAACCAGTTCATCCCACAGCGGTGGCATCTCCACAGGCACCTTTCTCTCTCAATTCCCTATCACCTGTGCCAGGAAATGCACTCTGGAGATCTCCCAGGTGTCTGAATTCTCCTCCTGGCAGGTAGCAGGGGGGTACATGTGCCCCATGAAGATCAGGGCTTGTGAAGGAGCCTCACCTACTGTTCCTCCTGTAGAGGAGGTCTCTAGCAGGTACCTACTAACATGGTGCCCACCTTGGCCTACCTGCTGCTCAGTCCCACCCTGAGCAGAAGGCAACACACCTCCTCATCTTCCTGAAGAGCCTGTGTCCCCCCCACACAGCTCCCCAACCGCCATGGTGCCAGCACGGTCCTAACCATTAGATGGCTCCATCACCAGGCCCAGGCCACTCAGTCCAGGTGGGAACATCCCCAGCAGTATTTATTTTGTATCCATGGGTGGACCTCAGCAGGTGAGCAGCCTCCCAGACCTGTCACTACCAGCCACGACTGCAGCCACCACTCCAGCCCTTGCTCCTTGGCCACTGGACGAGCACCTGGAGCTGAGGTGGGAGAGAGAGGTGTCTGGTCATACAGGCAGGGAGAAGGCACAGAATTCCTGTGGGATTGGCTAAGGCACCAGGGATGGAATCACCTCAAGGTGTCCATGGAGTGGGAGATGCCCCTGGTGATTTCCCAGCCTATGAGAAGGTCCTATGGTGCAGCTGGGGCAAAGCCAGGTTGGGCTGAGACCTTGGGTGTCCCCTACAGGTGTCCTGTACAGGTGCCCCTGGTCAGGACAAGGTGTCGTGGGGTAGAACTCTACCAAGGAAGGGCTCTCAGGGTTTGGGAAGCAGGCAGCCAGCCATCAGAGTCCCTCTGCCTCCAGACAGGACTTTTCTGTCCTACAGGGGAAGCCAATACTGGGTGTCCAAGTGGGCATCAGGGGGTTCCAGCCCAAAGGCAGCCTCCAAACCCACTTCTGTCCCCCAGGGCTGCCTCAGAGGAGGGATGGGGGGAATTCTATCCCTTCGGAGTTACCTGTAGAGCTGCTTCTGTTGCTCCTGCCGCCGCCGCTTGTTCTCAGCCAAAAACGTGAAGATGTTCCTCCGTGTCTGATGTGGCTCCAGCGCATGGAGCACCTGGATGGCTCGTGGGGAAAGGTGCCTGCAACAACAAGAAATCATTCTCCCAGAGTTGCCATCTGCCTCTCCCCTCATCCTAGCCTGCGCCCACCTGGTCCCACATCCACCCCTCTGGTCCTGCATTCACCCACCTGGTCCCAGGCTGGAATCTCTCCACCATCTCGTCCACAGGGAGGGGGGTTCCAACCCTCCCCCATGTCACAGTGACCCCCTTTCTCTTGGGCTGAAGTGAAGGATGGGGAGCCCAAGGACCTCCAGGGCCAGATACCTGCCAAGGAGGGGACGCTTTCAGTAAATGAGAGGTGACACTTCCTAGTATCCCTGGAAAGGTGGGAACCGGGAGACTCCGCACCACACCACGGCTGATGGCTGATGGTGCTTCCCAGAGCTCTCCCTTGGGGAATGAGTGGGCAAACTCTGCTCTGTGGTTGGGTGACCCCCAACTTCCCCCCAAGGAGTCCCATCTCCTTCAGTCCTAAGAATCCCCCCAAAGCCCTAGGATACTCACAATCCCCAGGGCATACCAAACCCTCTCAGAGACCACCCTCCTCCATCCAGGTCCCCAGGGACTCCCATCTCCCTGAGAAGAGTCTCCCAAAACCCCAGGATCCCTCCAATCCCCAGGGATTACCCCCAAACCACCCCAGGGACCCTCAAAGCCCCCTGAGATACCCTAAGCCCTCCAGGAATCTCCAACCCCTGCAAGAGACCCCTCCCCCACCCCCCAAAGGTCCTTCCCTGATCCCCTTGAGGTCCCCCCTGACCCTCAATTCCACCCCCCGTGCCCCTGTTCTGGGAGGGTTCTATGGGCAGCCAAGGTGCCCTCACGCACAGGGTCCCTGCCCATACCTGGGGCACCTGCTGATCCTCCCTGGCAGCCCAGGCTTCCCACGCCACCCATTCCACCTTCTGCTCTCTCCAGCAGGAATTCCCGTGCTCCCACTCTGCAGACAGCTGACAGACCTCCTGGAGGTGTCAGGCACAGTTAGGCTCAGCTTTGGAGGAGCTTTCTTCAGGTCTGATCCATCTGGCACATACCTGCAGTGCTTTCTGGCAGTTCTCAGAGGCCAGGAGTGTGGTGTCGAGCCTGGTCGAAGGAGCTGACTCCTGCCCACCTGTCTCCCCCATTCCAGGAAAGATGCCTGGGGACAGGGGGAGCACACTGCAGAGACATGAGGAGTCAGCAGGAGCACAGGGCAGACAGATATCCTGTTTTCCTATGGGGCCAAAGCTTCCCAGGTGTTGGAGAGAAGCAGAGAGCTAGGGTTGTTTCCCGTGCTCCTTCCTGAGTCACTACAGCCCAAGTGTCTGAGGAGGCTATCACCCAGGGGTGCAAGGATCCCTCCCATCCCTTCCCACGAGGGTCTCACCTGGCAGATGGCTTCATCCTTGGCTCTTGTTGCCTCATGCCTGGCCTCTGGTTTGGTAGCATGGGGAGGGAAAACTTGTCAGGATGTTCCTGTGCCCCTGGGAAAGGAGGCAGCTCTTGGGAACAGCCCTGTGAGGGTGAGTGATCACCAGGCTGTGATCACCCCATGTGGGTGAGGGTGAGCAGCAGGGACCCATCCCATACCTGTTCTGACCCTGTGCTTCTCTGCAACCTTCGTGTGCCAGGTGGAGAAAGCCTCAGACACAGCAAGCTGAAACCTGGAATCACACAATGACAACATACTGAATTGGAAGGGACCCACAAGGATCACTGAGGCCAACTGCAGAAGCGAATGATGACACAGGCTTGAGGAATGGCAACTCCCACACCCTGCAGGATAGAAAGGAACCGGGAAGCCCCTGAGGAAGCACACTCACCTGGGGAATGAGTGAGCCCATGCAGCCTGCATCCCCCCAGCAGCGGTCGCTCCATCACTGAGACCAGCATCTGGCACACACAGCCTCTGCAGAGTGACATGGAGCCATCAGGAGATTCCCATGGAGGAAGCAGACCTGTCTCCTGCTCCCTTAAGAGCCACTTCTCCAACCCCCTTTTCCCAAACCTCATCCATGAATATTAGGATTGTGGAATCACAGAATCATTAAGGTTGGAAGAGACTCTGGAGACCATCAAGTCCAACCAAGGACACCACTAAACCATGTCCCCAGATGCCACATCCACACGTCTTAAATACCTCCAGGGATGGTGATTCCACCACCCTGGGCAGCCTGTGCCACAACTGGACAATCCTTTACATGAAGAAATGTTCCCTAAAATCCAACCTAAACATATCCTAGTGGAATTTGTCCAGTCACTTGTTATCTGGGAGAAGAGACTGACCTGCACCTGGCTACACCTTCCTTTCAGGTAGATGCAGAGAGCAAGACAGTCCCTGCTAAGCCTCCTTTTCTCCAGGCTGAGCCATCCCAGCTCCCTCAGCTGCTTCTCATGAGACTTGTGCTTCAGCCCCTTCCCCAGCCCTGCTGTCCTTCTTTGGACACACTCCAGCACATCAATGTCCCCAGATTCCAACTCACAGTGAGCAGTAGAGCCACCCAGGTGTCCCAGTTCTCCAGCTTCTTGACGCAGCTGCGGTGGAACTGCATGCACAGGACATTGTCCTGGCACGACAGGACGCCAATGTCCCCAAAGGCGAAGGCAAGGCGCTGCCTGTCCCTCAGCTGAAAGGAGTATAGGAGGACGGTCTCCTCCACACAGTCCCTCAGTACGTCTGGCGAGAGGGACGTGGTCTGTGACAGCCACCAGTAATCCAGTGGTGCGATCTCAATGTCACCTGTAAGGAGGAAGAGGATGAGCATTGTCATGACCACAGCTGAGCAAATTTCCACATGGAATTCACTGCAAAATGCCAGAGAGAAAGAGGGATTTGTTTTTGTCCCCAACTTTGGAGGCAATTCCCCCCCCCTCCCAAAGAGCAGGGGCACACCCCTCTCCCAAATGTGAAGCAGGATCCCTTCTCACCAGGGATCATCACTGTGGGGAACATCAGCTCCTGCAGACAGGACACATCCATGTCCAACTGGAACACAGGTCTTCGGACTACACACACCTCTTCTGCACCATCAGCTTGCTCAGGGACCACAGCAAAGGTCCCTAGTCCTGGGACCAGGACACCCTGCCCAGGAAGAAGACAAAACAGCTGAGTGAATACTTTGGAGATAAGAAATGTTAAAACTGTGGGAAAAATGAAAAACCCACATTCTCCATTTTCTTACTTCCCCTCTTCAAATGATTTGCCAAAATTCCTTGGCTAAAGAAGATCCCAAGGAATTCAAACCCAGGAAATGATTCCTGGGGATTGTCCTTGGCATAGACCCAGCATGATCCTGAGTTTCTCCAGTCCTGGAAGCTTGAGGCACATGGGGTTCTCTTGGGGTGGTGCCGTGATGCTCAGGGAGGGGGGACTACAGGGGACCAAGATGCCAGCCCACCTTGTCCTGCTTCATCTGCCCCAGGATGTACACAGACACGACATCCCAGATGGCCACCACCTCTGGAAAGTACCAGAAAGAGGCATCAGGTTTCACATGCGGCATCTTGGAAGTGACATCCGGGAAGTGACAGATGGGTCTCATAAAGAACCTGGCTGTTCCCCAGGTTCTGCCTCCCTCTGCTCACTGAGCAGGGCTGGGGCAGAACTGGGGATGTGGGAAGGGCTCAGGACCAGGGCTGTGATCATCCAACCCCCAAAAAGAGATGGCACCCCAAAACCCAGGTTGATGTCACGAGAGGATCCTATAGGAAGAACCAGAAGGTCTCCCAAAGGAGACTAGTTAAAGGGCTGATGCCCAACCAGCTCCTGAGAACCCAGTGAGAGCTGTTGGACCTCCCATGCCCCAGGACCCCAGACCCCTTTTCACTCCAGAACCAGAACTGTGAGAAGTGCCAGCTCCCACTGGAAGCTGGTCCTGGATGGGGGACACGCCGTGCTCACAGGAGCCTCGAGGCAGCCCCAACCCTGTCCAACTGTTCCACCAGCCCTCAGGGAGCTCCCCAAATCTTCACCCTCAGTGGAGAGCTGCAGGAGTGTGGGGAACAAGCAACTCTGCTTCCTGTTGATGCTGACAGTGCAGCACCCCTCCATCCTGCTCCTCAAATTCCTGTCTGATGACCCCTGCCCTGCTTGTCCCCAAGGGCCAGAACAACCCCCACAGCCCTAAAAACAACCCCCTGATCCCCCCTCCCGGCTCCGGGCAGGGCCCAGCAGCCCCCAGTCCTCGTTGTGGAGTGCACCCAGTGATGTGGGGCACCACTTTGTGACATCACCAGCGGCCTGGGAAGGTGTGTTATGACATCAGCAGGGAGATGGCACATCAGGGGAGCGGGGAAGGGATTGAGGAAGTAAGGGCCTCTCCTGGCTCACCTCAGCTGTTACCAGGTGTCACCAGGTGTCATTGCTGCTGAGCTGGGCTGTGGTCCTACAGATAATCATAGACAATAACAGATATAAATATATAAAAATACACAAATAATAGCTATTTAAAAAGAATCATAAATCATTTTTATGGGCTTTATCGTCTATGAAATTTCAGGGATTAAGGGCTTTTCCCACCCAGAATGCTATTTTTTAACCCAAAAAAACTTAAGGTTTTTTTTTTTTATTCTTAGTTAAAAATCCAACAAACCCAAGGAACAATGGAGAAAAATTAGGGCTTCTGCTGGGAAAAAAACACCTAAACCAACGAAAAGGTGATAAGGACTCTTTGATTTAAAAAAAATATGTCTAAAAAAGCAGGAGATGAAGTGGTTTTTCATTAAAAAGCCCCAGGGAATAAGGATGTTCTGGGGAAAAATAAGGAATAATAAGGTTTGGAGGGATATCAAAATTGAAATAAAGGTGGAGTTTTTTTATTAAAGAAGAAATAAATAAACTTTTTTTCTTACTAGAGATAATAACAGTTTTTTTGCTGAAAAAAAGGTAGTAATTAAGGAATGAGGATTTTTAAAAATTAAAATAAGGCAAATAAAATGGGTTTCTTCCTTAAAAAAAATATCGTTAAAAAGAGAGAGTTACAAGGGCTCTTATTGCTAGACAAATTAAAGGTTTTGTCCCAAAAATCTTCCTTTTCAAACTCGAAGTGGCTTCTTCATGTTTTCCTGAGAAACCCCTGACGGAGCTTCCCATGGGAAGGGATGGGCTCAAAAAAAAGCAGATTTTGGGTTTTGAATCTGGGGAATGGGTATGGGGGTTGGGACAGTTCATTGGGTTGCAAAAGTGACCCTGAAATTCTGGAGAATTTGGGAATGGGTAGCTTGATCCTGTCACAGACAGGGGATATCGTGATAGGTACTGGACCCACAGGGATGTTGTGCTGGATGTGGGAGCCACATCGGTATCCCCAGCAGCCCCCCCTTTCCCCTGGAATCCCCCTACCAAGTTTCATTGCTGGATTCAGCAGGTGGTGACTATATATACACCTTTCCACTTTTATCCTTCCTTTCTCTTCCTTTCCTTATACATTTCCTCAAGTATTATTTTTATGCTTTAATATTGCCTACTTTAACATGCTTTAATATTGTACTACTATAGATGATAACACCCAAAATGGCAACATACCTGTTTGCTTTTGAAACAAAATTGTTCTAAAATAAACCCTACATATGTATATTTACAAACACTGTTTCACTGTAGCCCACCCAAAGGGATTTATTAACAAGAACCTGGGTTACCCTGCCCTTCTGGGATGATTTGTAGAAGGTTGGAAGGAACCTTTAATGTCATCTCATTCCAGCCCCATGCAGGGGCAGGGACACCTTCCACTAGACCAGGTTGCTCCAAGTCCCATCCAACTTGGCCTTGAACACTTCCATGGACAGGGCAGTCACAGAATCTGTGGCAGGTTTTCCAGGAAGGCTTTGGTGCTGGTAACAGCTTGTGCAGAATTCCCCTATTCCAGTCCTCAAGTTACTGAAGAGGAATTTAGATCCCTGCATCACCCCACTGATTTGAGTGCTAGAAGTTTGTAACAGTCACTCTCATTCTCATTCTCCTTCCTTGCCTGAAGCATTGTTATCCTCCTGCAGCAGTGACAGACAAAGGGGTGTAGGGGCTGTGGAGAGGACTGGAGGACTTGGGAATGTTTCCTGACCTCAGTGTGCCAGTCAGCACCACTGCATCTCTCCCACAGGCAAACCAGAGCATCTTTCTGGTTCCCTTAGCATATTTCCCTCATCTAACAGGGTCTGTGGCAGAGTGGGAGCATTTTAATTATCCTTTGGTAAAGTTTTAAGCTTATTCTTAATTGTTTTTAATTCCTCAGGGGAACATCTGGGAACAGATTTTTTGCATTTCCTTCATCCTTGAGATGATCAAGGGATGGGAACCTTCTACTTAGTCGAGGTCAAGTGTCAATAAAAAAAGGCATTTGCATTATTTTGTCAATGTTAATACCTGAAACTATGAAATTTCCCTCCCCACTAGTAGTGTTACTATTTAGTGCACTTTTTGCTGCTAAATAAATGGTGTAGTTTCTTCTTTGTTTCTTAAAAAAAAAAGAAATATTTACAGATAAGATCCAGTTAAGCAAAGGTCCTAAATGTGTCCCCCTGTGTGAGGAACTGGGCAGTTCCCAGCCTCAGTCACCACAGGGGCACCTGCCAGGTTTAGGTTGAGCAATATTGGACAAAAATTATATGCTGGTTATGCAAGTGAAGTGATGCAAGAATAAATCCAGGTTTTTAAAAGTTTCCCTGTGTGCTGTCACGTTCTTGAGAAGTGCTGGACAAGAGTGAGATGGTGTCAGGAAATCTCTAGGTGAGTCTCTCTTCCCTCAGGCAGCAATCTCTGCTCTGTGTGACCCAGTGACAGGACTCGAGGGAATGGCTGGAGCTGTGTCAGGGGAGGTTTAGGTTGGATATTAGGAAAAGGTTCTTCCCCCAAAGGGTGGTTGGGCACTGAACAGGCTGCCCAGGGCAGTGGTCACAGCACCAAGGCTGCCAGAGCTCAAGGAGCGTTTAGACAACACTGTCAGGGAAATGGTGGGATTGTTGGGGTGACTTGTGCTGGGCCAGGAGTTGGGACTTGGATGATCCTTGTGGGTCCCTCCCAACTCAGAATATCCTGTGATTATCAATGCTGCCAACACTCGCCTTGCTCCCGACATGGACCAGGAACAGACGGGCATGACTGGAAAAGTCCCAAACCCACTCTAAAAGCATAGGGCAGGGAGAAAAAGAGAGAGAGAGAGAGAGAGAGAAATTCTGGTTCCAGTGTTGATCTATCTTGATGTTAATCCTGATTTCTGCATCGATCCAGCTGCATCACTCTGACCGATGGGATGTCCACTTGGCCTCACCTGCAGGCCCAACCATGGGCCCGGGTGTAGCAGGGAGGGAGGATGCCGAACTGAAACCATACACCGTTGAAAGCTCAACAGTATTACCAAAAAAGTAGCCAACAAAACAAAAACCCAAGAGAGGGAGGAGGAGGAAAATAAGCCCTCAGTATGACTCCCCCACTAACTCAGGTGTTGCTTACAAAGTTATCTTACTGACCCCAGAATGCCTAGAATTACACGTAGCAGAAGCTGCATCCTCAGAGTGTCGGCAGGCTCACAAGACGGCGGGCGTTCCCACAAAAGGTAATGTTGTCCTTCAATGTGAAGCTTGAGTTCCACTCCCAGCACTCTGCTTTTTATGCAATTAATTGGTGATGTCTACCTGGGCAGGTGTGGCCAGCACTGCCCAGCTAGAGGCCTTCAGTCCCTCCCTCCGTTATACAAGTGGCATCTCTTCTGCGCATGTGTGGGTACTCTGCATTTCCCCATGCCTGTGTGCTGCACCTTGGGGGGGTCTTTCCTAAATGAGTCTGGGGGCGTACTTCATCACCCTCCTCTTCACTTTCTTCTTCAAATGCCCTTGAAGGGCCATCAGCTAATAGTGAGGTACCAATTAATTTCAGTTTATAAAGATGCCTTCCTTCAAGGACAAAGTTTTCATTTGTCAGTACTTGTTTTCTCGTAACTTGGCAGGAAAAGAACAGACTCTCACAAGTGGCTGGGCCAAACACAGACCAAAAAATAGCAGCATCTAATTAAGCATGAATACATCAGGGCAGGCTAGGAGTTGGGGTTCCCTTCCCCTTCTCCATCTCCATGCTCTTCTTGTCCATCTCTGTCGTTGTCTCCTGCAGAGAGAAATCCAGTGAACTACTTCCTCTTGAGAGAGTGGATTTCCTGGGATTGGGCTAAGCTCCCTGCTCCTTTATATACTCCTTGGGCAGGGCAGGGCTCTGGTGATGTCCCAAGGCCCTCTGGGCACCAAAATGTCCCACATCACAAAGGGCCCTGAAATGTGCCTGTGTCATAAAGGGCTACACCCGACACCCCATCAACAGCAGAACCGACTGGAGCCAGCACAGGGCAGCCCCTGGGCTGGTGGACTTGTAGCCCCTGCTGTGCCCAAAGCCCAGAGCCCTACACACCAACAAACAGAAAATATAAACTTTTAAAAAGTCATACCCAGTTCTATTACAGCCATCCATTAAAAAATCAAACATTCGATTTTTTCTTTATAAAGTACAATGGTACCGCATTGCCCTTATTTGTGAAGGACCAGGAATCAGAATGGGGAAAATCTCAGAAGTGGAAAAGGATGTACAGTGATTGAACAGACTTTATGATACAGGAAAATGAGGAAAAATCTGGGAAAATGTGGGAAAATGGGGAAAACCGCAGGAAATTCCAGGAAAAATGTGGGAAAAATCCGGGGTAATGGGGAAAAATGGGGGAAAATGTTCTGGGAAAAATGGGGAAAAATCTGGGGAAATGTGGAAAAAATGAGGAAAAAATGGGGAAAAATGGGGAAAGATCCGGGAAAATCTGGGAAAAATGGGGAAAAATCTGGGGGAAAATGGGAAAAATCCGGGAAATGTGGGAAAAATGGGGGGAATTCTGGGACAAATGAGGAAAAATCTGGGAAAATCTGGAGAAAAATTTGGGAAAATGGGGAAAAAATGGGAAAAATCTGGGAAAATGGGGAAATTCTGGGAAAAATGAGGAAAAATCTGGGAAAATGTTGGAAAAAATCTGGAAAAATCTGGATAAAAATGTGAGAAAATGTGGAAAATGGGAAAAATCCGGGAAAATGTGGGAAAATGTGGGGAAAATTGGGGAAAATGGGGGAAAAAGGGAAAAAATCTGGGAAAATGGGGAAAAATACGGGAAATTCTGTGAAAAATGGGGGAAATGGGGAAAAAAAAGGAAAAAATCTGGGAAATGTGGAAAAAATGGGGGAAAATGCGGGAAAAATCTGGGACAAAGTGGGGAAAAATGGGGAAAAATCAGGGAAAATGAGGAAAAATAGGAAAAATCCGGGAAAATATGGGGAAAATGTGGGGAAAATCAGGGAAAACTGGGAAAAAAGTGGGAAAATGTGGGAAAAAAGTGGGAAAATGTGGAAAAAATGGGAAAAAATCGGGCAAAATGGGGGAAAATCTGGGAAAAATGTGGGGAAAATTGGGGAAAATGGGGGAAAAATGGGAAAAAAACGGGGAAAATTGGGAACAATTGGGAAAAAATCCGTGAAATTCTGGGAAAAATGGGAGAAAATCTGGGAAAAATCTGGGAAAAATGTGGGAAAAATAGGGAAAAAATGGGGGAAAATCTGGGAAAATCTGGGGAAAAATGGGGAATATTCTGGGAAAATCTGGGGAAAATGGGAAAAAATCTGGGGAAAATGGGGGAAATTAGGAAAAATCAGGGAAAATGGGGGAAGTTAGGAAAAATGTGGGAAAATGTGGAAAAAATGTGGGAAAAATCGGGGAAAATGGGGAAAAATGGGAAAAAATCTGGGAAAATGGGGAAAAAACTGGGGGAAAATCTGGGAAAATGGGGAAAAATGGGGGAAAATCTGGGAAAATGGGGAAAAATGGGGGAAAATCTGGGAAAATGGGGAGAAAATGGGGAAAAAATCTGGGAAAATGTGGGAAATTCTGGGAAAAATGGAGGAAAAATCTGGGAAAGTGTGGAAAAATCTGGGAAAAATCTGGGAAAATGGGGGAAAAAATGGGGAAAAATTTGGGAAAATCTGGGAAAAATGGGAAAAATCTGAGAAAATGGGGAAAAAATGGGGGAAAATGTGGGAAATTCTGGGAAAAATGGGAAAAAAAATTGGGAAAATCTGGGAAAAATGAGGAAAAATCTGGGAAAATGTGGAAAAAATGGGGAAAACTCTGGGAAAATGCAGGGAAAAAGGTGGGGGAAAATCTGGGAAAATGTGGAAAAAATGGGGGAAAATCCGGGAAGATGGGGGAAAATGGAGAAAGATCAAAAGAAATTTGGGAAAAATGGGAAAAAATCTGGGAAAAATGGGGAAAAATCCGGAAAAATGGGGGAAAAAATCTGGGAAAATCCAGGAAAAAATGTGAGAAAAATTGGGGAAAATGTGGAAAAAATGGGAAAAAATCTGGGATAATCTGGAGAAAAATGGGGAAAAATCCGGGAAAATGGGAAAAAAATGGGAAAAAAATCGGGGAAAATGGGGAAAAAATGGGAAAATGTGGGAAAATGGGGGGAAATCTGGGAAAATGGGGAAAAATCCGGGAAAATGTGGAAAAATGTGGAAAAAATGTGGAAAAATGGGGGAAAACTGGATTAAACTGGGAGAAACTGGGCCAGAGGGAAAGGGCCGTTGTCATGGAAATGTGAACCTGCCCGTCCCCCACCCGGTCCAGTGCCCGCGGGGGGGGAACTGGGTTAAACTGGGACATACTGGGAGGCACTGGGGGGGACACTGGGAGTTACTGGGAGCTACTGGGAGCTACTGGGGGGTCACTGGAGTTACTGGGATGGACACTGGGGTTACTGGGAGCTACTGGGGGGGTTACTGGGGTTACTGAGAGTTACTGGGAGCTGCTGGGGGGTTACTGGGAGTTACTGGGAGCTACTGGGGGGTCACTGGGGTTACTGAAAGGGGTCACTGGGGTTACTGGGAGCTACTGGGAGGGTCACTGGGGTTACTGGGATGGTCACTGGGGGTCACTGGGAGGGTCACTGGAGTTACTGGGGGGGGTCACTGGGGGGTTACTGGGAGCTACTGGGAGGGTCACTGGGGTTACTGGGAGTTACTGGTGGAGTAACTGGGGTTACTGGGAGGGTCACTGGGATTACTGAGAGGGTCACTGGGGTTACTGGGAGCTACTGGTGGAGTAACTGGGGTTACTGGGGGGGTCACTGGGGTTACTGGGAGTTACTGGGGGGGTCACTGGGGTTACTGGGGGGGTCGCTGGAGATACTGGGGACGTTACTGAGGTTACTGGGGTTATTGGGAGCTACTGGGAGGGTCACTGGGGTTACTGGGGTTACTGGGAGCTACTGGGGGGGTCACTGGGGTTACTGGAAGCTACTGGGAGGGTCATTGGGGAGGTTAGTGGGGTTACTGGAGGGTTACTGGGAGTTACTGGGGGGGTCACTGGGGATTGAGGTGAGTAACGGGGGTTACTGGGGGGGTCACTGGGAGCTTTTGGGAGCCACTGGGAGCGGTCCATCCCCCTCCCGCCCCAAGGTCACCCCAAAGACATGGAGGGGGGGGAGAGAGGGAGGCCCTGCCCCCTTCCAGTCCCTTCCAGTCCCTCCCAGTTCCCTCCCAGTCCCTCCCAGTACCTCCCAGTACCTGAACGGGTTGCACTGGAAGCGGCTCCGAGTCCCCCTCCCCAGTTTGGGCCCCCCCGGGCTATTTTTGGGACCCGGTGACGTCACTGCGGGGGGAGAGGCCTCGAGGGGGCGGCCCCTCCCCTCTCCCTTCCCAGTACAGACCAGTAAGGGACCAGTAATGGCCCCCGCCCTCCCAGTTCCACCAGTAAGGCTCCAGTAAGGGCTGGGGGGATCTCGGGGGAGGCTCCCAGTTCGACCAGTAAGGGACCAGTGGCAGGGCGGGGCCACACCCCCTTCCCAGTAACGGACCAGTAACAGACTGGGGAGGTCCGGGACCCTCCCAGTAACACCAGTAAGAGCCCAGGAACCCTCCCAGTAACACCAGTCAGAGCTCAGGGACCCTCCCAGTAACATCAGTAACAACACTAAAAGCCCGGGGACCCTCCCAGTAACACCAGTAACAACACTAAAAGCCCTGGGACCCTCCCAGTAACACCAGTAAGAGCTCAGGGACCCTCCCAGTAACACCAGTAAGAACTCAGGGACCTTCCCAGTAACACCAGTATGAGCTAAGGGACCTTCCCAGTAACACCAGTAACACCAGTAACAGCCCAGGGACCCTCCCAGTAACACCAGTAAGAGCTCAGGGACCCTCCCAGTAACACCAGTAACACCAGTAAGAGCCCGGGGACCCTCCCAGTAACACCAGTAAGACCAGTACCAGCCCAGGGAACCTCCCAGTAACACCAGTAAGAGCTCAGGGACCCTCCTAGTAACACCAGTAACACCAGTAAGAGCCCAGGGACCCTCCCAGTAACACCAGTAAGAGCCCAGTAAGAGCTCAGAGGGTAGGGGAGGGGCCTGGGAGCAGGGTTTTTGGGGGTGGGGGAGAGGCCTTGAGCGTGGGGGAGGGGCAGGAGGGGACCCCGAATGTGGAGGACAGGCAGAAGGTTCCCTGAGGGTGGGGGAGGGGCAGGAAAGCCCCTGAGGGTGGGGGAGGGGAAGGAGGGTCCCTGAGGGTGGGGGAGGGGCAGGAAGGTCTCTGAGGGTGGGGGAGGGGCCCTCAGACACACTCAGGCACAGTCCCACACACCCAGACACACTCCGACACGCTAAGACACACTCAGGCACACTGAGAGACGCTCAGACACACTCAGAAAAACTCAAGACACACTTGAGAACACTCAAACACACTCAGACACACTCAGACACACTCAAGCACACTCCCACACATCCAGACACACTCAGAAACATTCGCACACATTCAGACACACTCTCACACGCTCAGAAACACTCACACACTCTCAGACACACTCTGGCACACTCAGACACACTCGCACACACCCAGACACATTCGCTCACACTCAAACTCAGACACGCTCAGACACACTCGCACACTCTCAGACACACTCTGGCACACTCAGACACACTCGCACACACCCAGACACATTCGCACACACGCAGATATTCTCAGACACACTCAGAAACACTCTCACAAAGCCAGACACATTTAGACACACTCGGACACACTCAGACACAATTGCATACACTCAGACACACCTGCAAGCACTGACAAACAATCAGACTAATAAATATATGCTCAGGCGCACTCATGCACACTGAGACACTCGCACACACACAGACACACTCAGAATCACTCCGACACGCTCAGGCACACTCAGGCACACCCAGACACACTCAGACACATTCGCACACACACACACACACTCACACACACTCAGACACCTCAGGCACACTCAGACACGCTCAGACACACTCAGACACACTCAGAAACACTCAGACGCACACGCTCAGACACATCTGCAAACACACTCAGATACACTCAGATACGCTCAGATACGCTCAGACACACTCAGACACAGACACACTCAAAAACACTCAGACACACTCACACATGCTCAGACACAACTGCAAACACATTTACACAGACTCAGACACACTCAGACACACTTAGACACACTCAGACACATTCGCACAAATCCAAACACATTCGCTCACACTCAGACACACTCGCACACACTCAGACACACTTCACAAGCTCAGACACACTCAGACACACTCGCACACACTCAGACGCACCCAGACACACTTGCACACACCCCGACACTTTCTCTCACACTCAGACAAACTCGCTCAGACACACACACACACAGCCAGACACACTCAGGCACACTGAGAGATGCCCAGACACACTCGCACACACTCAGACACACTTGAGCACACTCAAAATACTCAGACGCACTCCCACACATCCAGACACATTCAGAAACATTTGCACACATTCAGACACCCTCTCACACACTCAGAAACACTCACACAATCTCAGACACACTCAGGCGCACACAGACACGCTCAGACACACTCAGAAACACTCAGACACACTCAGACGCACTCAGACACACTTGCACACACCCAGACACACTCAGATACACTCTGACACGCTCAGAAACACTCAGGCACACCCAGACACACTCAGACACACTCGCACACAACGAGACATATTCGCTCACACTCAGAGACACTCAGACACACTCAGACACACTGGCACACACTCGAACACACTCGCACACACTCAGACACACTTGAGCACACTCAAACACACTCAGACGCACTCAAGCACACTCCCACACATCCAGACACATTCAGAAACATTCGCACACATTCAGACACACTCTCACACACTCAGAAACACTCACACACTCTCAGACATACTCAGGTACACTCAGACACGCTCAGACACACTCAGACACACTCACAAACACTCAGACACGCTCAGACACACTCAGGCACACTCAGACACACTCAGACACACTCACAAACACTCAGACACGCTCAGACACACTCAGGCACACTCAGACACGCTCAGACACACTCAGGCACACTCAGACACGCTTGCCCACACCCGGACACACTCAAGCATACTTCCACACACCCAGACACACTAAGACACACTCAGAAACACTCGCACACACTCAGACACACTCAGATACACTCCGACACGCTCAGAAACACTGAGGCACACCCAGACACACTCGCACACTCTCACACACACTCAGACACACTCAGGCACACTCAGACACACTCAGGCACACTCAGACACACTTGAACACACTCCGACACACTCAGACACTCTCTCACACACTAAGGCACACTCTTACACACTGAGAGGCACTAAGACACAGTCAGACACACTCATACAGACTCAAGCACACTCAGATACCCCTGCACACACTCAGAGACACTGAGACACACCTGCAAACACTCAGCCCCACCTGCAAACACTGAGAAACAATGAGGCCCATAAATAGAAGCTCAGGCAAACTCAGGCACACTCAGACACACTCTAACACACTCAGAAACAGTCACACACTCTCAGACACACTCAGGTACACTCAGACACGCTCAGACACAGTCAGACACTCTCAGAAACACCCAGACACACTCAGACACACTCAGAAACACTCAGACACACTCGCACACACTCACACACACGTAGACACACTCAGACACACTTGAACACACTCCAACGCACTCAGACACTCTCTCACACACTAAGGCACACTTTTACACACTGAGACGCACTAAGAAACACACAGACACACTCATACAGACTCAAGCACACTCAGATGCCTCTGCACACACTCAGACACACTGAGACACACCTGCAAACACTCAGCCCCACCTGCAAACACTGAGAAACAATGAGGCCCATAAATAGAAGCTCAGGCAAACTCAGGCACACTCAGACACACTCGCACACACTCAGAAACACTCAGACACACTCAGACACACTCAGACACACTTGCACACACCCAGTCACACTCAGATGTACTCCAACACGCTGAGACACACTCAGACACACTCAGAAACACTTGCACACACCCCGACACATTCGCTCACACTCAAACTCAGACACGCTCAGACACACTCGCACACAGCCAGACACACTCAGGCACACTGAGAGATGCCCAGACACACTCGCACACACTCAGACACACTTGAGCACACTCAGACACACTCAGACGCACTCCCACACATCCAGACATATTCAGAAATATTTGCACACATTCAGACACACTCACACACTCAGAAACACTCACACACTCTCAGATACACAAAGGCACACTCAGACACGCTCAGACACGCTCAGACACGCTCAGACACACGCACACACCCAGACACTCAGATACACTCAGGCACACTCAAACACACTCAGGCACACTCGCACATTCTCACACACACTCACACACACTCAGACACACTCCAACATGCTCAGACACATTCAGAAACACTCAGAAACTCTCAGACACACTCAGACACACTGACACACTTTCACATGCCCAGACACACTCAGACACACTCCCACACACCCAGGCACAATCAGAAACACTGCGAAACACTCAGACACACTCGGACACACTCAGACACACTTGCACACAACCAGACACACTCAGATACACTCTGACACGCTCAGAAACACTCACACACACTCAGACAGACTCAGGCACAGTCAGACACGCTTAGGCACACTCAGGCACACTCAGACACGCTCCAGCACAGTCACACACAGCCAGACACACTCAGGCACACTGAGAGATGCCCAGACACACTCGCACACATTCAGAGACACTTGAGCACACTCAAACACACTCAGACACACTCAGACACACTCAAGCACACTCCCAGACATCCAGACACATTCAGAAATATTCATACACATTCAGACAAACTCAAGCCCACTCAGAAACATACACACACTCTCAGACACGCTCAGGCACACTCAGACACACTCAGGCACACTCAGACACACTCACATACACTCCGACACACTCAGAAACACTCAGGCACACTCACACACACTCAGACAGACTCGCACACTCTCACACACACTCAGGTACACTCAGACACGCTCAGGCACACTCAGACACACTCAGAAACACTCAGACATGCATACACTCAGACACACTCAGACACACTTAGACACTCAGACACACTCGCACACACCCAGAGACATTCGCTCACAATTAGATAAGCTCAGACACACTCAGAAACAATTAGACACACTTGAACACACTCTGACACACTCAGACACTCTCTCACACACTAAGGCACACTCTTACACACTCAGACGCACTAAGACACACTCAGACACACTCATACAGACTCAAGCACACTCAGATGCCTCTGCACACACTCAGACACACTGAGACACACCTGCAAACACTCAGACACACCTGCAAACACTGAGAAACAATGAGGCCCATAAATAGAAGCTCAGGCAAACTCAGGCACACTCAGACACACTCGCACACACTCAGAAACACTCACACACAGCCAGACACACTCAGATACACTCCGACACGCTCAGAAACACTCAGGCACACTCAGACTCGCTCAGGCACACTCAGAGACGCTCAGGCACACTCAGACACACTCAGGCACACTCAGACACACTTGCACACACCCAGACACATTCGCTCACACTCAGATACGTTCAGACACACTCAGACACACTCGCACACAGCCAGACACACTTAAACACACTCAGAAACACTCACACACACTCAGACACACTCAGGCACATTCATACAGACTCTCACACACACTCAGGTACACTCGGACATGCTCTGGCACACTCAGACACGCTCAGGCACACTCAGACACACTCTCACACACCCAGACACACTCGCTCACGATTAGATATGCTCAGACACACTCAGAAACACTCCGACACTCTCATAAACACTGAGGCACACCCAGACACACTCAGACAATCTCACACACACTCAGACACACTCAGGCACACTCATACATACTCAAGCACACTCAGATGCACCTGCACACACTCAGACACATTGAGACACACCTGCAAATACTCAGACACAGCTGCAAACACTGAGAAACAATCAGGCCCATAATAGAAGTTCAGGCAAAATCAGTCACACTCAGACACACTCTCACACACTCAGACACACCTGCAAACACTCAGAAACAATCAGGCCCATAAATAGAAGCTCAGGCAAACTCAGGTGCACTCAGACACACTCGCACACACTCAGACACAGACATGCTCAGACACACTCAGACACACTCAGAAACACTCAGACACACTCAGACACACTCGCACACAGCCAGACACACTGAAACACACTCAGACACACTTAAGCACACTCCCACACACCCAGACACAATCAGACACAATCAGACACTCTCAGACACACTCACACTCAGGCACACTCAGACACGCTCAGGCACTTTCAGACACACTCAGAAACACTCAGACACACTCGCACACACTCACACACACTTAGACACACTCAGACACACTTGAACACACTCCGACACACTCACTGTCTCACACACTAAGGCACACTCTCACACACTCAGACACACTAAGACACACTCAGACACACTCATACAGACTCAAGCAAAGTCAGATGCACCTGCACACACTCAGACACACTGAGACACACCTGCACACACTCAGACTCACCTGCAAACACTGAGAAACAATCAGGCCCATTAATATTAGCTCAGGCAAACTCAGGCACACTCAGACACACTCTCACACACTCAGGCACACTCAGACATGTTCAGACACACTCAGACACACTCAGAAACACTCAGACACGCTCAGACATACTCGCACACACCCAGACACATTTGCTCACACTCAGACACGCTCAGACACACTCAGGCACACTCAGGCACACTCAGACACACTCGCACACACCCAGACTCACTCGCTTACACTCAGACACACTCAGACACCCTCAGACACACTCACACAGAGCCAGACACACTCAGGCACACTGAGAGATGCCCAGACACATTCGCACACATTCAGACACACTTGAGCACACTCAAACACACTCGGCACACTCAGACACACTCAGACACACTCAGAAACACTCAGAAACACTCAGGCACACTCAGACACAGTCAGACACACTCAAGCACAACCAAACACACTCAGATACACTCAGACATGCTCAGAAACACTCAGGCTCACTCAGACACACTCGCACACTCTCACACACACTCAGGCACACTCAGACACGCTCAGGCACACTCACATACATTCAGACACACTCAGACACAGACACTCAGACACACTCGCACACACCCAGACAAATTCACTCATTATTAGATACGCTCAGACACCCTCAGACACACTCGGACACAGCCAGACACACTGAAACACTCAGACACACTCAGAAACACTCAGACACGCTCAGAAACACTCAGGCACACTCAGACACACTCGCACACTGTCACACACACTCAGGCACACTCAGACATGGTCAGGCACGCTCAGGCACACTCAGACACGCTCAGAAAGACTCAGACACACTCGCTCACACTCAGAGACGCTCTGAGAGTGACACGCTCTGACACACACAGACACACTCAGAAACACTCAGATACACTCACATACACTCAGACACACTCAGGACACAGACACTCAGACACACTCGCACACACCCAGACACATTCACTCACAATTAGATATGCTCAGACACCCTCAGACACACTCACACACAGCCAGACACACTGAAACACTCAGACACATTCAGAAACACTCAGAAAACACTCAGACACGCTCAGGCACACTCAGACACACTTGCACACACCCAGACACACTCAGATACACTCCGACACGCTCAGAAACACTCAGGCGCACCCAGACACACTCGCACACTCTCACACACACTCAGACACATTCAGGCAAACTCAGACACGCTCAGGCACACTCAGACACACTCAGAAACACTCAGACACACTCGCATACACTCAGACACACTCAGACACACTTAGACACTCAGACACACTCGCACACACCCAGACACATTCGCTCACAATTAGATATGCTCAGACACACTCAGGCACACTCAGACACACTCAGGCACACTCAGGCACACTCAGACACACTTCCACACACCCAGACACACTCAGATATACTCCGACACATTCAGAAACACTCAGGCGCACCCAGACACACTCGCACACTCTCACACACACTCAGACACGCTCAGGCACACACTCAGACACATTCAGACACACCTGCAAACACTCAGACACACCTGCAAACACTCAGAAACAATCAGGCCAATAAATAGAAGCTCAGGCAAACTCAGGCACACTCAGAGACACTCAGACACTCTCAGAAACACTCAGACATGCTCAGACACACTCAGACACACTTGCACACACCCAGACACATTCGCTCACACTCAGACACACTCAGACATGCTCAGACACACTCACACACAGCCAGACACACTCAGGTACACTGAGAGATGCCCAGAAACACTCGCACACATTCAGACACACTTGAGCACACTCAGAAACACTCACACACTCTCAGACATACTCAGGTACACTCCCACACATCCAGACACATCCAGAAATATTCGCACACATTCAGACAAGCTCAAGCACACTCAGGCACACTCAGACACACTCATACAGACTCAAGCACACTCAGATGCACCTGCACACACTCAGACACACTGAGACACACCTGCAAACACTCAGACACACCTGCAAACACTGAGAAACAATCAGGTCAATAAATAGAAGCTCAGGCAAACTCAGGCACACTCAGACACACTCACACACACTCAGACACACTCAGACATGCTCAAACACACTCAGAAACATTCAGAAACAGTCAGACACGCTCAGACAAACTCGCACACACCCAGACACATTCGCTCACACTCAGACACACTCAGACACGCTCAGAAACACTCACACACACCCAGACACATTCGCTCACACTCAGACACACTCAGACACGCTCAGACACACTCACACACAGCCAGACACACTCAGGCACACTGAGAGATGCCCAGAAACGCTCGCAAAAATTCACACTCACTTGAGCACACTCAAACACACTCAGACGCACTCAGACACACTCAAGCATACTCCCACACATCCAGACACATTCAGAAATATACGCACACATTCAGACAAGCTCAAGCACACTCATACACACTCAGACACACTCAGGCACACTCAGACACACTCTCACACACTCAGACACACTCGCACACTCTCACACACACTCCGGCACACTCAGACACGCTCAGGCACACTCAGACACGATCAGAAACACTCAGACACACTCGCTCACACTCAGACAAGCTCTGACACAGACAGGTTCTGACACACTCAGACACACTCAGAAACACTCAGACACACTCGCATACACTCAGACACACTCAGACACACTTGGACACTCAGACAACTCGCACACACCCAGACACATTCACTCACAATTAGATATGCTCAGACACACTCAGGCACACTCAGACACACTCAGACACACTCAGGCACACTCAGACACACTTCCACACACCCAGACACACTCAGATATACTCCGACACACTCAGAAACACTCAGGTGCACCCAGACACACTCGCACACCCTCACACACACTCAGACACACTCAGGCACACTCAGACACACTCAGGCACACTCAGACACACTCAGAAACACTCAGACACACTCAGGCACACTCAGACACGCTCAGGCACACTCAGACACACTCAGAAACACTCAGACACACTCGCACGCACTCGCTCACACTCTGACACACTCAGGCACACTTGAACAAACTCCGACACACTCAGACATTCTCTCACACACTAAGGGACACTCTTACACACTCAGACGCACTAAGACACACTCAGACACACTCATAGAGACTCAAGCACACTCAGATGCCCCTGCACACACTCAGGCACACTGAGACACACCTGCAAACACTCAGACACACCTGCAAACACTGAGAAACAATCAGGCCCATAAATAGAAGCTCAGGCAAACTCAGGCACACTCAGACACATTCTCACACACTCAGAAACTCTCAGACACACTCAGACACACTCAGGCACACTCAGACACACTTGCACACACCCAGACACACTCAGATACACTCCGACACACTCAGAAACACTGAGGCACACCCAGACACACTCGAACACTCTCACACACACTCAGACACACTCAGACACACTCTCTCAGGTACACTGAGACACACTCAGAAACACTCACACACACTCAGACACGCTCAGACACACTCACACACAGCCGGACACACTCAGGCACACTGAGAGATGCCCAGACACACTTGCACACATTCACACACACTTGAGCACACTCAAACACACTCAGACACACTCACACACTCTAAAGCACACTCCCACACATCCAGACACATCCAGAAATATTCGCACATATTCAGACAAGCTCAAGAACACTCAGGCACACTCAGACACACTCAGACACACTCAAGCACACTCAGACACACTCAGACACATCTGCATACACTTGCGCAGAACCAAACCCACTCAGATACACTCAGAAACACTCAGAAACACTCAGACATGCTCAGACACCCACGCACACTCTCACACACACTCAGGCACACTCAGACACGCTCAGGCACACTCAGACACACTCAGAAACACTCAGACACACTCGCTCACACTCAGACACGCTCTGACACAGACACGCTCTGACACACTCAGACACACTCAGAAACACTCAGACACACTTAAACACTCAGACACACTCGCACACACCCAGACACATTCCCTCATAATTAGATTTGCTCAGACACACTCAGAAACACTCAGACACACTCAGAAACACTCAGGCGCACCCAGACACACTCGCACACTCTCACACACACTCAGGCACGCTCAGGCACACTCAGAAACACTCAGACACACTCGCAAACACTTAAACACACTCAGATACACTTGAACACACTCCGACACACTCAAACACTCTCTCACACACTAAGGCACACTCTTACACACTCAGACGCACTAAGACACACTCAGACACACTCAGACACACTCAAGCACACTCAGATGCCCCTCCACACACTCAGACACACTGAGACACACCTGCAAACACTCAGAGACACCTGCAAACACTGAGAAACAATCAGGCCCATCAAGATAAGATCAGGCAAACTCCAACACGCTCAGACACACTCAGACACACTAAGAAACATTCAGAGACACTCAGACACACTCAGAAACCCTCACACACAGCCAGAAACACTCAGACACACTGAGAGATGCCCAGACACACTCGCACACACTCAGACACACTTGAGCACACTCAAACACACTCAGACGCACTCAGACAAAATCAAGCACACTCCCACACATCCAGAAACATTCAGAAACATTTGCACACATTGAGACACACTCGCACACACTCAGAAACACTCACACACTCTCAGACACACTCAGGCACACTCAGACATGCTCAGACACACTCAGACATGCTCAGACACATTCACACAAAATCAGACACACTCAGACATGCTCAGACACACTCAGACATGCTCAGACACAGACAAAATCAGACACACTCAGACACACTCAGAGACACTCAGACACACTCAGGCACACTCAGACACACTAGCACACACCCAGACACACTCTGGCACGCTCGGACACACTCAGACACACTGAGAAACACTCAGACACAGTCTGGCACACTCAGGCACACTCAGACACACTTGCACACCCCCAGACACACTCAGATACACTCCGACACACTCAGACACACTCAGGCACACTCAGAAACAGACACACTCAGACGCACTCAGACACACTTGAACACACCCAGACACACTCAGATACACTCCGACACACTCAGAAACACTGAGGCACACCCAGACACACTCGCACACTCTCACACACACTCAGACACACTCAGACACACTCGCACACAACGAGACATATTCGCTCACACTCAGAGACACTCAGACACACTCAGAAACCCTCACACTCAGAAACCAGACTCACTCAGGCACACTGAGACATGCCCAGACACACTCGCACACATTCACACACACTTGAGCACACTCAAACACACTCAGATGCACTCAGACACACTCAAGCACACTCCCACACATGCAGACACATTCAGAAACATTTGCACACATTGAGACACACTCGCACACACTCAGAAACACTCACACACTCTCAGACACACTCAGGCACACTCAGGCACACTTGCACACACCCAGACACACGCAGATAAACTCCGACACACTCAGGCACACTCAGACATGCTCAGACACACTCAGACAAAATCAGACACACTCAGACACACTCAGGTACACTCAGACACACTAGCACACCCCCAGACACCCTCAGATACACTCCGACACGCTCAGAAACAATCAGACACACTCAGAAACACTCAGACATGCTCAGACACAATCAGACACACAGAGAAACACTCAGACACACTCACACGCACTCGCTCACCCTCTGACACACTCAGGCACACTTGAACACACTCCGACACACTCAGACACTCTCTCACACACTAAGGCACACTCTTACACACTCAGATGCACTAAGACACACTCAGACACACTCATACAGACTCAAGCACACTCAGATGCCCCTGCACACACTCAGGCACACTGAGACACACCTGCAAACACTCAGACACACCTGCAAACACTGAGAAACAATGAGGCCCATAAATAGAAGCTCAGGCAAACTCAGGCACACTCAGACACACTAAGACACACTCAGAAATGCTCAGACACACTCAGAAACACTCGCACACAGCCAGACACACTCAAGTGCACTGAGAGATGCCCAGACACACTCGCACACACTCAGACACACTTGAGAACACTCAAACACACTCAGACACACTCAGACACACTCAAGCACACTCCCACACATCCAGAAATGCCGCAATCAGGTCAAGACTCTCAATGCAGGTACAAAAGTGAACCTCTTTTATTGATTACAGAGGAGTATATACATCTGAGTATACACTTCAAACAGCATCTGATTGGTTGGTTCTGAGTACACAGCTGGTCTTTTTGAGTTTTCTTTCAAGTCCCGTTTTCGTACTTAAACATCCTGGTCTGTGACATCCCTCAAGTTTTATGGCTTTGTTTACTTCGTTTCCTGCGCGTACAAGGTCACTTCGCCCTGGGTCAGTCACGACATCTTCTTGAAGAATGGTTTCCACATTACAGCGCCTGTTAATCCCGCAACACAGAAACATTCAGAAATATTCACACACATTCAGACACACTCTCACACACTCAGAAACACTCACACACTCTCAGACACACTCAGGCACACTCCGACACACTCAGACACACTTGCACACACCCAGACACATTCAGATACACTCCTACACGCTCAGACACACTCAGACACACTCAGACACAATCAGACACGCTCAGGCACACTCAGATACACTCAGAAACACTCAGACACACTCGCACACACTCGCACACACTCTGACACACTTAGACACATTCAGACACACTTGAACACACTCCGACAAACTCAGACACTCTCTCACACACTAAGGTACACTCTTACACACTCAGACGCACTAAGACACACTGCAGCCTGGGACTCTGGCTGGAGCTGGTGACTCCGAGGGCCTCAGTGCGCCTGGGAGAGCGTGAGTACGGGAATTGTGGGGTTTTGGTTGAGCTGCTGCTAAACTCCTGCAAGTCTTCTTTCTAGTAGCTGACAAGGAGGAAAAGTCGGCGGCTGCGTGAACCTCTGAGGTAGCCGAGACGACCTTCTCTTATGTTGGAGAAGGTTCTCGCATCCCTAGCTCTCGGAAAGATAAGTGGAGGGCTGCGTCACGGAGAGGGGAGGGTAGCAGGCTGGGAATGGCAGGAATGGTTTTAGAAATGAGCGTAGGGGGAGAGATGTCCAATAACAGGCCCCGTAGTGCACCTAGGGGGAGTGGCTTACTTTTGAGCACAACACTGAGCTGTGCAGGGCAGAGCAGTTCCGGTCTCTGTGGCGTAGTTTGTCTAGTCCGTCTTGTGTGTCTCGTGGTTTCTCAGTTTATATGTCTTTGCGTTCTACCCCGAAGGAATTTATAGGAAGCTTCGGGTATCATCCCCGGGGTCTTGCACGTCTCCTCGGCATGGTGCCCATAACATCTGTTCCTTGACATGCAATCTTGCGTGGTAATCGCCTCTTGGAATTATATAGTCGGGTGTATTCTGCGTCCGTTTCCGGCTGGGTCGTCGGCCACACTGTCCAACCATCCACCGTAAAGGAAGGGGTATTGTTCTTCACATCCTCCCAATCTTCCACGCCACATAGCGTTGTGGCACGTCCCTCTGTGCTGTTTTGACAGGCCGTTCTTTACCAAGGCGGTTATCTTGGAGTTTTTCCGCAGGCTTCCGTAGGGCATTCTCAGCTCGCCATCGCAGTTGCGTAGGTCTTCTCGCTCAATAGCGTCTCGATTCCCTGAGTTCTGCTTCTTGCTCAGAGCATTCTCTCCTCATTGCACCGAACGTTTGTGGTGTACTGTGTCAGGTGTGCGTGTGTTTGTCCTGGAGCTGCTCTGCCCCAATGTGTAGATGAGGGGGAGGTAGGTGGAGCTCGTTCAGCCCTGTAAAACCATCCATATAAGGGAAGATCACTTCAAACAAAACCTACCTCCTGAGGACATGGCTGCCACCGTCCAAGCTCACTCGGCTCCAGCAGACACACTCATACAGACTCAAGCACACCCAGATGCCCCTGCACACACTCAGGTACACTGAGACACACCTGCAAACACTCAGACACACCTGCAAACACTGAGAAACAATCAGGCCCATAAATATAAGCTCAGGCAAACTCAGGCACATTCCAACATGCTCAGACACACTCAGACACACTCAAGCACACTCCCACGCATCCAGACACATTCAGAAACATTCGCACACATTCAGACACACTCTCACACACTCAGAAACACTCACACAATCTCAGACACAGTCAAACTCAGACACGCTCAGACACAGGCACACTCCGGCACACTCAGACACACTTGCACACACCCAGACACACTCAGATACACTCCGACGCGCTCAGAAACACTCAGGCACACTCGGAAACCCACGCTCCTACACGCTCAGACACACTCAGACACACTCAGAATCACTCAGACACACTCGCATACACTCAGACACGCTCAGACAGAATGAGACAGACTCTTAGAGATACAAGCACACTCAGATGCTCCTGCACACACTCAGGTACACTGAGACACACCTACAAACACTCAGACACACCTGCAAACACTCAGAAACAATCAGGCCCATAAATATAAGCTTAGGCAAACTCAGGCACACTCAGGCATGCTCAGACACGCTCAGACACACTCAGACACACTCGCACACACTCAGACACACCCAGAAACACTTGCACACATCCAGACACCCTCAGATAATGTCCGATACGCTCAGAAACACTAAGGCACATTCGGACACACACACTCGCACACTCAGGCACACTGAGACCCGCTCAGGTACACTCAGACACACTCAGAATCACTCAGACACACTCGCACACACCAAGACACACTCAGATACACTCCGAGACGCTCAGAAAATCTCAGGCACACTCAGACACACTTGCACACTCTCACACACACTCAGACGCACCTGAACACACTCAGACGCACTCAGACACTTTCTCACACACTAAGGCACACTCTTACACACTCAGACGCACTAAGTCACACTCAGACACATTCATACAAACTTAAGCACACTCAGACACACTGAGACACACCTGCAAACACTCAGACACACCTGCAAACACTGAGAAACAATGAGGCCCATAAATATAAGCTCAGGCAAACTCAGGCACACTCAGAAACACTCACACACTCAGAAACACTCAGACACGCTCAGGAACACTTAGACACACTCACACACATCCAGACACACTCAGGTACAGTTGGAGATGCGTAGACACACTCGCACACACTCAGACACACTTGAGCACACTCAAACACACTCAGACGCACTCAGACACACTCAAGCACACTCCGACACATCCAGACACATTCAGAAACATTTGCACACATTCAGACACACTCTCACACTCTCAGGCACACTCAGGTACACTCCGACACGCTCAGACATAGTTGCACACACCCAGACACCTTCGCGCACATTCAGATTTCTCTCAGACAACCTCGCACGATGACAGATACACTTAAACACACTCAGACACACTCAGACAAGATCAGGCACACTCAGACAAAATCAGACACGCTCCGTCACACTCGCACACACTTAGGCTCACCCAGACATATTCGTTCACACTCAGATACACTCAGACACATTCAGACACATTCCCACCCATTTAGACACACTTAAACACACTCAGAAACACTAAAGCACAAACTCACATACCCTCAGGGACACTCAGACAGGCTCAGACACACTCAGGCACAATGAGACACACTCAGAAAGATTCACACAAACTCCTACACACTTAGACATACTTACACACTCAAACGCATTCACACAGAATCGCACACGCTCAGTCACATTCAGACACAGTCAGATACGGTCAGACACACTCAAGAACAGTCCCACACACTCCGACGCCCTCAGACATGCTCAGACAAAATCGCATACAATCGGACAGATCTGCAAACACTGACAAAAAATCAGACTCATAAATAAATCCTCAGGTACTCTCACGCACACTGAGACACATTCGAAGAAATCCAGGACACTCTCAGATATTCTCCGACACACTCACACACGCTCAGACATGCTCAGATACACTAAGACACCTGGCGACACACTCAGACACACTCGCAGACAGCCAGACACACTTAAACACACTCAGACACACTCAAGCACATTCCCACACACCCAGACACTCTCAGAAGCATTTGGACATACTCATGCTCTCTGAGACACACTCACACACACTCAGACACTCACGCTCTGGGACATACTCAGATACGCTCAGACAGACTCAGAAACTTTCAGACACCCTCGAACGCACTCAGACACACTCAGATATATTCCGACACGCTCAGACACACCAGAGAGACTGAGAGACACTGAGACAAACTCCCACACAGGAATACACACTCTCAGACAAAGCGGGAAAAAGACTCACACACTCAGACACACTTAGACACACTCGCAAACACTCAGACACACTCAGGCACACTCAGACACAATCAGACACACTCAGAAAAGACCGGGCACCCTCAGACACCCTCAGATATGCTCCGACACACTCAGACACACTTAGACTCAGCCAGACACATTCGATCACACTCTGATAGGCTCAGACACACTCTGACACACTCGCACACAGCTAGACACACTTAAGTACACTCAGAGACACTAAAGCACACTCCCACACTCGCACAAACTCACACACACTCAGGCACAATCAGACACACTCAGAAACACTCACACAAACTCACACACTCTCTGACACAATAAGACACACTGAGACATATTCACACACAATCACACACACTCAGTCACATTCAGAAACAGTCAGATATGCTCAGACACACTCAGAGACCTCAGACACAGTCGCACACTCTCAGACACAATCAGATACACTCCAACACAATCAGACACACTCAGGAAAACCCAGACAGAATCAGACACACTCGCAGACATATACACTCAAGAACTCAGACACGCTCAGATACAATCCCATACAATCGGACACACCTGCAAACTCTGACAAAAAATCAGACCCATAAAGAAATGCTCACGCACATTCATACACACTGAGAAACATTTGCTGAAATCCAAGTCACAGATATATTCCGACACACTAACACATTCTCAGACACACTAAGACACACTCAGACAAACTCCCACACAGGGAGACACCCTTAAACACACAGACACACTCATAAACAGGCACACTCGCACATGCTCACACAAAAGGGTAAACAGACTCCCACACTCAGACACACTAAGAGACACTCTGACACGCTCAGAAACACTCAACCACACTCCCACTCATCCAGACACTATCAGAAACATTTGCACACATCAAGCCGCACTCATGATCCCTCAGACACACTCTCACACTCTCAGACACACTCACACTCTGGGACACACAGATACGCTCAGACACACTCAGAAAGTTTCAAACACACTCGCACACGTTCACACACACTCAGATTCATTCCGGCACACTCAGACACACTCAGGCTAACCCAGAAACACTGAGGCACACTCAGACACACTCACGTACACTCAAACATACTCGCATAAACCAAGACACACTCAGACACACACAGGTAGACGCAGGTACACTCAGAAAGACTTGCACACACTCAAACACACTCGCACATAATCAGATTCACTCACACACACTCAGGCACACTCAGGCACACTCAGGGACACTCAGGCACTCTCAGAATGCTCACACAAAATTTCACACAGTCGCACAAACTCGCACACACATGCGCATATTCGCATACACTCGCACACACACACTCACACACTCCATCACACTCAGACACACTCAGATACGCTCAGAGACTCTCACACACACAGACGCACTCAGATTCATTCCGATACACTCAGACAAACTCAGAAAGGCTCAGACTCACCCAGACACATTCCCTCACACTCAGATACGCTCAGACACTCTCAGACACATCTAGACAGACACACCCGCACACACTCGACACACTCATACTCAGACACTCACACTCCAACACACAGACACTCCCACACTAAGGCACACTCTCACACACTCAGATGTACTAAGTCACACTCAGACACACGCCTACACACTCAAGCACACTCAGACTGTCTCAGACACATACAGTTACACTGGGAGAGGCTCAGACACACTCGCGCACACTCAGACGTATTTGAGTGCACTCAAACAAACACAGACTCACTCAGAAACACTCAAGCACACTCCCTCGCTTCCAGACACACTCAGAAACATTCGCACACAGTCAGGCACAGTCAGGCACACTCAGACACTCTCAGGCACACTCAGAAGCAATAAAAAACACTCAGACACACTCGCGCATGCTCAGACACACAAAGACACACTAAAAAACACTCGCACACCAACCTATAAAGACACACTCAGACACACTCAAGGGCACTCAGAATCACCTGGAAACACTGAAAACAATCAGACCAAATGCAGACACAGTTAAACACACTCCGACACACTCTTGCACGCTCCTACACACCCAGACAGACTCAGATGCCCAAACGTAGGCGCAATGAGAGACGCTCTCACTCAGTCTCACATACTCTCACAGAGGCATAAACACTTGAACACACATACACGCGCACACACTCAGACCAAACAGCAAACACACTCGCACACTCAGACACACTTAGACACACTCACACACACCCAGACACATTCGCTCACAATCCGATAACCTCAGACACACTCACACACAGCCATACACACCTAAACACACTCAGACACACTCAAGCACAGTCCCACAAACCCAGACACACTCAGACACAATCACACACTCCCAGACACATTCAGGCATACTGAGAGACTGTCAGACACACTCGTACATACTCAAACACTATTGAGCACAATACCACACATCCAGACACACTCAGAAATATTCGCACAGATTCATACACCCTCTCACACGCTCATCCGCATTCAGTAGGATTCCTAAATTCTCAGACTCACTTGAAAACACTCATAAACACTCATATGCTCTTCCACAAATTCAGACACTTAAATACGTTCTCACACTCAGGTACACAGAGAAACACTGGCACACACAGACAGACTCAGATACACTATGCCACGCTCAGACACACGCAGGCACACCGAAACTCACACACACTCGCACACATCCAGACACAGACACGTTGGCATACAGAAAACGACTTCAACATACTCATACACACACAGACACAGTCACACACATTCAGACCCGTGCAGATGGAGTGAAGGTCTCGCACACACTCTGATAAAATCAGACACACTTTCTCAGAGTCACACAGGATCAGACACAGTCGCATTCTCTTGGTCACATAAATACTCATACACTCTGGCAGGTAGATTCTCTCAGAGACAGTCATGTGCTCTCAGACATATTCTTGCGCATTCAGACGCAGACATACTCGCACACACGAAGACAAAGAGACACACTCTGACACGCAAAAAGTCAGACAACCTAAATCACACTCAGACACACTCAGTCAGGCGCGCACAAGTTTAGACACACTTGATAACACTCTGACACAATCCCACACCAGCAGAGATACTCTGAAAACCTCAGACAGAGTCAAACTGGCTCAGATATACTTGAACAATTTCAAGCACTTTGAAATCACTCAGGGAGACGAATGCACTCATAAGCACTCGAAAACAGCCAAAGGCAATCAGACTAACACACGTTCACACACAGACACACCCACAAACATTCAGTCACAGAATCAGACATCCTTAGAGAGCTGGGAAACGATTAGACCCTATCTATCGGAAGCAGACACACTCGAGTACAGTAAGACACTTTTGTAAAGTCTCGCAGTTTCCCACTCATTGAGTGGGAAACTATCATTCGGATAGGCTCACAATTACTCAGAAAAAGATACAAGTTCGCACACCACCTTAAACTGTTTAGGAGAGACACAGTTGCAGAAACTCATTGTCCTTTTCACACACAATGAGAGGTAATCGAATACACTCTCACACACTTGTTTCAATAAAAAACCGGACATTCCGTCTCCCGTAGAAGTTTGAACAAACCCAGGAAGAAAAATCAGACAAATTGGGAAACACTCCGAGACCAATTTAATGTGTGTTTGTCTGATTTTGCCTGTGTTGGAGTGTCGTTGAGTTCGTGCGAATGTGTTCGTGTTTGTCTGTTTTGTAATATGTGCCGATGTGTCGGAATTGTTGAGAATCTGTGTGAGGGTGTGTAATTTCAGTCAAATGTTTGAGAGTGTGTCTGAGCATCTGTGAGTGTTGTCTAATGTTCCTGAGCCTGTCTCAATTTGTGTGAGTATGTGCGAGTGTATCTCGGTGTGTTTCAATTGTCAAGTTATTCTGATTTTTCTAGGTTTTTCTGGGTTTTTTTTCAATTTCTGCTATTTTTATGTATATGAGTTTAGCAAGGCTGTCAGATAATGTGCGAGAGGATGTGTCCGTGTTTGTGAACTTGTCTACCAGTACGATTTTCTGGGTTTGTTTTTAGGTGTCATTGTGTGTCTGGCTGTGTCATTGTGTGTTCACGGGTGCGCCAACTTTCATTAGTTTTTGCGGTTATGTCTGAGGTTTTCCAATTGTGTCTCTTTTTCTTCTCCTAATTTCTACTTTTATTAGCGTGAACGAGTCTACCCAGTTTTGTACTATTTTTCCTCAGAGGGTCTATGTGTGTTGGATGTGCGTTTGTTAAAGTTATTCCTTTTCTTGTGCACTTGTGTGTGAACGCGTCTCTGTTTCTGGGTCTGGTTGTGTTTGTGTGTATTTGGATGTGTTCGCATGTGTCTGGTTATTTGTCAGAGTGTGTGGCTGAGTCCTAGTGTGTCCCGGAGTGTACGAGTTTGGATATTTGCGAGGACCTCCGGGAGATTACGGGTGTGTTTTTGTGTGTTATTATGCAGCTCTGTTTTGTTTTTCTCACATGTGCACGGGTCTGTTGGCCTTTAAAAAGTTGTTGATGGGTGTGCTCATGTGCTCTTGTGCGTGTACACTTAAACCTGAGTGTTCTCGTGTTTGCATGAGTGCGATTGGTTGCGTTTGGTGAACCTGGGTGTTTTCTGTTCTGCACGGATTACATCGGTGTTCTCCACTCTAGAGGGTGTTTTTCGGTGCGTTCACCTGTGCACCCCCGTGCACATAGAAGAACACGCGGCCTGCTAACGACTGACTTGGCAGCCAGGAAAGAAAGCCCTGAGCCCTCCATCTCTTCTCTTCTGTTGCACCACTCTCTGCACTACATCTACAGCATGCTCTTTCTGCCCGGATCTTTTTGCTCTGGGAGGAATATATTTCCATATTTAATTTTGACACTCGGACTGCAACTTGGAAGCCAGGACAGCTGGCTTCCAATTGAGCGAGTGCCCTTCGAGCAAGGAAAGAAAGCCCTGACCCTCTGTCTCTCCTTTGCAGTTGCTGCACAGATTTCCTCACTACCTGCACAGCAAGATCTTTCTGAGGAGGAACATTTCTTCTGGTAGATATCTTCTTCCATATTGAATTTTGGTCCCCGCCCAGCTCCTCGCTTCGCAGTGTGCCTACCTGCAAACAACAACCATTCCAACCAAGAAAGAAAGCCCTGTCACTCCGTCTCTACTGTGCAGGTTTTTTCCACTCGCGGTACAACAGGTACAGCTAGTGCTATCATCCCGGGCCCTTTGTTCTTAAAGGAATCTGTCCCGGACCAAAACTCGGTGTGCACCTAGTGCCGTTATTGGCGCACCAACGGCAGTGGAGGGACAGAGGGTCATACCTCTCTTTCCTGCTTGGAAGGGCAGTAGTTCACCTACCGATTTCCGTGGGTGCTCTCAGATGGTCTCCCGTGTTAACTCACTAAACACACCTCAGAACACACAAACACACTCCTTCACCCTCGAACACACTTTTGCACACCAGAATACACACTGGAAGACCAAAGTAGAGCCATGCACACCAGAGCGCTCCCGTGGACACAGAACACCCAGGCATACCCATGCACATTATTTTTCACCCGCACACAACCAGAAAAACAAAAAGTCACCCGCAAACACTCACACACACAGACATTCACACACACAAAGAGAGAATAAAAAAACGTTTTATTTTGGTGTAGCTGTGTGTATCTGTGTGCGAAAGTTTTTGTGACTGCTTACAGGTGTGTTTCACCGGGCGTTCTTGCGGGGCTATTTGTATTTTCTCCGGTGTGCTCAGGTGTGCAAGGTTGTGCACAGGTATTCTTGGTTTTGCTCTGCTGTGTACGCATCTGTTTGGTTGTGGACGGATGCTCTTGGATGTACTCCAGTGTTTTTAGGTCTGCACAGTTGTTCTTTCTTGTGTTCCTGTGTAGAGCAGTGAGAATAGTGAAACACACCACTGCAAGCCTGCCCCCTGCATCGGAGAGTGTTTGAGTGTTTCTGAGTGTGTGAGAGTGTGTCTAAATGTGTGTAAATGTTTCTGAGTGTGTCTGGATGTGCGGGAGTGTGCCTGAATGTGTTTGAGCGTACTCAAGTGTGTCTGAGTGTGTGCGAGTGTGTCTGAGCATTTCTCAGTGTGTCTGAGTGTGTCTGGGTATGTGAGACTGTGCTTGAGTGTGTCTGAGTGTTTTTAAGTGTGTCTGGGTGTTTGCGAGTGTGTCTGTGTCTGAGTGTGCGTTTGCAGTTGTGTCTGTGTGCTGGTGTTTTTGAGTGTTTCTGAGTGGGTCTGAGCATGCCTGAGTGTGTCTGAGTGTGTGTGAGTGTGTACGAGTGTGTGTGAGTGTGTACGAGTGTGTGCGAGTGTGTGCGAGTGTGTGCGAGTGTGACTGGTTTACATGAATGTGTCTGTATCAGAGTGTATCTGAGTGTGTCTGAGCATGCGCGAGTGTGTCCGGGTGTTTCTGAGTGTGTCTGAGCATATCGGAGTCTGTGCGAGTGTGTGTGAGTGTGTCTGAGATTGTCTGTGTTTGTGCGAGTGTGTCTCAGTGTCGGTGAGTGTGCCTGAGCGTATATTTATGTGTCTGATTGTTTGTCAGTGTTTGCAGGTGTGTCTGAGTGTATGCGATTGTGTCTGAGCATGTGTGAGTGTGCCTGAATGTGAGCGAATGTGTCTGGGTGTGTGCGAGTATCTCTGAGGGTGTCTCGGAGTATCTGTGTGTTTGCGAATGTGTCTGGGAGTGTGCCTGAGCGTGTCTGAGTGTGTCTGAGTGCGTCTGAGAGTGTGTGAGTGTGTGTCTGAATGTGTGCAAATGTTTTTGAGTGTGTCTGGATGTGTGGGAGTGTGCTTGAGTGTGTCTGAGTTTGCTCAAGTGTGTCTGAGTGTGTGCGAGTGTGTCTGAGCATCTCTCAGTGTGCCTGAGTGTGTCTGAGAGTGTCTGAGAGTGTCTGAGTGTGTCTGGGTGTGTGGGACTGTGCTTGATGTGTGTCTGAGTGTGCTTAAGTGTGTCTGGCTGCGTGCGAGTGTCTCTGAGTGTGTCTGAGCCTATCTGAGTGTAAGTGAATGTGTCTGGGTGTGTGCGAGTATGTCTAAGTCTGTCTGAGTGTGCGAGTGTGTTTGTAGTTAGGGTTAGGGTTAGGGTTTGAAGTTAGGAGTTAGGGGTTAGGGGTTAGGGTTAGGGTTAGGGTTAGGGTTAGGGTTTAGGGTTAGGGTTAGGGTTAGGGTTAGGGTTAGGTTTAGGGTTTAGGGTTAGGGTTAGGGTTAGGGTTAGGCAGAATCTGTCACAATGCACGATCTAGCAATCGCTGGTTAGTATTTAGGGTTAGAGTGAGGCAGAATCTGTCGCAATTCGCGATCTAACAATCGCGGGTTTAACCCATTCCAGACACTGAGCGGTGCCCAATAAGCCCCTCTTGGGCTATAAGCCCAATTCACTGCCCACCGCTGTCAGAATCTTTTGCTGTTTCTCTTGGGTGTCTGCTTTTGCTGTTGCTGTTCTGTTGCGTGTCTGGCAGAATACCCACCGCTGTCCAGTATGTACTCTGCTTATATAGAGCGCTGGCCCCGCCCACTGGGCGGAGTCAAGAGGCGGAGTCAGTGCTGATTGACCCGCGTTGCTGGCTCCGCCTACTGGGCGGAGACAGCGTTGATTGGTCCACACAGTAACTGCAAGCTATGCCCATATCATGTTCCCTAACCCTAACCTTAAAAGGGAGACTGCAAGCTATGTGCAAACCCTATTCCCTGACCCTAACCATAAAAAAGAGACTGCGAGCTATGTGCAAACCCTATTCCCTGACCCTAACCCTAAAAAAGAGACTCCGAGCTATGCGCAAACCCTATTCCCAGACACACTTGAACACACTCCGACAAACTCAGACACTCTCTCACACACTAAGGTACACTCTTACACACTCAGACGCACTAAGACACACTGCAGCCTGGGACTCTGGCTGGAGCTGGTGACTCCGAGGGCCTCAGTGCGCCTGGGAGAGCGTGAGTACGGGAATTGTGGGGTTTTGGTTGAGCTGCTGCTAAACTCCTGCAAGTCTTCTTTCTAGTAGCTGACAAGGAGGAAAAGTCGGCGGCTGCGTGAACCTCTGAGGTAGCCGAGACGACCTTCTCTTATGTTGGAGAAGGTTCTCGCATCCCTAGCTCTCGGAAAGATAAGTGGAGGGCTGCGTCACGGAGAGGGGAGGGTAGCAGGCTGGGAATGGCAGGAATGGTTTTAGAAATGAGCGTAGGGGGAGAGATGTCCAATAACAGGCCCCGTAGTGCACCTAGGGGGAGTGGCTTACTTTTGAGCACAACACTGAGCTGTGCAGGGCAGAGCAGTTCCGGTCTCTGTCGCGTAGTTTGTCTAGTCCGTCTTGTGTGTCTCGTGGTTTCTCAGTTTCTATGTCTTTGCGTTCTACCCCGAAGGAATTTATAGGAAGCTTCGGGTATCATCCCCGGGGTCTTGCACGTCTCCTCGGCATGGTGCCCATAACATCTGTTCCTTGACATGCAATCTTGCGTGGTAATCGCCTCTTGGAATTATATAGTCGGGTGTATTCTGCGTCCGTTTCCGGCTGGGTCGTCGGCCACACTGTCCAACCATCCACCGTAAAGGAAGGGGCATTGTTCTTCACATCCTCCCAATCTTCCATGCCACATAGCGTTGTGGCACGTCCCTCTGTGCTGTTTTGACAGGCCGTTCTTTACCAAGGCGGTTATCTTGGAGTTTTTCCGCAGGCTTCCGTAGGGCATTCTCAGCTCGCCATCGCAGTTGCGTAGGTCTTCTCGCTCAATAGCGTCTCGATTCCCTGAGTTCTGCTTCTTGCTCAGAGCATTCTCTCCTCATTGCACCGAACGTTTGTGGTGTACTGTGTCAGGTGTGCGTGTGTTTGTCCTGGAGCTGCTCTGCCCCAATGTGTAGATGAGGGGGAGGTAGGTGGAGCTCGTTCAGCCCTGTAAAACCATCCATATAAGGGAAGATCACTTCAAACAAAACCTACCTCCTGAGGACATGGCTGCCACCGTCCAAGCTCACTCGGCTCCAGCAGACACACTCATACAGACTCAAGCACACCCAGATGCCCCTGCACACACTCAGGTACACTGAGACACACCTGCAAACACTCAGACACACCTGCAAACACTGAGAAACAATCAGGCCCATAAATATAAGCTCAGGCAAACTCAGGCACATTCCAACACGCTCAGACACACTCAGACACACTCAAGCACACTCCCACGCATCCAGACACATTCAGAAACATTCGCACACATTCAGACACACTCTCACACACTCAGAAACACTCACACAATCTCAGACACAGTCAAACTCAGACACGCTCAGACACAGGCACACTCCGGCACACTCAGACACACTTGCACACACCCAGACACACTCAGATACACTCCGACGCGCTCAGAAACACTCAGGCACACTCGGAAACCCACGCTCCTACACGCTCAGACACACTCAGACACACTCAGAATCACTCAGACACACTCGCATACACTCAGACACGCTCAGACAGAATGAGACAGACTCTTAGAGATACAAGCACACTCAGATGCTCCTGCACACACTCAGGTACACTGAGACACACCTACAAACACTCAGACACACCTGCAAACACTCAGAAACAATCAGGCCCATAAATATAAGCTTAGGCAAACTCAGGCACACTCAGGCATGCTCAGACACGCTCAGACACACTCAGACACACTCGCACACACTCAGACACACCCAGAAACACTTGCACACATCCAGACACCCTCAGATAATGTCCGATACGCTCAGAAACACTAAGGCACATTCGGACACACACACTCGCACACTCAGGCACACTGAGACCCGCTCAGGTACACTCAGACACACTCAGAATCACTCAGACACACTCGCACACACCAAGACACACTCAGATACACTCCGAGACGCTCAGAAAATCTCAGGCACACTCAGACACACTTGCACACTCTCACACACACTCAGACACACCTGAACACACTCAGACGCACTCAGACACTTTCTCACACACTAAGGCACACTCTTACACACTCAGACGCACTAAGTCACACTCAGACACATTCATACAAACTTAAGCACACTCAGACACACTGAGACACACCTGCAAACACTCAGACACACCTGCAAACACTGAGAAACAATGAGGCCCATAAATATAAGCTCAGGCAAACTCAGGCACACTCAGAAACACTCACACACTCAGAAACACTCAGACACGCTCAGGAACACTTAGACACACTCACACACATCCAGACACACTCAGGTACAGTTGGAGATGCGTAGACACACTCGCACACACTCAGACACACTTGAGCACACTCAAACACACTCAGACGCACTCAGACACACTCAAGCACACTCCGACACATCCAGACACATTCAGAAACATTTGCACACATTCAGACACACTCTCACACTCTCAGACACACTCAGGTACACTCCGACACGCTCAGACATAGTTGCACACACCCAGACACCTTCGCGCACATTCAGATTTCTCTCAGACAACCTCGCACGATGACAGATACACTTAAACACACTCAGACACACTCAGACAAGATCAGGCACACTCAGACAAAATCAGACACGCTCCGTCACACTCGCACACACTTAGGCTCACCCAGACATATTCGTTCACACTCAGATACACTCAGACACATTCAGACACATTCCCACCCATTTAGACACACTTAAACACACTCAGAAACACTAAAGCACAAACTCACATACCCTCAGGGACACTCAGACAGGCTCAGACACACTCAGGCACAATGAGACACACTCAGAAAGATTCACACAAACTCCTACACACTTAGACATACTTACACACTCAAACGCATTCACACAGAATCGCACACGCTCAGTCACATTCAGACACAGTCAGATACGGTCAGACACACTCAAGAACAGTCCCACACACTCCGACGCCCTCAGACATGCTCAGACAAAATCGCATACAATCGGACAGATCTGCAAACACTGACAAAAAATCAGACTCATAAATAAATCCTCAGGTACTCTCACGCACACTGAGACACATTCGAAGAAATCCAGGACACTCTCAGATATTCTCCGACACACTCACACACGCTCAGACATGCTCAGATACACTAAGACACCTGGCGACACACTCAGACACACTCGCAGACAGCCAGACACACTTAAACACACTCAGACACACTCAAGCACATTCCCACACACCCAGACACTCTCAGAAGCATTTGGACATACTCATGCTCTCTGAGACACACTCACACACACTCAGACACTCACGCTCTGGGACATACTCAGATACGCTCAGACAGACTCAGAAACTTTCAGACACCCTCGAACGCACTCAGACACACTCAGATATATTCCGACACGCTCAGACACACCAGAGAGACTGAGAGACACTGAGACAAACTCCCACACAGGAATACACACTCTCAGACAAAGCGGGAAAAAGACTCACACACTCAGACACACTTAGACACACTCGCAAACACTCAGACACACTCAGGCACACTCAGACACAATCAGACACACTCAGAAAAGACCGGGCACCCTCAGACACCCTCAGATATGCTCCGACACACTCAGACACACTTAGACTCAGCCAGACACATTCGATCACACTCTGATAGGCTCAGACACACTCTGACACACTCGCACACAGCTAGACACACTTAAGTACACTCAGAGACACTAAAGCACACTCCCACACTCGCACAAACTCACACACACTCAGGCACAATCAGACACACTCAGAAACACTCACACAAACTCACACACTCTCTGACACAATAAGACACACTGAGACATATTCACACACAATCACACACACTCAGTCACATTCAGAAACAGTCAGATATGCTCAGACACACTCAGAGACCTCAGACACAGTCGCACACTCTCAGACACAATCAGATACACTCCAACACAATCAGACACACTCAGGAAAACCCAGACAGAATCAGACACACTCGCAGACATATACACTCAAGAACTCAGACACGCTCAGATACAATCCCATACAATCGGACACACCTGCAAACTCTGACAAAAAATCAGACCCATAAAGAAATGCTCACGCACATTCATACACACTGAGAAACATTTGCTGAAATCCAAGTCACAGATATATTCCGACACACTAACACATTCTCAGACACACTAAGACACACTCAGACAAACTCCCACACAGGGAGACACCCTTAAACACACAGACACACTCATAAACAGGCACACTCGCACATGCTCACACAAAAGGGTAAACAGACTCCCACACTCAGACACACTAAGAGACACTCTGACACGCTCAGAAACACTCAACCACACTCCCACTCATCCAGACACTATCAGAAACATTTGCACACATCAAGCCGCACTCATGATCCCTCAGACACACTCTCACACTCTCAGACACACTCACACTCTGGGACACACAGATACGCTCAGACACACTCAGAAAGTTTCAAACACACTCGCACACGTTCACACACACTCAGATTCATTCCGGCACACTCAGACACACTCAGGCTAACCCAGAAACACTGAGGCACACTCAGACACACTCACGTACACTCAAACATACTCGCATAAACCAAGACACACTCAGACACACACAGGTAGACGCAGGTACACTCAGAAAGACTTGCACACACTCAAACACACTCGCACATAATCAGATTCACTCACACACACTCAGGCACACTCAGGCACACTCAGGGACACTCAGGCACTCTCAGAATGCTCACACAAAATTTCACACAGTCGCACAAACTCGCACACACATGCGCATATTCGCATACACTCGCACACACACACTCACACACTCCATCACACTCAGACACACTCAGATACGCTCAGAGACTCTCACACACACAGACGCACTCAGATTCATTCCGATACACTCAGACAAACTCAGAAAGGCTCAGACTCACCCAGACACATTCCCTCACACTCAGATACGCTCAGACACTCTCAGACACATCTAGACAGACACACCCGCACACACTCGACACACTCATACTCAGACACTCACACTCCAACACACAGACACTCCCACACTAAGGCACACTCTCACACACTCAGATGTACTAAGTCACACTCAGACACACGCCTACACACTCAAGCACACTCAGACTGTCTCAGACACATACAGTTACACTGGGAGAGGCTCAGACACACTCGCGCACACTCAGACGTATTTGAGTGCACTCAAACAAACACAGACTCACTCAGAAACACTCAAGCACACTCCCTCGCTTCCAGACACACTCAGAAACATTCGCACACAGTCAGGCACACTCAGACACTCTCAGGCACACTCAGAAGCAATAAAAAACACTCAGACACACTCGCGCATGCTCAGACACACAAAGACACACTAAAAAACACTCGCACACCAACCTATAAAGACACACTCAGACACACTCAAGGGCACTCAGAATCACCTGGAAACACTGAAAACAATCAGACCAAATGCAGACACAGTTAAACACACTCCGACACACTCTTGCACGCTCCTACACACCCAGACAGACTCAGATGCCCAAACGTAGGCGCAATGAGAGACGCTCTCACTCAGTCTCACATACTCTCACAGAGGCATAAACACTTGAACACACATACACGCGCACACACTCAGACCAAACAGCAAACACCCTCGCACACTCAGACACACTTAGACACACTCACACACACCCAGACACATTCGCTCACAATCCGATAACCTCAGACACACTCACACACAGCCATACACACCTAAACACACTCAGACACACTCAAGCACAGTCCCACAAACCCAGACACACTCAGACACAATCACACACTCCCAGACACATTCAGGCATACTGAGAGACTGTCAGACACACTCGTACATACTCAAACACTATTGAGCACAATACCACACATCCAGACACACTCAGAAATATTCGCACAGATTCATACACCCTCTCACACGCTCATCCGCATTCAGTAGGATTCCTAAATTCTCAGACTCACTTGAAAACACTCATAAACACTCATATGCTCTTCCACAAATTCAGACACTTAAATACGTTCTCACACTCAGGTACACAGAGAAACACTGGCACACACAGACAGACTCAGATACACTATGCCACGCTCAGACACACGCAGGCACACCGAAACTCACACACACTCGCACACATCCAGACACAGACACGTTGGCATACAGAAAACGACTTCAACATACTCATACACACACAGACACAGTCACACACATTCAGACCCGTGCAGATGGAGTGAAGGTCTCGCACACACTCTGATAAAATCAGACACACTTTCTCAGAGTCACACAGGATCAGACACAGTCGCATTCTCTTGGTCACATAAATACTCATACACTCTGGCAGGTAGATTCTCTCAGAGACAGTCATGTGCTCTCAGACATATTCTTGCGCATTCAGACGCAGACATACTCGCACACACGAAGACAAAGAGACACACTCTGACACGCAAAAAGTCAGACAACCTAAATCACACTCAGACACACTCAGTCAGGCGCGCACAAGTTTAGACACACTTGATAACACTCTGACACAATCCCACACCAGCAGAGATACTCTGAAAACCTCAGACAGAGTCAAACTGGCTCAGATATACTTGAACAATTTCAAGCACTTTGAAATCACTCAGGGAGACGAATGCACTCATAAGCACTCGAAAACAGCCAAAGGCAATCAGACTAACACACGTTCACACACAGACACACCCACAAACATTCAGTCACAGAATCAGACATCCTTAGAGAGCTGGGAAACGATTAGACCCTATCTATCGGAAGCAGACACACTCGAGTACAGTAAGACACTTTTGTAAAGTCTCGCAGTTTCCCACTCATTGAGTGGGAAACTATCATTCGGATAGGCTCACAATTACTCAGAAAAAGATACAAGTTCGCACACCACCTTAAACTGTTTAGGAGAGACACAGTTGCAGAAACTCATTGTCCTTTTCACACACAATGAGAGGTAATCGAATACACTCTCACACACTTGTTTCAATAAAAAACCGGACATTCCGTCTCCCGTAGAAGTTTGAACAAACCCAGGAAGAAAAATCAGACAAATTGGGAAACACTCCGAGACCAATTTAATGTGTGTTTGTCTGATTTTGCCTGTGTTGGAGTGTCGTTGAGTTCGTGCGAATGTGTTCGTGTTTGTCTGTTTTGTAATATGTGCCGATGTGTCGGAATTGTTGAGAATCTGTGTGAGGGTGTGTAATTTCAGTCAAATGTTTGAGAGTGTGTCTGAGCATCTGTGAGTGTTGTCTAATGTTCCTGAGCCTGTCTCAATTTGTGTGAGTATGTGCGAGTGTATCTCGGTGTGTTTCAATTGTCAAGTTATTCTGATTTTTCTAGGTTTTTCTGGGTTTTTTTTCAATTTCTGCTATTTTTATGTATATGAGTTTAGCAAGGCTGTCAGATAATGTGCGAGAGGATGTGTCCGTGTTTGTGAACTTGTCTACCAGTACGATTTTCTGGGTTTGTTTTTAGGTGTCATTGTGTGTCTGGCTGTGTCATTGTGTGTTCACGGGTGCGCCAACTTTCATTAGTTTTTGCGGTTATGTCTGAGGTTTTCCAATTGTGTCTCTTTTTCTTCTCCTAATTTCTACTTTTATTAGCGTGAACGAGTCTACCCAGTTTTGTACTATTTTTCCTCAGAGGGTCTATGTGTGTTGGATGTGCGTTTGTTAAAGTTATTCCTTTTCTTGTGCACTTGTGTGTGAACGCGTCTCTGTTTCTGGGTCTGGTTGTGTTTGTGTGTATTTGGATGTGTTCGCATGTGTCTGGTTATTTGTCAGAGTGTGTGGCTGAGTCCTAGTGTGTCCCGGAGTGTACGAGTTTGGATATTTGCGAGGACCTCCGGGAGATTACGGGTGTGTTTTTGTGTGTTATTATGCAGCTCTGTTTTGTTTTTCTCACATGTGCACGGGTCTGTTGGCCTTTAAAAAGTTGTTGATGGGTGTGCTCATGTGCTCTTGTGCGTGTACACTTAAACCTGAGTGTTCTCGTGTTTGCATGAGTGCGATTGGTTGCGTTTGGTGAACCTGGGTGTTTTCTGTTCTGCACGGATTACATCGGTGTTCTCCACTCTAGAGGGTGTTTTTCGGTGCGTTCACCTGTGCACCCCCGTGCACATAGAAGAACACGCGGCCTGCTAACGACTGACTTGGCAGCCAGGAAAGAAAGCCCTGAGCCCTCCATCTCTTCTCTTCTGTTGCACCACTCTCTGCACTACATCTACAGCATGCTCTTTCTGCCCGGATCTTTTTGCTCTGGGAGGAATATATTTCCATATTTAATTTTGACACTCGGACTGCAACTTGGAAGCCAGGACAGCTGGCTTCCAATTGAGCGAGTGCCCTTCGAGCAAGGAAAGAAAGCCCTGACCCTCTGTCTCTCCTTTGCAGTTGCTGCACAGATTTCCTCACTACCTGCACAGCAAGATCTTTCTGAGGAGGAACATTTCTTCTGGTAGATATCTTCTTCCATATTGAATTTTGGTCCCCGCCCAGCTCCTCGCTTCGCAGTGTGCCTACCTGCAAACAACAACCATTCCAACCAAGAAAGAAAGCCCTGTCACTCCGTCTCTACTGTGCAGGTTTTTTCCACTCGCGGTACAACAGGTACAGCTAGTGCTATCATCCCGGGCCCTTTGTTCTTAAAGGAATCTGTCCCGGACCAAAACTCGGTGTGCACCTAGTGCCGTTATTGGCGCACCAACGGCAGTGGAGGGACAGAGGGTCATACCTCTCTTTCCTGCTTGGAAGGGCAGTAGTTCACCTACCGATTTCCGTGGGTGCTCTCAGGTGGTCTCCCGTGTTAACTCACTAAACACACCTCAGAACACACAAACACACTCCTTCACCCTCGAACACACTTTTGCACACCAGAATACACACTGGAAGACCAAAGTAGAGCCATGCACACCAGAGCGCTCCCGTGGACACAGAACACCCAGGCATACCCATGCACATTATTTTTCACCCGCACACAACCAGAAAAACAAAAAGTCACCCGCAAACACTCACACACACAGACATTCACACACACAAAGAGAGAATAAAAAAACGTTCTATTTTGGTGTAGCTGTGTGTATCTGTGTGCGAAAGTTTTTGTGACTGCTTACAGGTGTGTTTCACCGGGCGTTCTTGCGGGGCAATTTGTATTTTCTCCGGTGTGCTCAGGTGTGCAAGGTTGTGCACAGGTATTCTTGGTTTTGCTCTGCTGTGTACGCATCTGTTTGGTTGTGGACGGATGCTCTTGGATGTACTCCAGTGTTTTTAGGTCTGCACAGTTGTTCTTTCTTGTGTTCCTGTGTAGAGCAGTGAGAATAGTGAAACACACCACTGCAAGCCTGCCCCCTGCATCGGAGAGTGTTTGAGTGTTTCTGAGTGTGTGAGAGTGTGTCTAAATGTGTGTAAATGTTTCTGAGTGTGTCTGGATGTGCGGGAGTGTGCCTGAATGTGTTTGAGCGTACTCAAGTGTGTCTGAGTGTGTGCGAGTGTGTCTGAGCATTTCTCAGTGTGTCTGAGTGTGTCTGGGTATGTGAGACTGTGCTTGAGTGTGTCTGAGTGTTTTTAAGTGTGTCTGGGTGTTTGCGAGTGTGTCTGTGTCTGAGTGTGCGTTTGCAGTTGTGTCTGTGTGCTGGTGTTTTTGAGTGTTTCTGAGTGGGTCTGAGCATGCCTGAGTGTGTCTGAGTGTGTGTGAGTGTGTACGAGTGTGTGTGAGTGTGTACGAGTGTGTGCGAGTGTGTGCGAGTGTGACTGGTTTACATGAATGTGTCTGTATCAGAGTGTATCTGAGTGTGTCTGAGCATGCGCGAGTGTGTCCGGGTGTTTCTGAGTGTGTCTGAGCATATCGGAGTCTGTGCGAGTGTGTGTGAGTGTGTCTGAGATTGTCTGTGTTTGTGCGAGTGTGTCTCAGTGTCGGTGAGTGTGCCTGAGCGTATATTTATGTGTCTGATTGTTTGTCAGTGTTTGCAGGTGTGTCTGAGTGTATGCGATTGTGTCTGAGCATGTGTGAGTGTGCCTGAATGTGAGCGAATGTGTCTGGGTGTGTGCGAGTATCTCTGAGGGTGTCTCGGAGTATCTGTGTGTTTGCGAATGTGTCTGGGAGTGTGCCTGAGCGTGTCTGAGTGTGTCTGAGTGCGTCTGAGAGTGTGTGAGTGTGTGTCTGAATGTGTGCAAATGTTTTTGAGTGTGTCTGGATGTGTGGGAGTGTGCTTGAGTGTGTCTGAGTTTGCTCAAGTGTGTCTGAGTGTGTGCGAGTGTGTCTGAGCATCTCTCAGTGTGCCTGAGTGTGTCTGAGAGTGTCTGAGAGTGTCTGAGTGTGTCTGGGTGTGTGGGACTGTGCTTGATGTGTGTCTGAGTGTGCTTAAGTGTGTCTGGCTGCGTGCGATTGTCTCTGAGTGTGTCTGAGCCTATCTGAGTGTAAGTGAATGTGTCTGGGTGTGTGCGAGTATGTCTAAGTCTGTCTGAGTGTGCGAGTGTGTTTGTAGTTAGGGTTAGGGTTAGGGTTTGAAGTTAGGAGTTAGGGGTTAGGGGTTAGGGTTAGGGTTAGGGTTAGGGTTAGGGTTTAGGGTTAGGGTTAGGGTTAGGGTTAGGGTTAGGTTTAGGGTTTAGGGTTAGGGTTAGGGTTAGGGTTAGGCAGAATCTGTCACAATGCACGATCTAGCAATCGCTGGTTAGTATTTAGGGTTAGAGTGAGGCAGAATCTGTCGCAATTCGCGATCTAACAATCGCGGGTTTAACCCATTCCAGACACTGAGCGGTGCCCAATAAGCCCCTCTTGGGCTATAAGCCCAATTCACTGCCCACCGCTGTCAGAATCTTTTGCTGTTTCTCTTGGGTGTCTGCTTTTGCTGTTGCTGTTCTGTTGCGTGTCTGGCAGAATACCCACCGCTGTCCAGTATGTACTCTGCTTATATAGAGCGCTGGCCCCGCCCACTGGGCGGAGTCAAGAGGCGGAGTCAGTGCTGATTGACCCGCGTTGCTGGCTCCGCCTACTGGGCGGAGACAGCGTTGATTGGTCCACACAGTAACTGCAAGCTATGCCCATATCATGTTCCCTAACCCTAACCTTAAAAGGGAGACTGCAAGCTATGTGCAAACCCTATTCCCTGACCCTAACCATAAAAAAGAGACTGCGAGCTATGTGCAAACCCTATTCCCTGACCCTAACCCTAAAAAAGAGACTCCGAGCTATGCGCAAACCCTATTCCCAGACACACTTGAACACACTCCGACAAACTCAGACACTCTCTCACACACTAAGGTACACTCTTACACACTCAGACGCACTAAGACACACTGCAGCCTGGGACTCTGGCTGGAGCTGGTGACTCCGAGGGCCTCAGTGCGCCTGGGAGAGCGTGAGTACGGGAATTGTGGGGTTTTGGTTGAGCTGCTGCTAAACTCCTGCAAGTCTTCTTTCTAGTAGCTGACAAGGAGGAAAAGTCGGCGGCTGCGTGAACCTCTGAGGTAGCCGAGACGACCTTCTCTTATGTTGGAGAAGGTTCTCGCATCCCTAGCTCTCGGAAAGATAAGTGGAGGGCTGCGTCACGGAGAGGGGAGGGTAGCAGGCTGGGAATGGCAGGAATGGTTTTAGAAATGAGCGTAGGGGGAGAGATGTCCAATAACAGGCCCCGTAGTGCACCTAGGGGGAGTGGCTTACTTTTGAGCACAACACTGAGCTGTGCAGGGCAGAGCAGTTCCGGTCTCTGTGGCGTAGTTTGTCTAGTCCGTCTTGTGTGTCTCGTGGTTTCTCAGTTTATATGTCTTTGCGTTCTACCCCGAAGGAATTTATAGGAAGCTTCGGGTATCATCCCCGGGGTCTTGCACGTCTCCTCGGCATGGTGCCCATAACATCTGTTCCTTGACATGCAATCTTGCGTGGTAATCGCCTCTTGGAATTATATAGTCGGGTGTATTCTGCGTCCGTTTCCGGCTGGGTCGTCGGCCACACTGTCCAACCATCCACCGTAAAGGAAGGGGCATTGTTCTTCACATCCTCCCAATCTTCCATGCCACATAGCGTTGTGGCACGTCCCTCTGTGCTGTTTTGACAGGCCGTTCTTTACCAAGGCGGTTATCTTGGAGTTTTTCCGCAGGCTTCCGTAGGGCATTCTCAGCTCGCCATCGCAGTTGCGTAGGTCTTCTCGCTCAATAGCGTCTCGATTCCCTGAGTTCTGCTTCTTGCTCAGAGCATTCTCTCCTCATTGCACCGAACGTTTGTGGTGTACTGTGTCAGGTGTGCGTGTGTTTGTCCTGGAGCTGCTCTGCCCCAATGTGTAGATGAGGGGGAGGTAGGTGGAGCTCGTTCAGCCCTGTAAAACCATCCATATAAGGGAAGATCACTTCAAACAAAACCTACCTCCTGAGGACATGGCTGCCACCGTCCAAGCTCACTCGGCTCCAGCAGACACACTCATACAGACTCAAGCACACCCAGATGCCCCTGCACACACTCAGGTACACTGAGACACACCTGCAAACACTCAGACACACCTGCAAACACTGAGAAACAATCAGGCCCATAAATATAAGCTCAGGCAAACTCAGGCACATTCCAACACGCTCAGACACACTCAGACACACTCAAGCACACTCCCACGCATCCAGACACATTCAGAAACATTCGCACACATTCAGACACACTCTCACACACTCAGAAACACTCACACAATCTCAGACACAGTCAAACTCAGACACGCTCAGACACAGGCACACTCCGGCACACTCAGACACACTTGCACACACCCAGACACACTCAGATACACTCCGACGCGCTCAGAAACACTCAGGCACACTCGGAAACCCACGCTCCTACACGCTCAGACACACTCAGACACACTCAGAATCACTCAGACACACTCGCATACACTCAGACACGCTCAGACAAAATGAGACAGACTCTTAGAGATACAAGCACACTCAGATGCTCCTGCACACACTCAGATACACTGAGACACACCTACAAACACTCAGACACACCTGCAAACACTCAGAAACAATCAGGCCCATAAATATAAGCTTAGGCAAACTCAGGCACACTCAGGCATGCTCAGACACGCTCAGACACACTCAGACACACTCGCACACACTCAGACACACCCAGAAACACTTGCACACATCCAGACACCCTCAGATAATGTCCGATACGCTCAGAAACACTAAGGCACATTCGGACACACACACTCGCACACTCAGGCACACTGAGACCCGCTCAGGTACACTCAGACACACTCAGAATCACTCAGACACACTCGCACACACCAAGACACACTCAGATACACTCCGAGACGCTCAGAAAATCTCAGGCACACTCAGACACACTTGCACACTCTCACACACACTCAGACACACCTGAACACACTCAGACGCACTCAGACACTTTCTCACACACTAAGGCACACTCTTACACACTCAGACGCACTAAGTCACACTCAGACACATTCATACAAACTTAAGCACACTCAGACACACTGAGACACACCTGCAAACACTCAGACACACCTGCAAACACTGAGAAACAATGAGGCCCATAAATATAAGCTCAGGCAAACTCAGGCACACTCAGAAACACTCACACACTCAGAAACACTCAGACACGCTCAGGAACACTTAGACACACTCACACACATCCAGACACACTCAGGTACAGTTGGAGATGCGTAGACACACTCGCACACACTCAGACACACTTGAGCACACTCAAACACACTCAGACGCACTCAGACACACTCAAGCACACTCCGACACATCCAGACACATTCAGAAACATTTGCACACATTCAGACACACTCTCACACTCTCAGACACACTCAGGTACACTCCGACACGCTCAGACATAGTTGCACACACCCAGACACCTTCGCGCACATTCAGATTTCTCTCAGACAACCTCGCACGATGACAGATACACTTAAACACACTCAGACACACTCAGACAAAATCAGACACGCTCCGTCACACTCGCACACACTTAGGCTCACCCAGACATATTCGTTCACACTCAGATACACTCAGACACATTCAGACACATTCCCACCCATTTAGACACACTTAAACACACTCAGAAACACTAAAGCACAAACTCACATACCCTCAGGGACACTCAGACAGGCTCAGACACACTCAGGCACAATGAGACACACTCAGAAAGATTCACACAAACTCCTACACACTTAGACATACTTACACACTCAAACGCATTCACACAGAATCGCACACGCTCAGTCACATTCAGACACAGTCAGATACGGTCAGACACACTCAAGAACAGTCCCACACACTCCGACGCCCTCAGACATGCTCAGACAAAATCGCATACAATCGGACAGATCTGCAAACACTGACAAAAAATCAGACTCATAAATAAATCCTCAGGTACTCTCACGCACACTGAGACACATTCGAAGAAATCCAGGACACTCTCAGATATTCTCCGACACACTCACACACGCTCAGACATGCTCAGATACACTAAGACACCTGGCGACACACTCAGACACACTCGCAGACAGCCAGACACACTTAAACACACTCAGACACACTCAAGCACATTCCCACACACCCAGACACTCTCAGAAGCATTTGGACATACTCATGCTCTCTGAGACACACTCACACACACTCAGACACTCACGCTCTGGGACATACTCAGATACGCTCAGACAGACTCAGAAACTTTCAGACACCCTCGAACGCACTCAGACACACTCAGATATATTCCGACACGCTCAGACACACCAGAGAGACTGAGAGACACTGAGACAAACTCCCACACAGGAATACACACTCTCAGACAAAGCGGGAAAAAGACTCACACACTCAGACACACTTAGACACACTCGCAAACACTCAGACACACTCAGGCACACTCAGACACAATCAGACACACTCAGAAAAGACCGGGCACCCTCAGACACCCTCAGATATGCTCCGACACACTCAGACACACTTAGACTCAGCCAGACACATTCGATCACACTCTGATAGGCTCAGACACACTCTGACACACTCGCACACAGCTAGACACACTTAAGTACACTCAGAGACACTAAAGCACACTCCCACACTCGCACAAACTCACACACACTCAGGCACAATCAGACACACTCAGAAACACTCACACAAACTCACACACTCTCTGACACAATAAGACACACTGAGACATATTCACACACAATCACACACACTCAGTCACATTCAGAAACAGTCAGATATGCTCAGACACACTCAGAGACCTCAGACACAGTCGCACACTCTCAGACACAATCAGATACACTCCAACACAATCAGACACACTCAGGAAAACCCAGACAGAATCAGACACACTCGCAGACATATACACTCAAGAACTCAGACACGCTCAGATACAATCCCATACAATCGGACACACCTGCAAACTCTGACAAAAAATCAGACCCATAAAGAAATGCTCACGCACATTCATACACACTGAGAAACATTTGCTGAAATCCAAGTCACAGATATATTCCGACACACTAACACATTCTCAGACACACTAAGACACACTCAGACAAACTCCCACACAGGGAGACACCCTTAAACACACAGACACACTCATAAACAGGCACACTCGCACATGCTCACACAAAAGGGTAAACAGACTCCCACACTCAGACACACTAAGAGACACTCTGACACGCTCAGAAACACTCAACCACACTCCCACTCATCCAGACACTATCAGAAACATTTGCACACATCAAGCCGCACTCATGATCCCTCAGACACACTCTCACACTCTCAGACACACTCACACTCTGGGACACACAGATACGCTCAGACACACTCAGAAAGTTTCAAACACACTCGCACACGTTCACACACACTCAGATTCATTCCGGCACACTCAGACACACTCAGGCTAACCCAGAAACACTGAGGCACACTCAGACACACTCACGTACACTCAAACATACTCGCATAAACCAAGACACACTCAGACACACACAGGTAGACGCAGGTACACTCAGAAAGACTTGCACACACTCAAACACACTCGCACATAATCAGATTCACTCACACACACTCAGGCACACTCAGGCACACTCAGGGACACTCAGGCACTCTCAGAATGCTCACACAAAATTTCACACAGTCGCACAAACTCGCACACACATGCGCATATTCGCATGCACTCGCACACACACACACACTCCATCACATTCAGACACACTCAGATACGCTCAGAGACTCTCACACACACAGACGCACTCAGATTCATTCCGATACACTCAGACAAACTCAGAAAGGCTCAGACTCACCCAGACACATTCCCTCACACTCAGATACGCTCAGACACTCTCAGACACATCTAGACAGACACACCCGCACACACTCGACACACTCATACTCAGACACTCACACTCCAACACACAGACACTCCCACACTAAGGCACACTCTCACACACTCAGATGTACTAAGTCACACTCAGACACACGCCTACACACTCAAGCACACTCAGACTGTCTCAGACACATACAGTTACACTGGGAGAGGCTCAGACACACTCGCGCACACTCAGACGTATTTGAGTGCACTCAAACAAACACAGACTCACTCAGAAACACTCAAGCACACTCCCTCGCTTCCAGACACACTCAGAAACATTCGCACGCAGTCAGGCACAGTCAGGCACACTCAGACACTCAGACACTCTCAGGCACACTCAGAAGCAATAAAAAACACTCAGACACACTCGCACATGCTCAGACACACAAAGACACACTAAAAAACACTCGCACACCAACCTAAAAAGACACACTCAGACACACTCAAGGGCACTCAGAATCACCTGGAAACACTGAAAACAATCAGACCAAATGCAGACACAGTTAAACACACTCCGACACACTCTTGCACGCTCCTACACACCCAGACAGACTCAGATGCCCAAACGTAGGCGCAATGAGAGACGCTCTCACTCAGTCTCACATACTCTCACAGAGGCATAAACACTTGAACACACATACACGCGCACACACTCAGACCAAACAGCAAACACACTCGCACACTCAGACACACTTAGACACACTCACACACACCCAGACACATTCGCTCACAATCCGATAACCTCAGACACACTCACACACAGCCATACACACCTAAACACACTCAGACACACTCAAGCACAGTCCCACAAACCCAGACACACTCAGACACAATCACACACTCCCAGACACATTCAGGCATACTGAGAGACTGTCAGACACACTCGTACATACTCAAACACTATTGAGCACAATACCACACATCCAGACACACTCAGAAATATTCGCACAGATTCATACACCCTCTCACACGCTCATCCGCATTCAGTAGGATTCCTAAATTCTCAGACTCACTTGAAAACACTCATAAACACTCATATGCTCTTCCACAAATTCAGACACTTAAATACGTTCTCACACTCAGGTACACAGAGAAACACTGGCACACACAGACAGACTCAGATACACTATGCCACGCTCAGACACACGCAGGCACACCGAAACTCACACACACTCGCACACATCCAGACACAGACACGTTGGCATACAGAAAACGACTTCAACATACTCATACACACACAGACACAGTCACACACATTCAGACCCGTGCAGATGGAGTGAAGGTCTCGCACACACTCTGATAAAATCAGACACACTTTCTCAGAGTCACACAGGATCAGACACAGTCGCATTCTCTTGGTCACATAAATACTCATACACTCTGGCAGGTAGATTCTCTCAGAGACAGTCATGTGCTCTCAGACATATTCTTGCGCATTCAGACGCAGACATACTCGCACACACGAAGACAAAGAGACACACTCTGACACGCAAAAAGTCAGACAACCTATATCACACTCAGACACACTCAGTCAGGCGCGCACAAGTTTAGACACACTTGATAACACTCTGACACAATCCCACACCAGCAGAGATACTCTGAAAACCTCAGACAGAGTCAAACTGGCTCAGATATACTTGAACAATTTCAAGCACTTTGAAATCACTCAGGGAGACGAATGCACTCATAAGCACTCGAAAACAGCCAAAGGCAATCAGACTAACACACGTTCACACACAGACACACCCACAAACATTCAGTCACAGAATCAGACATCCTTAGAGAGCTGGGAAACGATTAGACCCTATCTATCGGAAGCAGACACACTCGAGTACAGTAAGACACTTTTGTAAAGTCTCGCAGTTTCCCACTCATTGAGTGGGAAACTATCATTCGGATAGGCTCACAATTACTCAGAAAAAGATACAAGTTCGCACACCACCTTAAACTGTTTAGGAGAGACACAGTTGCAGAAACTCATTGTCCTTTTCACACACAATGAGAGGTAATCGAATACACTCTCACACACTTGTTTCAATAAAAAACCGGACATTCCGTCTCCCGTAGAAGTTTGAACAAACCCAGGAAGAAAAATCAGACAAATTGGGAAACACTCCGAGACCAATTTAATGTGTGTTTGTCTGATTTTGCCTGTGTTGGAGTGTCGTTGAGTTCGTGCGAATGTGTTCGTGTTTGTCTGTTTTGTAATATGTGCCGATGTGTCGGAATTGTTGAGAATCTGTGTGAGGGTGTGTAATTTCAGTCAAATGTTTGAGAGTGTGTCTGAGCATCTGTGAGTGTTGTCTAATGTTCCTGAGCCTGTCTCAATTTGTGTGAGTATGTGCGAGTGTATCTCGGTGTGTTTCAATTGTCAAGTTATTCTGATTTTTCTAGGTTTTTCTGGGTTTTTTTTCAATTTCTGCTATTTTTATGTATATGAGTTTAGCAAGGCTGTCAGATAATGTGCGAGAGGATGTGTCCGTGTTTGTGAACTTGTCTACCAGTACGATTTTCTGGGTTTGTTTTTAGGTGTCATTGTGTGTCTGGCTGTGTCATTGTGTGTTCACGGGTGCGCCAACTTTCATTAGTTTTTGCGGTTATGTCTGAGGTTTTCCAATTGTGTCTCTTTTTCTTCTCCTAATTTCTACTTTTATTAGCGTGAACGAGTCTACCCAGTTTTGTACTATTTTTCCTCAGAGGGTCTATGTGTGTTGGATGTGCGTTTGTTAAAGTTATTCCTTTTCTTGTGCACTTGTGTGTGAACGCGTCTCTGTTTCTGGGTCTGGTTGTGTTTGTGTGTATTTGGATGTGTTCGCATGTGTCTGGTTATTTGTCAGAGTGTGTGGCTGAGTCCTAGTGTGTCCCGGAGTGTACGAGTTTGGATATTTGCGAGGACCTCCGGGAGATTACGGGTGTGTTTTTGTGTGTTATTATGCAGCTCTGTTTTGTTTTTCTCACATGTGCACGGGTCTGTTGGCCTTTAAAAAGTTGTTGATGGGTGTGCTCATGTGCTCTTGTGCGTGTACACTTAAACCTGAGTGTTCTCGTGTTTGCATGAGTGCGATTGGTTGCGTTTGGTGAACCTGGGTGTTTTCTGTTCTGCACGGATTACATCGGTGTTCTCCACTCTAGAGGGTGTTTTTCGGTGCGTTCACCTGTGCACCCCCGTGCACATAGAAGAACACGCGGCCTGCTAACGACTGACTTGGCAGCCAGGAAAGAAAGCCCTGAGCCCTCCATCTCTTCTCTTCTGTTGCACCACTCTCTGCACTACATCTACAGCATGCTCTTTCTGCCCGGATCTTTTTGCTCTGGGAGGAATATATTTCCATATTTAATTTTGACACTCGGACTGCAACTTGGAAGCCAGGACAGCTGGCTTCCAATTGAGCGAGTGCCCTTCGAGCAAGGAAAGAAAGCCCTGACCCTCTGTCTCTCCTTTGCAGTTGCTGCACAGATTTCCTCACTACCTGCACAGCAAGATCTTTCTGAGGAGGAACATTTCTTCTGGTAGATATCTTCTTCCATATTGAATTTTGGTCCCCGCCCAGCTCCTCGCTTCGCAGTGTGCCTACCTGCAAACAACAACCATTCCAACCAAGAAAGAAAGCCCTGTCACTCCGTCTCTACTGTGCAGGTTTTTTCCACTCGCGGTACAACAGGTACAGCTAGTGCTATCATCCCGGGCCCTTTGTTCTTAAAGGAATCTGTCCCGGACCAAAACTCGGTGTGCACCTAGTGCCGTTATTGGCGCACCAACGGCAGTGGAGGGACAGAGGGTCATACCTCTCTTTCCTGCTTGGAAGGGCAGTAGTTCACCTACCGATTTCCGTGGGTGCTCTCAGATGGTCTCCCGTGTTAACTCACTAAACACACCTCAGAACACACAAACACACTCCTTCACCCTCGAACACACTTTTGCACACCAGAATACACACTGGAAGACCAAAGTAGAGCCATGCACACCAGAGCGCTCCCGTGGACACAGAACACCCAGGCATACCCATGCACATTATTTTTCACCCGCACACAACCAGAAAAACAAAAAGTCACCCGCAAACACTCACACACACAGACATTCACACACACAAAGAGAGAATAAAAAAACGTTTTATTTTGGTGTAGCTGTGTGTATCTGTGTGCGAAAGTTTTTGTGACTGCTTACAGGTGTGTTTCACCGGGCGTTCTTGCGGGGCAATTTGTATTTTCTCCGGTGTGCTCAGGTGTGCAAGGTTGTGCACAGGTATTCTTGGTTTTGCTCTGCTGTGTACGCATCTGTTTGGTTGTGGACGGATGCTCTTGGATGTACTCCAGTGTTTTTAGGTCTGCACAGTTGTTCTTTCTTGTGTTCCTGTGTAGAGCAGTGAGAATAGTGAAACACACCACTGCAAGCCTGCCCCCTGCATCGGAGAGTGTTTGAGTGTTTCTGAGTGTGTGAGAGTGTGTCTAAATGTGTGTAAATGTTTCTGAGTGTGTCTGGATGTGCGGGAGTGTGCCTGAATGTGTTTGAGCGTACTCAAGTGTGTCTGAGTGTGTGCGAGTGTGTCTGAGCATTTCTCAGTGTGTCTGAGTGTGTCTGGGTATGTGAGACTGTGCTTGAGTGTGTCTGAGTGTTTTTAAGTGTGTCTGGGTGTTTGCGAGTGTGTCTGTGTCTGAGTGTGCGTTTGCAGTTGTGTCTGTGTGCTGGTGTTTTTGAGTGTTTCTGAGTGGGTCTGAGCATGCCTGAGTGTGTCTGAGTGTGTGTGAGTGTGTACGAGTGTGTGTGAGTGTGTACGAGTGTGTGCGAGTGTGTGCGAGTGTGTGCGAGTGTGACTGGTTTACATGAATGTGTCTGTATCAGAGTGTATCTGAGTGTGTCTGAGCATGCGCGAGTGTGTCCGGGTGTTTCTGAGTGTGTCTGAGCATATCGGAGTCTGTGCGAGTGTGTGTGAGTGTGTCTGAGATTGTCTGTGTTTGTGCGAGTGTGTCTCAGTGTCGGTGAGTGTGCCTGAGCGTATATTTATGTGTCTGATTGTTTGTCAGTGTTTGCAGGTGTGTCTGAGTGTATGCGATTGTGTCTGAGCATGTGTGAGTGTGCCTGAATGTGAGCGAATGTGTCTGGGTGTGTGCGAGTATCTCTGAGGGTGTCTCGGAGTATCTGTGTGTTTGCGAATGTGTCTGGGAGTGTGCCTGAGCGTGTCTGAGTGTGTCTGAGTGCGTCTGAGAGTGTGTGAGTGTGTGTCTGAATGTGTGCAAATGTTTTTGAGTGTGTCTGGATGTGTGGGAGTGTGCTTGAGTGTGTCTGAGTTTGCTCAAGTGTGTCTGAGTGTGTGCGAGTGTGTCTGAGCATCTCTCAGTGTGCCTGAGTGTGTCTGAGAGTGTCTGAGAGTGTCTGAGTGTGTCTGGGTGTGTGGGACTGTGCTTGATGTGTGTCTGAGTGTGCTTAAGTGTGTCTGGCTGCGTGCGAGTGTCTCTGAGTGTGTCTGAGCCTATCTGAGTGTAAGTGAATGTGTCTGGGTGTGTGCGAGTATGTCTAAGTCTGTCTGAGTGTGCGAGTGTGTTTGTAGTTAGGGTTAGGGTTAGGGTTTGAAGTTAGGAGTTAGGGGTTAGGGGTTAGGGTTAGGGTTAGGGTTAGGGTTTAGGGTTAGGGTTAGGGTTAGGGTTAGGGTTAGGGTTAGGTTTAGGGTTTAGGGTTAGGGTTAGGGTTAGGGTTAGGCAGAATCTGTCACAATGCACGATCTAGCAATCGCTGGTTAGTATTTAGGGTTAGAGTGAGGCAGAATCTGTCGCAATTCGCGATCTAACAATCGCGGGTTTAACCCATTCCAGACACTGAGCGGTGCCCAATAAGCCCCTCTTGGGCTATAAGCCCAATTCACTGCCCACCGCTGTCAGAATCTTTTGCTGTTTCTCTTGGGTGTCTGCTTTTGCTGTTGCTGTTCTGTTGCGTGTCTGGCAGAATACCCACCGCTGTCCAGTATGTACTCTGCTTATATAGAGCGCTGGCCCCGCCCACTGGGCGGAGTCAAGAGGCGGAGTCAGTGCTGATTGACCCGCGTTGCTGGCTCCGCCTAGTGGGCGGAGACAGCGTTGATTGGTCCACACAGTAACTGCAAGCTATGCCCATATCATGTTCCCTAACCCTAACCTTAAAAGGGAGACTGCAAGCTATGTGCAAACCCTATTCCCTGACCCTAACCATAAAAAAGAGACTGTGAGCTATGTGCAAACCCTATTCCCTGACCCTAACCCTAAAAAAGAGACTCCGAGCTATGCGCAAACCCTATTCCCAGACACACTTGAACACACTCCGACAAACTCAGACACTCTCTCACACACTAAGGTACACTCTTACACACTCAGACGCACTAAGACACACTGCAGCCTGGGACTCTGGCTGGAGCTGGTGACTCCGAGGGCCTCAGTGCGCCTGGGAGAGCGTGAGTACGGGAATTGTGGGG